>NC_135572.1:341875130-342500130 GCF_965152235.1 Eretmochelys imbricata | reverse complement strand
GAGTTTCTGAAACCCACCCAGCGAGTCAATGACAGAGGTGGGGTTAGAACTCCAGCATGCCTAACTCAATCCAATACGCGGTTCCCTAGACTTCCAACCTGCCTCTCTGTGTGCTATCCTGTATTCTGTCAGGAAAACGTGCAACCCACGCACAAGGCTTTATGCAGCACATGAGTCCCCTGTTAGGGCCAAGTGGGATGTGACTGTTGCAAAGGGCCGTGTTCGGGCACAACTCTCACCTAGGCTTCATTTTCAAGGGCATCACTCATTGCAAGCCCAAATACGTAAATGCCACACAGCTTTGGTGTCCCTTCACTATTATGGTTGGATTTATTCAGAGAAGAAATGCAGACTCTTGGAGCTGAGGTGATCCAAAGAGTTGTTTACATTAAAATAAGGGATTCCATTGCAATTTAAATCGCTGCATTAGTAACATTTCTGTATCCCTGACTTTGGGTCACTGGCACATAACACATCCCACATTTGGGCCTCAGCAGGTGTGAGGTTCCACCCTTAACGCTGTGGGATCTTAAACAACTGTTTAGTTTGATTTTAAAAGCACTTCAATTCAGTTTTAAGTATGATCACACCATGCTGCCTAGGTAGTCACTCAGGCTCCCTATTCAGCAAAGGACTTTAGGCCCTTTATCGTCCTTAAAACCGTTTAAATAGATAAATTCTTACTGAAAAAGAAGGATGATACAGTAGCTAAGGCACTAGAGTGGGGCTCAATAGACCCTGGTTCAATTCCTTGCTTCCCCCACATGTTTCTCATGTGAGATTGGGCAAGTCTTGCTGTGCTTCAGTCCCACATCTGTAAAATGGGGATAATAGCTCTGTCTCACAGAGCATTCTAAGGTTAAATACATTAAAAATTGTGAGTTGCGCAGACACTATAGTGATGGGGGCCATACAAGTACCTGGGATGGACAGACATATCTAGAAAGCAAATTCCTGGCTACATTAAACAGGATCTCTGATGTCTAGTTTCCTTTATTATCTTCTTTATAACTGCAGTTTAGAGCATCACTTAGAAAAAGAATGGGAAGGGGAGTCAATATGAAGTCAGTTAGCAACAGAACTGTACGTAAACGCTGAAACACAACTACTGCTTTGTATACTACATCCCTTTGTTTCAGACACGGGAACGGTACTGAAAGTTGTGAGTATTACAAAGGAGAAGTGGACTATAGAGGAGGTAGTACTGGAAGAGCTGCAGATTTTCAAGGTAAGCTTTACCAGCCACTGAATGTTTAAACAGCATTAGAGAATAGTTTAGGGGAGTTTTAAGCCTTGAGGAGTTTAACCTCTGAAGCAATTCATTTCTCGGAACTAGTGCAAGTTCCCAGACTTATTTTATTTTTAGCATTGAGATCCTTTGCTTTTCCAAAGGTGATTGAATCAAAAAGAACATGAATTTTCAAGCTCCTAGGAAACTCCTGCCAACTGTTGCAGTTTTATCACCCATCTCACCAACACTGCTTGATTTTTAGTGTTTTTCCTAAAGCCTCAGCTTCTGACGTCCTGCGATCCCCATTATCACTTTAAAAATATTTTCAACCCTCATGGGCACACAGAAAACCTTGAAACACAAATGATGGTTAAAAACAAAACAAACAAAAAACACAAGGCAAATAAAATGAAGGAAATATCTGCTGTTTTTTAAAGTCTAATGATTTTTAAATCAATCTCTCGATTTGTTTTGTTTTGGGGTGGGTTTATTCTGAAGCCTGATTCAAGGTTTTTGTGTGCTTGGGGTTCGCAATGATGGTAGAATGTCAGAGAGAGTCAGGCCAGCTCCAGTGAGTTGCCTGTAAATGGTATATACCCTGGGCCAAATTCTGCTCTCTATTACACTGACATAAATCCTGATTAACTCTGTTGATGGCAGTGGAGTTGATTTGGATTTACACCAGAGTAATGGAAAATAGAATGTGCCTGCTGATTTATTTTTTCATTCCAGTGTTTCTCTCTCCTCCTTTTTGGCAGCCTCTCGCTGTTCCCTTTTCATTGTATCCAGCTCTACTTCATTTTTCACCTTACTGTTTCGTTAGTGTTTTCCTTTCTCCGTACCATCTGCCCTGTTTTTCCATAGACTCTCTCCTAAGTGCAGTGCAAGCCCAAGAACAGTGGGGTCGTAGTCGATCTTTCTAACTCACAATGATCAAGTGGGTTTGAAATCAGACACAATGAGTTCACCCAGCACTATTACGGACTCTGTAAAACTGATATTACTGAGTTAATCTCTTTATGTGCCTTTTGATACATCATCTATAGGAGGAGAATCCTCTTGATTTAAAGGCTCTCAATATCCTCTTTTCACTGCCATGAACACGAATTATAAATATTACTTTGAAAATACCAAGATTGCTTGACAGTCTGCCAAATAATCAGGAGTTTCAATATGTACACCAATTTGCTGCATTCTTATAACATAATGTCAAGGGCAAACATGCCATATCATATTTAACAGTAAAAAGGGTTGGGGTTTGCTCAACAGACATTTCTCCACTTTATAAATGTTACCTCTACATTTTTTTTAATGTGGAAAATTGAAGAGGAGAGAGCAGCTGCAAACCATTCCTTATTCCTAAAATCAAATCAACATTAAACAATAGGCTTAGATGTTGGATTATGTGATAGAGCATAAATAATATACCAGGACCATCTTGTTAATACTACGGTCACTGGCACAACATCCATTGACTTCACTGGAGATAAAATTCACCCTTGGTGCAGAGAAGCAACCTATGCATACCTTAAGTTCCATTTAAGCTTTCACAATAGTGCTTAAATGGAGTTTTTAGACTTGGTGGTGGTTCTCTGTGCACAGTGAATTACAATCTTCCTGGATAAAAGTCATCTACTGGCAAGTAGCAGAGAATATTTGCTGGTATGTGTTTCTGGAAGCAGGTATTTTGTTATTTCTGATTTTTTTCCCACATCTGCATAAACCAATTAAGTTGCTCTGTAGTTTTCTTTATTTTTGTTGTTAGGCAGGTGATAAGATATGTCGTCTTTTCTATTAAAGACAGAAGCAAATGTCAATGAATAGTTACTCATTAATTCACTCATTAATTTTTCAGCGTCCATCATTTATCTCAACTATGGAGATGTCCCTGAAGCAGGTAATTCACACACTTGTTTAATTCACATAAATAGTTTGGTATTTTGATCATTTAGCTTGTTGCTTTGCTGGTGACATCTGCTGCTTATTAGCCAAACTTTCAAAGGCTGCCACTTAAGCTGTATCTGGAAACCATAGTGTGAACTAGTTTGCCTGGAAAATTGACATTTGCTCACAAATAGTAGTTTGAATGCACAAACTGGTAATTACTCATAGATACAAATCCTTAGTCACGCGGATGTGGGATTTGTGAATAAAGTTAGTTCACACATATTTTCCAGATACAACAAAAATTGGACTCTGTGTAATCTATCAATTCAACAAGACGTTATTATTATTTTATTATTGGTTATAGTAGCGGTATTACAAACAGCACTGCTAGGGATCCCAAATAGGGATCAGGGCCCCACGGTGCCAGACATTGTATGTACACATAGTACGAGGCAGTCCCCAACCTATCAGCTTACAGTCTAATCACACAAGTCACAAAAGGTGGGAAAAAGGAAGTATTATTATTCCCTTTTTTAAATAAGGAACTGAGGCACAGAGTGGTAAAGTTATTTGCCCAGGTCATCCAAATATCCTGAATTCCAAGTCAGTGCCATAGCTTAAAGCCAGAAGGGACCATCAAACCATCTAGTCTGACTTCCTGTATGTTACAGGCCACCAACACCACCCAGTACCCACACACTAAATCCAACAACTGAAATTAGAACACAGTATTACGGCCCACAGGAAACTGAACTGTTATGTGCTACAGGCAGAGAACAGGTGAAAGACCGAGGTGCACAGTACCTGAGGTCCCTGCAATGGCAGGGAAATGATTGGATGAGATATACCCAGGTAATCCTAGCAAGTGACCTTCACCCACATGCTGCAGAGAAAGACAAAAAACCCCAAGGTCACTGCCAATCTGACCTGGGGAAAAATGCCTTTGCAACCTTGTGTTTGACAATCAGTTAGACCCTTTGAGCAAGAATCAGCCAGCCAAGCACCTGAGAGAGAGAATGCTCAATGTCACCTCATAGCCCTGGCTCACCTTATCCCATCTCCAGCAAGGGCTATCCCTGATGCTTCAGAGGAAGGAGATAAAAAATACATTGGAGGGGGAAAAAATACCTTCCTGACCTGTGCTGGTGACCATCTGAAACCCTGAAGCATGAGCTTTTAGGAACATAAGACATAAACCAGAACTGAGCCCCATGACTGTCTTCCTCTATCAAATTATTAGTAAAGTTACTTTTGTTGTGGATTACTGCAGATTATTGATACTGTAAATTTATGCCGACATGCTACCAGTGTTTTAGATCCTTGTCCTTCCAGTTCCATAGCCCCTTTCCACCATCATATCATCTGCAATGGATGGAGACTGGCCAGCGCACACAGTGCCCTGAGAAACATTTTACAATGAATGTGAAATTCTCTCCCATTCAATACAGTCTGGGCTAAAGTTGGACGATTGCGAGGGTGGTATTGAGAAAGAGAACATTTAAAATAATTGCTTGAAGAATGCTTCTAATTCATTCACCTTCCCTGATTTGCAGCAACAGTTGTACATTGGTTCCAGAGATGGATTGGTTCAGCTCTCTCTGCACAGATGTCACACGTATGGGAAGGCTTGTGCAGACTGCTGCCTTGCCAGAGACCCATACTGCGCTTGGGATGGAAACTCATGTTCCAGATATGCACCAACTTCTAAAAGGTAAGAATACGTATAGAGTTCCTATGGAAAATCCATCCACTCATGTTCTCTACATTAAGGGCTTCAGAGGTTCCCATTTTGTTTCTAGGCCTGCGAAAACAAGTTGCACTTTTTCAGCATGTTGTTTAGGTAAATTGTAGACATAACTTTGTCCATGTTTTGTTGGGAGTGCTATGAAAACAGTGCAGCACTTTAATATGAACAGTGATAACTGCACTAGGGCATCTAACGTAACAAGATCACCGTACTTATTGTTATGCTACGTCCTTTAAGATACCAAGTTATGAGGCTAAGGACTAGATTGTGGCCACCTCTGCATGAGTGTACAAAGGAGGGAAGTGATTCATGGAGCCTCCCATACTTGTGCCTCTGCCAGGCACAATCACAATGGGGAGTGTGAATCTCACATGATATCCTTGGGTGGGTCATCGACAGCAGGAACTGAAAGGATGAGCTGCTGCTGTCTAAGCTAAAAGACACAGGTCTCATGGCTCAAGTGTTTTAGAGTTTACAAACCTCTATCCATGGACTAGCGAAGAACAAAGAGCCATAGTTTACTGGTATAGGTTACACAAGTGCTTTGCTGGGCTAATACCAGCTACAGTACCAGCCTCCCAAAAGAGAAGACCATGGGAGCCATATCTGAACTCTCCCTGAACACACACACACGCGCACACACACACAAAGATTTTTTTGGCTGAAACTGAGTGTTTTGGCATATAAACTAATCATCTGAAAAATGTTGCCCAGCTTACAATAAGGGCCCAGGGTTGCTGATCTGTGATGAGAGTTTTGCTTCCTTAAGGACTGCCGTACTGGGCTTAAACGATGAAATGAACTATTGTAGTTAATGAGTTGCGGGTTATTCTGTCATTCATTGTGCAACCATGTACATTTTCCCCTAAGCCATAGCAAACTAGAATAAATTCAGAGAAATGTAAATGAGAAGAGAAATATAAAAGCTAAGATTCAATGAACAAGTTATGCACCCATGGGGGTTGCTGAAGGCTGCAGTGCTTTCTTTCCACTGCATGAGGAGACAGAGAACGAGAGTTCATTTATTTATAGAGCTCCCTGGCTTGGTGGATAAGTCAAAGCTTTGTGGGTGTGAGGCTCCAGAAGAAGGGTTTGATGTTTTGCTTTGTGCATCTTCCGTAGGTCAGTTACTTGGGTATTTTCCTTTAGCTCA
Source organism: Eretmochelys imbricata (assembly GCF_965152235.1). Taxonomy (NCBI): domain Eukaryota; kingdom Metazoa; phylum Chordata; order Testudines; family Cheloniidae; genus Eretmochelys; species Eretmochelys imbricata. Next base: position 342,494,112 of record NC_135572.1, on the reverse strand, counting down.
ATCTAGCTATCTAGCACACTGTGCTCCCAGCATATTTAAGTCTCTTCCCCAAATGGTTACATCAGCACCAGGAGCCAGCTCTTCCACTTAGACAGTGCTGTGCATTGCACTTGTAAAGTCCTATTGCCATCTCTGACACTGGCTTGCAGTGTGTCCTTGAGGAAGTCACTTTGCCTCTCCTAGCCTCAGTTTCCCCATCTGAAGAATGAAAATAATTAGATTTATCCTCTTGAGATCTACAGATGAAAGTTCTTAAAAGTGAAGTATTATCAATATTATTTTAATGAAACCTAAAAACAGTCACAGAGAGGTTAAGAGGAGAATAACATGAGGGGAAAAGGAGTCCAGGAGAGCTGGCTGTATTTTAAAGAATCCTTACTGAGGTTACAGGAACAAACCATCCCAACGTGTAGAAAGAATAGTAAATATGGCAGGCGACCAGGGTGGCTTAACAGTGAAATCCTGGCTGATCTTAAACACAAAAAAGAAGCTTACAAGATGTGGAAGATTGGACAAATGACCGAGGAGCAGTATAAAAATATTGCTCAAGCATGCAGGAGTGAAATCAGGAAGGCCAAATAACACTTGGAGTTGCAGCTAGCAAGAGATGTTAAGAGTAACAAGAAGGGTTTCTTCAGGTATGTTAGCAACAAGAAGAAAGTCATGGAAAGTGTGGGCCCCCTACTGAATGAGGGAGGCAACCTAGTGACAGAGGATGTGGAAAAAGCTAATGTACTCAATGCTTTTTTTGCCTCTGTCTTCACAAACAAGGTCAGCTCCCAGACTACTGCACTGGGCAGCACAGCATGGGGAGGAGGTGACCAGCCCTCTGTGGAGAAAGAAGTGGTTCGGGACTGTTTAGAAAAGCTGGACGAGCACAAGTCCATGGGGCCAGATGCGCTGCATCCGAGAGTGCTAAAGGAGTTGGCGGATGTGATTGCCGAGCCATTGGCCATTATCTTTGAAAACTCATGGCAATCGGGGGAGGTCCCGGATGACTGGAAAAAGGCTAATGTAGTGCCCATCTTTAAAAAAGGGAAGAAGGAGGATCCTGGGAACTACAGGCCCGTCAGCCTCACCTCAGTCCCTGGAAAAATCATGGAGCAGGTCCTCAAGGAATCAATTCTGAAGCACTTAGAGGAGAGGAAAGTGATCAGGAACAGTCAGCATGGATTCACCAAGGGCAAGTCATGCCTGACTAATCTAATTGCCTTCTATGACAAGACAACTGGCTCTGTGGATGAGGGGAAAGCAGTGGACGTGTTATTCCTTGACTTTAGCAAAGCTTTTGACACGGTCTCCCACAGTATTCTTGCCAGCAAGTTAAAGAAGTATGGGCTGGATAAATGGACTATAAGGTGGATAGAAAGTTGGCTAGATTGTCGGGCTCAATGGGTAGTGATCCATGGCTCCATGTCTAGTTGGCAGCCAGTATCAAGCAGAGTGCCCCAAGGGTCGGTCCTCAGGCCGGTTTTGTTCAATATCTTCATTAATGTTCTGGAGGATGGCATGGATTGTACCCTCAGCAAGTTTGCAGATGACACTAAACTGGGAGGAGAAGTAGATATGCTGGAGGGTAGGGATAGGATACAGAGGGACCTAGACAAATTACAGGATTGGGTCAAAAGACATGATGAGGTTCAACAAGGACAAGTGCAGAGTCCCGCACTTAGGACGGAAGAATCCCATGCACCGCTACAGACTAGGGACCGAATGGCTAGGCAGCAGTTCTGCAGAAATGGACCTAGAGGTTACAGTGGACGAGAAGCTGGATATGAGTCAACAGTGTGTTCTTGTTGCCAAGAAGGCCAATGGCATTTTGGGCTGTATAAGTAGGGGCCTGCCAGCAGATCATGGGACGTGATCGTTCCCCTCTATTCGACATTGGGGAAGCCTCATCTGGAGTACTGTGTCCAGTTTTGGGCCCCACACTACAAGAAGGATGTGAAAAAATTGGAAAGCTTGCAGTGGAGGGCAACAAAAATGATTAGGGGATTGGAACACATGACTTATGAGGAGAGGCTGAGGAAACTGGGATTGTTTAGTCTGCAGAAGAGAAGAATAAGGGGGGATTTGATAGCTGCTTTCAACTACCTGAAAGGGGGTTCCAAAGGGGATGGATCTGGACTGTTCTCAGTGGTAGCAGATGACAAAACAAGGAATAATGGTCTCAAGTTGCAGTGGGGAAGGTTTAGGTTGGATATTAGGAAAAACGTTTTCACTAGGAGGGTGGTGAAGCACTGGAATGGGTTATCTAGGGAGGTGGTGGAATCCCCTTCCTTTGAGGTTTTTAAGGTCAGGCTTGACAAAGTCCTGGCTGGAATGATTTATTTGGGGATTGGTCCTGCTTTGAGCAGGGGGTTGGACTAGATGACCTCCTGAGGTCCCTTCCAACTCTGATATTCTGTGATTCTATGATTTGGAAGCCGTCTCTGCCACTAGGTTGCACTCACCCTCTTCTAGGCAGATTTCTCTCCTCACAGTGATTTTCTTAAATCATTGGCCTGTCTCTTTGTGCCATTTGTACAAATCTCTCTGTGCCACAAGCCACTTGAGAGTGAGGCTGGATTTACTTAGGGCTGGAATTGCCAACAATAGGGCAGGAGTGCTGCAGACCCACATCGGCCAAGCTCCTCTGCATTTTGTTACTGAATTCCAGCAATTATGCCTCAAATGTTACAAATTTTAATGCTCTTGTTATAGGCGAGCCAGGAGACAAGATGTCAAATACGGAGACCCAGTCGCTCAGTGCTGGGATGTGGAAGAAAGTAAGTATTTGCGCCTCTTCCTCTAACAAAAAGTGTACAGTCAGTGTGTCTGTCTGTTTACTATGCTCTTTGGAACTAGGCCTCTGGAGATATCCGGGCAGCTAATGCCCAGGCAGTTAGAATCCCCAAATACTCTCCATTCAGCCCTCAGTCAGCCGTTAGACTCACTGCGTGATGGGAACTTAAAAGAAGTAAGTGGTGAAAACAACTCTCCCCTACCCCACTCCATGGGGGAGAGACACCAGCAGAAACCTGCGTGAAGGGAGAAATAAGGCAATTGACGTGAATACCCCATACCCGACCATGAGTGAGATGCCAGGACCTCCACTCCCTTGCAGAGTATCTGGAGAGAGATCCAAGTAAGAAAACCTCTGAGGAAGCAGGAAATGCTCCTTCTTCCTCCCCTAATACATACGCACACTTGACAAAAGTCCCAACCCCTGTTCCAGCTGCCAAACCCTCCAGTTCCCCCTCCCTGCAGCAACTTAAGCACCCCCCTTATTACAAGAGCCTTCCCCTTCCCTCAACAAGAAATCCCCCTCTCCCAGCTGCCAAAAGTCTGGCTCACTCCCTTGACAACTGCTGCAGTTCACTTACAGTGTGTACTGTCAATGCTAAATCCTGCGGTTATGCTACAATTTCTGTGGCAGCGTAAAATAAATGAAAAACTTTCAAAACCAAAGTTTGAGTTAGTCTGGGGTTTTTACATTGAATTATTAAAATGAACAGCCCAGTCACAACACTATTGATAGTATTGCTGAGTTTAATTTTTGAGCTAGTAGAAGCCATTCCTTTGATCAATCTCTGATTATTTTCACGTCACTGTGGTGCTGGAAGCCTACTGCAGAACTCAGCGAATGTCATGGCAAAAATTAGGGCTGTCTGCCATGAAATCAAAGACCAGTCTGGTGCCTGGTATACTGGGCTCTCACTGTGCATATATACCGCAGGGATCATTAAAAAGTCAGGGTGAAATCCTGGTTCCATTGAAGTTAATGGCCAGACTCCCATTGATTTCAATGGGGCTGGGATTGCACTCTCACGATTCACCCACAATGACTACATAGTGGTATCTGAGATATGCCACAGAGCTTAGGGTTACTGTAGGGTTGCCAGCCCGACTGCTGCTGTCAGGTATCTCTTTGTAGAGAAATGGTTATTAAAGTAATTGTCTTTGATGAACAAATACAAAATTACTAAAATGTTGCACTAATATGAACTCAATACTGAGCCCCAATATGGTGGCAAAAATAGAATGTATGGCTAGCTTTAGCAGCTAGTTGGGTATTTCCCCTGGTGCTGTAAAACAGGTTCAGATGGCCTTGTGCCACCCCACTTCCAGCCCCTGGCAGATTAATACTAATGACTATTAATAATAGATAATAATTATGTAATGATAGCGCCTCCCAGCTCCAATTGTGTCTGGGGCTCTGTTGTGCTAGACACTGCACCAACAGAGTACAAAAGGCAATCCCTGCTCTGAAGATCTTGCAATCTAAATACACAAGACAGACAAAGGCTGGGAGGGGAAACAAACGCACAGAGATGGAGTGACTTTTCCAAGGTCATTGGCAGAGTCAAGACAAGAAGCCAAATCTCCTTACTTCTAGTTCAGTGCCCTATCTGGAACACACTGAGCTCCAGCAGTAACTGCCCAGTAGATGGCCACTAAAAGGGAGTGATTTAAAGTAGCCTTGAGGCTGCTCTAAAGTATGCAGGTTGGTAAAGCAGTCCCTAGTGGCTCTCAGAATTGGTGAAACTACAACCAGCACTTATGGCTACCCCACTTCTACTCTGCTCAGTCTTCACTGGGTGCACAGAGGATGGAGCAGAGGAAAAATATAGGTAAAATATGTAATTCACTAGCAGTGACTGTCTCTCTTTAAATTCAAGTAAGTCAGTGGTACAGATTTTATTAACCTCTCTAAAAAACAGTTGCACTGGAGGAAAGTTAGCAGCTGCCTCTAAATCCTAGCAGTTACATTTTAAGCTAAAAGTTAAGTTTCCTTTTGCTTATTTTATAATTCACTTGTTCCTATAGCATCTGTTCTGAATCAGTCTATTTTCCCATTGCTTTAAAAATCAGGTCAGGGTTAATCTTCTGTACCATGTTTGCTTTCCAGGCATTAGTCATGAAACTGCTGATGAAAAGGTGATTTTTGGCATTGAATTTAATTCAACTTTTCTGGAATGCATTCCTAAGTCCCAGCAAGCCTCGATTAGGTGGTATATTCAACGCTCTGGAGAAGAACATCGAGAAGAGGTAAGTTATAGGCAACAAGGCAAGCTCCTTCAGTGGAGAATTCAGCCGAGTATTCAAAAGCAGGAGTTACTGGGATTAGTAGATGTTTTCTTTTTCCTTGCTTCACTTTAGGTATCATGTAGCGTTCTGGTATCACCATTTGGGGCATAGAGAGGGTGGGAGAGAGGCCATTTGCACTGTACTACAGGCAGATTTATTTTATTTATTCTACTCATTAAAAAAATCCAAACCCTAACCTTTGCTCTAAGCACTCTTGGGTGCATTTTAAAAAGACAGACTACTCCAGTAACACCCTTTCCCCCAATAATTAACACATGGAATAACTCAGCAGCCGAAACCACATTCAGAATCTTCTGCTCTCTATAAGTTTTCATATCACCCTAGTATCTTAGAACCTTTCAATTAATGTGGTGATGAACATCTCTCATGTGAAGTTGATTCTTTCTCTCCTCCTGTCCCTAGGAGGAGAATTGTATGTACAGTGGAGTGTTTTTTATTATGATTGTGTTGGGTTTCGGATTTTTTAAAAATATTTATGCTCCTCTGTGTTTAAATTGGAGAAGGCAGGTGGAAGAAGTGTCCCTTGCACTTCAAATTGAAAGTGGGGTGGTTTCCAATGGTCCTTAGTTCCTGGGGGAGTTAATTCTATCGTCTGGGACCAGCACCCGAGATATCTCCTGCCTTACAATCTTAATAATTTCCCACGGAGTCCTCTCACAGCTAGTGAAAAACCAATGGGCATTAGAGCATCTCATGAAGGTCAACAGATTGGAACTGGTTTGGACTGACTTTCAAACCTAAGGACCCCTCACAGGGAATGCCTTTTGTCCTCAGACAAGCCATTTTCCATCTCAGGCCACTCCCTACCACCTGTGTAGTTATCACAACTGTAGTGGTAGAGAAAAGGGGGAGGTAAGTTGATTGAAGGTTTTAGATGTGCTTTATTGTTCAATGTTCATCCCAGTCTTCAGTTAGTTATGCCTTTGGATCTGAACCAGATTGAATTGTTTTTTCTTTCAAGCTCAAGCAGAGTTCAAATATCAGAGTCCTACAGGAACTATTAAACATGCACCATCGTTTATGGCTCAGCCTTCCATTGATTGTGGGCGCTAGCAACTCTCCCCATTGACTGTGATCGCAAGATTTCTCTCTTTCTTCCTGAGGGCCAAGAAAGTCTAGCCATGGCTGTTTCTTGTGAGATGATAGCCTTGTATGGGGCTATGGTGTCTATTGCAGAGGACCTTGAGCACCATCTGGGCTCTTTGGGGAAAGTCGCCATGTGGGAGACCACATGAGGGCTATGACACCAGCAGTGGGCCATGGAGAGTAGTGATGGGTGCTAACCTTGGGAGTCAGATAATCTACTTTATATGCAAGTAGCTCAGGCTGCAGCTGCTTTTCCACCACATGAACTGGAGGAACAGGACTGTCTGCAGGCCCTGGCTTTGGGGTACTTTTGTTGTACCAATCCCTACATACTCAAGCTTGGCAAAGTGAACTTCACTACTGAGCATGAGCGCATAACAAATGTATTTATATATCTAGTACATCTCATGCCCCAGGCTTAATGCCTTAGGTAAAGTTATAGTGGTTTAAAACAGTATCTTTGACTTCCACAGGTGGCTAAACTGAAAACTGTACTACGCATGGCTTGGAAGACCTATATTAATCTCTCCAGAAATATTGTAATTCTTGCCCTAATTGTTTTATTTTTGACTCTCTTGTGCAAGAAGCTGTATTCCTTACCTCACTAGTGGTCCACTTTAGAAAAGCACTTACATATATGATTACATCCAATCCAATTTATGAAAACAATTGAGCAGTTATTTAAGTCCTATTGTTTTAAAAGGGATTTAAGCACATGCTTAAACTTAGGCACATGCTCTAGAGTGTTCCAGAACAGGAAACTTTGATTGGTGCTTCGATGAGCCACAGTCATTATGAAAACAACCTTTCACCTCTGTAATACCTAACCAAGTTTCTCAAAAGGATTTACAAATGTTAATTAACCAAATATTACATCTGAAGATGGTATATTTAATAATGATAATGTTTAACACCTCTTAGATCTGAAAGTGCTTTGCAAAGTTGGTTGAGCATTTTCATCTTCATTTTTCATGTTGGGAAATTGAGATACAACAGGGTTGGTGGATTCCTATAGAAAATGCAAAGATAGAGAGATATAAAGTTGAGGGTTTTTTTAATGCACTTTAGTTTGACCAAAATACCATATGTAACAGAAATAGGGTAGCTGTATATAACATATAGCCTGATCTTTGCTAAGTCAATACCTTACCATAACTTTTTCTATTACAGTTCTATATTCTGCTCTGTCTTCCTGCATTATATTTCTCTAATAACACTGTATGTTATTTTAGTGCATGTCTTAAAGGTATAACTTATTGTGATGACGATACCATGCTTTGTGAATGACTCAGCGCACCTGGAACTTAAGTTACAGACTTTTAGTTAGAGTGGTGTAGCTGGAATGTTTCAGCAGATCTTTAAACCTCACTTTACAAATAGATGGTTACACTTTGTCCGTGACATGCAATACAGCTTCCTGAGGGGAGAGAAAGGGCAAAATCCAGACTAGATTGGGAGCCTTTGGCCCAGCAGGATGTCTCCTGCATTTCACCTTTGAGGTCATGGTTCAGAATCCTACTTTCAGTCAGAATGGCCTATGGGAGGGGACAGGATCTCCTGTGGTACAGGAGCTGTCACCAGGTCATTCTGCTGCCAGGGGGAGTGCGTTTCCCTGCGGTTTGGTGGGTCATGAGTCAATTATCTGGTGCTTTTGTATTTAGTGTTGCTCACGCAATTGATCATGTTTATTCCCATATTTGGAAGATTAGTCACTGACTTGTGGGAGAACAGTTTTGTGACTTGGATTAATAAAAAATCCTGTATATCATTTGTTCGTAAAGCTTAAACGTGCTGAATTTCCTGCAGCTTAAGCTCGGCTGTTTGTTTATTCCTTTTTAAATTCCTATGTGTTGTGTTATGTACATAATAGGTGTCAGGGCCAGAAAAAGCAAACCCAGGGTTCCCTGCAAAGCTACTAACGCTGGCCTCCTATAGTTTTAGACAATATTCAGCTGGCCCCAACCCAGAGTCTCCTGTGGCCACAGGTTTGCCAGGCTGTCATGTACCCTTCCATGGGACAGAGCAAGCCATATGGTTTGAAACAACGGCCTATGCTCTGATATGGTTTAACTCCTTGCATGATGTGGGGGATGGAAGATAAACCACTGGGGAGCCTCAGCATATTTCAGCTTCTTCACCAGCAGCTCACTCTTTCGCACTGTCCCACCCCACGTTGGCTGGCTGATGTTGGCCATGGATTAGGCTATCCAGCCTGGTTGGTAATTCTCTTTGAAAGCTATGTGTTTGGTAGAGAATTTAACTCTATTGCTGTGGTCACCACATTGGGGACAGGAAAGCATTTTTTCCCATGGTGCATTTTACCCTGGATTAAGGGATTAGGCTTTAGTCGCATCTGGCAGTTATCTCTGTTTTGTGGTATTGATATTTTTGGTGGTGAATTGGTGTGTGAGGCATTGGTAGTTAGTGGCTGATGATTTTTGTGTGATTACATCCTATTTTCTTTGGCCACAACTCCATGGGCATGAGTTTCTGGTGGTGATTGTAGATAGATTCGGTGACTATTCAACCCAAAACCCAAGAGTCAGATGAAAGCAGTATGTAGAAAAGGGCTAAGTTTGGCGGAGAATAGCAGTTATGGGCATAGACTTTATTATCGAGTAAAGATGTAAGAATACACTGTCATGTATCAGGCCTGGTTCTTTGAGAAGGGAATTTTGTCTTGGAGGCCCATTGAATGGTGACTAGTGGGAACCCTGGACTGAAATACACATTGCCCAGCAGGGATGGAATGTAATGTTAGGTAGTTATTGATTAATTTGTTGTGGAATTTTATTGAAGATGCAGCTGATCTGCTTTTTATCATAAGTTGGTGGTGTGATGTGCTTTCTTAGGGAAATCCCCTGGTGTCGACAGCAGTGTCAACTTACTCTTTAAAGGTTTTAACTGTTTCAGTTTGTTGATCAATGATTCTTTCACTCTTTTACTTTACTTTAACCAACTGGGTGGTGATGGTGGGTTGTTTGTTTGTTTTTTAATTCTATGAGGTCCTTAAATCAGACCATTATTTTTTTTCCACAATTACAAAAAAAATAAATTCTATCCTGAGCTGAGATATATCCCTGTGGATTTTCAGGGAGATTGATTTGCTTTGGGTAAGTGTTGGGTGAGAGTTTAAAAATTATCCTTCTAATGGGAAGTTAGCTTCAACCTTAACTATGGTGTGACTGATGTCTCTCCATACATAATGACATTATGACCCCAAAACCTGAAGAAGAGCTCTGTGTAAGCTCAAAATCTTGTCTCTCTCACTATCAGAAGTTGGTCCAATAAAAGATAAAATTTCACCCACCTTGTCTCTCTGTTATGTCCCCAACACATTTGTGATTTTTCCATTAGATTTTTTATTAAGTACAAATTAAAAAAAAAATTGTAAAAAAAATAATTCTCTCTACAGCGGTGTTTGAATTCAATTATTATTTTCTCCAGTGTAACAGTAACATCATGGCACATAATAAAAAAGATCCACTTTCTCAGTGGAATGATGATACAGGCCACTGATAATGAAGATCAAGGAGAATTCTCAGTAAACGCTCCTTATTTTTGTTTCTTCCACCCTTTCTTTGTTCAGCGGTTGCATCTAATAGTACTGGGGCAATTCTATGCCACACAATTAAAAACGCTGTGCACAATATTTTAAAATTCTGCAAATTCTATTTGTCAAAATAACACTATATAATCATGCCACTTTCAATTATTTAATCATTTATTTCAAAATACCTGGCAGCAAGTATGTCTGTGACAATACAGACACACACAAAAATTCCCCCAGGAATAGAAAGTTAAAGAAACCCCTACTACAGATGAGTTCCTGCTTCTCTGCCCCCTCCCCCCGCAGAGTCCAGCCAGGGGGTCAGACACTCACACCCCCTCCTTCCCCAGAGCCCAGCCGTGGGGCCTTTCATGGCCCAGACACTCACGCCCCTTCCCCCAGAGCCCAGCTGCAGGGCCCCCCTCTGACCCAGACACTCACACCCCCTCCGCCACAGAGCCCAGCCATGGCCACCCCCAGCCTAGACACTCACACCCCCTTGGCATGGAATTTCCTGCACACTATCTCCTTCCTTCAGGGCACGCTGGGAACTGCACCAGCTCCTCTTCCCCCCTGCAGTATCTTCTAGTTGTGAGCTGGGCTCTGCCACATCCAGTGGCCCCTAATGGTGGCCAGCAGTTCTGCAGCCCATTTCTGTTGTGGGGGAAAGGAAATTCTGCATGCAAAACATTAATTTCTGCAAAATTCTACATTGTGCAGTGGTGCAGAATTCACCCAGGAGTAATCTAACCCATGGTTAGCTCAGCTTTACCGCTAGTGCTTTTTCACATGTTGATTAATGAGGGAAGGCAGATTTTGAAGCCACTATCTTCTCATAGACAGGTGCAATGTTTCATCTGTGAAAAAGTTGACATGGAATTAGTTGTAATGAGGGAGCCATCTAAACACACCATTAACAAAGGACAAAAAACGTTGACCTAACCTGATGCCATGCCGCTTTTGAATCCTTAGCTCTTTACTATCTTACCGTTTCAAGATTTGCCATCCTTATGGCAATCTGTGTTTCCCCCCATTGCCAAATTCATGCTGTAAAGATCAAGCAAATAATGTAAATGAGCCTCTTATTCCTTTGCCGGGCATTTTCTGAATCTGTGCTCTGCACATTTTATTTAATATTTTATATCAATGATAAAAAAACTATTTAAAAGTTGCTGAAAGAATATACAGAATGCTGTTAAACTCTGCTTCCTTGTCATTGAGAAGATATAGCATGCACACTGCAACCTATTTGCAAGCTGAATCAAGCATGACACCAGAAGACCTAAGTGGACGAATGTTGATAATCAACTGCTTAATTTCTGTGGCTCACAATTTTGGCCCTGATTCAACAAAACACTTAATCATATGTTCATCTTAAAATACCTGCTTAAAGTTAATCACATTATTGAACTGGGATCTTTGGTCTTCTGAATTGCTAAAAAACTCATTATAGCTCCAGCAGAATTATTGTTTGATACGCTTTAAAATAATGAAACCATATATGACAGAAATAAAATGATATCTCGTACGTAACCAGGCTTGTCACTATACTCAAAATTTAATAAAACATGTTTTACATCTGCAGGTCAGAAACTAAAGAACAAATTAAGTATTCAAGTGAAAGGTTAAAGATCTACTACCAAGTAATGAAATGCCAGGTGTTTATGAAACTCCAGAGTCCTGTGGGGGAAAAAGTAGAGAGGAAAGACAGGAAGAGTTCTGAAGCTATGGGTAAAACAACATAAACAGGATACAAAAAAAAAAGAAGTGGAAGGGAAAGCAATTATGAAATGTGGCTCAATATGTGTGAAATCAGAGCCATAATTTCATCCTGTCGGAGAATAAGAAAGGAATTAACAATAAAGCCACAGAAAAGGAGGGGGTGACAATTTCCATAAATCAATAACCAAGATGTAAATGGGATCTTGAATAAAAATCTTATTCATTAAAAATGAAAGTAGAGATGGATTAGGATTAAGAGACACAACCACTTTAGCGTTCGTTAGCCCGTGGTGTGGGCTCCCAAGGAGCGTGATGGGAACCTCAACATTTAGCACATTTATAACTATACTGTACTGTGAACAGAACTCAAAGCAGGACCAACACCAACTAAATCATCCCAGCCAGGGCTTTGTCAAGCCAGGCCTTAAAAACCTCTAAGGATGAAGATTCCACCACCTCCCTGGGTAATGCATGCCAGTGCTTCACCACCCTCCTAGTGAAATAGTGTTTCCTGATATCCAGCGTAGACCTCCCCCACTGCAACCTGAGACCACTGCTCCTTGTTCTGTCATCTGCCACCACCGAGAACAGCCTAGCTCCATCTGAGAAGCTCCATCCTAGTGTCAAACTGCACATGAAGGCTACTGTATTACAAATTATGCATGGTAATAATTCGTACGGAAATGGACTAAGTGACCCAACAGCTCTTTTCTAATTCTAGATTCTTCAAGATCCTCTATAGCTCTGTCCTTCGTTTTACCTGACAATAGGCTGAGCCCCACTGTGGTGTCTTTGAACCAGTGTACAGCCAGCTTAAACAGCCGGCTGCAGATTCCCTTACTGTAGGAGGTCTGACGTGTAGCCGATATAGAGTGACCATATAGCAAGTGTGAAAAATCAAGACACTTTTTTGCAGGGAGGTATAGTTGCATATATAAGACAAAGCCCCTAATATCAGGGTGGTCCCGATAATATCAGGATGTCTGGTCACCCTAAACCAATGTAGCAGGCCCTCTGCCTCCAGAATCAGAGATGTGGCCAGACCAAGCTGTGCTCTGGCAGTTCCCAGCTGCAAACAGCTCTTTGGAGGACAGTGCAGCTGGGACATAGTGTAGAACAGCCCTTAATCTGCTCTAAACTATGGTGTCAGGGAGCCACAGGATGCCTCTTTGAAACTCCCTTACTTGGGCTCAGCAGTGGTTTGAGCCTCTTGTCTCTCATTTCTGCTCCACCAGCAACACCAGCCTTTTCGCCCTGCTCATCAACTTTACCCACAGCCCTCTTTGCACTTTCTTGCACACCAGTCTGTACTCCTGGCATGACCTGCTTGAGCTGCTACGAAAAGTCACCACCCTCAACTCATTCAAGCCCCTTTTTAAGATCCACCTTTTTCATAATGCCTACACAAAATTAACTAGATTAGGACATGTTTTCCCAGAATAATTTATAAAAACCTTTCCTCATACTGCCATGCCCATGCTGATTAAATGCATAATCTTGGCTTCTAAGCATCTTGGAGAAGGCTCTCTGTTTTGGAAGACACCTAATAATATATCTTTAGGTAACCTTAGAAATAATAATAGCAAAAGTGAGGGAACCCTTATCTTCAAAATAGGCCTTTTCAAAAACTTAAAATATCTCTTTTGTATTCTACTTTTGCAGGATACCAAATGTTGTGGTATCACTTGACAAAATACAATGCCATGTCTAGGTGAAATTTTCAAGAAAGCTCACTCGGTCTAACTCTGCTCCTGTTGAAATCCATACAGGTTCTAATGGCAACAGAGTAAAGGCCAATGCTGAACAGTTTTGAAAATCCCACCCTATATTTCTCTGTCTTCTTCAGACATCCAGAAGTTGTCCATGTCAATGTTTCTTAATTGGTGGGTCTCAATCCTTATGGGGGAAGAAAGGGTAGATCATGAAAGGCAATTGGGGAGATGGGGGATGTTTGCGAGGCACTGAAAATGTTATTATAATCTAAATCAAAGAAAATCTCTCTCCACCACTGCCTACCCAGCCTTACTCTTCAGGGTCAAGTATTGTCTCTCAACAGCGCAACACACACACACAAATAAATTATATAGGCGTATCGTTGTTATCATTGATACATTGTTATTGTTACTTTACAATAAATGCAAGGGGGTTGCAAAAATTTTTTACTTCAAATAAGGGGTTGCCATCCTGAAAAGTTTGGGAAACACTGCCCTATGTGATAGAATCTGGTGAAAGAAAAGACTTATTACGTTACCTAGTCCATCTCCCCGCTATTGCAGGACTGTTAGCTGCTGTAAATGTGCTTGTATTTTGACCATGACCAATTTAATTTTAATTCAGACAAACTTTGAGGTTGTATTGTGCCTGGTATCAAAAGATCACAAAGCACTTGCCAGACACTTATTAAATAAGCCCGACTTCCCCCTTGTGACGCAGTAAGTATTATTGTCGCCAATTTCTGAATGAGGAAACTGAAGCCCAGAGCTGCCTTGCCTCAGGCCATGTTGTGTGGCCATGACAGAACCAAACAGAACCCACCAGTAAGCCCCAGCTGAGCCGAGCTCTGTTCAGTAGACCACCCCGCCTTTCTAGTAGCTGACGTGTGCTCTCTGAGCGGGTCATCAAGTGGCACACAGACAGCTGCACATCTCTGGCCTGAAGACTGGCTCAGCTAGCATGGTAGCAAGCCAGGCTAGCAGAAGCAGGACTTATATATTATTTAGGGATGAAGAATTGCATACAGATTGTTCACATAAAAACAGTGTGTAGTCTACCCACTGTGAATACAGTTAATTTACTCATCTTTATGCTTCCCTGATCTTCTTCCTCTGAAATATGCTGGAAGGGCAGATGTGTAGTCTGGGACATTTTCCAGATTTCTTTCTTCTTTTTCTTTTTTTCCAGTGAGGCACTCAGCACAATAGTGAATTAAACAGGGTCCTTGCGTATTATGACAATGCCACTAGTGGCGCTGAAGATGCGTTCAATGTGCATGCTGCATTGTGGGCTAATCAAGCTGAACTACAATCCCTTCACTGTTGTGCTCCCCTGCAGCCTCTGTGCGGCAGCAGAACACTGCACACCCTGTGAAGTACCAGCTGCCTTTCCCAACATCCGTGCTTCAGAGGGAATGTACTCTGGGGTATGGAATTAGAACAAGGGACTGGGAGTCAGGGCTCTACTCACAATTCTGCCACTGAGTCTTTGTGTGGCCTTGGGCAAATCACTTAGCATCCATGTTTCTCCATCTGCAAGGGTCCTAACATATCAGTGCCTCAGAGAGGGGTTGTGAGGCTTAATTAATTTTGTAAATCACTTGTAGGTTACCAGATTTGCAAAGTAGATCGCAGCATGGATGGCTATGTTTGCCTCAGGTACCAACTGCATTGAGCCAGCACACCAGTGGCTAACATGTCATATTGTGCTAGATATAGCAAGTATTTCCACAGCCTTCACAATCTCAAGTACAGTTTCACAAATGTTGCAGTGAATAGGGTACATAATGCACAGAAATTCAGCCTTAGCTTTAAATCTTTGTTTTTTCCAGGTTTTCTCATTCACGGATTGTAAACCCTACATGATAAAAGAATTGCACTGGGTTTTAGCTCCCTGAGGTTTAGCATTGACGTTTTTCTGATCTCACTGACAATGGTGTAAATGAAGAGTAACTACACTGAAGTTAAGAGAGTTTACACTGTTGTAAACCCAGTGTCAGATCAGAAGCAGATTCATTGTCTTAATAGTTATTACTATTGATTTATTATATGTATTGCGGTCATGGCTAGGCACCCCAGTCATGGACCAGGACCCCATTGTGCTATGTGTTGTACAAACAGAATAAAATGATAAGCCCTGCCCCAAACAGCTTGCAATCTAATGGGATTTGTCCAGCTAACTATCCAACTCTTGCTTCGTGAAAGTCAGCTACCTTGCCGTTGTTTTGGTCTGTTTAATTGTATTATTTCTTGGTGACTCTATCCTCTCAGACTGTATGTACATTTAACTAATGCATGCTGATGAGATTACAGTTATCAATTGAAGAGCAGAACTCTGAAATTCAAATGGTTCCATACGTATCTCTTTATCTAAGGTACTTATGTGCCAGTGACCTAGAGGTAAAAGGCTGCATTTCTCATGGTCAGTCCCTGAGCCAATCATCCCCTCTGTCTCCTCTACTCCCCACCTAACACGTACTCAAATTTTATTTTTCCTGTGCTTTTAATGCATTGTTTTCTGCTTTGTCCAACCTCACAGCTGAAGGCTGATGAGAGGATCATCAAAACGGAATACGGACTGCTGATCCGCAGCCTGCAGAGAAAGGACACAGGGGCGTATTACTGCAAAGCACAGGAGCACACGTTCGTTCACACCATCGTGAAGTTAAATTTGAACGTCATAGAGAATGGGCACATGGAAAGCACTCAGAAAACGGAGGATGAAGAGGGACGAGGGAGAGATTTGCTTACTGAGTCGCGGCTGAGGTACAAGGATTACATTCAACTTGTCAGCAGCCCCAGCTTCAGCCTGGAGGAGTGGTGTGAACAGATGTGGCACCGGGAGAAGCGGCGGCAGCGGAACAAAGGTGGGGCAAAATGGAAGCACATGCAGGAGATGAAGAAAAAGCGAAATCGAAGGCACCATGAACCTGTCAGCAGCCCAGATGCCAGGCCAACATCTACATAGCTTTTATACTCTATTTAAAGAAAGGACATTTAACATGCAAAAATACTGTGTTCTGTTTTGTGCATCCTTCCTATTAATTAATGTTGCTTCTCACTGAGATTAGATAATGCACAGTCATTATTGGTCTGTACAGGACTGCACTGGAATACTGGAATAGGATAGCAAATGACAAATTCCTTATTTGAGCACCGCACTCAAGGCAATAATTCCAAATCTGTTTTTTCCCCCAAAAATTCAGATTTTATAGCTAACACTTAGTGAGAAGCTGATTCGTGACATATGTCATGGGGGTGTTCCATGGCTTCCCTGGCATAATTTTTGTATGAGATTTAAAGTCTATGTTACAGTATATTATTAATGGACTGCTACATTCCACCCGAGAGTTGGCTGCAGTTCAGGGGCAGGTGGATGTATTTGTAAAAGTGCTTGGGGGTCTTGTAAGGATGGGAGGTGCCATATAGATACAGGCCATTTCATGACAGGTCTGCAAAACTATACTAAATTACCCATTGGGCATATATTTAGGTACATGGGTGGCATTTGCTAACGCAGAGAAGCAAAGCAAAAAATCAAATTAAATATCAGCTTAGAAGTAACACTCGTTTTCCCCTTTAAAAATGTAATCACATCTTAAGAGGAGGAAATGTAGAACTTTATTCATTAGGGCATAAGCAGCCTCTAGTTTGCAGTCCATCTGCTGAAATGAACTGTTGACTCAAATTGAAACTGCCAGCAAGATACTCGAGAGTAAATTTTGTAAGAAGCATGTGGGAGGTACGTGCACAAACCCTATTAACAAATAATGGGATTTCTGCCTTCACCTCTATTGTCTTGCTGAAGATTTTACCCTGAATGTCTCCACTCACCTCTACAACTCTAACCCCCGACTGGCTTCATTTTCTGGAGTATGGTTAGTTTGTTGTGGAAAAAAGAGGAGAGGTGAACACACGCACAAAAACCCTCCCGAACTTGATGACAAAAGACAATGAGGGAAACATATTTGGTGACAGACAGAAACTGACAGTGCTCTTACACCAGGTATAACAATGGGGAAAGAGCAGACATTCCTCAGACTTGTGTATTTGTTTTATAAAAGGTCTTGTGTATTTCAAACAAGGTATTGTGTTGTTGGAATTAATACTTTTTTATTATAATTAAATAAAAACAAAAAAAGCCCATGTGTAAATTAACTGAAGTACAAGTTAGAGAGGAGCAGCTTTGTGATTTACAATAGCATCATTTGTAAATTGTTCCTAGTTTTACTTTCTGCTCTTTAATAAGATAAATCTTCTTGTATGAGCAAGAGACACTGTGCTTCCTTCAGATCTGATTTACACCAGTGTAACTCCATTGGCTTCATTGGACTTTCTTCCAATTTATGCTAGTGTAAGCAAGATCAAAATCAGGCCTATTGCCTCTTCTCATGCTTTGCAGCCCCTCTCCCCCACTCTACCAAACCTCCCCCTTTTTGCCTTTCACGCCTCTTTGAGTGTGAAATGACAAATTAGCGACGTCCTCACATGGAAGGAAGCTTTGATGGATACTAAACCAACAGACTTTACTTGTTTCTCATGCATTCTACATGTCTGGAGAGCAAAGTCTGTGGAAAACCCATGTAACTGATGTGCAATTCATTAAGGAACCAAGAACTTTGGCTCTGAATGCTGGAGATTATCCCTGTCTGCTACCCAGTGTGTGTGTGCTTTCAGTCCCAGATCAATAATTGTGTCCATACAATCCGTGTCATTGTACGTTTTCTTTCTGATAAATGATACAAATATGGTGGTGTGTTTTTCAGATCGGAGAAAGGAACCTCAGCTGACTCAAGTTTATTGTAAAAAAACTAAAACTGAATGTGCATGTATTATATAAAGACGGGGTTTATATTCTTTGTTTTTTCATTAAGAGATACATTAGTTAATTAGAAGGTATTAGGTAGTTTGTGCTCAGTACTTTGATAGTGTACTCTGCAAGTGTTAAATATTATAAAAGATGAGAGGGGAGTTTCATTGTACAGGACCTTTAATCAAAGAGACTGATGTCCTGGGCTCTTATTAGTAAGGTTAATCCTTATTACTCTGAGTAGCCTATTAATGTCTGTAGAACTTTTCACAGTAGTAAGCATTATGCTCAGAAATCAGCTTGTACAGCAATAGGACCTTAGGTCAAGATTTTCAAAAGTGACTAGTGATTTTGACTGCCCTGATGTTTCTTGCCCAATTTGAGACTCCATAAGGGGTGTTATCCTGTAAATATGAGGCCCCTTTAAGGAATCTTAAGTTGGAAACCCAAAAATGAGACACACAAAATCTTGAATCACTTTAAAAAAAATTTGCCTAAGAATGACTGCAGTCACCATACAGAACCCACCGATGTATTCCGTGTTGTATTTTATCAGTCCAGAAAGTACCATCTCTCAGAGTTGGTCCTTCTGGGAATGAGTGGTGCCACGCCATGATTAAGCTAAGGTGCTACCATCAAATAATCCATCTTGGGCCTGTGCTTACATATACTGACAAGGGGCCTGCTCCTGCTCCCACTGAAGTCAATGGGAGCAGGACTGGACTGAGTAGTGTAATTATTAATTACAGCACAAACCCTACTTACCTTATTCATAAAAGTAGAACCATGGACTCACTTCAGTGGCCCTACTCAATGAGATAAGGTGAGCAGGATTTGGCCCTAAATGAGCTGTTTGTTGTTTGGTTGGTACTTTTTTCCATCTTCCTTAAGAGCTGAACACAATTGATTTCCTTTAGGTTTAAATAGCATTGCAGAGCCTAGCGCTACAATCCTCGCACAAAACTCCCCATCGACTTCAACAGGAGTCTTGAGGGTCTAAGGGCTGCACCACTGGGACTGCGAGCATAAAAGATTGAATTAAAATGTTACTACTCTTAAATTCAAGGGGTTTTGTTTTATTTTAAGTATTCTTGCAAGAGGATTCCTCTCAGAGGACTGACCTTAACTCTCCTGTGTGAAGTAGCAGAGTGAAGCCCCAAGTGAGGAATGAGGCCATTTCTATCCTGGGGAAATAAATTCAGTATCCTCCAAGTCGTTGTGCCATATTGGATTCATACCACCCCGGATAGGGATATTTAATAATATTGTGCAGATAAAAATCTGTGGTTCAATACATTTTATAAGTGATGTACTCTGAGCTAGCACACTGCTTCTCATAGTAGATGATATGCTGGTCATGATTCCAAGGGGCCCTGGAGACCAGTAAATTAGATAGATAGTCCAGGGAACACTGAGGAAGGATAAGAAGGGATTTCTTTAGACAGTTGTTTGATATTCAGTCAATAACCAAGGTCAGGAGTAAGAGTAGTGGATCCTTCTGTAATGTACAATCCCCAAAACAGTCTCAAGGAGAACAGAATGAGCTAACCCAGGGAATTGTAGCAACAAGAGCCAGACAAGAAAGGATTCCCTTCCTAAATATATAATTTAAAAGCACAAACCTGGGTCTACTTAAATTTCAAAATGGGGACTTGAGGGTCCATTGTGCTGCTGAGCTGTATAATGAGCCACAACAGGCTCGTAGTTAAAATGAAACTGAACCCACCCTCCTTAAAGTGCTCAATAAAAGTACAGACACTCCCCGACTTACACAATCATTCCGTTCCGGAAAACTTTGCATAACTTGACTTTTGCATAAGTCGGAAACGTTTACCCAAATGTTATGCAAAAAAAACCCCTCCTATTTCTAGCTCATGGAATTTCTTCCGTAAGTATGAATTTGTGTAAATCGGGTCTTGTGTAACCCGGGGAGTGTCTGTAATGATACCCAAAGTTTAGGTTAAGCATGGAAAAAGTTACCTCCATATTAATAACTGAAGGTTCTAAACAGATCCCCCCAGTGCAGACTTTAAAAAAAAATTACTTTGGTTCAATCAGTAATAAATGCTCTTCCCCTACCTCAACAAAATAAAATAAAATAATTCCTTCTCCCCCCACTTCAGAAGATAACTGGTGTTTGTCTGAGTTGCATCCATTTCAAACAGGCTGTCAGAACATCCAGTGCAGCTTATACTGTAGTTGTTAGAATTCTAAAAACTGATGCCAGCTTTAAGATCCAACAGGTCCCTAAATACAGTAGTAGTCCAGAAGTCAGTTAAAACAAAACTGGCAGTGGGATTAGCGGACAAAGGAATAAAGCGTTTAACTCTTCTTCTGATAAATTGTTTCCTTTGCTGGTAAACATTCTAGGGACGTGTGAAAATGTATTCATATCACAGACACAGTTTTCTGTGCAAGCAGTTACATTTACACATATACTGAGGAGCCAAGATCCTTGATTTTGCCAGTCCTCAACTAGACATTGGACCCTGATTCCTATTTCAATCATACTGATGTACAGAATTAAACTTAATGGAATTACTCTTGGTTTACATTCATCTGAGATCAGAATTGGGCCGTAGTCTAAAATGCTCTGAAATTTTAATCAAATCTATGTAAGTCTTGATATGCACCTACCATTCACAAATCCCTTATCAAAAATTAATACATGGTTATTGGAACATGATTTTCCTACTAAACTGCTGTCATGTGTATGACTGTTTTGTAGGGACCTACATAAGTAATTGGATGCATTTTATTTTATGTGTAACACAAGGTTGTTGCAACTGATTAGTATGAGTTAAAAATACTTACAGAGCCAGCTCAGCCATTGATGTCAGTGACCAAAGTCCCATTGGCTTCAGTAGAATATAGATCTGAACCTAACCAAAATAATTATAGCAAGTTATTCCAAGACACAGCCTAGAGTGTAGATAACTATGTAGAGATTCATTATACAGAGGAGAATCAGGAGTTAACTGCATGGAAGGCAGTGGAATTACACCTGCATGACAGGAAAATCAAGTCCACATGTCTCTCCAATATATTCTGTTACAATTTATGAAAATTTAAGTGGTCCCTTATTATATTTTACCTTAGTGTCACAAATATTACTCAGAATTAGGCTTCTGTGATTAGCTGATTTGTGAAATCCTTTGTAATTGTAATCTTTTCAGGTTTATAAAATAAATTCATTATAGACAGGAAAAGGAAGGATAAAAGAACAGCTCATGAAAGAATTTTAAGGCTGTGAAAAATCTTGGTTTTTTTACTTCCATTTAGTATTTTAATGATGATAAACCTAAAAGTGTCCAAGTCAGGCATACATTTTGACAGTGCTGAATATTTAAATAAATTATAATACTGGGACAACAGTATTGCTACAAACTTCAACAGACGCAGGATTGGGCTCTTAATTGATCAGGTTTGTTTTTATAACCCACAATCCAAGTCTGTTGTCTCAAGTTATCGGGCCAAATCCTTCCTTGGTTTTCACTCAGTCCTCACTCAGGCAAACTCTTTCTGACATTAAGAAAAAACTAGGAAAATCAGTGAAGATTTCAGGATTTGGCTCATTGCTTGGTGTATAAAGTTAAACATACTAGAAGGCCCCTTAACATATTCTCATCTCAGACAATGTTTTCTCTTAAGCACTTGTGTTTGTATAGATTAGTGTCTACCACAAACTTTCCTAATGTTTTGACACAAAACTATTCAGTGGCTGACAGATGTAAACCAGATCTGGAAAGACAAATCACAGATCGGAAGGTGAAATTTGCCTCAATAATGAGATTTTGAAACTCTTGTTTAAAGTTGGTCTTTTCCCTCTTTATTGTATTGTTATTGTGTACAATTCCCCAGTTTAAAATCAATGTCTATTGTGCTTTAAAACAAAAACCTTTCTGGGTGATGTAAGAACCAGAAAAACGTTTCCAGGTGACTTTTATTACTGCTATAGACCGCTAGTTAATGGTTTCATATAGTCTGTGCCAAGAAAGTCATCTGTCCACTCATAGGCAGTCATGATATTTTTAATGGATGCAGACATGTCTCGATTTTGGTGGTGTTTTATATTCTGCTCCATTACTCTTGTTATATATAAGTGCCTTTGGCTGCTTTTTGTGTTCTTTCATTTTGTTCTTGCTATTCCTGCTGTTAAATGGAACCATGTCCAAGACCAGCCATTTTCTGAAGATTCAACATATGTGGTAATAGTGACTGGAACAGAAGGCTTAGGCAGATAACTTGTCTGCTAAGGTGTGTCATGGCTGCTCCGGGCAGAGCCTTGTGGGCTTCACAACTTTAATGAGTTTTGAAAGCACTTAGCATTTCATAGGACAGTACCATATATCTGCCTATAGGCTGAAAGCCAGGATCAGGTTACAAAACTTGCATTTACTATACATCAAAGCACCACCTAAAGTTATATAATTTGTTATCGAAAGTTCCAAAACTCTGATAGCTAGAAATGGTCAAATTTTAAAAGGAAAAAAATACTTTATCAAAATGTGACCATTTTCCAAAAATGGAATATTTTTGGAAAAAGTTTTCATATTTTTGAAGTTTTCCATTTTGTCAAAAAAAAAATCAACAGAAATTTGTAAAGAAAAAAATTGCCTGCTTGTTGCTTTTCAAAATGTATATTTGTGCAGGGAGGTAAGATTGCATGGTCATTTTCGGGCTTATTTACATGAGGAAAAAAGCCCAGAGTAGCTGGTGTGGAGCAACTCGTACACACTAGATACTTCACATTAACTCTCTGTGTGGACATGCTTACTCTGCACTAAGAGCACCTTTGTGTGCTTTAAAGCGTAATGGTATCCACACGGGTAGCTAGTGCATTTTAAATTCACACCCTAGCTTATTACTCCACACAAACTTCCCCACGCAGACAAGCCCTTAGTCACAAGGCATTTTTTAAAAAACATTTTTTGAAAATTTTAGTTTGAAAATGAATTATTATTATACAAGAAAATTCAGGAAAAATGAAAATACCGGGAACAATGGCATCATGAAAATTGCTTTTAAATTTTCCAAAACTCACCCAACTTTAAAAAAAAAAATCAACCTGCTCTAAAGGATTCCTTAAGTTCTGTTACTTATGATTTCTTCATGACTTAAATTGAAGAGATTTCTATGTAAAGTAAATGTAAAAATGTCATTTTAAGTTTGCTAGTCAACATGTTGACATTGTAAAAACTACAGTACATTACTACTGGATAAGAAGTACAGAAATCTATGAAACATACAAATCAAGAGAGACTGATCTATAATCTTTTCCATCACTTGTATGAAGTGCATTTTCCCCCACAATTAATGACAGAAAATTTCAAATATCTCAGCATAAGTCTGGCTGGGAAGAAAGGAAACTGCTCAAAACCTCTCCAAGTGCTCTCAAGAGAAAAGTCATGGCCAAGCAGACTGACCAAAAGGAATTTGGTTAATGCCTCACATTCTGTCAGTAAGGCTAATATTTTCACATAGGACAAAACTCACACTATTTCAGAAGTCCAGCACAAGAACTATGCACCATTTAAAACCATGTTATAGAGCTTAAGTGGTTCTTAGACTGACTCTGTGAAGGAGTCCATTTCACATTTATAGTATCATTATTTATAGAGTAATATGGAAAAAAAACCATTTTTGGTGGAAAGGGCCCATTTGTAAATTACCATGGCTAAATATAGAGAGACAGTGGGTGAAGCAATATATTTTACTGGACCAACTTCTGTTGGTGACAGAGACAAGCTTTTGAGCTTATACAGAGCTCTTCATTCTGGTAAACCTGAAAGCTTTTCTCTTTCCCCCACAAAAGTTGGTTCTGTAAAAGATACTACCTCACTCACCTTCTCTCTTTAATATCCTGGGACTGACATGGCTACAACACTACTACAACCAATATAGCTAATTATGTAACATCATAAGTAAAGCGTTGTACATGGTCACTAACTAGCTTTGAGCTTGGCAATCCTGTTGTTTTAACAGGAATTCCAATCTTGTAATCCAAAGGTATCTGAAACTGTTAAATGTATATTTTGGTTTTATTATAATAAATAGCAAATTCTGACAGAACTTTTGCTGTCTATTTTTTCCCCCTAATCATACCAAATAGTACAATATGGGCTTCCAAAGAAAAAAAGATTGCAAAGTGAGATGGAAGTGGGAAGAAATAGGCCATGTTTGCAGTAGGAGTGCTTTACTGGTGTAGGAATA
Organism: Eretmochelys imbricata; assembly: GCF_965152235.1. Taxonomy (NCBI): domain Eukaryota; kingdom Metazoa; phylum Chordata; order Testudines; family Cheloniidae; genus Eretmochelys; species Eretmochelys imbricata. Next base: position 342,469,928 of record NC_135572.1, on the reverse strand, counting down.
CATTTATACTATTAACAGCAAATCAATCCTAGTGTAACAGCAGCTACTCCAACAAGTCTGTATTTTTGTACTGGTGTAGTGAAAATGCCTATTCAACAAAACAAGGTATAGCAGTAAAAGGACAGCTTTGCCAGCTGCATCTACACTAGGGTCTTCTGCCAGCACAGCTCTGTCGATCAGGTATCACATCTCTTTTCACCGCTGACCAATGTAGTTATGCTGGCAGACATCTGTAGTGTGGACCTGGCCTAAGGAACTAATAATACAAGCAAGGAGCTCTTTGAAGCTCACAGGACAGCATTTGTGAAATTGATTAGCTTTCTAAACTTTCTGCATGCTGTTGCTCACAGCAAGTAGTACATTACTCCACGTCTAGTCTCTGTGAAATCAGTGGGGCTGCTGACTAAATACGTCACTACTCAAAGAGAGAAAAGGAGGGAGGAGGTGAAATCTGGCCGTTTGGAAGAACTTGTGGGCCTATTCACACACAATGAGATTTATAATGTTAATGACAAGAAATTCAAAGTTTACTTGACACTGGTAGTAATTTAGGTTTCTATGAAGTAATATATTTGATCCAATTTTAGAGTGAGCGAAAGAACAGCTAGTTGCTGTTAGGGGGCTTATTCCTTCTCCCACTTACTTCCCTGGTCCTTCTCGCGTAAACAGAGAACAACAATACCCGAAGTCCAAAGGTGCAAACAATTCGATGTTTATTGGGGTGAACTTCCAGTAAGCATGATTCCAGTTTCCTTCCTTAGTGTCCCCCTTCCCAGCTCTGACACCACAGAGCCTTACCTGTGTACCTGTTCCCATTCCCCCTCCCTCAGCAAAACATGATTCCAATTCCCCATCCCCATTCCCCCCTCCCACCCACTCACTTCCTGATTGACTGCAGACTATATAGTAAAACTTGAGTTCTGCTTAGCTATACCTTAACCAATCATTCTACTGAAATTTAACTAACCAATCCTAACATATTGTAACATGATTATGTAACCAATTATATCCCACCACCTTAATTAGTTTACATCCAGCAAAATTAATTATAAGGCAGACAGAAACAATCACAGAACCAGAGAGAGACCATGCCAATAAACAATAGCAAAGTGGGAACTATAATGACAAAACAATACAGAAGTAAGGATTTCACACCCCAGCTATTGATAAGTGAGTTCTCGCCAGACAGGAAGAAACTCAAACTAAGTTTCCTTTTACATCTTCTAGGCATTTCCCTTTCTCTGGAGGCGATAGACATTATCAGGACAGGAGTGTATTCCTAACAGCCCAATAGCACCTTCTTTCAATGTGACTAGTTTGGAATGTGCGGAGGTGACCAGTCGCTTCCCAGGTTATGGCTGCCTCTGCTGCTTAGCCAAAGGCCTTAGCCTAAGAACAGGGCCTCAGACTGTCACAGTAAGAGAAGGCCCTTACACCGGCAAACAGTGATTTTGATTCTTTCTTTTATACCTCTATAACTAGCCAAGTGATAAGAATACACCTAAATTCTTAGAGTACAGGCCTTTACAGACATGCCTGAATATCTGTATCCTAACAGTTGCCCACAGGGGCTCCCCATCGCCACATTTTCTCTGTATTGTTATTGCTTGCAGCTAATGCACTGTCTGGAAATGACGGCAGAAAGTGGAGTTCCTAACCCAGGACAAACAACGAGGAGTCCAAAACCTGTAACCCAGTACAGTTGTTGCCCACTGGTGACTGTGTGCGTTTCAAGACTTTCTCTGTGCTGATCCACAGAGGGTAAGATGTTACATCACCTTAGTTACCACATAAAGGATTGAATGGGGGACCACCAGAGCTAATAGTATGGGCTCCGACAGCTTGAGCTAAAACACCAAGTGTCTACAACTACAAGCTGTAACAATTCCTATCCTCTGTGGATGGGCACAGAGGGGAGACCCGTAAACACGTTCACCAGAGTGTGATACAGTGACACCATAGCAATGCCTTTCAAAACCGGCTCAGGGTGTTCAACAAGTTCAATTATATTTAGCATTATTCTAGTTTAAGCTCCCTCCTTTGCTTTCCTACACTGACGAATCAAATCCACATTTCTGACTCCGAGTTCATTCTTAAAATTGTGGGGGGAAAAATAATTACAACTAAGCATGTTTTGGAACAGGTTGACATGCATCTTTAAAAGAGTGTTACAGTCGAATGGAGTTAAACACTTTAAAGTCAGGCAGGGCCAACATTAAGATTCCCTCTACAACCTTAACGCTCCTTACAATAAAAGCTTTAATTACATGTGTAAGCAGTGTCAGGATGAGCTCCACCCTGACATCTGGTGGTGAGGTGTGGCAAGTTGTGGAAAAGAACTTCAGGGGCCGATGTCATTTGCATAGGCACACCCACCACGCCTAGAATGAGACCATAGCTGCTCAAATGGTCACTTTGGCTGCTGTGGGATCCCCAGCGTCTCTGTTATTGGGGCAGGAAGAATAAATTGTTATTACCCTGATTATGGGAACTGTGCTTGGAACTGTACGTGGCCTTTTGTTATGATGGAGGGATTCACCATCAACTAAGTAGCACTCGCTAGGCAAGGGTCATGGGTTCCAAAACTGTGTGAATAGAGAGAGGCTGGGGACAAGTATTAATACTTGGTGGCATGGGCCCCTTGGTGAGGGCCTTATATGCTAATTGCACTTCCTCTTCTCTCCACTGTGGAATATCAGAGCTAATTTTGATTTCATTAGAAGTCTAGTTATAGGCTGCTGAGCTCACTTTGGGCTGGCAGTGCACCAGCACTGGGGCTCCCCTACTACAAGCTGAATTCACCTAAGAGCTGAAATCACTGAGTGTTGTGTTAAGTAGTGGGGGAGCCTGAAGATATATTGTGGAGCAGTTTGCGGGACGGCTGGTGAAGCAGTTTGACGCGGAGCAGTGTGTGGATGGCAGGAGCTGCTTGTGGGTCGTGGAGCTGAGCGAAGGAGTTCGTGGGGCGGCTGGCAGAGTGGAGCGCAGCTGAGCGAAGGAGTTCATGGGGCGGCTGGCGGAGCAGAGCGAAGGAGTTTGTGGGGTGGCTGGCGGAGCGCAGCGGAGCGAAGGAGTTTGTGGGGCGGCTGGCGGAGCGGAGCGCCGCTATGGAGCTATGGGGCGCTCAGCTTCAGATCATGTAAGGTGCCTCTTACCCCCGTCCCATCTCCACCCAGTTCGGAGGTAAAGCTCCGCAGATAAACTTTCGAACTCTGGGGCTGCCCTGACCAGGGACAGAGACTTTTGGGGCATTGGACTTTTGGGACTTTGGGTGATTTGGGGTTGCTGGACTCAAGAACCAAAGGGAAAAGGGCATGCCCCAATTTGCCTGGGGTGGGTTTTTTTTTTGCTCATGGGTTGTGTTATGAATCCTGTTGGTGGTGTTTCCCCAACATAATGCCACATTGTTTCTCTCTGTTATTAAAAGGCTTTTGCTACACTCAGACTATGTGCTTGCGAGAGGGGAAGTATTGCCTCTTGGAGGCGCCCAGCGGGGGTGGTATATATTTGTCCCAGGTCACTGGGTGGGGGCTCGAGCCGGTTTGCATTGTGCTATTGGAATGGATCCCCTAGATATTGAACCCGGCCCTTGTTGCTGCCAACTCTGACGGGCAGAAGGGTTACACATGGTTACATACTGTTATATCTGCAGAGCCGTGCCTAATTCAGCACGCAGAAGGGACAGTGCATAGTCAATGAGTCAGTTGTTCCCTATTTGTTTTTCCCCCTTACTATTCAATCTGTGGTCTCCTCCATTATTCTCTGCACACCAGCCAGCCTCTGCATTGTGGGGGCCAATTTTACCACCATCTACCTGGGTTTTGTGAGAAAAACAACCACAAATACCTCAGCTGTCAGGGAATATAGTTGCCAGTGCAGCTTCAAAGGTTTTCCTTCCCCACCCCTTCCTGTAACCCCTTTCTTCCTCGCTCACGCATTCCCAGATTAATTGTGTGCTGAGATTTTACTAAAGGTAACAATCGTTGGCTCCAATCTTGCAAACACCTATGCATTCAACTTTACTGCCATGAATAAGCCATTTACTTCAGTTAAGCGTGAGTAGGGATACGATTTTGTCACAGTGGCCACCATTGTCATGGAACGTGTGAATTTTGGCATTTCCTGCCACTCAACCATGAAACCAGTGACCCGTCTTGTGGAAGCAGGAAGTAAACTCAACTTTTTGGCAGTGTCAGCAGCAGTAAAATGCTAAAGAGGCAACAACAAAAAAATGAGTAAAGCGGCTAAAATAAGTGCAAAGCAACGAGCACAACAATACCCTACAAACATTTCATGAAAGCGGAGGAAAGTCATTTTTTACTAGGTGGAACATGCATGCTGATTTTACCGGACAGGCTAGCTGTGACAAGCATCTGGAAAGTGCAACACATATGCTCAAATGAGAGGCAGTACAAATGGAGAAAAACAGAAATGTGAAACTTCAAAAAATGGTTACACCTGGTTGGGGACACTGGGGCATGGCCACTAGGTAACTCGAGGGGATGGAAGACCATGAGTGTCGATGAAGCCCCCTCGTACTAGGCCCAAGTGTCCTTCCCCCCTACCCCACCCCCCCGTCCCCCTGCCTGGAGGCACTCACAGCAGTTATGCTGGGGATCTGCAACAATATGTTGCAGAGTCAGACTGCCTGAAACTAAACAAGGCCAAACAGGGCAGATATGGAAGAACAATGCTGAATAAAGCAGCTTTATGTATGGTTTAATAGATGGTACAGAGAACAAGGGAACTAGCTGGTAACTGGATTGGCTGGCTATATGGATACTTAGGGCAGCTTGCTATTGGATAAGTGTGCTGAAGAAAGGATGTATAAAAGCCTGTGTAACTTCCTGCTCTGGGTGCAGGATTTGAGATTCTATTCTCCCTGTACCTTCTTTGAAGTTTCAAATAAACACTTCTGCTTCTCCACCCTGTTGTGATTATTGGGTGATGCACACCAGGCAGCAAACCCCCTGCTGTTGCTCGCCTCTGGCATTGGGTGCCAGCAACACACCGATGTTTAATACTAATAGAGCAGCTTCACAGAAATTTTCAAATGAGCAGAGGCGTTCTAGGCCTTGACAATCTAAAACTCAGAGGGTTTTTAGAATGCAATCTGGAACATTGTTTTTGCATGGGACATCAACAAGTGGGGAATGGAGAAGGAGGTTGAAGAATCAGTCAGTCTCATGGGAATCATCATGAATAACATTTAGTACAAGAGGATAGACAGGACTATGATCTGGAACCAAATAAGCACCACCTTGATTAGCATCAATGCACAAAGAGGCACATCATCAACCACAAAAACGTACCTTTAACCCCGTGTAACTCCATGTAAACCCCATGAACTCAGCATCAGAGTGAAAGCCTTGCTGTATGTCTCAGAGCTAGGGCGACCAGATGTCCCCATAAAATCGGGACTGTCCCGATATTTTACCCTTTGTCCCACATCCCGATCAATGTATGATCTGGATGCCATTTGTCCTGATATTCAGGTAAGGAGGCGAGTGGGAGAGAGGCGCTGACCCTGTGGGTGCTCCGGGGCTGGAGCACCCACGGGGAAAAATTGCAGCCAAGCTCCTCCTCCTCACCTTCTTCTCCCCCCAGTGCTTCCTGCCACCTAACAGCTGTTTGGTGGCGCTTAGCGCTTTCCAGGAGGGAGGGGGGAGGAGCGGGTATGCGGTGCGCTCAGGGAAGGAGGCGGAGAAGAGGCAGGGCAGGGGCGGGGACTTGGGGGAAGGGGGTGGAATGGGGGCAGGGCGAGGGCAGTGCAGAGGCGGGGGGTGGGCGAGCAGCCACCCGGCAGAGGGGAAGTTGGCACTGGTAGGGGTGAGTGGCAGGCGAGCGGTGGCTGGAGGACTGAGGAGGGACGCAGCAAGCCAATGGCTGGTAGAGGGATGAGGAAGGGTGCGGTGTGGGGGGGAGCGAGCAGGGAGGGGGGCGGGACCTGGGGCAGAGTGGGGGCGGAGCCTGGGAGTTGCGGGGGTGGACTGTGGGCAGGGCTGATGGCACCCCAATGTGTCCCGGGAGCGTAGTGTGGTGATCTGGTCACCCTACTCAAAGCACAACACAAGGACAGAGCTTTGGGTGGTTGGGATTTGAAGGTGGGTGATCAGAGCTGAGGGGGACGCTTAGGGAACACACTGATTTTAAGGGAGGAAAAATGGCCATGTGTTCAAGGCCTTATTTCTTTAAAGTACTTAAATAGCTCCCATTATCAAAGTATTGGAGCAAGTCAGAATATGTAATATGTTTATCCTCACAACATGCCTGTGAGGGAATAAACCACATTAGTCCCATTTTACTGATGGTACAAAGAAAGACTAAGGCTATGTCTACACTCCAGTGTTTTGTTGCCAAAAGTTCTGCCACTTTAATTAAAGCATTTTAATTAACCCGCTGTTGCATGCCCACACTATGCTCCTTGTGTTGTCAGAGTGCATCCACACTACCGCTCTTGCATCAACACAGAGAGCAGTGCACTGTGGGTAGCTATCCCACTGTGCAACTGGCTGCAGGGTGCTTTGGGAAGGGTTTGCATTGCCTCATGGGCAGGTACAGCGTCACACGATGCAGGTTCCTCAATCCCATCGTTCCATGGGCAGCCTACTAGATTATCAGTCGCTTTTCAACTGAAGTGGGAGGGGAGGGGGCAGAGTGTGTGAGAGGGAGCGTATGTGTGTGGAGGGAGGGGAGAAACAGAGTGTGTTGGGGGAGTGTGTGAGAGAGTGGGGGGTGTATGTAAGAGACACCGTGTGGGTTGGGGGAGAGTGAGTGTGTCGGCATGTTGTCTCTACGTTCAGACAGCCACTGGCAGCAACGAGTCCTGAGGCAGGAGGGGGGACACCCCCGATATCAGCCCAGCCTCCCTCCCTGGTTCTGCACAGCACAGCAGTCTCTCTCTCTCTCACACACACACACACACACAAATGTCCCTGCTTGCCTGTCTGCCTCTGTGTTCATAGTGAAGGAAACAGCAGCATCCCACCTTAATGATTTGTTCTTTGTTCAGCAGGCTCAGCTGTGAGAACTTCAGGAAGCTTTGAAAGAGGAGGGCAGCCAAGTTCAAAATGGTGAGCAGAGTGGTCATGGCGGGCATCGTGGGATACTGGGGGAGGCCAGTTCTGGTAATATATCGAACGGCAGCATCTACGCTGGTGCTTTGTCATTTTAACTTTGCTGCAAAAAAGCTCTATGTCTCTCGTCAAGGTGGTTTTATTTTGTTGCCAAAACTGAAAAGTTTGGTTGCCAGAAGTGGCATTGTAGTGTGTACACGTCCACTGTTTTGCTGCCAAAAGCTGCCTTTTACTGACAAAACTCTGCCATGTAGATGAGGCTTTAGCAACTTCCCCTTGTTCACAGAGGAAGTTTGTAGCGGAGGAAGGAAATGAAGCCAGGTCTCTGTGTGTAAAGCTAACATCCCAGTCACAAGACCATCCTTTCTCTCCCTTCAGCTTTACTCCTTTATGAGGACAAATTCATCAATAATTGTCTGATGCCTTCAATTCCATGTGGACATCTAGATAAATAAAAGGGACCTGACTCTCACTCAGCTCAGGATAGTAGTAGTTTATATCCACTTTGCATGGGATTAAATGACACCACAAGCTTCAGGGTAATGGAGAATCAGGCCCATAGATATAACATGGAAGATGTTAGGCTTGTTGTCAGGTTTCACAATATTCAAATTTTATGTCTCAGGGAACTCATGGAGCAGGGCCACAATATAACGCCATAGGTTTATTGCAATAATATGAGTATGTGTTCATTCTGCGTAAAGGCAGTTTCTTGAGAACCATAGGACCTGAATTGCCACTGCCAGGCATCTTGGCTAGTAATTTTCACTCACTTTGCAGAACTGTAAATGAGTAGACAAGATGCAAGATGGTGGAGAAAGTGGGTGTAAAACACTATCAGGTCAAAATGTTATTCCTGCTTTGTACTCTAATGTAGTGCGATTTAAGGACAGTACACAAAATCCAAAACCAACACACCCTTCCCTCCAAAACACCTTCCTTTGTGACTGCACAGTCTCTACTGTAGAATCTCTACCCTCTTGGAACTTTTTCCCAGCGTACCTATCTGGAAACTGGCCTTTTAAATATGGCAGAAACAAACAGCTGCAGGCCTAAAGTAGCCATTCTGCAACTGCCTGCTGTTTGTTGTGCCTTCCTTCCAGCAGTAAGTACTTTTATTTCCTGTTAGATTGTCCCTTTCTTATTTCTGTGGGGGATGGCACGTTCTCACAGGTAGCATGTTGCAGCTTATATTCCTTGGCTATCAAAATATAAACCATATTTTGTCACTTACTACAACAGAGGTCTCCCTTTTTAAGATACCTTTGTTAGCGTAAAGTTTAATGGTAGACATAAATTCCCCAATATAATTTAAATGTACCCCCCTCCTCATTGACCTTTTGTGGGCCACTAATTGTGGCAGTGTATCTTAGTCCTCTGCAATAAATGAGAAATAGAAAAGCCACATCATTATCCGCGTTGATGCAACTACCATTCTGTTCCTGTTAAGATACCTTTTGTTCTTCTTAAATGCCTCTGTCTCCACGCATGAATTTAAATAAAATAAAGTGAACTAATTAAATTTAAATTAAAGAGACATTTAAAGAGACACCAGATCGTCTGGGTCTTATTTTACAGACTATATGCACCTTTTATGCTGTCATTGTGTTAGTTTAAACTGCACCAACTGTTTTTTGTTCAACTCAGGATTTAGGATTAAGTATAATAGATAATAGTTATTGGAGGAAAATACTAGTAAGAACTGTCAGAGTTTCAGACAAGGGATGGAAAACTTGTTTTTTTCAAAATGTAGAACCCACTTGGCTTGTGGGTTTAGAAAAAAAACCTCAAAACAGGGGAAGTTTGAATTCTGTTTGTCTCTAGGAAACTGTGCGTTCAGGATCATTGTGTGGTTTATATTTCACTTTCTGGCAGTCCTAGGTTCAAGGAAATATCTGTTTTCAAAGAAAAATCTTTGTTGTTGTCATACTTTAGGCTTCTGTTTAATTAGAAATACATATTATGATTTTAATTGAGCTTCTCCTGTAAGGGGATTGTTTAAATTAGATTAAAGCAGGGATTGTCTTTCTACTCTGTGTTTCTACAATGCATAGCACAATGATCCTGATTGGGGCATACAGGTCATAATGTGTATTATAGTAAGAGTGAGGATTATATTATAATTTAATTAAGGGAGGGAAATGCTTTAAGAAACCTGAAAAGATTTCAGGAAACTTGAAACTTAAAAATAAGACTCCAGTCCTTCAGCTCATTCCATACGATCTCTGGGGCTTGTTATGATGGTGCTCTACAAATGGGATGTGGGTATCTATGTAGACAGATCGTTAACAGATAATGTACCATATATAGGGGAATATGCAGCATTGCTCCAAGGTTTTCTAGGACCTATAAAAACTGTTCTGCATAAAGGAAGCCTTTTGCACCTCTTTATATTAACTCTTAACAGGACTCAGCACAGAAGTCAATGAGCACCAGTCTGGAATGAGCTGAGAGATCAGGGCTAATAATACTACTCTTTCTATAGCATTTTCTTCTGTAGATCTCAGTCTTTAACATATTTATTCTTACAACATCCTTGTGAGGTGGGGAAGAGCTAGTATCTCCATTTTACAGATGAGGAACAGAGAGGTTGGGTGACTTGACCACAGTTACACAGGAGATCTGCTCTGCCACAAGCTTCCTAAGTCCCAGGCTGAAGCCCTAGCCACTAGCCCATCCTGCTTATGTTACAAAGCTTTCCCAGTACACCACTGGGGCTTCCCATTCCTGTTTCAGACCTGGTAGAATGGATATCATGGTGGACAGAAAACAATATGAGGGCTGCCCCAATCTGAGATCAAGAGCTGTATGGAAGTGTTCATATTTTTTTCCAGTTTGTATTATTTTGGGAAAGATCTGCCTGTGGGTAGGCCACAGGTCCTGAAGAAAAGGTATGGGTAAGCTTGAAAGCTTGTCTCTCTCACCAACAGAAGTTGGTCCAATAAAAGATACTACTTCACCCACCCTTAACTCAATGGCAGTTAATCAAGTTTAGCACGGGCTGAATTTAATTGATAGTAATTAAAGATTTGATGGCACTTTAATTCCATGATGAAATTCCAACACTTGCAATTACATTCCGACTACCTAAATATTCTTGCAGCTTCAGATGGATGCAGTTGTGGTGTTCTTCTTTATTTACCTTCCTAAATGGCCATTTGGCACTTTGTTAAGTTTTCAGTTGCATGGTGTGGAGTTTAAAGAGTTGTGGTGACTATCCTTTTAAAGTCTGAAGCACGTTGGGTGTTGAATTCAAACCACTCGTCAACCACAGCAGGAGTTGGCTGGCGACTGAACCGCAGGATGAATCCTCTTACTGTGCTAGCTTGGAACCTAGTTTCCCCTCCCTTGCCTGTGCTGAGTAGGACTTTGCTGCCCCAGTAGTACTGTTGAACTCAATGGGACTAAAGGCAATAAAGAACTATGCAGTGTAACTAAGAATCCAGCCACAAGGGATGATGAAACAGGCCATATGTTATCAGCCTGACTCTCTGGTTGGTTGACTCCATATTCAGGCACCATATTAGGATAATTTAAGTTTGGGTTGAAAGTCTGAGCAGGAACTATATAATTGTAAAAGATCATCATCTTCTATATTTGTACAATACCTACCAGAATGGGGCACCAGTCCTGATTAAAGAGATATTACATAAAAATATTATGAGCTGCATAGTTCTCATGAGCTCTCATAGATTTTATTGCTAAATAGTGTGAGCTCTGCTTAGTCACATCTAACTTTGCAAGATCTTTTGTAGCAGGCAGTGCAATTATGGGGCCATCCCCATGATTTCAGCTTCCATAATATCACTGGTCAAAATATTGAGTGGCTATTGGGCTTTGTACAATTAACCGATGAAAAGCAAATTTTACTCTGAAATATTTGAAGGCAGTGGTTTACAATGATCAAGGTACATTTTTATTTTGATTTTCATCTGTTTAAACATTGTGGTCTAGCAATTAGAAACTTATGGAAGTTATTTCTTTGATTTACCCTGAGTTATTGCTATAGACTTCATCCGTGTTTCTAAGGATTCCAAACGCTACAGAGAGGGTTTTCTGATCATTGATAATAGATTACTCGTTCGATCAGGAGGAATTGACTGAAAGATTTGTTGTTGCTTTCTAATTTCCAACTAGGAAAACATTGGTAACTATAGTTCAGATGTTTTGTAGATACAGGTTTTTGTTAGCATAAGACGATTTTGAACTGAAAATTCTATATCATGGACTCGTTGTTCTATATCACTGTTGGTTCTTTTTTGACAACTGTCCTGTATTACAGTAATTTGTGCGCATGTCTTCAACAGAGCCTTCTTGCAAAAACACATCCTAGACCTTTAAGGTCTTGTGTGCTTCTGTGCTGAATGAAATCAAATATAAATCACCAGAGATGCTTGGTATTTTCTTTGTTCATTTTGCCACCCTGTTCATATCATCTTTAAAAATCTAGTTAAATCTACACATACTGGTTTCATTTGTGCATTCAACCTCCACAAAGGTAAGACTCATAAAGATCATATCCAATTGTCACTGTGTAAGATCAAAATCTCAAGCTGAACATACGGTATATTAAGACCTAAGTGTATAACCCTGGAGCCTGGATCTGTGGCATAGAGTTTCCATCCTAACTTGGCAAAAAGTTGTGACTGTCAACAATACAGTTTTCTTAGGTTATGTAGCTAGAAGTCTGGGATGACTATAACTATCAGCAGGTGTTAAGGGGGAAAAGGCCAGGCCTGAACTATCCAATCTGCCCAAATACCAATAATTAAGTAACTATGGCTGTCTTTATCCAACTTGTAGCTATTCTGTTGCCTCCTACCATTTCTGAGGGGTGGCGGGAAGCTGATCAACGACTGGAGCCAGGACGAAATTTCCTTTTGTGGTATAGTATTGTACTGTAAGGTGTATTTTCAAGGGCTTCTGTTTATTTCTTCTGAAGAACCTGGCACAAATTACTGTCAGAGAAGATACTAGTCTAGGGTGGACCATTAGTCTTCTCTGGTTTCGAAATTCCTGTGGACCTTTCTGGAGTTAGACTTATAACTGTTTAAAAATTGAGAAAGTTTTTGTCTAAATTCAATTATTTTTGACCAGCGGTACTTAATACCAGCTTTGTGGACCATTGCTACAGAATGAAGAGAAAAAAATATGGGAACACAAAAAAGAGAAAATAGAGATTTTTTTTTAAAAAAGCTTCTTAATTGTGGGAATTCCCAGGTGGCCAGATCCCCCGGATGTATGGCCCCTTGAATTCACAGAGTGCTGCAAGGGGGCTGTACTAGTGTCATAAATATAAAGGGAAGGGTAAACCCCTTTGAAATCCCTCCTGGCCAGGGGAAAGCTCCTCTCACCTGTAAAGGGTTAAGAAGCTAAAGGTAACCTCACTGGCACCTGACCAAAATGACCAATGAGGAGACAAGATACTTTCAAAAGCTGGGAGGAGGGAGAGAAACAAATGGTCTGTGTCTGTCTGTATGCTGGTCTTTGCCAGGGATAGACCAGGAATGGAGTCTTAGAACTTTTAGTAAGTAATCTAGCTAGGTATGTGTTAGATTATGATTTCCTTAAATGGCTGAGAAAAGAATTGTGCTGAATAGAATAACTATTTCTGTCTGTGTATCTTTTTTGTAACTTAAGGTTTTGCCTAGAGGGGTTCTCTATGTTTTTGAATCTAATTACCCTGTAAGATATCTACCATCCTGATTTTACAGGGTGGATTTCTTTATTTCTATTTACTTCTATTTTTATTAAAAGTCTTCTTGTAAAAAACTGAATGCTTTTTCATTGTTCTCAGATCCAAGGGTTTGGGTCTGTGGTCACCTATGCAAATTGGTGAGGCTTTTTATCCAACATTTCCCAGGAAAGGGGGGGTGCAAGTGTTGGGAGGATTGTTCATTGTTCTTAAGATCCAAGGGTCTGGGTCTGTAGTCACCTAGGCAAATTGGTGAGGCTTTTTACCAAACCTTGTCCAGGAAGTGGGGTGCAGGGTTTTGGGAAGTATTTTGGGGGGAAGGATGCGTCCAAACAGCTCTTCCCCAGTAACCAGTATTAGTTTGGTGGTGGTAGCGGCCAGTCCAAGGACAACGGGGGAAATATTTTGTACCTTGGGGAAGTTTTTGACCTAAGCTGGTAAAGATAAGCTTAGGAGGTTTTTCATGCAGGTCCCCACATCTGTACCCTAGAGTTCAGAGTGGGGGAGGAACCTTGACAACTAGACTAAGACTTGGGGATGTTAGTTTGTACTCAAGAAAACAGTATGTCCGGGGAAGAATAAAATGAAATTCTTTTTTTCCTGAAAAGAGGTAAGTAAAAGTTGCTTATAATTTAATAGATACTGTCTTTCGGAAAGGCCAAATCACCCTCTTTTTAACATTATATTGTGGATTTTTTTTTATTGAGATTTTTATAATCAAGTAAAAATCACCTTAGTTTGAAGTAACTAATCCCACTCAAGAAGACAATTTAAAGACTTTGAATTATCACTGTTTTCTCCAGATTATTGGTATTGATTCTAGGTTTCTCCACCTTGAATTTATCCTAAATTAGTAACTATTTAGATAACCGCCAAAGACAATAACTTCCTATAGACATTGGCTGGTGGTCATATGATTTATCAAAATAATGTGCTTTAAAGAAAAGCAAAAATAAAGCAAGTTTCAAAAGCCAGAGTAGGTCTGCAGTCCCACACTGCTTGAGAGTCCTATGGCATTTCCAATACGTCTAGTAACTTTGTTTAATACTAAAAGGGTAATTGCAAAGCTGATTATTTATAGAACCTGAGTGTGTTATTTGTGGGATCCATTAGGAGCATAAATAGTGGGCATGGATAAAGGTTATAACTGAAGTAATGAAAGGAAACATGTAAAAGTCTTATACAAATACTTCTCCTAAACTTGCCCAGATTTTAAAACAGAGAATGCTAATGCAAATAATGGTTTCCTGTTCTTGAACCAACATATTTTATGGCAAACCAAATAGGCTTCAATATAGGCTAAATTCATGCCCAGTGTAACTCCATCGTCATGCTTGCCAATCAATCATGATTTTATCATGAGTCTCACAAAATCTGGTGTTTTCTTAAGTTCTCAACTCCCCTAGCCAAGCAGTTAAGTGTGAATTTCAGCTTTCATTATTTTTAAATAAAAAGTTTGTTTTCTAGCCCTTGTGGCTGTGGAGTAAAGGCTGAAAATGTGAATTGAGTGCAGCTGAAAGGCTCGGAAACAAGAGGGCAAATAAAAACAACCCTTATTTTTTAAAATCGTATTATTTTTAAGCCACTCCCATGATTGTCTGGGGCCTGACTCATGGTTTTTGAATGCTTAAGGTTGTGAATATTGCTTGTGTATGTACTCTAACCCAATGAACCACCTTTAGGGTCTAAGTAGGACTTAAGTGGTACCATAGACCTTTATGGAGGCAATCTGCACAGCTTCAATCTAGGACTGTGTTTGTGTCCTACCTCATGGGGCACTGTGAAGATAAATGCATTAAAGACTGTGAGTTCAGATACAACAGTAATGGGGGTTGGGGCATATAAATATAACAGAAATATAGAGAGATGGATGCTGGAAAGCCTCATAAATGGTAATTTTTTGTTATTTATTGTTTGTATTGTGCATTGTATAGCATGTAAAGGCCCTAACCAGGGACCAAGGCCTTTTAGGAGAGACCGAGTGGTCCAATGGACAGAGTGCTAAATTGGGAGATAGGGGACCTCATTTCTATTCTCTGATCTGCCATTGCCCTGATGGGTGACCTCGGCCAAGTTACTTCACGTCTGTGTCTCTGTTTCCCCTTCCCCTCTTTGCAAGTCTTGTCTAATTAGGTTGTAAGCTCTTTGGGGCAAGAACTGCTTATGATGTGTTTGTACCATAGCACAATGGAGTTTTGATCTTGGTTGAGCTTCTCGGCAGTGGTGTAATACAAATAAATAATAATTCTACTAGGCACCGTACACACATTTATGAAAAACATGGATCCCACCCCAAAGAGCTTACAGTTGTATCATATGACAAAAGTGATGCAGTGGATTCAAGGACAAGGGAAAGATGGTGGGGAAGGAGAAAGAAACAACTATGTTTAGCAGCAGACAGATCACACCAACTGTCTTGCCATTGTCAAGTGTTTCGTACAAGGGAAAAATAGGTGTGAGTACTCTTTCAAGCTCCACCCACCAAATAAACTCCACCCATGTGAGTCAACAAAATGAGATTCCCCTCACAATAGATTGTGGAGAGGTTTTAAATATGATAGTATGTGTTGTTTAGCTCCGCTGAGTGTCTTGAACCTGTCTCCCTCTCAGTAGGGCTTGAGTACTCCCAGGAGTCTGCTAGTCTCCTTGGGGTTGGCTCTTTCTCAGATAAACAAATAAGTGATGGCATCACCCCAAAACCCCACACTTGCAGCACCAGAATGAGAGGTCACCAGAATAAATTGTACAGATCTGTGATCCTGCTCTCCTTTCTGAGGAATGAGATAGTTAACAGTGACAAGACATAATCACTGGGCATCTGAGTTAACCCCAGACACCATCTGAGATGAATGGGGCAGGTCACATCTCTCAGAACTCTTGTGCCAGATTCAGTCACACCTTTCAGCATCAGTTACATCTGTTTCACATTTCTCAGGCAAAAGCCAAAGACTTAACAGATAGAATTTAGAGCTTCTGAAGAACATGATAGCATCTTGGTCTCAGAAATTTATATTATGGTTAAAACCACCTTTTTTAAACAAAATAATTTGATCAGTTCTGTCAATAAGGTGTAGTTGATGGGTAGGGTATGGTGGTCCTTAATGGGCAAGATAAGTAGCTTATGTTTAATGTGGTAGATAAGGGAAACCAAAACAGTGCACCGCACATGCAATTCCTTCCCATGGGGAGAATATCCACGAGAGAACAAACTACACTTGATAGTGATATGGGTCAAATTGTTTAACACACTGCTGTTCAGATATTATGGTGAGGAGGGCAACGTAATAACCTTTATAGAATATAATAGTGGAACCAAACAAAGAGTGGAGAAGATGTAGCCTCAGAGCAATGAGCCAAGAAGATGATGTAAAACATTCAGCTGGTTAAAATGCAAATAGTTTGAAAGGAGCAGAATGAGGTGCAATGCCATCTTTGCAAGTGTAAGTTTAAGGGCTGACTTTGCACTCAAAACAGCTCAACTGTCTTTCCATGGAAGTGCATGGCAAACCTTCAGCTGACTGAGTGGGAGCAGAACCAGGCCATAAGCTACTGTGTATGTAGAATTTACAAAGTGCTAAGCTGGTAAACTGGAAACAAAGTTCCCAGTTTGCATCTAAGAGCATGCAGTGGAAACTCACAAAAAACTAAACCCTGTGATGAAAGCCGAAGACCTATGTGGGAAGAGGCATTGACTTGTGGCAATGAAAGAGAACAAGGTAGTGAAAATTAAGTCATAATCTGCTGATGAGGGAAACAGAACTAAAGCTTTGTAAATATACAGGTGATGCATGAAAGGCTCAAACAGCCGATGGTGGAAGTAAACTGCATAAGCAATATTTCAGGAGGCAGTTTCAAAATACTTGCCGGCAGTAACAAAAGGAACAGTTTGCTTTTAGTTGTGGCACTGAGGTGGGTCATTGGGTTACGGCATCAAAGCTCATAAACTTCCATTGAATTGCTGGGAACTTTTCCCAGGGATTGCTGGACTGGTCCATAATGTCTCACAAATGCCATTGCTGGAGACAGCCCCCTCTAAAAAGGCGGATCAAGGAGAAAACACTAATTCTGGAGACAAACTCAGTTTGGAAGGTAAAAACCAATACAGAAATGACTCACCAGCCTGGGAAAGAAGACAAAACACACAGGGCAGGTTCTCAGCTGCTGTAAATTGGAGCAGCTACATTGAGTGCAGCTGAGGATCTGGCCTGCCGTTTGTAGAAAGCAGAACAGCTAGCGACACGTGCAAGTCACCAGACCAGGTAACAAGTGAAACTTTCACATGCTTATGATCAAAAAGGTGAAGCTGAATTAGAATGTTACATCTGATGACCTCTCTCCACACCTATTAATGTAAATGCGTTAGGAGATTGTCCTAATGGATCAGCTTTAAAATACAGCACTGCAAATAGAAATCACTTTGGCCCTGGTCATTGTTGGTACCATGGTAAACATTAGATTTCTGACTTTGTATGTATGAGATGCACAGCCAGTTAGCTTCATTCAATAAACAGCTGCTCCAAAGCCTTCTCGGTTGCAACTTTCCATTGTGATCCCATGTCTCCTCTTTAATTTGGGTCTATATCCTTGCTGCTGGGTTGACCCACAGTCTTACGTATATAGAAAGTGCATTCAGCATTGTTCTGTATTAGCGAAGTTACTAGTAATGGCAGAGAAAAGGTTCAGGTGGCCTTTTCAACTTTCGCTGTAATGTGGGACTAGCAACGCTCGACTCATGGCGTATGGTATTTGTTCTACAGAAGGTGGCATGTATATTTTGCACCTAGAGCATTCAGCCTGGTCTGTGGGCATGTGCTTGTTTGCAGTGGACTAAAATGCCTGGTGTGTTGTTCATTCATTTATCTGTGAGAAAAAATATAGGTAGTTGCTTTGGGGGCGGGGGAACGTGGGGAGCCAATATCAGTTCATAGTGTCATGTCCTTCTCCATAGCTGTTGGAATAGTACATCAGTCTGAACAAATCTGAAGTACAGAAACATGAGAAGCGTGAACAACAAGGGCAGAACAAGGCTGGAGGATTAATGAATTGCTCCCTGGTGTCAATCTAAGAACTGACAGAAATAACCACTTTGGCTTTGGCCAGGAAAAGTCAAAGGTCAGGATTAGTGCCATCACAGTCAGATTCTTCAAATAAGCCAAGCAGGTGCTCAATAAAGCATGAGTATTTGTTGTGTTTGGGGATTCAGAGCAAAGCATGATGTGAAGAAATCCGTGGAAATGTGACCAAAGCTCTGAGGTCTCCATGGGAAAACAGAGGGAGGGCTTTCAATTAAGTTAATCAGCAATTATTTCTTAGGGGTTTTTTTTGTTTGTTTGTTTTTTGCAAAGGAAAATATATAGAGCACCCATTTCCTGGGTAAAGTTCTGCTCTTTGTTTATATTTTCTTACCCTCCCCCACTCGGCTACACGATGCAACTGAAAATCTGTGAAGGCAGCACTCTTTCCTCTCTGAGGGAAAACTCCTGCCCTAGCTCACTGAAGCAATATGCTTGGATACAGCTGCTGTAAAGGTCCCAGGAGAACCTCACCAGAGAAGAAGAGGGCTGGGGCAATGACTTCTGCACTGCCCCTTATTGCTCCTTCATAAAAATGTGATTCCTCTAGTGCCTACTGGTGACCAAGATGCTAGTGTGTTAGCTTGACTCCAGCCCTAACACATGTGAGAGTATTAAATGTCTTAGCCCTGGTCTACACTAGGACTTTAGGTCGAATTTAGCAGCATTGAATCGATGTAAACCTGCACCCGTCCACATGATGAAGCCCTTTTTTTCTACTTAAAATGCTCTTAAAATCAATATCCTTACTCCACCCCTGACAAGTGGATTAGCGCTTAAATCGGCCTTGCTGGGTCGAATTTGGGGTACTGTGGACACAGTTCGACGGTATTGGCCTCCGGGAGCTATCCCAGAGTGCTCCATTGTGACCACTCTGGACAGCACTCTCAACTCAGATGCACTGGCCAGGTAGACAGGAAAAGAACCGCAAACTTTTGAATCTAATTTCCGGAGATTGCGGGAACTGTGGGATAGCTACCCACAGTGCAACACTCTGGAAGTTGACGCTTGCCTCGGTACTGTGGAAGCACTCCTCCGAGTTAATGCACTTAAAGCACTTAGAGCATTTTCTGTGGGGACACACACACTCGAATATATAAAAACGATTTCTAAAAAAACAACTTCTATAAATTCGACCTAATTTCGTAGTGTAGACGTACCCTTAGTTGTGCAGGCCTCCTTCACATTGGTGAGCACTTATTCCTGGGAACCATTGACCCATTGACTCCAGGGCTAATTTCAGGTAGAGGATGTATAGGCCCATGCCTAAAATACCAGCTCATGGGGTTACAGGATGAGATCAAAATACCAGTTCTCATTAAAAAGCTTGAGAACCTGACCCATGTGTACCCAATTTCTGTGAGTCTGCACAAAGCCTGAGACAATAGCACCGAGAGGTATGATCTGCTCCATTCATCTTAACTCTGAAACCTGCTATTACCCCATGCAGGGGGGTGCGGGGGGTTTCATGGCACAGAACAGAGCCACAGAATAGAAGCTGGGGCTATGGGCACAGTGTGTAGCTTAATTCAGCCCTGGCTAGGGAAAGGTCAAAAACATGTACCATATTCAATTAGTGATGGTGAGAAAGTGGACTCAAAAATTAAAAAGGTCAACAAATTAAAGATCAATAATATGTGATACTGTTGTGGTGTCTCTTTGACTTACAGTGAAATCCTACTCTGTGCACACTGCATAGCAAGGGTAAAACCTGTCCCGTATTACACAGGTTGGTGGGGTGAGACCAAAAGAAATAGCGAGCCTCTTTACTCCCAAACTATTTGTGTAGTAGTAGGGCAGTATACTGTGTCAGGGCCTGATTATGGATGCTTTCCTCCCATTGGTGAGCACTAACCAGAAATTCCTTCAGTGCTATAGTAATGTTGATAGTATAACACATTCATTTGAGGTAGGGGAGAGGGCTGTGTTTGTGTGATTAACTGATGCTTCTAGCAGTCAAATACATTAAGAACTCCTGGAGAAGGTCTTCACTTCAATGTCAACTCACAGGTGGCTAAATTCTAATCCAACTGAAGTCAATATGGCAAAACTCCCATTGATTTAAATGGGAGCAAGCTTAAACCCAGAATAACTAGTAGGAATTTATTTCAGAAGAGAACGACAGTACATTGATATGAATTGAATGTAAAAGATGGCTTCATGGAGGCTGACACTGTCTTCTGTGGCCATGCCCCCAATTTAACCTCCACATCTTGAATGCTGTTAATCCTTATTTCGTTGCATGGTCCTGTGCTGAAGGCACAGGGCTAGGAGCTGGGGCACCAGCGTTCTGTTCCTGGGGCAGCAACTGACTTGCTAAATAACAGGTCAGTTCCAGCAATGTTCAATCTGCATATTATGGGTGCACCAAACACCTCTGAAAATCAGGCCACTTCCTTGGGTGCCTCAGTATGGATTTGTGTGTCTTACTTTCAGTGTCTGAGCTCCAAATTTTCATAATAGTGCTTAAACCTACATAAAAGGCATACTAACCAGGGAAAAATACCCCCCTAGAAATCAGGAGCACCTCTACAGATGCATAGCAGATGGAGGACTGAAGAATATATGTTGGATAAGTAGCCATGAAAGTGCCTTGCTAATGGCTAGGGACTAGGACTGGAATTTTCAAGTGGACCTAAGGAATAAGGTGTCCAAATCCCACAGAAATTCAATGAGAATTGGGGACCTAATTCTCATAGGTTCCTTTCAAAATCCCACTCCGGGTACCGTTGATATGTGTAGTTTGCATGTCAGGCCATGTTTTAATTCTTGATCTGTTGTTTAATAATTTATAAGTGAGTCCTGTAAATTGTCTGCTTTCTTATAGCACAAATAGCTTTTCTCTTTTTGTTTCTTAAAGCAAAGTTTTAGTCATCATTAGTACATAATATCGGCTAACGGTCTAATTCCTAGAAGTGCTGAGCACCTGTTGCTCATATTAACTTCAGCTGGAGTTCTGGATGTTGAGAACTTCTGAAAATCAAGCCCCTAAAGTCTTCTGATATTTTAAAAACATTTTTTCCATTTTCAAAATAAGTTAAACAGGAAAGTCTGTTTATTCTTTTTCCTGACTTTTTTAGCACGCCATGCAGTGCATTTGAGGCACCCATGTAGGAGCTGTCAGAATCCATCGATGCATTGCATTAAAAGAGCTATTATTTATAATCTCAGGATATATACTGGAACAGACCAATGCTCCATCTTATCCACTATCCTGTCTCAATTCTGGATGTTTCAGAGGAAGGTATTAAATCTCCATAGTGCTCCTTACTATACCTCAGGGGAATATGTCTTCCTGACTCCAGCTGGTGATCGCTGAAGCTTGAGGATTGAGTGTAATTACACCCTACTAACTTACTTTCCTGACCCAACAAATATTATAAATGTAAACTCTCCTACATCTGACTACCTAAGATGGGTAATGCAGTTTTCAACATTACTTTTTTCTTCAATTTTTTAATTTGTAAAAGAATGCTACTACTAAAACAGAAAATGGAAAATAAAACACAGGCATACACAGACAAAACATAAGAAATTCCAATTCAAAAATCTATAAGCCAAATCTTTTTCAGTTTTTATTCCTTATTTATCCAAAATTCCTATTGATCCTGAGAGGAATTTGGAATGAATAACAATATCAGGATTCAGCCCACAGGACTTAGACCTAAAACTCTGAGCTGTCCTTGTCACTTTAAATAATACAATGTAATGGGACTTCTGTGTGTTTGCAAAACAATGACATAAATGAAACCTGGAATGTCATTCCAGATATCCATCTATAACTCTGAATTGTATGGCTCTTTTGGGTTGCAACAGACCACGTAATGTTATGAAAATCTGCCCCATAATTCAGGCGTCAAAAAATCTGTAATCAGTTATACATAAGGACATATCCGCCGTACACTGAAATATCTTCATTCATTCATTCTTTCATTATGGCTGGAATTTCAAAGGAGCCTAAGGGATTTAGCCTCCCAACTCCCATTGAATTTCATAATATCATTTGGAAATCCCAACCTAGGTCTTCATTTATTTATTTTATATGGGAAAAGTGTTCCTCAAACCTTCCCCAAGGCTTCATTGGTACAGGGTATGTCTACACAGCAATTAAACCCTGTAGCAGGCCCCTGGTCTTTTCAGGGCTGTTCTTATTTCTCACACAGACTGCTGGGTACTCAATCAGAGCCTACTTGACTTATATAAAGGAGCAGACACTCTCAGTAAGGTGAGCAGGATTTGGATATTAGAGTTAAAATGTAACAATGCTGCTGAAATCCAGTGTGATTATGAAATCTGACAATATTTTGGAACTTTTCCTTATTCAATTTGTAGAAATGTTAGTTCAAATTTCACTATGAAAAAATCTTCAACAGCTCCTAGGTTTTGCCCCAGGCCCATTGCTATTAGAAAGGCACATAAAAGTTTACTTATGTTTGAGCATTCTGTGCTTCAGGCAGGGGTGAAAATATCTCTTACGGGTATGGGGTGGGCTGGCTTTTTACCTGAAGGGGCGGGGCCTCGGGCGGAAGGGGCGGGACTGGGGGAGGGTCAGCGTCACCCAGCCAGCCCATCTGCGCTGCCTGGCCCGCGCCGCCCAAGGCTCCAGCGTCGATTTAAAGGGCCTGGGGCTCCGGCCACTGCTGCGACAGTGCTTTAAGCAGGGTGCTTTGCTGTGACAGTGCTTTAATGTCGCAAGGGACCCGGCAGAGCTGCCTACGTGGGGGGGGAGGGTGCAAAAGGAGCAGCGATGTTAAAGCGCTGCTGAGGTTTAAGCAGGGTTCTTTAAAGTGCTGGCAGCCCTTTACCAGCCCGCCGTACCAGCCCGTACCGCCTTACTTTCATCCCTGCCTTTAGGGAGTAAGTCTTTTCTTGTTTCCCCCCATTCAACCTGCGTTGACATCAATGAGTATTAGACAGGTGCAAAGGAGAGCAGAATTTTGCTTTGACCTTCAATTTAAGCTCCACATTAAGAGTTTAAATGGGATTTAAGTGGTGCAGAGGTTGCAGAGTCAGGATAAAATGTCACAAGATTTGGAAGGCGTGTGTTTGCTTTCTGACTAACATACTCTTTTACATTTCATTACACATATTCTCGAATTCCACAACACTGCAGAAGCATGCATTTTGGAGAACTCATTTTCCACATACCGTGCCACCGGCATGCTCCAAAGGAAGCCCTGGGAAGCATTCAGGTTTTCAGGATTGGCCCTGTGTACTTGAACAATGAAAAAAATCATGTCAAAGCCAACAAATCCCGGACGACTTCAAACAGTGTCATCTCTGATCTAGCTGTCTGTCAGTTTCTGTAATTGGATATTAAATGTAACATACCATGTACTTGATACCCCAAGCATGTCAGATCTATTAAATTAAATATAATCCAGAGAGGAAAAAAATGCCCAGATATTGTGGTAAGCTTTGAAATTAGATAGTGTAGCTAAAAATCTTCATTTTTGTACCATGAAATATTTTTTTACAGGAAAGATAAAAGCCAAATATCTCTCAGATTCCTGGGGATTGCTGAGCCAGTTGGAAAGTTACTGAGTTATGTTCTTTGGGTTGGTGAATTAATGGATGTAGATGAATGGGTCTGTAAAATATGCAAAGGCTGACTTCCAGCTGAGGCAAGTTTAGTACAGTCTCTACTGACTCAGCTAGAAGGAAGGTCCTAGTTCAAGTCTTTGAGGCTATGTGTACACAGCAATTAAACCTGGTGGCAGGCCCTCCGCGGATACAAATTTATATCCGTGGATGCAGATATCTGCGGATATAAATCGTTATCTGCGGCACTGGAGGGCTCTCCCGGGAACCACAGCGGTGAAAGGAGCAGAACGTGGGGCTGCTGCTCCCAGGAGCCAATGCCCTGTGCCGGCAGCTCCTCCGGCACAGCTGTACCGCTCCCAGCCCTGCCCCTGTCCCTTCCACACGACTGTCCGCGACTCCTGTCTGGGGGCGTGTGCGCCGCTTGAACACTAAAGCATGACCAAGGGCAGCTGCCAGTGAGCCTGGTGCCCGGCCGCGTGGGTGGGGCTGGGGTCACAGTACAGCCACGCCAGAGGAGCTGCTAGCGCAGGGTGCTGGCTCCTGGCAGTGGTGGCCCCACATTCTGCTCCTTTCACCGCTGTGATTCCTGGGAGAGCCCTTTGGTCCTGCAGATACCGATTTAGATCCATGGATATCCGCATCCACGGGTATAACTTTGTATCTGGGCAAGGCTCTACCCATGAGAGGGCTCGGGCTGCGGGGCTGTAAAATTGTGGTGTAGACATTTGGGCTCAGGTCCCAGATCCCAGGCTCCAGCCCAAGCCTGAATCTCTACACCACAATTTTACAGCCCCACGGCCTGAGCTCCACAAGCCAAGTCAGCTGAAATGGGCCCACCACAAGTGTTTAATTGCTGTGTAGACATACCCTGAGTTAAATCTTTCAATAGCCACCTTAAATAAAGTACAGTTAGGTAACCTGGCATCATATTGTTCTAAACCCTCATGGTGGAAGCTCTGTATTAAGAAGCTATCAGGAAATCAGATTTGCCCTGAGTGGTTCTTGTTTTAATCCCAATCCTTTGAGCACTTGTGTTTTCAGGTGGACATCCCGATACATGTTTAAGATCGTATGTGGTCTGACAGGGTGAACTGTTTAAATAGCTGACCCCTTTCTAATATGGCTGCTTTTATTATATCTTGGATCTGTAGTTTCCTCTTCTACGTTGGCTTGTAAAAAAAAAACACATGAGCTGTTCTGGGTGAGATATTAACACACGGCATAGGACTCTCCCTCTCATTTTATAATAGAAAGTTTGCACTTCTACAGCCCTTTTCAATAGGGGAACTTAAAGCACTTTATAGATGTTAATACACTGAGCCTCACAATACCTGTCTGGAGCATCTGTGTGTCATTATACCCAATGTACAGATGAAGAAAGAGAGACAGAGAGATTAAGATAAAACTTCAGTAAAGGTTTTAATGTGAATGAAGGGCAAAGGTAGGAATAATAGAAGGCTGGAGGGAGCCCTGACTCTCAGGGCCAGATTCTCTCAGTATGGAATCATAGCAGTTTACACGAGCTGAGACTCTGGCGCTTAATCTCTTTCCTTCCATTGGTCCCTCACCACAGTGTGATATTTTCCCCTTCTAATTTACAGTTTTTAATTTATTAACACTTTATTAACCTCTGGTTAATCATCTGGGTAGGAGGCCTGAACCCATGGCTTATTGTAATGCACGGGTACTACTAACACATTTGCTTTCATGGTTTGAGTCCAATCTACAACATGGGATTTTTGCCTGCATGAGGACTGAGAAAACACTGCAGGATTTGGCCCTTTGATCTAATCATAGCCTACCTACCAAAAAAAAAAAAGAGAGAGAGAGAGAGAGAGCACTAAAAATATTCTAGCTGTTTTCCAGGCTTATTGCTCTAATTCTCAAATGCAAACAGGTAAACTGAACAGCTTGACACCTTAAAACAGAGTAGGCTTCCACAATATTTTTGTAACTGCATGACGGGAGAGGAAGGAGACAATGGAGAGGTGCGAGAGAGACAAAAACACCTTCTAACTTCTAATAAGCCTCACAAACCATGTAATACACCTTGGACTCCCGCTGTGCATGCCTCACCATTGATATTGTGAGAATGACACCTCTTATCCCTTTATTAACCTCTCCCAGTTTATGATCTGTTAGTCATAGGTGCACATCTGCTTCACAGGCCATAACAATTCCACCTGCCTAAACATCTCAGAAACAAAGGCGTTTGAGTACATAAACAGGACACACGCTACCCTGTAATAGGGAGTGGTTTCAGAGTAGCAGCCCTGTTAGTCTGTATCCGCAAAAAGAAAAGGAGGACTTGTGGCACCTTAGAGACTAACCAATTTATCTGAGCATAAGCTTTCGTGAGCTACAGCTCACTTCATCGGATGCATGCAGTGGAAAATACAGTAGGGGCAGTAGCGTAGCTATGGGAGAGCGGGGCAGTGGCTGCTCCCCCTCCCAGCAGGAGTGTCGCCTTTTTAATTCTTTGCCCCCTTTTAAATTTTTACTCACCCGGCGGCGCTCCGGGTCTTCAGCAGCACTTCGGTGAGCGAGTGAAGGACCCGACGCCGAAGTGCTGCTGAAGACCCGGAGCGCCGCCGGGTGAGTACCAGGGGGTGGTGCCTTTTTTTAATCTCCACTCTCCCTGTTTTTTCCACCTGGCTACACCACTGAGTAAGGGGATTTTATAAACACAGAGAACATGAAACAATGGGTGTTACCATATACACTGTAATGAGAACGGTCAGGTTAGGTGAGCTATTACCAGCAGGAGAGAAAAAAATCCTTTTGTAGTGATAATCAAGGTGGGCCATTTCCAGCAGTTGACAAGAACATGCGAGGAACAGTCGGGTGGCGGGGAGGGGAAATAAACATGGGGAAATAGTTTTACTTTGTGTAATGACACATCCACTCCCAATCTTTATTCAAGCCTAATTTAATGGTGTACATTCTGGTCACACAACCATCATTACAATAACATTTTCAGCTGCTCATATGGCACACACTTGTGGCCATCTGGCATGGAACTTGATGTGAATAGTGAGAAACTCTCAGGTTCAAACAGTTGCAAATTATTTAGCAAGAATAGGGGTGTGAATTTGTTATGTGATCCAGTAAGGAAAGACCTTCTCAGGATAACTATGTGGAAGCAGTAGAGGTTAAGGGCAAGGTTGCTTTTGACCTTTAAGCCTGAATTTCTGGCCTTTTGCCCAACATTGCAATACTGTTAGAGCTTTTTTAAAATATGCACTAGTAAATATAAACTTAGCTAAAGCCCAAAATAGTTCCTTTATTTAAAACTCAATGAAATTAAGTTTGGGGTCCAGAACACTCACAAAGGACAGATGTTTCGATGTCTACCAGTGCTTTAAAGGAATGTTTAAGTTGTTCTTGCCAAGAAAAGGCCCATTCTCCTGACTTGCAAATTCATTTATAAAATAGGGCTGTCAAGATTAAAAACTAATCTCAATCACGCGATTAAAAACATTAATTGTGATTAATTATGCGATTAATCATGCTCTTAATAATAGAATACCATTTATTTTAGTATTTTTGATGTTTCCTAAATTTTCAAATATATTGATTTCAATTACAACAAAGAATGCAAAGTGTACAGTGCTCACTTTATATTTATTTTTGATTAAAAATATTTGCACTGTAAAAAATAAAAGAAATAATATTTTTCAATTCACCTTATACAAGTACTGTAGTGCAGTCTCTTTATCATGAAAGTTTAACGTACAAATTACAATTGTGTAAAAAAATAACTGCATTTAAAAGTAAAACAGTTTAAAACTTTGGAGCCTACATGTCCACTCAGTCCAACTTCTTGTTCAGCCAACCACTCAGACAAACAAGCCCTCCGTGAGCTTCACAGAGCACCTGTGGGCTGTGAAGATGACACCTATCCTTGAAGATGGAGCAGAAGATGCCCTCCTAACCAGACAGGTCGGCTCTTTGGGGTGGTGTGCAGGGAGAAGGTGGGAAGATGATGATGGTCTCTCCTTCTTTCTATTGTCTTTGTGTAGGAAAGATAGGAAGTCTGGCAAGAGACCGCCCTGGCTTAACCAGCAGATCTTCTATGATCTGAAACTCAAAAAAGAGTCATAGGAAAAGTAGAAACTAGTTCATATTACAAAAGATGAATATAAACAAACAATACAAGCATGTAGGGACAAAATTAGAAAGGCCAAGTCATGAAATGAGATTAAATTAGCTAGAGACATAAAGTGTAACAGGAAAATATTCTAAAAGTTCCTTAGAAGCAAGAGGAAGACCAAGGACAGGGTAGGCCTGTTACTAATTTTTGGGGGCGAGGGGGCAATAACAGAAAATATGGAAATGGCAGAAGAGCTAACTGACATTTTTGTTTTAGTTTTCACCAAAAAGGCTAGTAGAAATTGGCCATCTAGCATAGTGAATGCCAGTGAAAATGAGGTAGGATCTGAAGCTGAAATATGGAAAGAACAAGTTAAAAATTACTTAGACAAGTGAGATGTCTTCAAGTCGCCAGGGCCTGATGAAATACATTCTAGAATACTCAAGGAGCTGACTGAGGACATATATGAACCATTAGTGATTATCTTCAAAAACTCATGGAAGACAGGAGCAATTCCAGAGGACTGAAAGAGGGCAAATATAGTGCCAATCTATAAAAAAGAGAATAAGGAAAACCTGTGGAATTGCAGACCAGTCAAATTATGTTCAGTAGCAAGAAAGACAATGGAACAAATAGTCAAACAATCAATTTGCAAACACCTAAAACAAGGGCTCTCAGCCTTTCCAGGCTGCTGTACCCCTTTCAGGAATCTGATTTGTCTTGTGTACCCTCAAGTTTCACCTCTCTTAAAAACTACTTGCTTACAAAATCAGATATAAATAGAAATGTGTCACAGCACACTATTTCTGAAAAAATGCTTACTTTCTCATTTTTACCATATAATTATAAAATAAATAAATTGAAATATAAATATCGTGCTTACATTTCAGTGTATAGTATACAGCACAGCATAAGTCATTGTCTGTATGGCATTTTAGTTTGTACTGACTTCACTAGTGCTTTTCATGTAGCCAGTTGTAAAACTAGGCAAATATCTAGATGAGTTGATGTACCCCCGGAAGACCTCTGTGTACCCCAAGGGAAACAGGTATCCCTGGTTAAGAGCCACTAACCTAGAAGACAATAAGGTGATAAGTAACAGTCAACATGGATTTGTCAAGAACAAATCATGTCAAACCAACTTAATAGCTTTTTTGGAAAGGTTAACAAGCTTTGTGAATGGGGGGAAGAGGTAGATGTGGTATATCTTGACTTTAATAAGGCTTTCGATACTGTATCACATGACTTTCTCATAAACAAACTACGGAAATACAACCTAGATGGAGCTACTATAAGGTCGGTGCAAAACTGGTTGGAAAACCATTCCCAGAAAGTATATCTCAGTAGTTCATCATCAAGCTGGAAGTGCATCTTGAGTGGGGGGTCCTATAGAGATTGATCCTGGGTTCAATACATGTTCAATACCGTCATCAATGATTTAGATAAGATCAGAAAGAGTACACTTATAAAGTTTGCGGGTGATACCGAGCTGGGAGGGTTGCAAGTACTTTGGAGGATAGAATTAGAATTCAAAATAGTCTAGACAAACTGGAGAAATGGTAAATAAGATTGAATTCAATACGGACAAATGCAGAGTACTTCACTAGAGAAAGAACAATCAGTTGCATACATACAAAAAGGGAAATGACTGTCTAGGAAGGAGCACTGCAGAAAGGGATCTGGGGGTTATAGTGGATCACAAGCTAAATATGAGTGAATAGTGTAACACTGTTGCAAAAAAAGCAAACATCATTCTGGGATGTTGTCATAAATATAAAGGGAAGGGTAAACCCCTTTAAAATCCCTCCTGGCCAGAGGAAAACTCCTCTCACCTGTAAAGGGTTAAGAAGCTAAAGGTAACCTCACTGGCACCTGACCAAAATGACCAATGAGGAGACAAGATACTTTCGAAAGCTGGGAGGAGGGAGAGAAACAAAGGGTCTGTGGGTCTGTCTTTATGCTGCCTTTGCTGGGGATAGACCAGCAATGGAGTCTTAGAACTTTTAGTAAGTAATCTAGCTAGGTATGTGTTAGATTATGATTTCTTTAAATGGCTGAGAAAAGAATTGTGCTGAATAGAATAACTATTTCTGTCTGTATATCTTTTTTGTAACTTAAATTTTTGCCTAGAGGGATTCTCTATGTTTTGAATCTAATTACCCTGTAAGGTATCTACTATCCTGATTTTACAGAGGGGATTTCTTTACTTCTATTTACTCCTATTTCTATTAAAAGTCTTCTTGTAAGAAAACTGAATGCTTTTTCATTGTTCTCAGATCCAAGGGTTTGGGTCTGTGGTCACCTATGCAAATTGGTGAGGCTTTTTACCAAACCTTGTCCAGGAAGTGGGGTGCAAGGTTTTGGGAAGTATTTGGGGGGAAAGACGTTTCCAAACAGCTCTTCCCCAGTAACCAGTATTTGTTTGGTGGTGGTAGCGGCCAATCCAAGGACAAAGGGTGGAATATTTTGTACCTTGGGAAACTTTTTGACCTAAGCTAGTAAAGATAAGCTTAGGGGGTTTTCATGCAGGTCCCCACATCTGTACCCTAGCGTTCAGAGTGGGGGAGGAACCTTGACATGATGGCAGAGGTGGGATTAACCTGAAAACATTTTGAGATCCAGTTGAGATTTTTTGAACTAGAAATACAGATTTTAAAAAAAAGTTCTAAGACTCCATTGCTGGTCTATCCCCGGCAAAGGCAGCATAAAGACAGACCCACAGACCCTTTGTTTCTCTCCCTCCTCCAAGCTTTTAAAAGTATCTTGTCTCCTCATTGGTCATTTTGGTCAGGTGCCAGCGAGGTTACCTTTAGCTTCTTAACCCTTTACAGGTGAGAGGAGTTTTCCTCTGGCCAGGAGGGATTTTAAAGGGGTTTACCCTTCCCTTTATATTTATGACAGATGTATTAGCAGGAATGTTGAAAGCAAGACATGAGAAGTAATTCTTCCACTCCACTCTGTGCTGATAAGGCTTCAGCTGAATATTATGTCCAGTTCTGGGCACCACATTTCAAGAAAAATGTGGACAAACTGGAGAAAGTCCAGAGAGGAGCAACAAAAATTATTAAAAGTCTGGAAAACATGACCCATGAGGAAAGATTGAATAAAACTGGATTTCTTTAGTCTGGAGAAAAGAAGACTGAGAGGGGATATGGTAACAAGTACATATAGTTTCAAGTACATAAAAAGTTGTTACAAGGAGGAGGGTGAAAAAATTGTTCTTGTTAACCTCTGAGGATAGGACAAGAAGCAATGGACATAAATTGCAGCAACGGAGGTTTGGGTTGGACATTTGGAAAAACTTCCTGTCAGGGCAGTTAAGCACTGGAGTAAATTGCTGAGGGAGGTTGTGGAATCTCTGTCATTGGAGGTTTTAAGAAGAGGTTAGACAAACAGCTCTCAAGAATGGTCTGTTTATTACTTAGTACTGCCTTGAGTGCTGGGGACTGTACTAGATGACCTCTCGAGGTCCCTTCCAGTTCTACACTTCTGTGATTCTATGGGCACTTCCTAGCTGAGACCAGGGTTTGTGATTTCCTGGTCCTTATGCAGGACATATAAAGAACATCCTGCTTCATCCTTCCCAAGTGTCAGTCATAACCTGCCACAAATTTTGCACTCTCAGCTCTGCCCTTTCTTCCCACTCCATTGCTCCAGACAAGACTCTACCACTCCCTTATACCTTTGTGCTTTCCATCCCCTCTTCTCTGCCATGAAGCATTCTTTATCCACTCTAACATTCCCTAAGAGCCACAACGCTGATGTCTGTAGCTTGTAATGCTGTTTGCATAAATGGGATTTATGGCTTACTTAGAAGGGGACATTTAGCTTTAAAATCACAAATACACGACATACCACATTTCCCCTTCCCACCAAGGTCTTGCCATAGCACAGCAGGAATCCATTTACCTCAGAGAAGGCATGGCGCTGTCTTTTAGTTGTCCCTTTGTGAGTGAAAGGGGAACCCTTCTGTCAGTGACTGGAGTAAGCCCAAATCTCAGCTACTTTGCGTCAACAGAGCAGAAGAACATTGCCAATTTTAGAGGTAAATCTCCACTGCTTGTGGGTCGGATTTAATGGATGAGAAGTTGAAACAAGTCAAATCGAAGAAGTGTCAGGTTTTCTTCTTGAATCATTGTAATAAAACCAGAAGACCCTGTACTGAGTGAGGAAAAATACTGGATGACATCAGTTGTTGTCACTACATGTTGAACTCCCATGTAAAACTCATTAAGGTATAACGTACTGAAGAGACAGGTGGAATATTGAGCAAGTTCTTAACCCTGCTGAGGGTCTCCATAAGCAAATGGTTTAGACAGATAAAACAATGGAGGAAGGTGTAAGGGATATATATGGCAGTTTTCTTCAAAACCATAGCAGAGTGCCAGGCAGTACTGGGTCTGAGGAAGGTTCTAGGGCAAAAGCTCTACAGTGTAGAAGAGACAGAGTAGTTTCAGGGGTAATACTGCTTTCCTTCTTTCAATAAGTTTCTTCTTCAGTGTTACATGAAAGCAATTATTTCTGTAATTCTTCACCACCATTGCATGACAGTCCCCAGATGAGGGATAACCACAATCTGTCCCCATAAATGCATATGCAGTTTATGAAATTCAGATCTGGATCCACCCCCCAAAGTGTGTTGGAAGTGTTTGGTTCAGGCACTTCTCTATAAATGCAGCTTCTATTTCATGTAGGAGGAATCTGCTCTGAAAATGCTATGGCTTAACGCATATTGTGAACTGAAATGTTCTTTTTAATGTGGTAGTGCTGGCCTAACTGGATTTCTGTGTAAACATCTGTCAGTGATATGACAAAAATAAGAGGCTTAACTATCTAGCAGCCATCTATTATTAATAATAAAAAATGAACTGCAAGTTTGGCCCCGGAATAAAACCACATATGGAGTTCATGGACTCAAACTTCAGGATCTTGGTTCTAAGGAGAGAACAACTGAAAGATTAATGTCCTGTTTGGAAGATCTAATCTCTTTTCCACTTTTGAAATGCTGCTGCAAGAGGACCTCATTTCCATTAAAGAAAGAAATAGCTGTATTGGAATTAAATAATTATTTTATATGGTTTTAATTGCTTCGATATAGTTATTTCTCACAAATAATTTGCTTACAGAGCCCTCTTCTTCCTGTGACTCGAGAGTGCTTTTATTATCTCCAATAAATTCAAATAACAGCCTTTCCCCCTTTCTAGTAATGTCAAAAATTGTGTCACAATAGGTAGATCAGGGTGAAAAAACAATGCACAATAGCCCAGCAGAAAGAAATAGGGTCCTTTCTTTACCTAATGGAAAACTGATTTGAAAGCTCTCCAGTGCACATCAAAATGACTTCCACAAATTGAATCTTTCTACTTTCTAAATCATATAGAACTAAAGGGTTTGGGATTTATTTATTTTTTTACAGTGTCCTGGCTACTTACATAGAATGTTTTATACTGGTGATCAAATCTGATGCCCGGAAAAGGCTGTGGGAATTGAGGCCCATGAAATCTCATTTCAACTGCTTTTATATTTGCTGTTGGAGATAGATACCATTCTCAAAAGAAGAAGGGTGTTACTTTGGCTCCAAGTGTATTGCAGATCCCTCCCTTGTGTGCCTGTCTCAGAAGGAGCAGGCATAATTGTGTAGCCTGGTCTGCAAGTAGTTATCAGCAAAACTGTTTATTGGTCATCATTCTCTGCTCAGAAGCACCACACGCTGGGAGCCCATAAAACCAGGGCAAAGCTCCTTAAGAAGGACAAGAAAAATAGAATTTGCCTAAAACCTCTTTCTATGATGCACTTGAATCACAAAATGAGTTAGTGGAGCTTTTTCTCACTTTTCCATGGCACTTCCCTAGGATCCTATGGAAAAGTAGTAAAGACAACATGGCAACAGTTTCTGAGGAGGAGGATGTTAGCCAGAGAGAGAGAGAGAGTGTGCTCAGATTATCACTGTTAACCAGCATTCAGCACTAGCAATTAGGAGAAAAGAACAAGAATGGAAAGAAGAGAGATGGAGGAATCGTTTGCATTATTTAGGGCCATGTTATTCACATTGAGAAGTTTGTTATTCCTTGAGTATTCCCACTGAAATCATTAGAGCTCTTATGGAGTGAGGTACTACTTCCTGTGAGTAAGGGTAGCAGAATCTGGCCCTAAGAGTTTACTTTTTGATGGTTTGCAATAAAAAGAAATTATCTTAATGCACCGATCATTTTATTTCAAAAGCCAACATGCCATAACAAGTGTTAGTATTTTTTATCTACCCTTAAATATTTTACTACATTTATTTTTTCATAAAACATAGCAACCCTTTTGCTGCCTGTGCAGTGGAAGTAAGAACGGCCATACTGAGGCAGACCAAAGGTCCATCTAGCCCAGTATCCTGTCTTCCGACAGTGGCCAATGCCAGATGCCCCAGAGGGAATGAACAGAACAGGTAATCATCAAGTGATCCATCTCCTGTTGCCCATTTCCAGCTTCTGGCAAACAATGGCTAGGGACATCATCCTTGCCCATCCTCGCTAATAGCCATTGATGGACCTATCCTCCATGAATGTGTGTAATATATTTGTATTTTTTTAATTTCCATTTGATGCTTTTTACAAATCTGCAAACATAAAATAAAGGGCTTTAAATGATTAAAAAAAAACGCACATAATACGGGAAGCTCTCAGCCATAGTGGTGCATGCCTCTGTACCTATTCACGTACATATCCTTGCTGCTAGAACAAACAAAGATGGTGGAAATGCTGAGCGTTAGATAAAATAGCAGGATAGGGATTTCTCTGGCAAACATAGTGGAAGCTATATATAAGATTTGTCTGCTGAGTTGGGAATGTTTACATTTGGAAAAAGAAAAGGAGTACTTGTGGCACCTTAGAGACTAACCAATTTATTTGAGCATGAGCTTTCGTGAGCTACAGCTCACTTCATCAGATGCATACCGTGGAAACTGCAGCAGACTTTATATATACACAGAGAATATGAAACAATACCTCCTCCCACCCCACTGTCCTGCTGGTAATAGCTTATCTAAAGTAATCGTCAGGTTAGGCCATTTCCAGCACAAATCCAGGTTTTCTCACCCTCCACCCCCCCACACAAATTCACTCTCCTGCTGGTGATAGCCCATCCAAAGTGACAACTCTTTACACAATGTGCATGATAATGAAGTTAGGCCATTTCCTGCACAAATCCAGGTTCTCTCACTCCCTCACCCCCCTCCAAAAACCCACCCCCATACACACACAGACTCACTCTCCTGCTGGTAATAGCTCATCCAAACTGACCACTCTCCAAGTTTAAATCCAAGTTAAACCAGAACATCTGGGGGGCGGGGGGGTAGGAAAAAACAAGAGGAAATAGGCTACCTTGCATAATGACTTAGCCACTCCCAGTCTCTATTTAAGCCTAAATTAATAGTATCCAATTTGCAAATGAATTCCAATTCAGCAGTTTCTCGCTGGAGTCTGGATTTGAAGTTTTTTTGTTTTAAGATAGCGACCTTCATGTCTGTGATTGCGTGACCAGAGAGATTGAAGTGTTCTCTGACTGGTTTATGAATGTTATAATTCTTGACATCTGATTTGTGTCCATTTATTCTTTTACGTAGAGACTGTCCAGTTTGACCAATGTACATGGCAGAGGGGCATTGCTGGCACATGATGGCATAAATCACATTGGTGGATGTGCAGGTGAACGAGCCTCTGATAGTGTGGCTGATGTTATTAGGCCCTGTGATGGTGTCCCCTGAATAGATATGTGGGCACAATTGGCAACGGGCTTTGTTGCAAGGATAAGTTCCTGGGTTAGTGGTTCTGTTGTGTGGTATGTGGTTGTTGGTGAATATTTGCTTCAGGTTGCGGGGCTGTCTGTAGGCAAGGACTGGCCTGTCTCCCAAGATTTGTGAGAGTGTTGGGTCATCCTTTAGGATAGGTTGTAGATCCTTAATAATGCGTTGGAGGGGTTTTAGTTGGGGGCTGAAGGTGACGGCTAGTGGCGTTCTGTTATTTTCTTTGTTAGGCCTGTCCTGTAGTAGGTAACTTCTGGGAACTCTTCAGGCTCTATCGATCTGTTTCTTCACTTCCACAGGCGGGTATTGTAGTTGTAAGAAAGCTTGACAGAGATCTTGTAGGTGTTTGTCTCTGTCTGAGGGGTTGGAGCAAATGCGGTTGTATCGCAGAGCTTGGCTGTAGACGATGGATCGTGTGGTGTGGTCAGGGTGAAAGCTGGAGGCATGCAGGTAGGAATAGCGGTCAGTAGGTTTCCGGTATAGGGTGGTGTTTATGTGACCATTGTTTATTAGCACTGTAGTGTCCAGGAAGTGGATCTCTTGTGTGGACTGGACCAGGCTGAGGTTGGTGGTGGGATGGAAATTGTTGAAATCATGGTGGAATTCCTCAAGGGCTTCTTTTCCATGGGTCCAGATGATGAAGATGTCATCAATATAGCGCAAGTAGAGTAGGGGCTTTAGGGGACGAGAGCTGAGGAAGCGTTGTTCTAAGTCAGCCATAAAAATGTTGGCATACTGTGGGGCCATGCGGGTACCCATAGCAGTGCCGCTGATCTGAAGGTATACATTGTCCCCAAATGTGAAATAGTTATGGGTAAGGACAAAGTCACAAAGTTCAGCCACCAGGTTAGCCGTGACATTATCGGGGATAGTGTTCCTGACGGCTTGTAGTCCATCTTTGTGTGGAATGTTGGTGTAGAGGGCTTCTACATCCATAGTGGCCAGGATGGTGTTATCAGGAAGATCACCGATGGATTGAAGTTTCCTCAGGAAGTCAGTGGTGTCTCGAAGGTAGCTGGGAGTGCTGGTAGCGTAGGGCCTGAGGAGGGAGTCTACATAGCCAGACAATCCTGCTGTCAGGGTGCCAATGCCTGAAATGATGGGGCGCCCAGGAGTTCCAGGTTTATGGATCTTGGGTAGTAGATAGAATATCCCAGGTCGGGGTTCCAGGGGTGTGTCTGTGCGGATTTGATCTTGTGCTTTTTCAGGAAGTTTCTTGAGCATATGCTGTAGTTGCTTTTGGTAACTCTCAGTGGGATCATAGGGTAATGGCTTGTAGAAACTCGTGTTGGAGAGCTGCCGAGCAGCCTCTTGTTCATATTCCGACCTATTCATGATGACAACAGCACCTCCTTTGTCAGCCTTTTTGATTATGATGTCAGAGTTGTTTCTGAGGCTGTGGATGGCATTGCGTTCCGCATGGCTGAGGTTATGGGGCAAGTGATGCTGCTTTTCCACAATTTCAGCCCGTGCACGTTGGCGGAAGCACTCTATGTAGAAGTCCAGTCTGCTGTTTCGACCTTCAGGAGGAGTCCACCTAGAATTCTTCTTTCTGTAGTGTTGGTAGGGAGACCTCTGTGGATTAGTATGTTGTTCAGAGGTATTTTGGAAATATTCCTTGAGTCGGAGACGTCGAAAATAGGATTCTAGGTCACCACAGAACTGTATCATGTTCGTGGGGGTGGAGGGGCGGAAGGAGAGGCCCCGAGATAGAACAGCTGCTTCTGCTGGGCTGAGAGTATAGTTGGATAGGTTAACAATATTGCTAGGTGGGTTGAGGGAACCATTGCTGTGGCCCCTTGTAGCATGTAGTAGTTTAGAAAGTTTAGTGTCCTTTTTCTTTTGTAGAGAAGCAAAGTGTGCGTTGTAAATGGCTTGTCTAGTTTTAGTAAAATCCAGCCACGAGGAAGTTTGTGTGGAAACTTCCTCGTGGCTGGATTTTACTAAAACTAGACAAGCCATTTACAACGCACACTTTGCTTCTCTACAAAAGAAAAAGGACACTAAACTTTCTAAACTACTACATGCTACAAGGGGCCACAGCAATGGTTCCCTCAACCCACCTAGCAATATTGTTAACCTATCCAACTATACTCTCAGCCCAGCAGAAGCAGCTGTTCTATCTCGGGGCCTCTCCTTCCGCCCCTCCACCCCCACGAACATGATACAGTTCTGTGGTGACCTAGAATCCTATTTTCGACGTCTCCGACTCAAGGAATATTTCCAAAATACCTCTGAACAACATACTAATCCACAGAGGTCTCCCTACCAACACTACAGAAAGAAGGATTCTAGGTGGACTCCTCCTGAAGGTCGAAACAGCAGACTGGACTTCTACATAGAGTGCTTCCGCCAACGTGCACGGGCTGAAATTGTGGAAAAGCAGCATCACTTGCCCCATAACCTCAGCCATGCGGAACGCAATGCCATCCACAGCCTCAGAAACAACTCTGACATCATAATCAAAAAGGCTGACAAAGGAGGTGCTGTTGTCATCATGAATAGGTCGGAATATGAACAAGAGGCTGCTCGGCAGCTCTCCAACACGAGTTTCTACAAGCCATTACCCTATGATCCCACTGAGAGTTACCAAAAGCAACTACAGCATATGCTCAAGAAACTTCCTGAAAAAGCACAAGATCAAATCCGCACAGACACACCCCTGGAACCCCGACCTGGGATATTCTATCTACTACCCAAGATCCATAAACCTGGAACTCCTGGGCGCCCCATCATTTCAGGCATTGGCACCCTGACAGCAGGATTGTCTGGCTATGTAGACTCCCTCCTCAGGCCCTACGCTACCAGCACTCCCAGCTACCTTCGAGACACCACTGACTTCCTGAGGAAACTTCAATCCATCGGTGATCTTCCTGATAACACCATCCTGGCCACTATGGATGTAGA
The DNA here is from genome assembly GCF_965152235.1 of Eretmochelys imbricata. NCBI lineage: Eukaryota > Metazoa > Chordata > Testudines > Cheloniidae > Eretmochelys > Eretmochelys imbricata. Next base: position 342,431,752 of record NC_135572.1, on the reverse strand, counting down.
AGCCCTCTACACCAACATTCCACACAAAGATGGACTACAAGCCGTCAGGAACACTATCCCCGATAATGTCACGGCTAACCTGGTGGCTGAACTTTGTGACTTTGTCCTTACCCATAACTATTTCACATTTGGGGACAATGTATACCTTCAGATCAGCGGCACTGCTATGGGTACCCGCATGGCCCCACAGTATGCCAACATTTTTATGGCTGACTTAGAACAACGCTTCCTCAGCTCTCGTCCCCTAAAGCCCCTACTCTACTTGCGCTATATTGATGACATCTTCATCATCTGGACCCATGGAAAAGAAGCCCTTGAGGAATTCCACCATGATTTCAACAATTTCCATCCCACCACCAACCTCAGCCTGGTCCAGTCCACACAAGAGATCCACTTCCTGGACACTACAGTGCTAATAAACAATGGTCACATAAACACCACCCTATACCGCAAACCTACTGACCGCTATTCCTACCTGCATGCCTCCAGCTTTCACCCTGACCACACCACACGATCCATCGTCTACAGCCAAGCTCTGCGATACAACCGCATTTGCTCCAACCCCTCAGACAGAGACAAACACCTACAAGATCTCTGTCAAGCTTTCTTACAACTACAATACCCGCCTGTGGAAGTGAAGAAACAGATCGATAGAGCCAGAAGAGTTCCCAGAAGTTACCTACTACAGGACAGGCCTAACAAAGAAAATAACAGAACGCCACTAGCCGTCACCTTCAGCCCCCAACTAAAACCCCTCCAACGCATTATTAAGGATCTACAACCTATCCTAAAGGATGACCCAACACTCTCACAAATCTTGGGAGACAGGCCAGTCCTTGCCTACAGACAGCCCCGCAACCTGAAGCAAATACTCACCAACAACCACATACCACACAACAGAACCACTAACCCAGGAACTTATCCTTGCAACAAAGCCTGTTGCCAGTTGTGCCCACATATCTATTCAGGGGACACCATCACAGGGCCTAATAACATCAGCCACACTATCAGAGGCTCGTTCACCTGCACATCCACCAATGTGATTTATGCCATCATGTGCCAGCAATGCCCCTCTGCCATGTACATTGGTCAAACTGGACAGTCTCTACGTAAAAGAATAAATGGACACAAATCAGATGTCAAGAATTATAACATTCATAAACCAGTCGGAGAACACTTCAATCTCTCTGGTCACGCAATCACAGACATGAAGGTCGCTATCTTAAAACAAAAAAACTTCAAATCCAGACTCCAGCGAGAAACTGCTGAATTGGAATTCATTTGCAAATTGGATACTATTAATTTAGGCTTAAATAGAGACTGGGAGTGGCTAAGTCATTATGCAAGGTAGCCTATTTCCTCTTGTTTTTTCCTACCCCCCCGCCCCCCAGATGTTCTGGTTTAACTTGGATTTAAACTTGGAGAGTGGTCAGTTTGGATGAGCTATTACCAGCAGGAGAGTGAGTCTGTGTGTGTATGGGGGTGGGTTTTTGGAGGGGGGTGAGGGAGTGAGAGAACCTGGATTTGTGCAGGAAATGGCCTAACTTCATTATCATGCACATTGTGTAAGGAGTTGTCACTTTGGATGGGCTATCACCAGCAGGAGAGTGAATTTGTGTGGGGGGGTGGAGGGTGAGAAAACCTGGATTTGTGCTGGAAATGGCCTAACCTGACGATTACTTTAGATAAGCTATTACCAGCAGGACAGTGGGGTGGGAGGAGGTATTGTTTCATATTCTCTGTGTATATATAAAGTCTGCTGCAGTTTCCACGGTATGCATCCGATGAAGTGAGCTGTAGCTCACGAAAGCTCATGCTCAAATAAATTGGTTAGTCTCTAAGGTGCCACAAGTACTCCTTTTCTTTTTGCGAATACAGACTAACACGGCTGTTACTCTGAAACCTACATTTGGAAAACTGCTGATCTAATTAATCTGTGGTCACAATCAACAGAACACAGACCGAATTGTCACTGTGTGAACCCAGGCAAAGGAAACAGTCAGATATCATTGAAGCAAGCTGTCTGTCCCAGATGGGTGGTCTTGTGTGTTGTCACTTGCTTAGCCCCGCTTTGTTTACATCATTTAGTTATGTCTTCCATTAGAGCAGGGCTTCAGATGCAGGACTGATTGGTGTGTTTTCTTAGTTTTGTAATCATTCATCATGTTTTAAATATTGATTCTGCAGTTAGATTCCTGCATCTCTGAAACCTTTTGTTGCCGAAGTCAATGGGCATATATATCTGTATAACAAAGACTAGCAGGATTTGGCTCTTTATGGCAAGCTTCTTGTCTTCACCTTTAAGTTCCTTCCCAATTTAAAGCAAACTTTTCAAAAAAGGGAGCCTAAAGTTAGTACTATTTGAGATTCCTGTATACCTATGATAATGATACCACATGAAAGGAAATTTGCCTACTCCATATTATTTGTTGCAATCTTTATGGCTGTTCCATATGCACATACACAGAGTGTTGTCATTTATACAGAATATGGTGGGGCGGTGAGGGGGGAAGCAGAACTGAAGAATATTGGGCAAAAAAACAAATGTCTAATTAGCACTTCAAGTTTGTGATATTTATTTTTTTCTGACATTTTGGTGTTAAATTTTAAACAAACTCAGGTTAATTTTTTGTTTTAAAACATGTTTACATTTATAGATGTTGTTTTCCTAAGATTATATAGAAAATTGACCCTTATTAAACTCTCATGCTCCAGGGGATGAAGCCTCAAAGAGTGGTTTTCTGTATCTGGAAATGATACTCATGACTTAAAAAATTGAGAGATTTTGTTGCAGTCTTTTAAAAAATAACAAAATACCCCTTTGATGAGTTTTTAATAATATTTAACCTAATACTGGAAATTCTTTGATTAATATTGAATTTGAAATGCCTTCCAGAGGACCAGGAAACCTGTAGGGGAATAGTACAGGTGAGTTGCATTTAATACGCGTATTTAATTTACATGAATTCAACTATACGCACTCAGCAAAAAAAAAGAAAAATAACAAGATACCTGTAAATAGTGCGGGCGATTCCGCCCACCATTCCACTCAATGAGTGTATGCCCTGGAGACGTGAATATGCTGTTCCCTCAGTTGGTCTCAGTTCCCGCGTGTCTCTCATAGTGTGAGCATCTCACCAGTCTGAGTGTGATTCTAGTGTTTAAAGATACTGTATGTATTTTTCACACAACATGACCCCTAAACGCAAGCCAAGTACTTCATCTGGTGCTCAACTGAAGAAACAGCGATCTGTTCCAAAGTTGGAGGAAAAACTGGCTTTGTTGGACTTATTGAGAGATGATATGTCAGTCTCCAACGTGGCGCGTAAATATGGCCACAACAAATCTAGCATCCATGCCATCAAGATTCAAGAGAGAGAAATTCATCAAGCTGTGGAATCAAGTGCTCCAGTAACTGCTAAGGTGACAAGCTAGGTGCATGATAAGACTTTAGTGAAGACTGAAATGTCATTAAACTTATGGCTGGAAGACATGAACCGTAAACATGTGCCTATCAATGGCAACACGTTGTGAAAAAAGGCTCTTAGCCTCTATGCACTGTCAAACCGCCCGTCGAAGAGGGACAGCCTTCTGATGAGAAGGAATTCAAAGCCAGCAAAGGTTGGCTTAACAATTTGAGGAACCACTTGAACCTCAAAAACGTGCAGACTACTGGTGAAGCTGCATCTGCCAATGAAGAGGCAGCAAAACCCTACCCCAAACAATTAAAGAAAACCATAGAAGAAAAGGGTTACCTTCCGGAACAAGTTTTTAATGCTGATGAGACTGGGCTCTTCTGGAAAAAAATGCCCAACCGCACTTACACTTTGAAATCAGAAGGACAAGCCCAATTTGCTGAAGTGTTCCAAGCAGCGAAACACTGGAATGATTTAATTTCTGACTACGATCCCTCTATGGAACGAAGCCTCAAAATCACACGTAGTATTATGGACAATTTGAGACTGTATCAAGAAATGTTTGAGCAGCTCAAGAGAAAACAGCGACAGTTGCCGATCACCATGTTTTTCAAGGAAAAACAACCAGAAGCAGATGACCCTACGCAATCAACTTCTCAAGCTGAACCAGAGCCAACCACTTCATCTACGACTCGTTGTCCGTCACCCAAGTTCTCCGTCACCACCATCTCCTAGATCGACATCAAGCCCTGACTACCCCCTGTAATTACCCCCCCCGTAAATACCCCCTGTAATTAAAAATACAGTACTGTAAAATTATATTTTGCATGTGTACTCTTTATTAAATACTGTACATTACTGTATACATTATACATTTATACATATTACCATACAGGGTTGTATACACAAAACCATGTACAGTATACTGTACTTTATGGGCAATTTAAGGGATTTTCAAGGGTAATTTTGACTATACGCGATTTTAGCCTTACATGCTGACTTTAGAACCTAACCCCCACATAAGATTCAACTCCACTGTACACCGTATCCTAGCAGGGAACTGCTGGACTTTCATTTAAAAAAAACATAGGGAGTAATAAACAGTGAAGTAGGAGAAGAGATGGCCTACATTGTTGACTTAAAAACATTGTTTCTAACAATTTTTTCCCATATTGTTTTATCCATATTTTTAATCAGGACCACTTTCAAAATTTCTCATTTAATCAAAACCCAGTTTTTGATACACAAAAAATTGTGAAATTTTGTAATAAAATGGATCCCATCTTGAATCCTGTGAAATGGAAACAACTTTAGAATGTTTTGGAATTTTTTTTTAATTAATTTTTGACCAGCTCTCCGGAAGAGATGTTAGAGGTTGGGTTGAGGCACACGATAGGTTGGGGATCTGCAGATCAGGTTTGATTACCACTGCAGGGATGGAGCTAGCTGAACTTGAACAAGTGAGTAGGTCAGTTCAAACCTACGTTTAGTGGTTGTTCTGTCTGAACCACTTCACTTTTTGCTAACTCTCTGACTTGTAACGAGCAAATGAGCACATTACCTCTGATGCCTGGTGGGGTGGTAGAGTCAATGTGTGATCACTCTAGTTGTAAATGTAGTTTTAACTGAAAAGTAATAAGTAAGAGCTGGATGTTTCAGAATTCAAATAAATAATTTGTTAGGAAATTATAACCATCTGTCAGCCTTAGATCTGTTAATATTTTCTCAGCCACTAGGGAAGATGACCAAACTGCCAAAACCAAATAAAGAACATACCCTTTGGTCTCCTGATGAAAATGAGTGAGAAATTGAACAGTTACACAAAGGGAAAGTTAAGATCATAAAGAGATTAGTTACTTAGTATAAATGAACCACAGATTTACACTATAGGTCAAAAGTACATTCTTAAATTATTTTACATCCACAGCTATTTCTCGATGGTGAGCAACCTAATCCACAACTTTTTCTCATAGTCAGCTATGAAATAGCTTAAGGCCAATATTTAAACTTGGGATTCCTAAAGTGAGGTATTTACATTCATATATAGGCACCTCAGTAAAAATGGCCTGACTTTCAGAGGTGCTGAGTGACTTCAGAAAATTAGGCCCATTATTTAGGATATAGGTGTCAGACTTTTTTTGTAAATTTTACCCTGAATTCGTGAGAGGCAAACCTTGCTGTAATTAATCAGTTACTTACAGAAACTACAGAGAAAAACATGACTATGATGTAGTGGTGGCTGGTGACTTTTTTGATGGGTGAGGCACAAATCATAAAGTAATTATTGTCACCCCTGCCCAACGTATAATTTAATAGCTATTAAAAGATTACATTGTTTATAGTGAAGAAGCAGCAGGTTCACTCAAGAGCTGGAGCCACTACTGTGGGCTCATTGTGCACATACGTGGGGCCTGCCCAATTTGGGAGAGAGCCAGGGAGGCATAGGATGCAGGCCCAATCACTGCCCTCTGCAAGCCCCGTACAAACTGGGCTTAATTGCTACCATCCTTCCTTGGCCTCACAGCAACACCTGTATAAAGTGACTCCAGGGGATGGTAAATTGCCATGGTAACAAGTCAGCTTTGTATGGCACTATTAGCTATACTGAGATTTGAGCCTCACACAGCGTAAAATTCTTTGAACTTTCTGATGTTGCATTTTGCTCCTGGAGAAAGAGAGAGTTGCGACATTTAAATCAAATCACAACTGTATTTAAACCTGTAGATATTTATCATTAAATAAAAAAGAATATGCAAAATGAATTTTGTAGTGTTTGGGAATTCTTGATTAGGCTGCACCTCACTTGCTTGGGCTAATGAGCTGCCCCTGCTATGATGTGAATAAGCACATCACAGGTTGGCTGGCCTTTAAGGCAAGTCGGGTTCAGCCTTGCTCAGGACCAGACCAGTATTCCGACATCTGAGTGTGATGGAGACTTTATTATGATGACTGTCGCCAGCTGCTGGGACAGGAGGGCGATCAGAGAGACGGCCTCAGATGGAGGAAGAGACCCAGGAAAAAGGAGCAAGGTGAATTCCCTCTCTCTAGGATGAGCCTGATGAAGTCAGGTGGCAAAGACGCACAGGGAGCAGGGTGCATGTGTGAGGTAAGACCTATAAGGAACAGGCAGATCCCTTAGGGAAGCCGCCAGATTCCCTGAGGAGGGGAAGCAGTGGGGGAAACCTGCTGGGACAAAGCAGCATAGGAAAGGCTCTGTGGGGCCAAGGAGTAGGGGCAAAAGCAGAGAACTTCAGTGCAGCCCAAGAGGACCAGAAGAATTGCTAGTTTACTTGGACATACAGTGGGATTTTGTTACCCTGGAGAGCAGCTGAACTGAAAGTGACCTGGCTGGGGGCATGGAAGACCCAGAAAGGGACAGGCCATCACAGGGCTGAGGAGGTGGTCAACAGAAGGCATGAGGGGCAAAATCCTGTGCAACCCCACTATCTGGCCTCAAGACACTATGGTGGTGGGTATAATGCATGTAATTGATTATACTACTGTCTGCCAAAAGAGGGTCACAGATAGAATCTGTCTTAAGCTCTATTGAGCCAGATTCAGGCCTGGTATAAGCAGGAACAACTATATAGTCCCTATTGATATCAGACACACCCAGGAAAGAGAGACAACCTATTCTATTCAGATACTTACACACTGCCCATAACCATGGTATCTTAAGGGATGTTTCCACCAAAGGAGCTTCAACAAAGAGGAATTTATTGCACTTTAATCAAAGCTTATTCTGCCTGTGTCACACCCAGATCTAGCCAGTTGTACTTCTTGGTATGGGCCACCATCATGTCTCTTAAAGGCACAGTCCATTACAGCAACTTCATTACATAACTGAAGCTGTGGTGGCTTACACTTGCCTTCTATTGCAGTGAGGTACATTAACTACCAGTGTACTGGACATTTCTCCCCAGGCAAGAATGTGGACAAGCTGAAGATAATCAGAGTTCTTTTCAGAGGGTAAAAACATGGGTCCATGCCATGATAAGTGCATAGTTTATGTGAACTCTAGTCTAAACTACCCTTGTGTGATGAACATGTACCCAGGATTCAATGGAGGCATCTCAAGCTGATGTCCCTAGCATTGCTTTCATGAGTCAGGCCCCCCAAAATCATGAAACTAGCTTAAAATTTAGGAGATTTAAAAAAAAAAAGGTTTGTGGTTCTTTTTATACTGCTTCTGGTTTCTGAGCCTTTACAGTTAAGTGGCTTCATTCTTTCAACCACAGGAGCTAGAAAATTACTGGGGAAAAAAGTGAGATTCTCATGTAATCTCTCAGTATCAGGAATGGGAGCTTTCAGAAAAACACCATTGGCAACAGTGTAAAAATTTCACCTTTTTTTAAAAGAAAGCTTTATTTTTGAAAGCCCATCTTTGCTGAGAACAAATTAAACTCAGTAATGTAAATTACAGTACCTACAGTGCTTCATTGTGACCCATCTTGTAGAGTATCTTCAGCACACTCAGAATATTCAGTAGGAAGCCATTAACAGTGTCAAGGTTCCTCCCCCACTCTGAACGCTAGAGTACAGATGTGGGGACCTGCATGAAAACCTCCTAAGCTTATCTTTACCAGCTTAGGTCAAAAAGTTCCCCAAGGTACAAAATATTCCACCCTTTGTCCTTGGATTGGCCGCTAGCACCACCAAACAAATACCGGTTACTGGGGAAGAGCTGTTTGGAAACGTCTTTCCCCCCAAATACTTCCCAAAACCTTGCACCCCACTTCCTGGACAAGGTTTGGTAAAAAGCCTCACCAATTTGCCTAGGTCATTACAGACCCAGACCCTTGGATCTTAAGAACAATGAACAATCCTCCCAACACTTGCACACCCCCCTTTCCTGGGAAATGTTGGATAAAAAGCCTCACCAATTTGCATAGGTGACCACAGACCCAAACCCTTGGATCTGAGAACAATGAAAAAGCATTCAGTTTTCTTACACAAAGACTTTTAATAGAAATAGGAGTAAATAGAAGTAAAGAAATCCCCTCTGTAAAATCAGGATGGTAGATAGCTTTTGAAAGTATCTTGTCTCCTCATTGGTCATTTTGGTCAGGTGCCAGCAAGGTTACCTTTAGCTTCTTAACCCTTTACAGGTGAGAGGAGTTTTCCTCTGGCCAGGAGGGATTTTAAAGAGGTTTACCCTTCCCTTTATATTTATGACAAATAGAAAGAATAGTGCAAAGCTATTTAGCTGTGGACATTTGTAGTAAAATATTTATTCTAATTGTCTCGCTTGGCTCCTTGAAATGATGTAGGTGTTAGAAGACACAGTAATAATGTATTGTGGATTATGTGCCAGTTAGACCATTAAGATTTTCAAACATACTTTTGTAAGATAATGTATCGTTCAAGGAATTTGCTAACTAGAAGAATGAAAAGTGGTAACATTAAAAAAGATGATATCTAATGAGGGATTTAAAGTCTTTAAGGTCAGGACAATTTTTTTAAAAACTTAAGGCATAACATCTGAGTAAGATCAGGCTGTATCCTACTTCTTAATTCATATGGTAAATCTCTAAGATCACGGTTTATGGGCATCACTCTGATCTTACTAAGAATTACATCACTTTCAAATTTGATATTCCCAAACACTAGTAAAACCATTATTTTTCATGATACTCCATTTTCAGCGGAATAACATATCTCCCAATCTGGCATAAACCCACATATAGGAAAGTGTTTTCAATTTCTTGGCCTTTTAAAAAAATAATATAGTAAGGAAAATGTATTTTATGGAAAACCCTGATGTAGGCTAAATGGAATTTGGGGGTTATCAATCATTTAACATTTAACAGACCTGTGGTCTCAGAGGGTTCGGCCTTCAAATCATTTACAGTATCCTGATTATTATTACAGTGAGAGACCTGATGAGCAGGCGACGAACAGCCTAAGCTAATCATATTTTCCTTTATTATTAATAATCTTGCTGAGCAGAGAAACAACCCAACAGACAGTGCAATAGAACAGAAGATAGAAAGTACAAAATGTCCTGCATTAGTACTTGCATCGCGCACATCTCCTAATGGGGAACCCCGTAGTAGATAAGATTATCATCAGGTCACCATCAGTCTGGCGTATCCCAATGCATCTCCCAACTCATAGGCAACTCTCCCTTTTATAATAGGTTACTCTGGTGCACATTATGGTTTATGAATATTCATAAGGGGTTCATCCCCTTTCCCTTATCTGGATTTCTATATTCTATTTATACTGGGGTTCCCATCTTCCATAGGTTCGCTAGCTATTTGCATTTGACTTACTAGCATTTACATCAACTGGTTACTATGACATTTTGAAGTCAAACGTCTGCAAAATCTGTTTGCACCCATTTTTTAAGAATAGCCAAAAATATCAAAAAGAAAAGGAGGACTTGTGGCGCCTTAGAGACTAACCAATTTATTTGAGCATGAGCTTTTGTGAGTTACAGCATCCGATGAAGTGACTGTAGCTCACGAAAGCTCATGCTCAAATATATTGGTTAGTCTCTAAGGTGCCACAAGTCCTCCTTTTCTTTTTGCGAATACAGACTAACACGGCTACTACTCTGAAACCAAAAATATCAGTGACTCATGTTTTGCAGTTGCTAATTGCACACTGCTCAGCACTTTACTATACTTGTTTACTGCAGCACTTTAGCTTGTGACATTGGGTTACTGACCAGTTAGCTACTCATATCAAGCCAACTGTAGGCCTAGGCCTTAATTCATCTGGTTAAACTAAGTTTCTAAGTTAGACCTGTAGCCCTTGCATTTCTGCCTTAATCAATGCCTGTATACATCTATGCAGTATCACAAGCTACACTGAGGTGCTATTTTAGTTTCTCAGTCATGGCAATACATAAGTAGCTAAAAAAAACCCAAACATTCTTACATAGCAGATACACTGGATTAGCTCTACTTGAACCCCTCCAATTGACCTGTAAATATATAGTACATTTATAATGTATACATTGACTTAATAAGCAAATGATGGACATAGCCAAGAAAGGAAGAATGATCTTTTGGTAAATGTATGCGGCTGGAACTTCAGATCTCTAAATTAAATTCCTGGCTCTGTCAGGAAAACTTCCCATGTGATCTTGGGCAAATCATGTTATCACTCTGTGTCTCAGTTCCCAACCTTCTTCTTGTATGTTCTTTCCCCTTTCTCTCAAACTTTGTCTGTCTTTAGACTGACTAAGCTTGCCTCTTTTCCCCTCTCCCCCCCGCCCCCAGTGTAGACCAGGCCTTAGAAAGTAAGCTCTTCAGGACAGGGATTGTACAGCACCTGGCACAATGAACGCTTGATGTTGGTTGGACCCTCTAGGTGCTACTATTCTAGAAATAATAAATGTTAATGCAAAACCACGGCAGCTCAATACACGGTTATTGCAACATACATTTTGGGGCAATTGAACATAATGAATTTTCATCATATATCAAAATTACACAAATGCCAGTGCTATATCCCTCTGTGCTGATTCACTGGGAAAATTCTAGGTAATCTATGGCCCTAAATATTTTTGTTAATGTTGTGCATGTTTTCTGTTTGTATCCATGTGTAAGGAATGCATAGTGCGGTGGGGTGGTATAAATATATGATCTTTACTGTAAACATGGGCCGGCTGCATCATTCATGAGTGGAGAAACCTAGTCATTTCCTTTCTCAGTTAGCTATTCTGATAATTGTCCCTAGCCACTGTAGATGAACAAATCCTAACTGAAATACCGTGAGCTGATTCAGATGTTCCTCCTCATACTGAACCTGGAGGGTCATTCTGGACAGTTGTTTCTCCACTCCAAAGCCCTTACCTATAGAGTCCTCAGTTCTAGCCCCTCGAATATTCAACATCTGAAGGAAGCCATGGGCAGAACTGGCAAGACAAGGTGGGCTAAAGTGCTAGCTGTCCATGGCTGACACTCAGCTCTACATCTTCTTTACATCAAAAGCAAACAGCATAATTTCACAGCTCTCTCAGTGCCTAGCTGAAGTCCGTGAGTGGAAAAACGGTGACTGGCTAAAGGCTGAACCCAGGCAAGACCGAAGTGATGCTGGTAGGATGAGGGGAAGTGCTTTGAAGAACTTGCATCCTCGGTAACATCCATCACTATCAAGGACATCTGTCCTCAGATGATGTCTGTCAAAGGATTGGGGTCATTTTAGGTTCCTCAGTGCTACTGAATTGCCAGCGTGCACACTTCCATCTGCATTGGCCAGACTGTCTCTGTCCTGTCAGATACACCCCTGGCTACAGTTATTCACAAATTCATCACCTCCATACTTAACTGTTGCAACTCACGATATCTAGGAATGAAGCCACATGCCTCGAGAGAGCTTCTACTGGTACAAAACACAATAGCCTGCCCATTCAGTAAAATCTTGTGAATGCATTGCTTTACTCTCTGTATTGGCTGCCCATTTAATAGAGAGTGCAGTTAGTTTTCTGTCCTTATAGTCTAAATCCTTTTTGGGATTTGCCCTAGCCATCAAAGAGATTAGCTCTCCCTCCATGGGAACCTGCATGCAGAGGCGGATTAAGATTTATTGGGGGCCTTGGGCAAAAAGAAGATTTGGGCCCCCCCAAACCCGAGGGGTTCAGGGGCACCAAAACTGGGAGGGGCATGTGCCCCACTGTTTAAGATGGGTGTAAGCCTCAGGCAGGTGTGGAATGGCAACCGCAGGGGCTGTGCTTCGCCATGGGGGAGTTGATAAGGTGATTAGCTCGTCCACCATGAAGTACAGCCCCTGTTAGTGGCATCAGCCTCTTCCCAATGTGAGGGTGGAGAGCTGAGGTGGGCATTAGTCCCTCCTCTCCATGGGGCCCTGCCCTCTGTTCCTCCTCTCCCCCTCCCGAGGCCCTTAAAAGTCACCAAGGGATCCTGGCCCACTGTGGGGAGCCCCGGACCCTCCACCTGGCCGAAGCAGCATGCCCAGAGGGGCAGAGACATGGGCTGGGAATTCAGGCCCCTTGAACCCCTGCTGAGGGCAGGTGAAGGATCCAGGTCTGTACACAGTGACCTGGACTTCCTGGGTGGCTCTTACTTCGGCTCAGCTCCAGCTTCTGACCTGTCCGGGGGGACAGGGCCTCAGTGGGAAGAGGAGGAGCAGGAGTGAGGCCTTGGGGAAAAGAGGAGGAGCAGGGGCGGGGCCATCATTCTGGCACTGGTGGGCTTCCCCCCTTCTACAAAGGTTCCAGCACACCTGGGGTTCCCAAATTTACCAGGGCCCTGGAGCCTGTGTGTTAATCCTCCACTGCCTCCATGGACATGGCCTCTCAGGACATCAGAGTACCACTGGAGCAATGAAACTGTCCACTAGTGGGAGTTCAGGACATAAAATTTTCAATGGAGCTGGCCCTAGATTAGAGAACTCACTCTGAGAGTGATCATGACCACAGGCCTTGCTGCCTTTGGAACACAAAGCAAAACTCATCTCTTCAACTTAGCTTTCCTTCACGGCACACACCATAAACATACTCACGTAGCCAAACAAGCCAGAAACCTGCAAGCTAGGAAGGGAGAAAGGGAGAGAGATTTATGCTTATTTTTAAATACTTGGAAGGTGCTCCAAAAGTATGGTGACAGGGGCCATATAAGTACCTAGATAGATAGATAGTTAGATAGATAACAGGAAAAGTTATATGACAAATCTTTTATATTTTTTATTGGGACAATTTCTGAGTGTATGTATTTGGTTCAATATGGTTCAATATGGTTCAATATCTAGGGGATCCATTCCAATAACACAATGCAAACCGGCTCGAGCCCCCACCCAGTGACCTGGGACAAATATATACCACCCCCGCTGGGCGCTTCCAAGAGGCAATACTTCCCCTCTCGCAAGCACATAGTCTGAGTGTAGCAAAAAGCCTTTTAATAACAGAGAGAAACAATGTGGCATTATGTTGGGGAAACACCACCAACAGGATTCATAACACAACCCATGAGCAAAAAACCCACCCCAAGCAAATTGAGGCATGCCCCTTTCCCTTTGGTTCTTGAGTCCAGCAACCCCAAATCACCCAAAGTCCCAAAAGTCCCATGACCCAAAAGTCTCTGACCCTGGTCAGGGCAGCCCCAGAGTTCGAAAGTTTATCTGTGGAACTTTACCTCCCAACCTGGGTGGAGATGGGACAGGGGTAAGAGGCACCTTACATGATCTGAAGCTGACCGCCCCACAGCTCCATAGGCCTCCGCTCCGCTCCACTCCACCAGTCGCCCCACAAACTCCTTCGCTCAGCTCCGCTCCGCTCCGCGGCCCACAAGCAGCTCCCGCCATCCCACGAACTGCTCCACCAGCCAGTCCACAAACTGCTCCGCGTCCCACCAGCAGCTCCCGCCGTCCTACGAACTGCTCCACCAGCCTGTCCACAAGGCACTCCAGCTGTCCCGCAAACTGCTCCACAATATATCTTCAGGCTCCCGCACTACTTAACACAACGCTCAGTGATTTCAGTTCTTAGTCAGTTCAGCTCTTTGGTGAATTCAGCTTGTAGTAGGGGAGCCTCAGTGCTGGTGCACCATTAGCCCAAAGTGAGCTCAGCAGCCTGTAACTAGACTCCTAATAGAATCAAAATTAGCTCTGATATTCCACAGTGGAGAGAGGAGGAAGTGCAATTAGCATGTAAGGCTCCCACCAAGGGGCCCATGCCACCAAGTATTAATACTTGTCCCCAGCCTCTCTCCATTCACAGAGTTTTAAAGCCCATGACCCTTGCCTAGCAAGTGCTACTTAGTTGATGGTGAGTCCCTCCATCATAACAAAAGGCCAAGTACAGTTCCAAGCACAGTTCCCATAATCAGCGTAATAACAATTTATTCTTACTGCCCCAATAACAGAGACACTGGGGATCGCACAGCAGCCAAAGTGACCATTTGGGCAGCTATGGCCTCATTCTAGGTGGGGTGGGTGTGCCTATGCAAATGAGATCGGCCCCTGAAGTTCTTTTCCACAACTTGCCACACCTCACCACCAGATGTCAGGGTGGAGCTCATCCTGACACTGCTTACATATATATTACGAGTGTGTCTATAAATATAATATACACACCAAAAATGTTATCAGAATAATAAGTGGTTCATAGGTCTTGTTCTGGCCTTTCGTGCAGGGATGAGTTAGTTGGTAAGTTAATCATATTCATATTCTCCCAGAAATCAACCCAAAATTTCATAAAATGTTTGTGTTTCTTAATTTATTTGATATGTTATCTTACCTGGACTAGCTAAAATGACTCTAGTTACAGCTAAGCACATTCAGCTTTAATTAGACTTTCCACCAGTCAATGACACTGAATTGCTTTTGCTTACTTCTATAGTCCACAAGTAGTCTTTTTATGATTTATATTTTTGTTGCCTTTAAAATGATTCAGATTCCTTCAAACATCTTCAGTGATACTGAACTACTGGATTAAAATGAAAATGATTTTCTCTACTTTTCTCAGCAGGTCAGCATTAGATCCTGGTGTCTTGAATCCCAGTCCAATGCCCTATCCACTAGATCAAGCTGTTTTTACAATGTAGGGCTACTGATGTATTCCTGTAAATACCTGAGGAAATGGTCAGGTTTCATATATACATAGGATAAAGGGGGTCAGAGAGAAAATGAAAGCTTGCCATCAGCTCAGGTATTCACATGAATGAATTGATGCATAATCTACAGCCAATGGGCCCCAGTGGCCGGCTCTAAGAGCTACTGCATACAATTAATAAATATAATTTTACAAAATAATATCAGTTAACTTTGTATCATGCCATAAATTGTACCTAGCGTATAGTGTTAAACATCTGTCACTACACTTACCCTAGATTTCAGCAGTCTTTGATAACAACTTTTAGTGCATCCGTTGGATTAATTTATATATTGATTTGTTTTCTGCTAATGTTTGTGACACTTTTTTTTGTTGTATCAGTTAACTTCCGGGATGTCTGTCCAGGCACAATACACTACACTAACATATAATAATACAAACGAAAAACATTTCAAGACTCTAACAAATTATAACTGGACACAGATATAAACCAGGGGGAGGGATAGCTCAGTGGTTTGAGCATTGGCCTGCTAAAGCCAAGGTTATGAGCTCAATCCTTGAGGGGGCCATTTATGGATCTAGGGCAAAAATTGGGGATTGGTCCTGCTTCAAGCAGGGGGTTGGACTAGATGACCTCCTGAGGTCCCTTCTAACCCTAACTTTCTATGTGAAGTGCACTCTATGTGAAGATGTGTGAGTGATGAATATATATTATAGATACAGACCTGTCACTACCCTTCAAAATCATGGTCTAAAATGTCTTCACCTGTGACCAGTTGGCAATGAGCTTGGCTGCAGCATAGAAAACTATGAGGTTGAAAGCTAGCTTTGTGTTTTCCTACTGAGTTTTCCTACCAATTTTTACATAGCTTCTGTTTGGTGTGTTTTTGTTTTATTTGTAGGATCTTTACACAAATTGTCCCCACTCTATTTTTAAATGTGCACAATACATATGCATATATAAACCAAGAACACACACTGAACAAATAAATATATTTCATATCGTTTAAAAAAACAAGCATTAACTCTGAAGCTGACTTCAGCTTTGGAGAACTGTGTGGTAACTGACATCATATTGTAACCCATGGGTCAGAAGAGTGAACCCTGTTCTCCGCACACACACACACACACGTGGGATTTGTTACAAACTCAAAATGCAGGCACTGTCAACCACAGTTTGTCTGAAACTTGACTGTGTTTAGAGCAAACTTAGAAAAACTTTGAAGCATACCAATTCATAGTTTTACATGGAAACCATGTTAGATAGAGGGCCTGTCTACACTGCCCCACAG
Source organism: Eretmochelys imbricata (assembly GCF_965152235.1). Lineage (NCBI taxonomy): Eukaryota > Metazoa > Chordata > Testudines > Cheloniidae > Eretmochelys > Eretmochelys imbricata. The sequence continues at coordinate 342,415,523 of NC_135572.1, read as the reverse complement.
TTCAGACTATGTGGAATTTGAACAGCAGCATGCACCAAAGTGTTGTGCTGTAATTCCCCAGGGTGGATGCTGTGGGTGCAAACTAAAAGGATCCTAGTTTTCACTAATGTAATTAATGCTAGGGGACTGCATTAATGTGAACAAGGAACCTTTAATTTGCACCCGCAGTGTCCACACGTGGGGGTTACACTGCAGCGCTTTGGTGCGCACTGCTAGTCTTACCCCTGTAGTCTGACCTGGGGGCAGCGTAGACATGCCCTCCATCATCTAACACTGTTTTTGCCTGAAGGTAGGAAACAAAAAAGATTTCAGCTGAGTTGCACTTTGAATATTGGAGTTTGGTCAAATTTGGATTACACTTTTGGATACATTTAAGAAGAACTGGGTGTAAGTCGATGAATGTGAGGTGACAGGTTAAAGAAAAGATTGAGAAACCCTGGATAAGAAAGTTGATAAAGCATCATCAGTGTTTTACACTTGTGTGTGGTTTGTGTTTAGAGCAGGCCAGGAACAATGATCAGTTGTTGGCCCATGTGAATGCATTGATAGTCTCAGTCTAATTCCTCCTGAGCAGATGTCTGTAAAACAAAACAAAAACAATCCAGAAAAAATTGTAAAAATTGGCACTGTTGTTGGCTGTCTTATTAAGGGATCAAGGAATGCGTGCACATGGATCCTGAACTACCCTTATCACCACTAGGTCACTCTAGGTCAGGGTGAGGAGCATATGGAAGCTTGCAGAGTTATAACCCATGTTAAACATGTTCTATGAAGAAACCGAGCACTTCGGCCTCCAGAGCTGTTAGTCCAGCGCCTTCAATCAATTGTAAATTTGCTACCTTGTTTAATGAAGAGAGAAGCATTTGAAGAGCAGCAAAGGAAGTAAGTAAAACGTATGAAATAAATGTATTCAGCTAGTTATATGTTTGGTTCTGTTGTTCTTTGAGGAGCATGGACAAAAGCCGTCTACACGTGACTAGCCACAGTGCAATCTATACTGTATAAACTAGTGATACACTGTGAAAATGGTCTTTCTGGTTATGGGCTCTGGTCATTGGCCATAATCATGAGTGGTTTCAAAGCTCTGAACTGCACTTTTTTGGTTCAGCTTGAGAGGGAGGGGAAAGCTGTCTTCATCTAATGAAGAAAGTATACTGTAAGGTGAGGAACATATCATTGGTACAGTAGCTCTACTTACTAATTTATTATCATGTCTTAAGTGCTGACAATGTATTGGGTGCTGTACAAGACATTGCTAAGAAGCTAAAAAAGCTGATAGTAATTTTGCTTCAGAATTAGGGATGGGATCGTTGGTTTTACATGAACCATCACACAACACTCAAACTGAACTCCACACTGTCTTTGAACTTGAAAAAAAAATGAGCTAAAGTCAAACCTCAGTCTCATTATGGGTAGTAAGAGTTGTGGGCCCCTGGAGTGCTATTATTGGTAAGTGTCTGAATAGGTTTGAAACCAATACCACTGGGGATATCAGTATAGTAAAAGTCTTGCAGTAGACAGATTCTAAGACCAGTCTAATGCAACAGCATCATCAGAAGTTACTTTTCCTCTTGCAAGATGTTAAAGGCAAAATCATTTATCCAACAAGTCCTAAAGATGAAAAACCAATTCTGGGAAGTTAACACTGGAAGGTACTGGAATTTTTTATATTAATAAAATACTTACTATGAATTGTATCCTTACATCAAATTCAGTCATTTTAGGGCATGCCTTGAATTCCAGGTATTTTGTACCTTGAGATGAGTAAGTATGGTTTAAAAAAACTTGCTTTTATGGACTGATGGTGAACGAACTAATATTGGCAATGAAAGGACATAGTCTTCTGCAATAATGGTTTGGTAAATCATGATTGGGTGTTATAGCTTGAAAAACACTATTTACAGTAAGAAAAATAGGCCAAAAATATTTTCCAAAATTTGGGAGAAAGCAATTGAGCATATTAATAACATAGCAAGGCTGAGTCATTTCACTGGGTTATTTTTCCAGGCTTCTGCACTGGAATAGGGTTGAAATTGGGATTTAATTCTTTTTTTCTTTCTTTTCTCCCCTTGCCATGTGTTTCCTTCAACCATGTGCGAGGAGTCCTGCTTTTATAATGAGATTTTCTATAAGATCTTGAAGCCATATTGTTCCCATAAAGTAAGCCTGTATAAATGTGATAAGGTTCAAGTTTTGACAACCAACAACTCTAAGCTGTCAGCAGGGAATTGAACCTGGGACCTCTTGTACTGAAAACATAAATGTCTACTGCTTGAGTAATTCTTTAGGTGGCATTTTGAGCAAACTCATTATCTTATGTAGACTGACCACTAGAAGGGGACAAAGACCAACACTGTGTGGTGCTAATGTGGTTTATAAAGTATAACGGTTTAAATTACTGGAACTCTTTCAATGTGGTCCTTAATATTTTGTTTTGTGAAGTTGTGTCTTTTACGTGTATTATCTTATTGATCTTTACTAAATTCAGTACTCAGTTTAATATTAAATAATGGTCCTCAGAGTGTCTGGCACCCATGAGAGTGGACCCCTAGGCAAATTAAAGCTAGATCCTTTGTTGATGGCAACCCAGGCATCGCCATAGAGCCCTGTTCTCAGTATAGGTACTATATCAAAGAAGCTGCTTATTGCAATTAAAAATATTGACAAATAAATCAGTTAGTTAATTTGTAGCTAAGCCAGCTCTGTAGCTAAACCAGTTCTACTCAGTGTGAAACGCTAAGAGTTGACATAGCACGGAATGTCTGCCTTTCAGACAAGACATTGTAAACTGTCAAACGCCTCTGAAACTTTGGGATGGTTAAAGGTTTAAACAGAAATATTTCAGATTTAAACAGAAAAGTTCTTCTGGTTGTTAAACCATCTTTAGAAGAGGGTGGAAGCTGGTTTACAAGCTCTGATGTTGGACCTTTATGCTGTGGGTGGTAGAAATGAAGCCACTTTTAGCCAGTAAAATTTAATTGTCAAATATATTGTAAATAATTGTTTATATATGGCAAGAGTTCCTTCTCACCCTGTGAACCATCAGGACAGAGCATGGAGGAAAATGAATGATGCTTTCTTTTAATTATTCTAGCAGACTGGAAAATAAGGACCTGAATCTGCTGACACTCGCTGGTTTTTCTTCCCTCAGGTGAGGTGTGGATTCTTCCTGACCAGATAGCACACACTTGGAGACTTCTCTTCTGAAACCATAATGGCTGAGTTAGAACTAACAAAACTGAAAACCTAACATTGAACTGAATATCCTGTCACTAATCAGTGACTGAATGTGAAAGGAAACTAAAAGCTGTGTTATCAACCCCACACAGACTTCATTTGCAAGCACTCTGCCAGAACAGGAATGATTTGTTCCTGATGTAGAATCATAGAATCATAGAATATCAGGGTTGGAAGGGACCCCAGAAGGTCATCTAGTCCAACCCCCTGCTCAAAGCAGGACCAATTCCCAGTTAGATCATCCCAGCCAGGGCTTTGTCAAGCCTGACCTTAAAAACCTCTAAGGAAGGAGATTCTACCACCTCCCTAGGTAACGCATTCCAGTGTTTCACCACCCTCATAGTGAAAAAGTTTTTCCTAATATCCAATCTAAACCTCCCCCACTGCAACTTGAGACCATTACTCCTTGTTCTGTCATCTGCTACCATTGAGAACAGTCTAGAGCTATCCTCTTTGGAACCCCCTTTCAGGTAGTTGAAAGCAGCTATCAAATCCCCCCTCATTCTTCTCTTCTGCAGACTAAACAATCCCAGCTCCCTCAGCCTCTCCTCATAAGTCATGTGTTCTAGACCCCTAATCATTTTTGTTGCCCTTCGCTGGACTCTCTCCAAGTTATCCACATCCTTCTTGTAGTGTGGGGCCCAAAACTGGACACAGTACTCCAGATGAGGCCTCACCAATGTCGAATAGAGGGGAACGATCACGTCCCTCGATCTGCTCGCTATGCCCCTACTTATACATCCCAAAATGCCATTGGCCTTCTTGGCAACAAGGGCACACTGCTGACTCATATCCAGCTTCTCATCCACTGTCACCCCTAGGTCCTTTTCCGCAGAACTGCTGCCTAGCCATTCGGCCCCTAGTCTGTAGCGGTGCATTGGATTCTTCCGTCCTAAGTGCAGGACCCTGCACTTATCCTTATTGAACCTCATCAGATTTCTTTTGGCTCAATCCTCCAATCTGTCTAGGTCCTTCTGTATCCTATCCCTCCCCTCCAGTGTATCTACCACTCCTCCCAGTTTAGTATCATCCGCAAATTTGCCAAGAGTGCAATCTACACCTTCCTCCAGATCATTTATGAAGATATTGAACAAAACCGGCCCCAGGACCGACCCCTGGGGCACTCCACTTGACACCGGCTGCCAACTAGACATGGAGCCATTGATCACTACCCGTTGAGCCCGACAATCTAGCCAGCTTTCTACCCACCTTATAGTGCATTCATCCAGCCCATACTTCCTTAACTAGCTGACAAGAATACTGTGGGAGACCGTGTCAAAAGCTTTGCTAAAGTCAAGAAACAATACATCCACTGCTTTCCCTTCATCCACAGAACCAGTAATCTCATCATAAAAGGCGATTAGAGTAGTCAGGCATGACCTTCCCTTGGTGAATCCATGCTGGCTGTTCCTGATCACTTTCCTCTCATGCAAGTGCTTCAGGATTGATTCTTTGAGGACCTGCTCCATGATTTTTCCAGGGACTGAGGTGAGGTTGACTGGCCTGTAGTTCCCAGGATCCTCCTTCTTCCCTTTTTTAAAGATTGGCACTACATTAGCCTTTTTCCAGTCATCTGGGACTTCCCCCGTTCGCCACGAGTTTTCAATGTAGATGCTTGTAGATTGTAATCAAGTCACTCCTTAACCTTTGCTTTGTTAAGCTAAATAGATTGAACTCCTTGAGTCTACTCTATTTCTATAACACACGTTTTCTAATTCTTTAATTATTCTCATGGCTCTTCTCTGAACTGTCTCCAATATATCTACATTCTTCTTGAATTGTAAACACCAGAACTAGACACAGTATTCTAGTAGCAGTTGCACCAGTGCCAAATACAAACGTAAAATAGCCTCTCTACTCCTACTCAAGATTCCCCTCTTTGTGTACCCCAAGATCGCATTAGCTCTCTTGGCCACAGAATCACTCTGGGAGCTCATGTTCAGCTGATTATCCACCACAACCCCCAAATCCTTTTCAGAGTCACTGCTTCCCTAGATAGTCCCCCTCATGTAAATATGTACTACATTCTTTTCTTCCTAGATGAATACATTTACATTTAGCCATATTAAAATCATACTGTTTACTTGCACCCATATTACCATGTGGTCCAGATTGCTCTGAATTAGAGACTGGTCCTCTTCTTTATTTACCACCCCCCCAGTTTTTGTGTTATTTGCAAACTTTATCAGTGATGATTTTGTTTTCTTCTAGGTCATTGATAAAAATAGTATAGGGTCAAGAACCAGTCCCTGTGGGATGTCACTGGAAACACACCCAACTCTATGACAATCCCCATTTACAATTACATTTTGAGACCTATCAGTTTGCCAGTTTTAAATCCATTTAATGTATGTCATGTTAATTTGATATCATTCTAGATGTACTGTAGTGGTGTAAAAAGTGACTTACACCAATGTGGATTATCTCAATTTCAAACCAGAGTAAACTGATTAAGCCACTTTTTACACTGGTACAATGCATAAACACTTAGTCCTGGTCTACACTTCAGAGTTAGGTTGACATAAGGCAGCGTACATCAACCTCACTCTGTAAGTCACCTTGTCACCATCAGCCCTCTCAGAGAGAGTGCCGATCACAACACGACATTCGTTTTGTTCTAGCCATTCCTTCAGCCACCCGCTGGCCAGGCTGTCAGGGACAACTCTCCGTAAGTATCTACACTAAAAAGTTGCTCCCCCCTATGTAACTTGCACACTACAGTGACTTAATAACTCCACCTCCACAAGAGGCAGAGCACTTAGGTCAATGTAGTTAGACTGATGCAGTGTCAGCATAGACAGTGTTGCTGCCTTTCAGAAGCCGTCCTACACTCCCCCCCTGGAGTGGCTGTACGTCGACAGAACTTAGTTTTGTAGTATAGACTTGCCCTAAAAATTTGCACGGGTCCAGATCACTCCTCCCCACAATGAAGATAAGCCCTCTTTGTAAATTGATATCTTAAATTTGAGGCAGCCTGAAACAGCTGTGACAGGTATGAACTGCCTCCTTTCATCTCAGTGTGGTAACTGAAACCTAATAATGATGATTTAAACGACAACATGTTCATTGCTGCTCATTTTAGCAGAACCATCCAACTAGAGAACCTATGATGCAATCAAAAACTGCCTTCCCTCAATTGCCTAGGAGGTGCCAGAAACTCCAACTTCCCCTGTAACTTTTACAATGCAATTTTGAGTTTGTTTTGGAATTCTGAAGCACACTGAAATTAGTGGCAGTATAAAATCAATTAAACTGAATATCATCAAGATAGACAACACAAGAAATACTCTACTGATTCATATTTGTTGGTTTCATGTGTAATTCAATAAAACCTCTCTTTTAAAAAATGCACCTGATGCTGCTGGAGAATTCTTGACTGTTGCACTGGCTTGCTGCAAAAATTAGGTCAAGTTTGCTGCAGAGGGTGCCAGGGCCTTGGTCATAGTGTTGTGTCTTCAAGATAGGTATGTGCTTACTTGTCTCGACTGCTAGCCTTATAGTTCATCGAGGGCATATGTTATTCCTTATTGCACATTTACAGGCTGACATGAGTAAGGGCCATAATTTTCAGAACTGACCAATAATTTTGAATGACTTGATTTTTGAGTATCCAGCTTGAGACACCTTAATGGGGCCTGATTTTTGGTGCATGGTTGTTCAGCATTGTCTGAAAATCTGCCCTTTTTAAGGCAACTCTGGATGGGCACCCAAAATCACTAATCTCATCTGAATGGATCTTTCAGAATTTGCCATAATTCTGTTGTTTAGGAAGAAACACTCAGTATTTGAGCTGGTAGTAGGCAGCCTGACATTCTCTGGTTGTTCCTTTTGGTACCTGCTTTTATACAGTGATTGGATCTCAACAGGTTAACAATGATAGACACTTAAAACATTTTAAAGGATTAAAACATCAATTAGAGATGGGTAGGTGATAATCAGAATCACGAACTCCATTTGAAAATTGATCCTGTTTCTACTTTACACCTCTTACGGTTTTGTGGTTTAGTGACAAACATATCACGCAATCACAGACATGAAGGTCGCTATCTTAAAACAAAAAAACTTCAAATCCAGACTCCAGCGAGAAACTGCTGAATTGGAATTCATTTGCAAATTGGATACTATTAATTTAGGCTTAAATAGAGACTGGGAGTGGCTAAGTCATTATGCAAGGTAGCCTATTTCTTCTTGTTTTTCCTAACCCCCCCCCCCCAGATGTTCTGGTTTAACTTGGATTTAAACTTGGAGAGTGGTCAGTTTGGATGAGCTATTACCAGCAGGAGAGTGAGTCTGTGTGTGTATGGGGGTGGGTTTTTGGAGGGGGGTGAGGGAGTGAGAGAACCTGGATTTGTGCAGGAAATGGCCTAACTTCATTATCATGCACATTGTGTAAAGAGTTGTCACTTTGGATGGGCTATCACCAGCAGGAGAGTGAATTTGTGTGGGGGGGTGGAGGGTGAGAAAACCTGGATTTGTGCTGGAAATGGCCTAACCTGACGATTACTTTAGATAAGCTATTACCAGCAGGACAGTGGGGTGGGAGGAGGTATTGTTTCATATTCTCTGTGTATATATAAAGTCTGCTGCAGTTTCCACGGTATGCATCTGATGAAGTGAGCTGTAGCTCACGAAAGCTCATGCTCAAATAAATTGGTTAGTCTCTAAGGTGCCACAAGTACTCCTTTTCTTTTTGCATATCTCTTGCTGTTACCACCCATTTTAAATTATCATGATTATAAATAGAAAGGGTTTCAAAGACATTCAGGTATGCTAAATATTGTATTGAGAGAATAGTGTAAATCTCAGGGTAAGCATGCAGAGAGAATTAAAACTAAATTTCTGTGATCTTGATTATTTAGACCTAGGGAATCCAACTGAAAGGATACTATAGCAATGTTATATGATTAACTTGCCATACCAAGTCATTGGATAATTGTAGACCTTGCAAGGCTCCAGCTCAGGAACTTTACTTTCACAGTATTTATACTCTCTAGCCTTAGTGAGCAATGATTGAAAAGCAACTTCAGGAGTAAAATAGATTTTGATAAAATTAGAGATAACTGGGGAAATAATATAAGGCCTTGCTCTTTTGAACACAAAATAAATCTAGCTTTGGTGAAATAAAATCTGGCTCTAATAATACTGAAAAACCATTTATCACAATTCCCTCTGGTGTACGACAAACATATGGAACAAGCTTGTGGCTTAACCGATCTGCTAGAGTTCATATAACAGAATTATTATTTTCTGCATTTGAGAGAGAGAAAGTCAATATCAAAAGCCCAGTTCTGATTAGCTGGCAAATGTGCAGCATTGTAGTACAGAGCATGCATCCAGGTAGGACCACTTTGGAAATCAATTTGTTTCATTCCAATTGAGGGACACACTGTAGTATCATTTCACAAGAATGAGAGGGTTCAGCTTAATTTGCTCCTCATTTGATCCTGAACTCTGTCCATCATCCATACCTCCCACAAAGCACGTGGAGACTCCATTTCTGTAGTCCTTTCTCCTATCTCTACCCTGTGATTTCCATGGGTTATTCCAGTTATGGCTAATGGAGATGAGCTATATCTGTACAATTAATATACTGATGAGAGGTTAAAATCCAAAGTCTGTCGAGAGATAATTAATTTTATAGCGGTTTTGTCTATGTTCTGAGCATGAAGGTTCCAGTTACCACCAAATCCACTGGATTCAAGTCCAAGGATCTACCAAGTCCACTGTTGCCGTTACATAGATATATGATATATATAATCACAGGGAACAGTACAAAGGGAATAAGGTGACCAACCACATAGCATATTATGAATAGGGAATCATCTTTGTTGTCACAGTGACCTGTTCAGGAACAATCTATACACTGAAAAATGGTCACATAAGCGATTTGTTGAATAGCTATGTTAAATCAGAGTTTTAGCCCTGTAAAGGTCAGAGGCTAAATTGTGTGCTATTGTTTACATTCATATAAATACAAAGTAACTCCACAGATATTAATTGAAAATTGAAACCAGAATTTAGGCTCAGGGCTGTAACAAGATTCCATAATATGTCTATAACATGGGTTAGTCTGATTCACACAGGCAAGAGCAAACGATGTTAAAATACATGGTTGGAGCATTGTGATGTAATAACATGATGTCATAGTAAATTTTGATGTGCAAATAGGCCCTTAGAACAGTGGTTCTCAACCAGGGGTCCGGGGCCCCCTGCGGGGCCATGAGCAGGTTTCAGGGGGTCCACCAAGCAGGGTCAACATTAGACTCACTGGGGCCCCGGAGAGAAAGCCAAATCCCCACTACACGGGGCTGAAGCCCAGGGCCCTCAGGCCTGCCACCTGGGGCTGACGCCAAAACCTGAGCAATGTAGCTTTGCTGGGGCCCCTATGGTATTGGGCTCGAGGCAATTGTCCTGCTTGCTACCCCCTGGCTTTTATATGCAGAAAACCAGTTACTGTGGCACAGGTGGGCTGTGGGGTTTTTATAGCATGTTGGGGAGGCCTCAGAAAGAAAAAGGTTGAGAACCCCTGCCTTACAATTCACTTATGCAAATAGCTGCTTACCTCAAATGAGCAGTGACCATTTCCTCCTATCACTTCCCCTTGGAAGAAAGGTCAAGGTTTTAGTTCCTCCTTGTGTTCAGGCATGATGACTCCTGCAGTTTGCGTGACAGTGCTTGTTACAGATCACTGTAGCTAGTTACATGGAAGACGATCATGGAACATGTTGCATTAAGTGCAAAAATTAAATGGAAAAGAAGTGGTGTTAAAGTTCAGATTTTACATGCACAAGATTCAGGAAGTTCATTTTGTTAAGGCTGGTGCTGATGGTTAACTGTGGAAGTTGTGATATTGGAGATATAAAATATGACATGAAATGTTCACTAGAGGCAACCTGCAGGATGATGAAGGTTGGGGATGACTGAATAACCTGGTATGCAGGGTTGTTTTAGAAGTGTTGGTCCCAGGATATTAGAGATACAAGGTGAGCAAGGTAATATCCTATTGGATCAACTCCTATGCAGCGTGTGGGAGTGTGTGATGATTTCTTGTTTGAGGTGATCCCTTATGCAGTATGTGAGTTGCAGTAAATGGTTCCTCAGTTTTTCTGAAGTCCTTTTGCAGAGCTGTTCAGCATATTTGGAGTTGTACGTAGTAGTCAGAGGGTTACAGTCTGTGAGTCCTCTGGGGATGATGATGTGTTTATTGCATTTGCTCAGGAAGTAGATGTTGCTGTTAAGTTTTGCCTCCTTTTTCTTCATGTTTTGGAGTTTGCATTTAAGACGGCAAAATTCGGTATCTTCAATTGTTGCATGCAATATTGTTGTAGCCACATTAGTCCCAGAATATTTGTGATACAGGTGGGTGAGGTAACATCTTCTATTGGACCCGTTTCAGACATTGGTCCAATAAAAGATATTACCTCACCCACCTTGTATCTCTGTATAACCTTGTATATAACAGCGCTGACAGCTGTGGCCACATCCTTTTAATGATGGACGTGGGATATATGCTACAGATATGAATTGCTGTGCAGAAACCAGCATACAGGGGTTTTATCATGCTTCCCTGGAGCTTTAAAATTCCTTATCATCTTCATTTCCTGCATTGCAAGGTCAATTCCATTGAATAACAATTTTTCCTTGTGCAAAAGACACTCTTCCTGCAGACAGGTGAGATTCTAAGGCTACAGTATAGCAGAGCAGTCAATTTGGTGCAAGATTTTTGCTTTTCCTTGGTACATCTTCAGCCCTATTACTCGTGGACTCTACACACAACAGAAATGCCTCTGGAAAAGTGATGTGGAAGGAGAGAGAGACAGACTGAACACTCTAAATCATAAAATAACGCCCAGGTCAAATAGTACTGCTAAATGTTCCACTTTGTTTAGTTGAGACGTATAGAAGGGGTGGCCAGAAAAGAACAATTTTATTTTGTGAAAATTTCAAGTTTTCAAAATTTATTTCTGAATCAGAATGAAAATGAAACCTTTCAACATTTGTCATGAAAGATCAAGAGAGAGAAGTTGGTTCTATTGAGTAGGGTGCGCCAGCTTCAAGTCCCTGCTCTGAATAAGGCAGAGTAGGGACTTTAACCAGGATGTGGCACAGCCCAGGTGGATGCCACTGGGCTAAAGTCAGTCTCTTTCAAACTGGAAATTCCATGCTGGACCTGAACTTCCTGACACAGTTTTTGTTGACAGATACATACAAAACATTAGACAAAGCCGCATTTTTTGTCATAAAGAAGTTTAGTCAAAAAATGTTTGACCAGCTTGTAATATATGGTACAATGTTTTCAGCCTTTCTTCATATCACAGGATAAACATATATTTAAAATGACACATTTTTCTCTTAATTCTGAGTAATTTCATCCTTTACAGAATTTTTCTGACAGACTTTAAAGCATGATAAAAGTTCTAATACAGGAGTTTAAAAGTCTAGTATGTGTTACGAAAGCCCAAACATTGTTTTCAGGTTCCACCAAAGAACAGTCCTGGGCTGAAATAGTTACCGCCCAGGCAATCACAGTACTGCAGTTTTCTAGAATAATGATCCAAACCACTAAAGCTGACAGTAGAGTTCAGTTTAAAAGTTTGAATTAAATTAGCTGTATACTGGTATTAAAAATCGAGTGGTGGTTTATTAGAAATCTTATATCTGCCATCTCACCTATGCTTTTCTGCTGACTTTTTTTCTGCTTGACTATCCAATAACTCTGTGAAGCTACTGTTTGATGGTGAATTTCAAGATTGAAACACCTCTGGGAAAATTCACATAGCATCTTCCATTATGGCCAGAAGTCTCACTTTTGTAGAAGTTCCAGGGAAGTAGCTAATTCTATACATAACCAGATGATTGTTCACAAACAGTTTACCAATGAGTTCACAACAAAATTAAGAACTCTGATAAAACCGGTTTTGATCCTGAACTGTTTCACACTTCAACCCATGCAAATCTGGTTTTGTACAAAAATGGAATGAACCTTTGTTTTAACGAAGTTAGAGCTGTGCAAGCCTTTCTATCTAAAATGCTGTGTTTTTGCTCATTACTCTAGTATTTTAAAGGCAACAATATCCAGTTTTGCTCCATATATACATTGTGTGTTTGGGTATGAAATCTTAATAGGCAATCTATTTTGAAACAATAAATCAGCAACAGAACAGACGTTTACTTCTTAATATGCCACTATTGTGTCTGACGTCCTCAAATTATCTTTCACAGATTCTCCAAAGATTTAATTTCTTGATGTACCATGAAAGGTAAATTAAACTTTATACAGTTCTTCAGGTACATGAAAAATAGGTTGTTTGGTTATAGATCTGTATAAAATTGATGGCCTTACTTCACAGTGGGTTGTGCAAACATTTTCTTTGGTTTTTCTCCACGGAGGCTTGCAACTCTGTGTTTTTGGTTTGACTTTCGTGTTTGAATTCAAAAATCTCAAAGCTGAACTTAGGCAAAACTGCAGAGCTCCAACAGGCTTTGTATCAAATCCATGATCCTCCCAGTGTTTTGTTGCAGAACAGCAAATCATCTCAGGTTTGTTTGAAATTCGACACAGGCTCAGTCCAAGAGGTTTTGGAACTGGACAGAGCTTTATGCACACTTTTTTAGGCTTATGAGGAAACTCAGGTAGGTGAGTTTTACATGGTTTCAGGTGTCATTGAGTAAAACTTAACTCTGTACAGAAGATCAGCATGAGCCAATTTTGAAGGCTTAGAAGGGGCTTAAATGGTGCATATAGCACTTTTTGTTAGCTTTTTGCACAAGGTGCATGTTGCTTATGGAGATCATTGTACACAATGCAATTATTTATTCTTCCTTGTCTCTTTTGTGATAATAAATGAGGAAATCTCTAAAAGACCTCAGGTGAAATTCTGAAGTTGATGGCAAAACTCCCATTGACTTCTACAGGGCCAAGGTTTCACCCATAGGTTCTACCTGATTCTAACATGGTGCTTTATCATTTGGGAAGTGAAGTTGTAAAATTCCTTGTGAGGTTCTGCTTCTCATTCATCCTGGGGGTGAGGGGGCTGGGGAGTACATGAGAAAAAAACTCTGCTTGTACAGGCGCTTAATAGAAAACAGGAGGCCTTCATAGAGGAGGGTCAGCTTGGTTAAATGCAAAGCTAAATCATAACATCTTGAATCGAGCACCATTTTTCTAGGATAATTAATAATAGCCTCAAAGGGATCAGTAAACAACAGTTTGAATTTCTGTCTAAATGGGAGTCGATCACATATCTTCTATAGGGTTCATAGCTTTTCATCGTCAGCCTGGTCCTGCAGCTGTACTGGTGAATAAATTCTGTGTCAATCCGTGAAGGACATATCACAGGCACACAGAGTTAGACAGTTAGTGGTTACAGCAGAAGTATAATGTTGCCTATTGCTACAGGACAAAGGAAAATAAGCCTTTTCTTTCCCATGAGCCGTTGTTTTTAAAACCAATTAAAAATTAGCTCTTAGCTCCACCCTTGCTTCACTTTTCATTCAAACTCCTGCCAAACCAAATTCCTTTTCATCACTTTTTTATTGATTTTTCTCTTTTACAATAAAACTGGCATCGCAACAAACATAACTTCAGAGCAGATGTCGATACAGTCTTTTGTGTCAGTATATTTTAAAAATATCTACATAATCCACCTAAATAATGCTTAACAAGCTAAAAACCCCAAAATTAACAGGGTCATTGTCTCTTTCAGTTTCATTATTGGTTCACATCCATCTACCTTTAAGATGTCTAAGCAATGATCTAATTGATCTCACGCACACGCAAACACGCACGCACTGGCCAAAGATTTTCAAAAATGACTGGTGATTGTTTGGGTGCCTCAACTTTTGAGTGCAATTTGGGACACCTTAACAGGATCTCATTTTCACATGAAGGATGCTTAGCATTTTCTACAAGTCAGGCTCTTTTCTGGTGTCTCAAATTGGGCACCCAAAAAGTTGGACACCCAAAATCACTAGTCACTTTTGGAAAATCGGTCCCAGTCCATAAAAGGAAATTCACCCCAGGGTGGAGGACACTTAAAACTGCCTGTAAATCACTAACATCCCAAATGAGTCCTTAATACAGGGTTTTTAGGAACTTAAATGGTGGTGCCTAAAGTCTTTGGAGTATCCTCTGCATTGTGGTGGCTTATCCCCATTATTTCTTGAGCCACGATTTTCATCCATTGATCTTTAATGAAGCAATACACCACAAAGACTTCAATTCTGCTTTGGTGTTCAAGAAAAGAAGTATGCTGTGTACATGTCTACACAGCCAAATAAGATCAGTGGCTTGTGATTTATGCCCAAGGTAGAAAAGAAAGAAAAGAGTTCAAATTCAAACTTTTTTCATACTTGTATACAACTGACAACATATCCTGCCCCTTTGATACCTTCATCCCACCTCTCCACTGAATATTTGGTTTGGAACTCCTGAATTCAATTTAAGTTCTCAATCCTGTTGGATCTGGGAGAATACAGTTTGAAGGGTTATTATTACACACTTTAAATCATAAACATGGGGACAAAGAGTGAAAAAGAGATGTCGAATCTGGGGCATAGATGAGTTACAGCACAACTGCAGCCGTAAAACCAAGTCCTCCACAGTATTTTCTTTAACTAGAGTACTGTGGACACACCACTGCCTACCTCTGATCTCAGTGACCTGGATGTGATCTCACCATTGTGTCATTTTCATTGACACAGCCCTGTTACATAGACCCCCTTGCCCTCAATATAATTTTTGAAAAATTAGCCTCTCATTACAAAACATTAAATCTCTTGTCACTCAATCCTGTAACTTGATGAAAATGTCAGATACATAGTGGGGGTGAAAGACCCCAGTCAGGATTTAACTCAGCATTTCCTTGCTTGGCCATATAGTTTCTGGAGGGGTGGCCCTTCTGGGTCTCCATTGAGTAACAGGTTCATGGACACCATGGTAATAGCTAAAGGAGTAAAGACCAAGAAGCCATAATTTTAGTAAGTCTGAACTTCCTGAGTTTTAAGATACCAAATACATTAAACATTTTAATGTCATGTTCAAGTCAGAAGGCTGTAGGGAGTGTAAAAGTGTATATACTGTGGACAAATAATACCTAATAAGGTGCCTTAAATAAAATAACCTGTTGTTGGTGTAATTAACTCTCCATTGTACACCTGATTCCCCGCCCTCAACCACATTACTTCACTGAAGCCTAAACTGTGTGCCTGAAACTTTTCATGTGCTGAGAGTAGAACTTTTTGGAGAACTTGTGGGAGCAGGGCTTTGTTCCAGGCTCTCCCATCCCTAGTGACAACAGGTTGGTTGTGTGTTTGTCCAGCAGAAATGGAATACATCGCAAACCAAAGAAACATGGGCAACCGTGGAACAACTGAAGATCTGTAATATCATAAACATATGTCATAAATATAAAGGGAAGGGTAAACCCCTTTGAAATCCCTCCTGGCCAGGGGAAAGCTCCTCTCACCTGTAAAGGGTTAAGAAGCTAAAGGTAACCTCGCTGGCACCTGACCAAAATGACCAATGAGGAGACAAGATACTTTCAAAAGCTGGGAGGAGGGAGAGAAACAAAGGGTCTGTGTCTGTCTGTAGTCGTCTTGGCCGGGGATAGACCAGGAATGGAGTCTTAGAACTTTTAGTAAGTAATCTAGCTAGGTATGTGTTAGATTATGATTTCTTTAAATGGCTGAGAAAAGAATTGTGCTGAATAGAATAACTATTTCTGTCTGTGTATCTTTTTTGTAACTTAAGGTTTTGCCTAGAGGGGTTCTCTATGTTTTTTTAATCTAATTACCCTGTAAGATATCTACCATCCTGATTTTACAGGGGGGATTTCTTTATTTCTATTTACTTCTATTTTTTATTAAAAGTCTTCTTGTAAAAAACTGAATGCTTTTTCATTGTTCTCAGATCCAAGGGTTTGGGTCTGTGGTCACCTATGCAAATTGGTGAGGCTTTTTATCCAACATTTCCCAGGAAAGGGGGGGGTGTAAGTGTTGGGAGGATTGTTCATTGTTCTTAAGATCCAAGGGTCTGGGTCTGTAGTCACCTAGGCAAATTGGTGAGGCTTTTTACCAAACCTTGTCCAGGAAGTGGGGTGCAGGGTTTTGGGAAGTATTTTGGGGGGAAAGACGCGTCCAAACAGCTCTTCCCCAGTAACCAGTATTAGTTTGGTGGTGGTAGCGGCCAGTCCAAGGACAACGGGTGGAATATTTTGTACCTTGGGGAAGTTTTGACCTAAGCTGGTAAAGATAAGCTTAGGAGGTTTTTCATGCAGGTCCCCACATCTGTACCCTAGAGTTCAGAGTGGGGGAGGAACCTTGACATGGTAGCATAGTGGTGGGATTAACCTGAAATCATTTTGAGATCCAGTTGAGATTTTTTGAACTAGAAATACAGATTTTAAAAAGGAAATTTTTTTTTTCCTTTGGAAAGGAAGTCCAGAAAACAGCTGAAACTGAAAGCTGAAACTGTGGCCAAGCAGAGACAAAAGGGGATTATCTTCGTGAAATGCAGGTTTTCTTTGCCTGGAGGCAGGGTACTTAACTCCTGCAGGGAAATTCACAGTCTTCCAACCCAGAGTTTTTTTTTCTTTTCTTCCTAAAAGTAAATAGGGGGTGTGTGTTCTACCCATTTGCTTTTCTTTGGGCTGGGTAAGCAGGTTTCCAAGTATTTGGAGGTTTTTTGCTTTAATTTGGGCCCAGAGCAGAGACAAGGGAATTGTCTTTTTCTGTAGGCTGACAATCACTATCAGAGAATAGGTATTCTATTCCAGCACAGCAAAATTTTACAGCCAAGTTTTGTTTGTTTATTTCTAAACCTCGGGTGTAAAGTTAGTTAAAAACAGAGAGGTTAGAATGGCAAAATCCGCGGCTCGACTACAGCTCGAATTAGCCAAATTTCAGGCTGAGGAAAGACAAAAAAGATACACAGACAGAAATAGTTATTCTATTCAGCACAATTCTTTTCTCAGCCATTTAAAGAAATCATAATCTAACACATACCTAGCTAGATTACTTACTAAAAGTTCTAAGACTCCATTCCTGGTCTATCCCCGGCCAAGACGACTACAGACAGACACAGACCCTTTGTTTCTCTCCCTCCTCCCAGCTTTTGAAAGTATCTTGTCTCCTCATTGGTCATTTTGGTCAGGTGCCAGCGAGGTTACCTTGAGCTTCTTAACCCTTTACAGGTGAGAGGAGCTTTCCCCTGGCCAGGAGGGATTTCAAAGGGGTTTACCCTTCCCTTTATATTTATGACAACATATTATCCTATTTGAATGAATTAATAGTATCAGATTATGCTTTAAGTGGTGCACCATGTATATGGCGTAACTCGCATTGACTTTCATTAAGAATTGTGGTGACATATAGGGAGGGAAGATTTCCTGTGGTGTGTAAATACTACACAGTGTCCTGTGGCCTTACAGGGAAAAATCACTGATGGATAAGGTCAAATGTACAGTTTAATATTCTAAAATAACCATATTGAAGGCTATGTTTATGTAGAGTTAGAAATCCCTTCTGGAGTAACAGACTCCCAAGGTAAAATTTGAGTTTATCTAATGAGGAATCAGAACAGAGACTTGAAACTTGGCCTCCCACATCACAGACAAGTGTTCTAACCACTGTGGTCATTGTGGGGTATGGTGTTTACAATCTCTCTGGAGTTGTTCCATTTTGTATAACTGATTATTCATCGGACCAGAGAGAAAGATGGAAAAACAATGGCATGATAATGATAGGTACAGTGGATTTGGAAAATAAAAAAAAAACAATTGGAAGAGAGATTAAGTATCATATAAATGACTTTGTCTTGGATGTAATCAGAGTAAGATAACAGGACAGCATTTATAACTAGTACAACAAAGATTCATTCAACAACATCTATTCTGTACCACAGCCTTGTAAAGTTCTACTCACCCTCTCATCCAAGCTAAAGGATTTATTTTGGCAGGTGAATAAAATATTGTTATTGTCATTATCATAGTAAGGATGAGCAAATTGGTTTTGAATCTAGGGTGGAAAATTTTCATGGCAGTTTTGCAGGTTAGCTTGGCATTTTGGAATATGTTTTCTCTGACAGATTTTGTTTAAACTATTTCTAAGTGCATAAAGAATCACCCCAGCAAATGGGGGGAAAATACAGATCCCATTTTAAATCAAATCATCAGAAGATCTGATAATTAAATGAACATATGGTGGCTGGATTAGCTTTGACTGTAATGCTAGCATTTAGATACATCATTTATAAACACAATCATCAGAAATGTATTCACTTCAAAGGACTTAATATAACCTACCAAGCTGCATTCACTATAGTTTGTTTATGTTGCTTTCTGGAGTTGAAGGACACTCTTCATCTTCTCCTCATTTGTGGTTTAAATTAAAAGGTCAGACAGCTCAAGGTTCAAAAATCTGTATTCCTGGCTGCTGTAGTCTGTTGGTCATCCTACTCTGAAATTGTATTTTGGAATGATTCATTCTTTAGAGGTATAATGATTAAGACTACGATTATGTCATTGAGGTCAGGGAAGTCACAGAATCCATGACTTCCTTTGACCTCCATGAAACTTTCTGACCCGGGGCTGGAGCTCCCAGCCAGCCCACTGCACCCCTCAATTCTCAGCCCCCACACTGGTGGAGGCACCCGGCAGCTGTCCAGTGGGGGGGGCAGCAGGGACGCCCCGCAGCTGCCCAGACGTGGAAGGCAGACGGAGGATACCCCTGCAGCTGCCCAGCTGCAGTGGGCTGCCAGAGGCCTCCCACCGCTGCCCAGCACAGCAGGCAGGGAGGGGACCCCCTACAGCTGCCCACCCATGGCAAGCGGCTGGGGGACCCTGAAGCTCCCAGCTGTGACAGGCAGTGGGGGACCCCCATGAGCATCCAGCCACCATGAGGCGAGGGGACCCCACACAGTCGAGCCCCATGGGCAGGAAGGCCCCACAGTTCCCACTCCTCACTGCAATGGGGGACCCCGGAGCTCCCACTGACCACAGTGGTGGGGGACCCGAGAGCCCCAGTAGCAGTGGTTGCTGAACCCGCCTCCCCATTTTGTCTGGGATATTTTTAGTGGAAGTCAGGGACTTCCGTAAATTTTTGTTATTGCCCATGATCTGTGTATGACTTCCACTAAAAATATCCATGAGAAAAACTTAGCCTTAATACTGATAATTTTTCAGCTATAACCACTATTCATTCATTTTCACTGGAGACTCCTTGGTTCACTTTTAGCCTCTCAAGTACATATTTACGATCCTTTTTCAAAGAGGCATGTATCAGTGAAATTCTTCTGCTGGCTTTTCACTTACTAATTACAAGCAGGGAACTAGTTCTCCTTTTGCAATCAAAGCCACAATTTTAACATCTTCTCTGAGTTTAGCTGTGGTTCTAGAACCACAGAGTACATAAATTGTGATCATGATAATGTCATGCTTTCATCCTAGCTTGAAATAGCATCTGTTCATTATAATGTCTTTGAAATCTTTATTGATAAAGGATCTAGACCTGTTTTTACTTACTGCATAATGTACTTGGCAAAGGTTAATATTTTGCATCAAGAAAGAGATCAGAATATAATTCCTGCAGATAATGAAGATGAGGGTGTAGAATTCAAACTTGTGCTTTCCTACACCTTTCAACATTAGAGAAAACATAGATTTTAGAAACTGAGAGATTTACTATTTTTATGAGAAATATGGAAGGGTTTTACTGCTCTTTTTGTGTATAAGTAGAAGGCTTATTGGCTCTATGTATTTGGGACTAAAAGAAATTCACATGCATTCATTTATTTAATAAATTTCCACAACCATAAAACAAAAGGAACTTTTTTCTAAATTGGTAATTATAATCTGATTTATATTTTTCTCGTAAGTGGGCCAAATTCATTGTTGAATCAACTCCACTAAAGTCAGTGGAATTACGCCAGTCATTACTTCAGCCACATTTCTCTGACAAAATGAAGTTTGAAATGTGGTGCAGATTCCATATTATATTGAGAACAAAGATATTTGCAAATTCTGGTTTTGCTATCTGGACTCTGGCCAGTCAAATGAATCATGCATAATATCAATGGCCTTGAGAAATGCTGAGCATGTCCTGAGAAATGTCATCACAATCTAGATATGGTTCTTTCTTTTTCCATCTTTCAGCATGTTTTGAAGTGTATGTCATGACTTTTTTTTTTTTTTTTTTTTTTTGCTGGATGTCTGTGTAATCATATAGCATTTTATGTACTGTATAAACATTTACTTAGTATAACAATTCTAGCACAAGAATGTGCAAGCTCTTAATTGCTAAGACACGTAAGGAAGTGTCGTAGTGTGATAATGTTATGCATTTAATTCATTTGCTAGATAAGATTTAAAGTTGAGTATTTTCAGGATCATAAGGATAATGTTTGCTCTGGAGTGTTTTAGTGTGGTTTTAAAATGTTTCTAAAGATTAGCAAGGAATGGATGGTTCTGAGGATTAGTAATGAGACATAAATATTTTTAACTCCTAGGTTTCTGTTTAATATCTACCCCTTGCCGCTAGATTCCAAAAGTTATCATTTGACATCTTTTCAGTGGTCAGAGCTCTGTTCCAAATGTACTAAAAAAAAAAAAAAAAAAAACAGTTGAAAGGAGGCACTAATTAGTATCATCCAGCCACCCTCAGCAGAAAAGACAAAGATTGAATTGGCATGGAGATTAAGCTATCCTTTGCTCGCAAGAGGTGATCTCTCCTGGTTGAGGTTGAGGCATATGGATAGACTGTGGTCTAGTTGGTTTTATCATTATAACTTTTATGCAAACATATAGAGGACATCAGTGGGCAGGGGTTGGGGGAGGAGATATTAAATGCCCTATTTATTGAGGAGTGTCATGGCTTCAATAATGATTGTCATGAAAGATGCCATTTTTACAGGAGTACTTTGAGGAATGTTTGTGATCATCCAACCTGTTTGGTTAGACTTGTTGAGTAAAGATGTCAATTATTTGTGAACCTTATAAAAACTCAGGTTCAGAGGTACCAATTTCAACAAACATACTTACATGGTAATTTCAAATGTAGCTGTAAATGACAATACCATGGATGTACACTGTGGCATGTTGCCAATGAGTGCCCAATCCATCAGGCATTGAAAGGTGGCCACAGATACATGGACACCAAAATGGTATGGTCTTAAATTGATATTGTCTGAATAGGGTGGAGATTAAAGTCTTTTCTTGTGACTTGAGTACCAATACCACTCTTGACCTGACAAAGTCGCAATATATTTGGTGGCTCCAAATCTCTCCAGCAACTCATCACTCTAGACATAGTATAAGTGTCAAATTTTGATAGTGCATTTATTTTCTGGAAATCGATGGAAAAATGGGTTGATCCATCCAGCTTTGGCACCAGTACAGTGGGACTTTTCCACACACTGGGATACAGGCATACAACACACTGTATGCACTGGAGATAGATGGTATCTCCAAGGGTCTGTTCAAGCCCTGCTAGCTGTTTCCTAACCAATGGCTACAGTCCTGGCACATCTATCCCATTAACCTGTACTGGGACAAATGTCTTAGCCAGGCCTCTTTTCTGAGCCCTGGTGTCAGCTGTCCATGGCTATCAACAATTGCAGACCATGAAGAAGCAGTCACTATGGAAATGACCATGCTGTGCACAAACAAAAGAGCTTCCCATAGAGGTACTGCACTCAACTCCCTGCTCATCTAAGGGAAGATAGATGCCCAAGGAGGGCCCTCATTTGGGATCAGGCTTTTCTATGTGAGGCCGGATCTCCAGGATCGTGCCATAGCTGCTGTTCATCCGTGGATTTAGTCAAGATAAATGGTATTTCGGAGGCCACCCTCTTCATCTGGCCTATAGATTTGCAGGAATTGGTCCCCTTAGATAGCTTTATAATTGTGCATCAGGCTCACAACATCACACAATATCTTTAATTTGGTCACAACAGCCATTCCTGTCCCACAGCCAGGAGGATCTGAGTGAACTGCTCCCGTACAATCTTTACGGTCACCTGCGACCCAGATCACCTTTCAGGTTGGAATCAGAGCAACCAAAAAGAGCAATCAACCTGTGTAAAGGGTCTGGGCTACTGCTCAAGATCAGGCTGGTAGTGGGTCTTTCTCCCAGTGACAGAAGGCTTGGGTTTTGGCTCTGATGTCTAAGATGGCCACCTTGACCCATGCATAGTCAGGAATGGCCATGGCATTGAGGTCACAATATTGGGGTTTTGCTGGCTTCCTGACACAGGATGCCAACAAAGAGTGATATAATTAGGCATTTTAGAACCCTGGACGAGCAAGCATATTTGCACCCCGCACTAGAGCCCTGAGCAGGACTGCTTTTTAATCCCACCATCCTGCCCTGTGGGACAGGATTGGGTTTAAAAGAATAGTCCTCACACACCGCAAACAACATGAACGGCCCAGACAGCAGCCACCACTCTCCGGCTGCCTAGCTCTGAAGGCAGCACCAAATCCAGCAGCATCGCAGAAGTAAGGGCGGGCCGTGCCCCCCTGACTTGTGCATTGTCTTCAGAGCTGGATGGATGGAGAGTGGGGATCCCTGGCTGGTCACCCAGCTCTGAGGGCAGCACTGCCATCACCACCACCAGCACGGAAGTAAGGGTGGCCTGGTGTGGGATTGCCGCCCTTACTTCTGTGCTGCTGCTGCTGGTGGTGCTTTCTTCAGAGCTGGGCGGTCAGAGAGCAGCAGCTGCTGGCTGGGATGCTCACGTTACTTGCCTCACAGAAGAGCTATTTTTTTATTCCTGCTCCCATCCCGCTCCACACTACCTACCGCCACTCAGACCTTCTCTCGGCATTGTTTGTTGAATTTTTATCCTGCTCCTGCTATTATGGTAGTGGGTCCTGCTGGACCCTCTGGATCCCCATCCCACTGCAAGGCTTTAGCTTCTACAATATTTTTCATCATTTTTCTGCCCCCTCCCCTCGCATCTGTGCCCTGGGCTGCTTCCCCACTCGTCCGCCCTGGTTACAGCCCTGCCAACAAAATAGTCCAGTGCTTGGGTGACCATTGTCCTGCCATAGCAACCTGGTCAAAGGTGATGATGATGGCTTCTGGGTCATCTTCACTCCTCTTTTTTGAGTTTTATCAGAACGCTCGGATCTGGAGTGCTGTCTGAAGGTCTTGCTGCGGGATGTAAGTCTGACCCCTGAAATTGTGAGAGAGTCACTATTTGTTGGACAAGGCGTTGTTGCTGTTCTTATTGCTGCACTGCCAACTGCTGAATGAGCTGCTGCCGTTGTCGTGTCTCCTGCTGGTGCTCCTGGGTGGCCATTTGTTGGAACAGCTGGGTAGTGTTGTTGCTGCAGTTGGACTGCCAGTTCTTGGAGGCTGTCCAGCAGCCACTTCAATACTGTTACCATCTCTATCCTTTTACTCTTCTTAGGCCTCACAGCAGGTCTGGGATTTGGCCTACTTTCTCTGCCAAATTGTGATGGGGCTGGGCTTACGTGCGGTGCTACCTAGTAGTCACGTTACTAAGTATCAACTCTCCCCTGTCTCTGGCCTTCCTTGCTAGCAATCACTCCAATAATGTGACGGTCCACCTTTTGGTAGATAGCGACTTGACCCACTGGGCCACTTCACCAATTGAAAGTTCGCCCCCTTCAGAGTACAATACAATGTATATAGTTCCACATCCGCGCGTCACCTGTGAGTGGCACACCTTTGATTCAGAGCTTACAACATCTCTATCATCTCGATCTCTCCAACAGTGGGAAAAGGGGTTTATCTACCCAGATAAAGTTTCAGGTTGGAGTCAGAGCCATCAATACTTTTAAAGGGTCTGAGCCACTGCTGATGATCAGGCCCTCTCTGGGTCTTTCTTCTGGCAAAAGCACTCTTGGGTTTTGGCTGTGATATCAAAGATGTCTAAGATGGCCACTTGACCCAAGGTCAAGGCCATGATATGGGGCTTTTGCTGGCTCCATCAAACAGGATGCCAACAAACAGTGCCGTAACTAAGCATTTTAGCACCTGGGACGAGCAAACATATTTGTGCCTCCCCCCATCCCCCCACTAGAGCCCTGTGCAGGACTATTTTTTTAATCCTGCCATCCCGCCCCGTGGGACAGGATTGGGATTAAAAGAATAGTCCTCCTACACTGCAAACAACATGAATGCCCCAGCCAGCTGCTGCCTAGCTCTGAAGGAAGCATTGCTGCCAGGAGCCCAGAAGTAAGGGCTTGTGCACTGCACTAGCCAGTAGCCACCGCTAACCGGCCACCTAGCTCTGAAGGCAGCACCACCACCAGCAGCTACACGGAAGTAAGGGTGGCATGGTATGGTTTTGCCTCCCTTCTGTGCCTTTGCCAGCAGCAGCACGGAAGTAAGGGTGGCATGGTATGGTACTGCTGCTTGTGGTGCTGCTTCCTTCAGAGCTGGGCAGTTGGAGAGCCGGAGAGCCGGTCGGGAGCCCAGGTCTGAAGGCAGCACCGCCGCAAGAAGCAGCATGGAAGTAAGGGTTGCGTGGAATGGTATTGTCACACTTACTTTTGCAGTGCTTGCAGCGACGGTGCTGACTTCACAGCTGGGTGGCCAGATAGTGTTGGTCGTGGGCTTGCCACCTAGCTGTGAAGGCAGCGTCACTGCCAGCAGCAGCACGGAAGTAAAGGTGGCATGGGATGGTATTGCCGCCCTTACGTCTGTGCTGCAGCTTAGCAGCAGCGCGGAAGTAAGCATGGTATGGTATATTATTGCTGCCCTTACTTCCCTGCTACTACTGCTGGTGTCACTCCCTTCAGAGCTGGGTGGCTGGATAGTGGTGGCTCCTGGCTGACCACCAAGCTCTGAAGGCAGTGCCGCCTGTGACATTGTACCCCAAAATGCTTTGTGGGAATATGACATAACTGGAATATGTTTTATGCTACATGTGCCATGTAACATGTCTCTGTAAAGGTTATGGTCTACTGAATCTATTCATCCTATTTGTACACATATATCATTTTTGTATTTGAAGTTATGAATATTGGCTGTATACTTGTCTGATTCTAAGTAGGTTTTAGTGAAGCAGTTGGTCAGCTTCCTGAGAAAATACCATTCTCAGTAAGTGCCCAATCAAAAAGCCCTTAAGCCAGCAATGAACTTGGAGACGCCAGTCCACATCTGAGCTTTCTCAGGAATGTGGCTTGGCTGGTAAGGAACTCAGTCATGCATGGACATGTGACTTGCCCAGGTGACTCCAAAACTCCAAAACTTTTGTAGCTGGACTTTGCATAGGAGAGAGGAGGGGGTCTCAGCCCACAAGAGAAAGTCTATTGAAACCCCTGGGAGACCCCTCCATTTTGTCTTCAGCTGGCTAAAGAGATAGCTTCTCCACCCCCAGGGATACCTGAAAGAAACTGGAACAAAGGACTGTAACTACAGGGGGTGTGAGTGATTGCTGGACCCAGACTAGAAGGAGACTAGTCCGTAAAAGGAAGCTTACTGGGTGAGGATTTTATCTGGATTCAGTTTTATTACTGTACTAGACTTAGACTTGCGTGTTTTATTTCATTTTGCTTGGTAATTCACTTTGTTCTGTCTGTTACTACTTGGAATCACTTAAATCCTTCTTTCTGTATTTAATAAAATCACTTTTTACTTATTAATTAACCTGGAATATATATTAACACCTGGGGGGAGGGCAAACAGCAGTGCATATCTCTCTATCAGTGTTATAGAGGGCGAACAATTTATGAGTTTACCCTGTATAAGCTTTATACAGGGTAAAATGGATTTATTTAGGGTTTGGACCCCATTGGGAGTTGGGCATCTGACTGTCAAGGACAGGAACACTTTTTAAGTTGCTTTCAATCAAGCCTGCAGCTTTGGGGCACATGGATCAGACCCTGGGTCTGTGTTGGAGCAGACTGGCATGTCTGGCTCAGCAAGACAGGGTGCTGGAGTCCTAAGCTGTAGGGAAAGCAGGGGCAGAAGTAGTCTTGAGACATCAGGTAGCAGTCCCAAGAGGGTTTCTGTGATCCAATCCGTCACACCGCCACCAGCAGCAGCAGGGAAGTAAGGGTTGCAGTGTATGGTATTGCAGCCCTTACTTCTGCACCACCACCACCAGCAGAAGCGTGGAAGTAAGGGTGGCATGGTATTGCCACGCTTACTTCTGCACTGCTGGTGGTGGTGGTAATGCCTTCAGATCTGGGTAGTCGGAGAGTGGAGGCCGCTGCCAGGCGTCCAGCTCTCAAGGCAGCACTGTCATAAGTAGCCGCACAGAAGGGTGGCATGGCATGGTATGGTATGGTATTGCCACCCTTAAATCTGTACTGCTGCTGGCACTGCCTTCAGAGCTGGACCGCCAGAGAGTGGCAGCTGCTGGACCGGATGTTCATGTTGCTTGCCTTGCAGGAGGTCTGTTTTTTTAATCCTGCTCCCACACCATCCCACAGTACCCACTGCCACTCCCACTCGCACCTGCTCCTGCATTGGTTGTTGAAATTATATCCCGCTCTTGCTATTATGCCAAAGGGTCATGCAGGACCCTCCGGATCCCCATGCTTCTGCTGGGCTCTAGCCCCTACCATTTTTTCAACATTTTTCTGCCCCTCACCCCGGATCTGCCACCTGGGTGGCTGTCCCGTTTGCCCCTCCCTGATAATGGCCCTTGTCAAGGTTCCTTCCCCACTCTGAACTCTAGGGTACAGATGTGGGGACCTGCATGAAAACCTCCTAAGCTTACTTTTACCAGCTTAGGTTAAAACTTCCCCAAGGTACAAACTATTTTACCCTTTGTCCCTGGACTTCCACTGCCACCACCAAACTTTATCTGGGTTCCTGAAAAAACGTAGTTTGGAAACGTCTTTCCCCCCAAAATCCTCCCAACCCTTGCACCCCACTTCCTGGGGAAGGTTTGGTAAAAATCCTCACCAATTTGCATAGGTGACCACAGACCCAAACCCTTGGATCTTAGAACAATGAAAAAGCATTCAGTTTTCTTACAAAAACACTTTTAATAGACGTAAAAAGGAATCACCTCTGTAAAATCAGGATGGTAGATACCTTACAGGGTAATTAGATTCAAAACACAGAGAATCCCTCTAGGCAAAACCTTAAGTTACAAAAAAGACACACAGACAGGAATATTCATTCTATTCAGCACAGCTATTTTCTCAGCCATTTAAAGAAATCATAATCTAACACATACCTAGCTAGATTACTTACTAAATTCTAAGACTTCATTCCTGTTCTGTCCCCAGCAAAAGCATCATACAGACAGACACAGACCTTTGTTTTTCTCCCTCCTCCCAGCTTTTGAAAGTATCTTGTCTCCTCATTGGTTATTTTGGTCAGGTGCCAGCGAGGTTACCTTTAGCTTCTTAACCCTTTACAGGTGAGAGGATTTTTTCCTCTGGCCAGGAGAGATTTTAAAGGGGTTTACCCTTCCCTTTATATTAATGACAGCCCTGCCAACAAAATAACCCAGTGCTTGGGTGGCCATTGTGCTGCCATGGCAACCTGGTCAAAGGTCATGACTATGGCTTCTGGGTCATCTTCAGTTCTCTTCTTTGTGAGTTTTATCAGAATTCTTGGAGCTGGAGTGCTGATTGAAGGTCTTGCTGCAGGATTTATGTTTGACCCCTGAAGTTGTTAGAGGATGTTGAGGGACAAGTACACCCCATTCTGCTCTTGTGCAGGGCAAGGGTGCTGCAGCCTCACAGCTAAGTTCATTGGACTGACCTTAACCTCAGGGTTGTCTGGCCTTATGACCAGAACTAATATGAGTGCTCTCTCCCTCAGGTCTGTGAGGCCCAATGGCCAGAGGCAATAAAGAGGCCCTCTCCCTCAGGGCTCTGTGGCCCAATGGCTAGAGTCAATATAGGTGCCCTCTCACTCAGGACTGTGTGACCTAATAGCCAGAGTCATAGATTCATAGATATTGAGGTCAGAAGGGACCACTATGATCATCTAGTCTGACCTCCTGCACAACGCAGGCCACAGAATCTCACCCACCCACTCCTGCGAAAAACCTCTCACCTATGTCTGAGCTATTGAAGTCCTCAAATCGTGGTTTAAAGACTTCAAGGAGCAGAGAATCCTCCAGCAAGTGACCCGTGCCCCATGCTACAGAGGAAGGCAAAAAACCTCCAGGGCCTCTTCCAATCTGCCCTGGAGGAAAATTCCTTCCCGACCCCAAATATGGCGATCAGCTGAACCCTGAGCATATGGGCAAGATTCACCAGCCAGATACCCAGGAAAAAATTCTCTGTAGTAACTCAGCGCCCACCCCCTCTAACATCCCTGCCCTCTCACTCAGGGCCCAATTGACAGAATAATATGGCTACCTTCTCCCTCAGAGCTGAGTGGCATCATGGCCATAGTCAGTCAATATAGGTGAGGTTTAATTGCTGTGGAGGGATGGGCCACTACCCAGGGGGGTGTTGGCTCAGGGACCTGGACCATCCCTACTCCACCAGGTCCCAGCCCAGAACCCTGTCAGCGATGAGTACACTCATCACTGGTCACTGGGGATCCTTCCGAAACATGCCGACTTAGCTTTCAGTTCTATAATCTAATCAATGTACAGTCCCCCTGGGCTACTTCCTACCCTGTCTCCCGATGCAGTGGTCTGGGCATTTCTGGGGTCTCCGGGTTCCTCGGCCTGTGCAGCTCTCAGTGGCTCTGACCTCCCTTGGGCGTCTTCAGGTAGCTGGGTATCTGCCTGGGTCTCGGCAGGTCTGGCTTCCACAATCTGGAGCTTCAGCAGCTCCTGGGCTGAAACCAGCGCTATGTGTGTCCTCCCCCATCGGCGGTCAGACCTGCCTGAGCTAAGCTGCTCCCTTTTATACTTGTACTCCAGTAGGAGCATGCCCAGCAGGGATGAAGGGGCATGACTTCCTTGGCCCACAGTGCAGGGTTAACCCTTCCCTGTTCTGTGTGGGCCGAGTACCCCTTATCACAGAGGGTCACTGCTGGACGAGGCATTGCTACCATTCTTATTGTTACACTGCCAACTCCTGAATGAGCTGCTGCTGTTGTTGTAGTGTCACCGTTGTTGCTTCTGGATGGCCATTTGTTGGAACAGCTGGTACTGTTGTTGCTGCAGTCGGGCCGTCTGTTGTTGGCTGTCCAACAGTCACTTCAATAATTTTACCATTTCTATCCTTTTTCTCTTTTTTAGGCTTCACAGAAGGTCACTGGGTATCAATCTCCCCTGTCTCTGGCCTCCCTCACTAGCAATCAGTCTAAGGCTGTGGTGGTAGCTAGGTAGCGACTTGACCCATGGATCCAC
Source organism: Eretmochelys imbricata (assembly GCF_965152235.1). Classification (NCBI taxonomy): domain Eukaryota; kingdom Metazoa; phylum Chordata; order Testudines; family Cheloniidae; genus Eretmochelys; species Eretmochelys imbricata. Next base: position 342,386,041 of record NC_135572.1, on the reverse strand, counting down.
TTTACCAGTTGAAGTTCACCCCCTTCTGGGTTGACAGAGTTCAATATAATGTATATAGTCCAACACCTCCACACAAGAAAGGGTGTTCAACCCACATGTCACCTGTGAGTGGCACACCCTTGACTCAGGCCTTACAACGTCTATCCTCGCCTCTTTTCCAAGGGAGGGAAAGCGGTTTATCCCCCCTACATGAAAAGGGTGGTTCATAGGGGAGCCTGGGACCTCCCTCTCCACTCAGCATAGGGTCAAGTGCCTCATCAGTGATCCTCCAAAAGTTAGAGCCCAGAGTTCCCTAGTCTTAGGGAAGGACTAGCCTCTTCTCCAGGCCTGGGGTAGCTGATACTAGCAGAACCTTTCTTGCAGCCAGGACTCCTGTTTCACCCTTATTCAGGAGTGCCCAAGGTAAGTCTCTCGTTCTCTGCTGTCTCTCTCCTTCTGAGCTCTCTGGATCCCTTTTAAACTCCTTGTAAACAGAGGGCTAGGAGGGCCAGTTGGTCTAGTGGTTGCAGCACTTGGCTTCCTGCCTCCTGTTTCTGTGGTTGAGGTGCCTCAGTCTTTAAGGCTGGGGGGCCATAAGGGGACCTGGGTTTCCCACTCCAGCAGGTCCAAGCCCAGGGCCCTGTGTGAATTAACCCCGGAGTAGGGACCTCACAAGAGGGAGTCTACATTTGCTGCCCTGGGCTACTTCCTACTGTTGCTTCTTCAATTTGAGACATGACCCCTATAATCCAAGTGCCTGTGGTGACTTGTCTCTGGAAGTGCTTCCTCATGGACCCTGGGCAGCATCCTGCTGAAGTCCCAGGTTCCTCCAGGTGGGACAGCTGTAAGTTTGGCCAGGTCAGAACCTCCACAAGGTCTCTGCGCTTCTTTCACCTGGGTTCCTCTAAGGCCGGGTGCTCCTAGGCCTCTTTCTCCATCTCCTTTGATTTGGAAGACAGTGCTAGGTTCCTGGGGGCTGCCTTGGCTGACAGGCTAGTGATCCTTCCCTCAGGTGGGAAGGCAGCTGGCTCCTGTCTCTTCACCAGTCAGCCCCAAACTGAGTCAGGTTCTCTCCTTTTTTCCCCCCTACTTGCTGGCATTAGCTATAGGCATAACTGGGCAGGGCTACCTGTGTCCAAAGGCTCTCAACCCCTTCTGTGCAGGTGGGTGGTTTCTTTGCTTCACCACACTCCTCCTCCAGCTGGAACAGGTTCTGGAGTTGCAGAGGGGAGGCATCAAAGTGGAACAGGACTGCTATCTAACCCCTCCTGGCCCTGTGTGGCGTTTATATACCCCATCACAGGCATCCTAAGAGGCACAGCCCCTACAGCACCTCAGGCAGCTGGCAGAACAAACGGATGGTGTGGAGCTGGTGCATTACCTTGGGAATAAGGTCCTCGTGCTGCAAGAGAACAAGAACCTGTCAGAGACATGTGTGCTTCTAGGAATCCGGGAGGATTAATGGCAACAGAAACCAGCAGCATTTCCACCCAGCATCTGCCCATGTCTTGGGGATAGATTTACTCTCCTGACCCCTGGGATGGACTCTTGTCTTTTTCTCTAATGACCTCCAGTGCTAAACAACCCCCACCCCCATTGTAGGGTGAGCTCTGGCCTCCATTCCCTCAGCCTCCCTCTGACAGGTGTTCCACCTCCAAACCCACCTGGGGACGCAGCTCAAGTTCTCAGACTCTCTCCTCCACCCAGGTAGAGCAGGGAGGGGGCTCTAGCAGAGTGGGTGGGAGGGTTTCTAGCAGAAGCAATGTGGGATTGGGGAGGTTGAGCTCTTTCCCCAAGTGACCCCCAGTGACTAATGGTGAAGCTGCAGGATGGCAGCCCTAGTGAATGGGGTGACTGACAGCCCCTGCTGTTTGAATCCTCCAATTCTCCCCAGAGCAAGTCCAGCCTGGGCAGCAGCAAAGCAATCTCCCCTCAGCCCATGTGCCTCCGCCCTGCCTTGTCAGTTTGCCGTGGCCCAGTCAGTCCCTGGCACCCAAAGCTGCCAGTGATAGGGGCAACTCTAAATGGTGGCTCTTGTGAGATGGACACTAGAACACTGCAAACTGGGCTGACACCCTTTGGGGCAGGAAAGGCTAATGACATCACTAGGTGACTGTCCTGCCCTTACCATCAGCAATGGCAGTTTCTCCTGGTGATGTAACCCTTGTAATTAAATAGCCTTGACAAAGAGCTGGTTCTGAACTGCTCAGGGACAAGCTGGCTCCATCCTGCTTGTGGAGGTGAATTCATGTCCCCTCCCAATGGCACCAGCTCTGACTCACATTCCCTTCCAGGCTTGTTGCTGCCCAATGGCAATAGGATGAGAATGACTTTCCATGGTCTAGAGATGAAAGGATCACCCCCAAACTTCTGAGCTTAATCCAGCTGCTTACTTTGTTGCCCATCAGCTGGTCGGCTTTCCCCAGAATGGAGTAGGCTAGGACCAGCCCAGCCTGGGTCGTAGATGGCCAGAGTTGCAGTTTTGAGGGATGACCTTCTCTGCCCCTCCAAGCAGATATTTCAGAAGATCTGAAACCAGCAGAACATGAATCTTTAGATGACTGCCCAGAGCCAGGCTCCAAATACTGGGGCTGGAATGATATTGCTGTCTAATGGCTCAGTTGCAGACACTGGGGGATCAAAAGCCATTAATGGCTCTTTCTGGAGAGAGAGTCACAGCAGGGCCCATGGCGGGCTGGGAATGTATCTGTGTGGGTGAGCAGGCATGCTCTGGAGTGCGGCTCTCAGTGACAATACAGGACCCTCTATTGCCTCCAGCAGAGATACTTCTTGGAACCAGTTGCTTGGGACCCGGGGCTTTTGGAGCTGACAGACCAAAGGTCTATTCCCCTCAGTGATATCTCTAGTAACTGGGTCTGGCGGATGACCCCCTTTCTGGGCATCCAACAAGGATCTGGTCAGGCAATAGCTGGGTGTGTCCTGCCCACTCACCAACCCAGTGGCTCCCCTTTCAGACACACGTCTGTCAGCCAGGGAGACAGGGACAGGAGCTGGATCCCCAAAGACACAATCCTGCAGTAACTCACCCACCCAGGGATTCTTTCCGTTCCACATAGGAATGGGTTCATGGAACACACGAACCCACAACCATTAGCCAGGCTGCAACTCAGGACCTTTAATGCCATCTTCTCCCACTGGGGCGAACAAGGAAGCCTATGAGCTAAAAACAAATAGCAGGATCTTGTCCAGTCTCCAGGATGCAGCCATTTCAGGGACACCCAGCCAGCTCCACACTCTGAGCTGTGTAATTCCCGGAGAGAAAATCTTTATCTCCCCCACCTTAGCTATGCTCCCTGTAGCCTGCTATCCTGATGCCAATCCCGCACCGCAGGGTCTTTGGCATCATGTGTCATCAGCCCTGGGAGAAAGAGAGAGAGAGATGCAGTCAGGTTTCTCATTCTGGTTTCGGTGCCTGTATTCTTCTATTCCCATTGGTGGCTACACATTGGGAGGAGCTCTCGCTGCATCCCTAGCCCAACAGAATAACTGGGCTCCCTCCAGTGGCTGGAGTATCCTGGGTGTGTGACTGCGGGAATCTGATCCTAAACTGGGGAGCGGGAGAAGGAGAGAGAAAGAGAGAGAGAGAGACTCATCATCCAGATGGGGTCAATCTCAGAGGACTCGGCAGGTTTCAGCAGGGGGCCCATTACCCAGCTGGGGTCAGTCTCAGAAGGGACAGGGCTCATTTCTTCAGGGGCCCATTGTCCAGCTTCCATCAGTCTTTGTCTTCTATTGGGCCCCATTTCCCAGCTGGGTTCCCTTACATTTCTGTATCAGCAGCTGGTACAGCCAGTAAATACACTCCCTGGTGTGCCAGTTGATGTCATTGGCTGGGTTACTGAGGTACAGACCCAGATGATCCATAAGATTCTCCATCTTGGGAAGATGTGCTGAGTTCTAATGGAAGAATGAGGAGAGTGGGCTTCATCAGCATTCTACTGTCAGTTCCCAGTCTCCTGTGAGCCAGGAGTCTCTCTCCCCCAAGTCCCTCTGCAGGAGATGCTGCGGGAGAGAAGCTAGAGCTAGACTTTTAATTCTCTCTGCCCCGAAGGGAGCCTAGAGCAAAGGGATGTGGGCAGGGCTTTCCATGTGGACTTGCTCCCCGCCTTAATGATTTTAAAATAATAAAATATAAATAAAATAGAATATTTCAGCTATTAAACAGCAGAACCCTGTTTATCAAATCTAATTGGGACCGGGGACAGATCGGAAAATCAAAAATTTGGATAATCCGGAGAATGGGAAAGTGCGAGGCTACATCACCATCTAGTGGCCACAGGAGAAATCGCCTGCTTCTGGACCTGTGTGCGCTGGTTGTTCGGTTAATATGGAGACCTGGAAAATGGAGGGTTGGATAAACAGTGTTTTACTCCATTATGTCATAGTCTGCCATGATTCAACACGATAGGACACCTCCTATAATACACTGCTATTAGTGACACTCTCAAACGCATCTTCACAGCTCCCCAATCTTCACCCATCATGAGTAAGATATAAGAGAATTGTTATCCCTAATTGACAGAGGGAGAAACTAAGGCTGAGAAAGGTGAAGGGACCTTTTGTACACCACAAAGCCACTCAATGGCAGAGTTGGGAATAGGACGCAGGAGTCCTCACTTTCAAACTAATCATCAATCTTGAATTTCATATACGGAATTATCATAAAAAATGATCTCAAATGAGCTACAGACCAACAGTGGTTCATAGTAATTATTCAGCAAGTGGTTTAGAACTAGAACATTAGGGAGAACCATGAACTGCTCAGAGACAATTAATGGAGAGAAGCATCAAAATTAATCAAGCATATGATTGTTGTTTTCTTTTAAAAACAAGCAAATAAACCATAACCAAAGTTCTGAGTCTCCTCCCTGTCACTTAGACCCCCAGCTCAGCCAATCAGCACTGAGTCTCTGAGGGCTCTCATCAGATTGTCCAAAGGATAGCTCAAGTCACCAGTGGGGATCATGGTCAGAGCACTCTTCCATTCCCATGTCTTTCTGAGGGCCTCCCACAATGAGGCTGCAGAGCAACCCCCTCCTCGCCAGTGGAGGGAAGGAAGCAGGGAAAAGGGAAACTGAAAAAGACAAACCCCAATGTCCCCAGTGATTCTAAGGGACAAAGGCCTAGGTGGGGGGAAAAAAACTCTGCCACCTTAACCTAGTATTTTCCATGCCTAGAATTTGGCTGGCACTAGATGGGTCAGGCTGAATAGGTACCAAACCTCTCTGAGGCGCTTACCTTCTGAAGAGGGATGTCTGTTTTCCAGCAAAATCAGTAGTGGGAAAGGAGAAAACTCCAAAGAGGCTCCTCCTCATGCTCACATACATGAACCCGAATTCTCTCTCAGTCCCCAAGGAGAGACTCTGAGAAGGAGACTCGCTGCAACAAAACCACAGGTATCTGAAATTGCACTGGCCCTGAAGCCTGTCCCACCTGGACGTTGTCAGGGTCTCTCTATGAGGTCACTGCCTCTCAACCTCCTTTGAGCAAAAAGCTGAGGTCCTGAAAAATGCCCTTGTGAGGTCACTGCCACACCTGCCCCTGCCCTGCGGGGCTAATGTCCTGCCCCGGCCAGCCCCTTTGGATATTTGAGCTGCTCCCCTTGTATTACCCCACTCACTCATTGTTAGTTTTGGGCATCAAGCAGGCTACACATGAAAACATCAGGGACTGCAGAACGTGCTACACTCAGTTTTTCATAGATTTGTAGACTTTAAGGCCATTTAAATGTTAGATCATTTAATCTGATCCCCCTGCATAACACAGGCCTCCTGTATAGAACAGTAGCTAGTTTTTGACCAAAGTATACTCCAGTAAAGCATTTAGTCTTCATTAGAAAACATCAAGAGATGAAGAAATCACCACTTCCCTTGGCAGTTTGGAGAAAACTGATGCAGTGAGGGGAAGGGAACTGACCTCAAGGTCACACTTGTGATTCTGTATCATAATACATATGCACAATGGAACTGCACTAAGGTTCTACAAGCAACCCTAATTCTGATGTTTCCTAACATTAAAAGTCCAGGTCTACACCCAGTTCTTTGTACTTATACAACTACTTTGGTTAGGGCTGCATTTATTTATTCATTTTTACCTAGTTGTCCCAACAAAACTTCTAGTCTGGACAGAGTTATATCTTTATAAAAGTACCTAATAAGTTATGTTTCAGAGTAGCAGCCGTGTTAGTCTGTATCCGCAAAAAGAAAAGGAGTACTTGTGGCACCTTAGCGACTAACACATTTATTTGAGCATAAGCTTTCATGAGCTACAGCTCACTTCATCGGATGCATGCAGTGGAAAATACAGTGGGGAGATTTTATATACACAAAAAGAAAAGGAGGACTTGTGGCACCTTAGAGACTAACCAATTTATTTGAGCATAAGCTTTTGTGAGCTACAGCTCACTTCATCGGATGCATACTGTGGAAAGTGTAGAAGATCTTTTTATATACATACAAAGCATGAAAAAATACCTCCTCCCACCCCCCTCTCCTGCTGGTAATAGCTTATCTAAAGTGATCACTCTCCTTACAATGTGTATGATAATCAAGGTGGGCCACCGCTGCCACCATGTCAAGGTTCCTCCCCCACTCTGAACTCTAGGGTACAGATGTGGGAACCTGCATGAAAACCTCCTAAGCTTACTTTTACCAGCTTAGGTTAAAACTTCCCCAAGGTTCAAATTAATTTTATCCTTTGTCCTTGGAATATCCACTGCCACCACCAAACTCTAACTGGGTTTACTGGGAAATGTAGTTTGGACACATCTTACCCCCAAAATCCTCCCAACCCTTGCACCCCACTTCCTGGGAAAGGTTTGGTAAAAATCCTCACCAATTTGCATAGGTGACCACAGACCCAAACCCTTGGATCTGAGAACAATGAAAAAGCATTCAGTTTTCTTACAAGAAGACTTTTAATAGAAATAGAAGTAGATAGAAGTAAAGCAATCACCCCTGTAAAATCAGGATGGTAGATACCTTACAGGGTAATTAGATTCAAAACATAGAGAATCCCTTTAGGCAAAACCTTAAGTTACAAAAAAGACACACAGACAGAAATAATCATTCTATTCAGCACAATTCTTTTCTCAGCCATTTAAAGAAATCATAATCTAACACATACCTAGCTAGATTACTTACTAAAGTTCTAAGACTCCATTCCTGGTCTATCCCCAGCAAAAGCAGCATATAGACAGACCCAGACCCTTTGTTTCTCTCCCTCCTCCCAGCTTTTGAAAGTATCTTGTCTCCTCATTGGTTATTTTGGTCACGTGCCAGCAAGGTTACCTTTAGCTTCTTAACCTTTACAGGTGAGAGGATTTTTCCTCTGGCCAGGAGGGATTTTAAAGGGGTTTACCCTTCCCTTTATATTTATGACACGCCCCCCAAATCTCAGCTAGGGTGAAACACTGGCTGGGATTTCTTCCTGGAGCTCTAGGAAAAACAGAGTTAATAAGACACATGCATCTCTAAATATACTACCAAGTACATAAAGACTAACAATATTTTCCACATCTCAAGGACGATTTTAACCAGTTGATTCTGGGAAACTTTCACGGGAGAGTGAATCAGCCACTTTGTTAGAAGCTCCTGAGATGTGTTGGATGTCGAAATCAAAATCTTGGAGAGCTAAACTCCACCGAAGGAGTTTTTTGTTATTTTCTTTGACGGTGTGAAGCCACTTCAGTGCAGCATGGTCGGTTTGCAGGTGGAAACGCCATCCCCAAACAAATGGGCATAGCTTTTCCAGAGCATAGACAATGGCGTAACATTCTTTTTCACTGACTGACCAGTTGCTTTCCCTCTCAGACAGTTTTTTGCTGAGAAACACTACAGGGTGGAATTCTTGATCAGGTCCTTTCTGCATTAAAACTGCTCCCACACCACACTCGGACGCATCTGTGGTTACTAGGAACGGTTTGTCAAAGGCTGGGGCCCTTAGTACAGGGTCAGACATGAGTGTCGCTTTAAGCTTGTTAAAGGCCTTCTGACACTTTTCGGTCCACTGAACGGCATTTGGCTGTTTCTTTTTGGTTAGGTCTGTCAGTGGGGCGGCGATTTGGCTGTATTGCGGTACAAATCGTCTGTAATAACCGGCCAAGCCTAAGAAGGATTGAACCTGTTTCTTTGACTTTGGGACAGGCCACTTTTGGATAGCATCCACTTTGGCCTGTAGGGGGCTGATAGTTCCTTGACCCACCTGGTGTCCAAGGTAAGTCACTCTGTTTAGGCCTATTTGACACTTCTTAGCCTTAACAGTTAGTCCTGCCTCCCTTATGCACTCAAGGACTTTTGTAGATGTTCCAGGTGGTCTGCCCAGGAATCCGAAAATATGGCCACATCGTCAAGGTAGGCGACTGCATATTCTCCTAATCCCGCAGAGAGACCATCTACAAGTCTTTGGAAGGTGGCGGGTGCATTTCGCAGCCCGAAAAGGAGTACATTAAATTCATACAGCCCGAGACGTGTGGTGAAGGCTGACCTTTCCTTGGCAGATTCATCTAGCGGTACCTGCCAGTACCCCTTGGTTAAGTCCAAGGTAGAGATGAACTGGGCCCGTCCCAGTTTCTCTAATAGTTCATCTGTGCGTGGCATTGGATAGTTGTCTGGCGAGTTACAGCATTTAGCTTACAGTAGTCCACGCAAAAACGTATTTCCCCATCTGGTTTGGGAACTAGAACCACTGGAGATGCCCATGCATTTCCAGAGGGGCGGATTACACCCATCTGTAACATATCCTGGATCTCCCGTTCTATAGCAGTTTTAGCTTGAGGAGACACCCGGTAAGGTTGCACTTTAATTGGGTGAGCATTACCTGTGTCAAAGGAGTGGTATGCCCGTTCAGCCCACCTTGATTATCATACACATTGTAAGGAGAGTGGTCACTTTAGATAAGCTATTACCAGAAGGAGAGTGGGTTTGTGGGTGTGGTGGGGTGGGGGGTGAGAAAACCTGGATTTGTGCTGGAAATGGCCCAACTTGATTATCATACACATTGTACGGAGAGTGATCACTTTAGATAAGCTATTACCAGCAGGAGAGTGGGGTGGGAGGAGGTATTTTTTCATGCTTTGTGTGTATATAAAAAGATCTTCTACACTTTCCACAGAATGCATCCGATGAAGTGAGCTTTAGCTCACGAAAGCTTATGCTCAAATAAATTGGTTAGTCTCTAAGGTGCCACAAGTACTCCTTTTCTTTTTGCGAATACAGACTAACACGGCTGTTACTCTGAAACCTTTATATACACAGAGAACATGAAACAATGGGTGTTACCATACACACTGTAACAAGAATGGTCAGGTAAAGTGAGCTATTACCAGCTGTTAGAGAGCTTATTCCTTCACTCTCCCACTTCCCTGGTCCTTCTCGCATGAAGAGAGAGCAACAATACCCGAAGTCCAAAGGTGCAAACAATTCGATGTTTATTGGGGTGAACTTCCAGCAAGCTTAAATACAAGTTCCTTTTTCCTTATTTTCAAATCCCAACTTACTTCCTGTTTGCCCCTAATTTATATAGTAATATTCTTAGCTATACCTTAACCAATCATTCTACTGAAATTTAACTAACCAATCCTAACATATTGTAACATGATTAGCTAACCAATTATATCCCACCACCTTAATTAGTTTACACCTAGCAAAATTAATTATACAGCAGACAGAAACAATCACAGAACCAGACAGAGACCATGCCAATAAACAATAGCAAAGTGGGAACTATAATGACAAAACAATACAGAAGTGAGGATTTCACATCTCAGCTATTGATAAGTGAGTTCTTGCCAGACAGGATGCTATCAAACTAAGTTTCCTTTTACATTTTCTAGGCACTTCCCTTTCCCTGGAGGTGATAGGAATACAATCCTGTCCTGATAGTGCCTGACAGCCAATAGCACCTTATTTCAATGTGACTAGTTTGGAATGTGAGGACGTGACTGTTCGCTTCCCAGCTTATGGCTGCCTCTGCTGCTTAGCCAAAGGCCTTAGCCTAAGAACAGGGCCTCAGACTGTCACAGTAAGAGAAGGCCCTTACACCAGCAGACAGTGATTTTGATTCTTTCTTTTATACCTCTAGAACTAGCCAAGTGATAAGAATACACCTAAATTCTTAAAGTACAGGCCTTTGCAGACAGGCCTGAATATCTTTATCCTAACACCAGCTATTCCAATTCAGCAGTCTCTCATTGGAGTCTGTTTTTGAAGTTTTTTTTGTTGAAGAATTGCCACTTTTAGGTCTGTAATGGAGTGACCAAAGAGACTGAAGTATTCTCCGACTGGTTTTTGAATGTTATAATTCTTGATGTCTGATTTGTGTCCATTTATTCTTTTATGTAGAGACTGTCCAGTTTGACCAGTGTACATAGCAGAGGGGCATTGCTGGCACTTGATGGCATATATCACATTGGTGGACGTGCAGGTGACCGAGCCTCTGATAGTGTGGCTGATGTGATTCCCCTGAATAGATATGTGGACACAGTTGGCAACGGGCTTTGTTGCAAGGATAGGTTCCTGGGTTAGTGTTTTTGTTGTGTGGTTGCTGGAGAGTATTTGCTTCAGGTTGCGGGGCTGTCTGTAAGCAAGGACTGGCCTGTCTCCCAAGATCTGTGAGAGTGATGGGTCGTCCTTCAGGATAGGTTGTAGATCCTTGATGATGCATTGGAGAGGTTTTAGTTGGGGGCTGACGGTGACGGCTAGTGGTGTTCTGTTATTTTCTTTGTTGGGCCTGTCCTGTAGTAGGTAATTTCTGGGTACTCTTCTGGTTCTGTCAATCTGCTTCTTCACTTCAGCAGGTGGGTATTGTAGTTGTAAGAACGCTTGATATTGCTGAATTGGAATTAATTTGCAAACTGGATACAATTAACATAGGCTTGAATAAAGACTGGGAGTGGATGTGTCATTACACAAAGTAAAACTATTTCCCCATGTTTATTCCCACCCCCCCACTGTTCCTCACACATTCTTGTCAACTGCTGGAAATGGGCCATCTTGATTATCACTACAAAAGGTCCCCTACCCCGCCCCCGCTCTCCTGCTCGTAATAGCTCACCTTAAGTGATCACTCTCCTTACAGTGTGTATGGTAACACCCATTGTTTCATGTTCTCTGTGTATATAAAATCTCCCCACTGTATTTTCCACTGCATGCATCCGATGAAATGAGCTGTAGCTCATGAAAGCTTATGCTCAAATAAATTTGTTAGTCTCTAAGGTGCCACAAGTCCTCCTTTTCTTTTTGCTAATAAGTTATGTACACCGACATAAATTATTTGTTTTTGCCAAAATATTTTTTGGAGCTTCTTGATCAAAAAATACATTTTGGGGGATAAAAATTTCATTTGATTTTTTTCAAGCTTTTGAAAATAATCTCCTGGCATTTTCTTCCCTCCCTCTGTATAGTCTGAGACTGATGGATATTTCCAAGGCACTGGTTTGAACTGATGGGTTCTGTGGTGAGTATTTTAAACAAAACCTGTCTCAGTCATGCCTTCTGATCTTTTTCTATTGTAATTCAAACACATTTAGAAGTTCCAACCTCAGCCGATACTTTTTATTTTATTTTTATGGTCCAATTCTAAAGGGTTTAAGAATAAACTATAAAAATGAAATTGCTTCCAATAAAATATAGTTGGAGCTACATTTTAGTTGGTGACAATCAGATGCTGAAAAAAACATTGGAACAATTATAAAAGTTTCTTAGCATATTAAGTGCATGAAGATTTTTCCACAGAAAATTTTTATTTCTGCTGTGATCTTTCTGGTAAATTTTACTCCCCTCTCACCCTTCAGGTCCATTTCGAATACATCATTTGTTAGATACACATGTGTTTACAAAATATTTTGATACTAAGTTTGTGCAGCAGACTGGGCAAGAAATATATGTAAGTGCAGTAGTTACGAGAACACCATATTTAGAATTTGTATGGCTTTTAAGTAGCAGATACTGCTACTCCAGGCACTTAAAAAAAAACAAAACGATAAATCAGGAATAATATCATTGAAGTAAATGAATTTAAAAGTGTGTCAAGCCAGTGCAAGTCAGAGCAGAATCAGGTTGCTTACGTTTACAGAACTCTTGGATCCTGCGTACTTGATTTCCTTGAGTAAGAATTAGAAATTTGTGGGTGATGAAGTATTCCTGGTTTTGAATTTTTCTGTGGAGAATTCATATGATTTGGTTTGAGTGCCTGCCCAATCCACTAAAACTCTGCCAGAAATACAGACATTATTCTGCACGGTCTAGTTATCCAAACTGAAAATAGTGCGGGTAAATATGTTTACTTTTAGGAGCAGCAACAAACTGAGTGAAATCGTTGTCTTGCTTCACATTAATGTTGCTGAGTTAGTGACACTCCTGTTTCAGGGCTTAAGAAGTCATGAGTTTTGATTCACAGGGGCCAGTTCAACTTTTTTCTTTGGTTTTGTGTGAGCTTGCACCCCAATCACAGCTTTCGAAACAAGGGCTCCAAAAGCAAACCTCCACTGAAACACTAGGGAATGCTACACTGTAATGGGAATCATGCTTTAAGTATGACCTTAAACTGAAACCCCTTCTACCTGTGTCAAGTGACCATCCAGGTGAAATTAAAAGCCACATCAAAGTTTTGTCCATTTTCCCATCTCTAATTTTCAGGTGTCTGAAGCACATAGTGGTTGCTGTATTTATCTACATAATCATGTCACTATCAGCTTTTAATTTATTTATTTTTCTAATATTGGGCCTCACCCTAAAAATGCTCAGGACATGGAACACCCATTCATTTGTGCCCATTCAGATTTTGTAACAGATCAATGGATACAATTAATCTAAGGAAATAACTTCTAAGAAAATTATATCCTTTACAATATTTCTCACAGGAGGAGAGAGAAAGTCTTTCAGATGGCTCGGATGGAAACCATTTGGGTCTACTTAGGTCAAAAGCCGCACCCTAAACTTAACCTGGAAATTAGCTAGTACCCAGTACAAGTAGATGGAATATGCTCTCTACATGAAATAACTCTTGTAAAACTGCACTGGCGGCTAATTTATGAATGGTTTGAAGGCCCAGTCCTATGCAGAGTGCTCTGCAATAATCCAGCTTCAAGGTGATGAATACAGAACTTTTTTTCATTTAGAGAGAACAAAAAATGCGAGAATGAGAGAATGCAAAAGCAGCCTTTAGATTGTTACCTCGGGCTCACATCATCTTGGATGAATTTTAACAACCATTGCTGAAAAAAACACAAACATTCAGTAACAATGCAGATAAATCAGAACCATTTGTTTTCTGGGAACCGAAGTTCCAGGACACCAACATTCAGAGGGGGCATTATAAAAGGCAGAATGTCTAGTAAAAAGAAAAAGGAAGTCTTTACTACATTTTGAACTGGCAGTAGTGTGTGTGGCATTTCTTGAAGGTAGTAACCACCTCAACAATATACATTCTCTATTGCACCACAGACAATAACTTAAAAAAATCTGTAAAGCATAATGCTGATTTGTCAAAAAGGTTTCTAAAGTCCAGGATGAAATTTCTGGTCAGAAAAGGAGACCCCCCCCCTTCCCCCAAAAGTAGCATGGTGGCTATAGAGCACTCACCTGGTATATAGCAGACTCATGTTCAAGTCCCTGCTCTGGGTCTTCTGTAGCCCAAGTGAGTGCCATAACTACTGAGCTACTGGCTATTCTGCTCTCTTTCTCTCCTTTCACATTTCTTTGAAAGGTCTAGTTTTCACAACAATATGAAATGAAAACAAATCTCAAAACTTCAAAAATTTTCATGACAAAGATTTCTAGTTCTTTTAGCAGCCCCACTCTTAACCCTTCTGAGCAGATGTGCCAATTAGTGAGAGAATCTTGCCTGCTCTACATCAACACTGAATTGTTTCATTTGGTTGTTGTTTTGTGGTTTGTGCATGTTTTAATGGACTACCCTCTGCACATTCAGTAAAGTATCTGGATGGAATATGATCTAGTGATTAAAACACAGGACAACGTTCCCAGGAGGGAGGAATAGCTTATTGGTTTGACCATTGGCCTGCTAAATGCAGGGTTGTGAGTTCAATCCTTAAGGGGGCCATTTAGGGGTCTGGGCCAAAAATTGGGGATTAGTCCTGCTTTGAGCAGGGGGTTGGACTAGATGACCTCCTGAGGTCCCTTCCAACCATGATATTCTATGATTCAGACCTATTTTCAGCTCTCTGATCTTGGCCCAGTTACCACTTAGAATTTTCAAAATGTGTCAATCCCCCCCCTCCAACCTTTCCTTCTTATCTTTTCTTGGCTACACCGCTAAATTTATTCTCTCTTTCATGCTCCTTCTTCCATCTCATTGTCTTTTTTCACTATAGGCCCTTTCTCATCACTCCCAGCTTGTCTTTATTTTTCCCCTCTCCTTTTCTTCAAGTAGGAAAACACCCACTTCATTATTGTAAATGAATGCGCTAATTAAGGTGGGGAAGGCGTTCCATTATCACTAAGTAACCAAGCAAATAATAGGTAGAAATACAGTAGGATAAAGGGGAGGGGAAATAATGGGACTCAACTCAAAATCATCCAGTTGTCTTGTCACACAGAAAAAGTAAAGCCCAGACAAGGCATTAATTTAATGATTTAATTGGGGATCGGTCCTGCTTTGAGCAGGGGGTTGGACTAGATGACCTCCTGAGGTCCCTTCCAACCCTGATATTCTATGATTCTGTGATTAGGCTTGTTCCTGGCCATGGCCCAAAGTGAAACACAGATGTCCTATCTCATCAAACGTAGATCATGGCTGGCACTAAGCCTTGCTGGAGCTCACTCAGAGCTGATTGGGCCCTTCAAGAAGCCCTGCCTCACGACTGGGAAATTCAGCTTTGCGAGTTGGAATGGGAATGTGCATGATCGGAAGCTGCCCTTAATACATGTTTTAAATATACATGTGGAGCCAACCCTAGCCTCAGCGGAGTGTCAGAGTATAGTTAAAACCCTAAGTAAAATTCATAGCGCTCCGGTGAAATTCCTTCCTTATTGTGAAGGTTGAATCCACCGCACTTTATTTTACATTAATAGGCAGATATAAAGGTTGGTTTGCATTGGCTCAGTGGAGGAATATTTGAGAGGCATTACTCTCACTCAGCATTTGGATGGGCTGAGCTCCCTTATGCATCTGGCTCACTGGCACCTACTGTTTATTTCCAAATGTCTTACCACAAGAGCTTATACGGGAGCAGAAAATCCTTTTTTTCCCCCCTGTGATAACATGATTATCGGGGCAAATTTTTGTAGCTTCAATCGTGTTTTTGTTGGGATTGGAAATGTCCCAATGGGTTTCTCTAATCTCTCTTGAGAGAAACATCCTGGGACAATCAACTCATTTGTACATTCTCTATTTTTTTATTTTTTTCTGTTGAAGGGAAGAGCTGTTTTTTTGCCAAGACCTGTTTAAATGGTAGCCTATGCAGTTCATTCTGAAAGCACTCATTTACCATTCACAAATTAACCTTGTAACAGGATAGCTGCTCTTATTTTCCTTGTCATTTTTCCCTTTGGATAAGAGATCGCAAACACAGAAATCCAGCTGAAAGAGCATATGTAATGTGAAGAAGGTAACTCTGAATTACATCACTATAATTACAAGCAAAAATAAGTCACCATACATCTTCATTTTCCACATACCAGATCTATTAATAATAGAATGAAATGTAATTTGTGCTAAATATTGTGCAGTGCCTCATGCCAGCATCATAATTGCTTTCAATCAGGTTGGATCTTCAATGAAAAAAGAAAGATCAGCCTTGAATACATGGACAGTAGTAATGCAAAATAATTAAAAAATGGTATGTCCCATTTCTTTGGCTCCCAAAGTGATTATTGACACGAGGGATTTTACAAATAGCATCTATCGGAGGGGTAGCCGTGTTAGTCTGTATCCCCAAAAACAACGAGGAATCCGGTGGCACCTTAAAGACTAACAGATTTATTTGGACATAAGCTTTTGTGGGTAAAAAACCCCAATTCTCCAGATGCATGGAGTGAAAATTACAGATGCAGGCATAAATATACTGACCTTAAAGTAGTTTCTTTTGGTACTCCTCAGTGGCATCGGAGAATAGTGGCCTGTAGACTGTGGTGTTGGAGAGTTGCCTGGCAGAACTCCTGTTCGTAATCTGACCTGTTCATGATGACTACAGCACCTCCTTTGTCAGCCCCTTTGATTATAATGTTAGAGTTGTTTCTGAGGCTGTGGATGGCATTGAGTTCTGTACGCCTGAAGTTATGGGGCAAGTGCTAGCTCCCACTACTAAAAAGGGGGAAGGGTCAATGGGGAATCAGGACCCTGAGACTGACAACCCCCAGGACAAATGGGGAGAGGCAATGCTCTAGGTCAGCCTGAATGACAGGGTGAGCAGGCTAATCAGAGAGTCAGGAGGCCAGGGAGGTCCCGTCATCCGTGTGAGCTGGAATTGCCTGGGTCAGACAGACTGGTGCCGAGCTAAGGAGAAAGCAGGGTCCCAAGCTGAGCTATGCCAGATCCAGTGAGAGCAGACCCTGTCCTGGGAGCAGAGCTGCAGCAACCAGAGCCAGAGGGGCCAGAGAAGCAGCCCAGGGAGCTGGAGGCAGAGCAGCAGCAGCAGCAGCTGTGCTGAGACCGAGTGGTGGAGCTGGGGCTGGAGCAGTCCAGAGCTGGGTGCGGTGAGCAGCTGGGGAGAGCGAGGGGGACCCTGGGCAGCGGGCCCAGCACAGGGAGACGCCTCAGCCAAGAGGCTCTGCAGGCCAGGCTTGGACCATAACCCCGACAGGGCGGGGACGACACTGGGAAGAAGGGTCCTACCACTTAGAGCCTGAGAGTGTGTGGCCACCACCAGAGCAAGTGTCCAACCCACAGCATCCCTGCAGCACAACCAGGGCCTGAGAAGGAGGCCTGGGACTTACAAGGAACAGACTGTGAACTGCCCTGACATTCCAGAGACACCGTTTGTGATGTTCCCTGCCACAGAGCGGGGTGATGTGTTTCCTTTAACCTTTCCCATTTCCCCTTATTCTTTTTCAAATTAATTGTTGATTAAATAACTTGCATTTGCTTTAACTTGTATGTAATGGTCAGTGGGTCAGATAAGTGCCCAGGGCAGAGAGAGTACCCCGGAGTGGGGACACCCTAGCCCCTCTCTAGGTGACCACAGCAGGGTTGGGGGTCGAGCCCCCCAGGAATCCTGGGCCCAGCCTTGTTGGCATTACGAGGACTCTGCCAGACAGGAGAGTGGAAGGGGAGTCCTCAAGGGCAGGGAGGCCACTGGGTAAAGGAAGTGGGAGCGAGGGCTCAGATCCTTTCGGTAGCCCACTTCACCGGGAGAAGCCAGAAAAGTTCCCCACAAGAGCAGGACTATTCCCCCGCTTACACACATCTGCAGAAGCACTCCATGTAGAAGTCCAGTCTGTCATTTCGACTGTCAGGAGGAGTCCATGCAGAATTGTTCTTCTAGTGTTGGTAGGAGGGTTCCTGTGGGTCAGTGCACTGTTCATTGGTGTGTTGAAAATATTCCTTGAATCAGGGACGGCAAAAGTAGGCTTCCAGATCACCGCAGAACTGTATTGTGTGGTGGGGCAGAAAGAAAGTCCCCAAGATAGGACAGACTCTTCTATCAGGCTAAGTGTGTGGTTGGATAGATTAACAATATTAGAGTCACAGAACCATAGAATATTAGGGTTTGAAGAGACCTCAGGAGGTCATCTAGTCCAATCCCCTGCTCAAAGCAGGACCAACACCAACTAAATCATCCCAGCCCAGGCTTTATGAAGCCGGGCCTTGAAAACCTCTATGGATGGAGATTCCATCACCTCCCTAGGTAACCCATTCCCGTGCTTCACCACCCTCCTAGTGAAACAGTGTTTCCTAATATCCAACCTAGACCGCCCCCACTGTAACTTGAGACCATTGCTTCTTGTTCTGTCATCTGTCACTACTAAGAACAGCCGAGCTCCATCCTCTTTGGAATCCCCTTTCAGGTAGTTGAAGGCTGCTATCAAATCCCCCCTCATTCTTCTCTTCTGCAGACTAAATAACTCCAGTTCCCTCAGCCTCTCCTCATAAGTCACGTGCCCCAGCCCCCTAATCATTTTCGTTGCCCTCCGCCGGACTCTCTCCAATTTGTCCACATCCCTTCTGTAGTGGGGGGCCCAAAACTGGACACAATACTCCAGGTGTGGCCTCACCAGTGCCGAATAGAGGGGAATAATCACTTCCCTCAATCTGCTGGCAATGTTCCTACTACTACAGACCAATATGCCGTTGGCCTTCTTGGCAACAAGGGCACACTGCTGACTCATATCCAGCTTCTCATCTACTGTAATCCCTTGGTCCTTTTCTGTCCTTTTCTATTGTTGGGTGAGTTAAGGGTACCATTGTTGTAGTCCCCTGTGGTATGTAGGAGTTTAGATAGTTTAATGTCCTTTTTCCTCTGTAGAAAAGTAAAGTGTGCATTGTCAGTATATTTATGCCTGCATCTGTAATTTTCACTCCATGCATCTGAAGAAGTGGGTTTTTATACCCACGAAAGCGTATGCCCAAATAAATCTGTTAGTCTTTAAGGTGCCACCAGACTCCTCGTTGTTTTTATAAATAGCATGTTGTATGGAAAGAATATGTATGGAACTATTGTACTGTATTTTTAAATCACACACATACATTACTGTGAAGGAGGAAAACAATGTCTTGGCATCTGACACAAACACCTTGCTATAGTGAAAGACACTATAGATGTAACTATTTATAGTAAACGTGAAGCCTCTTTCAAATTATGTCTTGTAAAAGCCTTGCAGACAAATTTAAAGGAAGGGTCAAGATTTCTGTAGCAGGTTTGGATGCTTGACTTGCCCCCTACTTTTATTTATTTATTTATTTATGGGCCCTGTTCGCGCACACTTAGAGGCTTTTCTCTCAAAAGGACTTTCTTGTAGAGGAAAATGTGTGATTTCTGACACCTCTCCTGATCCCAGCAATTCAGGCTTAAACTTATTTTCTCTGTCATGTATCTTGCTCTACAGGGGCACGAAGAAAAGAATGCCTTTTTTTTTTCATGTGGTGACACCTTCTTCAGACTGCCCTTCCTTCCCTGTGGGCATACACATATTTTAAGTATTTTGATGGGATGGTCTCTTCACTTGAATGGTAGGTTGATCTGGACAACTTACAAATTGCAAGGAATATGTTTCAGAGTAACAGCCGTGTTAGTCTGTATTCGCAAAAAGAAAAGGAGTACTTGTGGCACCTTAGAGACTAACCAATTTATTTGAGCATGAGCTTTCGTGCATCCGATGAAGTGAGCTGTAGCTCACGAAAGCTCATGCTCAAATAAATTGGTTAGTCTCTAAGGTGCCACAAGTACTCCTTTTCTTTTTAGGGAATATGTTTGTTTAGTATATAAGGGCCTAATGCAAGGTCCACTGAAGTCAATGAGAATATTTCCATTGATTTCAGTGGGTTTTGGATCAGTGCCTTAGTCCTTATTCCTGTTCATGAACTGTTTGAAAATTGACTTTTTTAAATTAATTTAGTAGTAATTAGTCAATTTATGCCAACAAATTTCAGCCTATGGGTTCTTCATGGAGCGTTTGCTTCAGCTGCCTAACATTTTGCTGTTTGTTACTTGTTGAGTGATTCGTCACATGGTATTGTTTCTGTGCCATGATTGGAATGACTAAAACTTTTTAAACAGATAAACTACTGCAGTAGCTAGTAGAGAATGCACTTTCTTATATGTAAACATCCTTAGTGGCATGCCATTTAGGGTATTCATGAACTGTGCATCCATTCGCCAAACACTGGTGTATGCAAAATCCCACTTGAACAAATAATTGCGGTAGAGCTGGTTGGAAAACGGTGAGTGTGCTTTGCTGAATTTTTTTTTTTTTTCAAATTTAAAAAACCTTCAAATACTCAATTTTTTTTGCCTTTAGGTTTGTCTTTTTTAAAAAAAAAATCCAAAAATTTTGAGGATAAACTGAAACCATGAAAGTTTTTGCATCTAAAACAAGGACATTTTCCATTGAAAATTTTTTTTAAATTATTTGTTTTCCTCTTCTGCAATTATGTGCTCCATGTAATCAGGAGGACAGGCCATAAGGCATAATCCTGCATAGGTAGGATGATTGGGTAGGCTATCTAACAGATCTGCTTCAGTGGCAGCTATGTACTCATATAGTTGAAAATTTTGCTATGGAACATTTTTCCATTATAAAATACTGACTGGGCAAAATCTAAATGTTTCACAGGAACATATCCATTTTGCCAAAATTTTAGATGAAAACTTATCAAATGTCCATGCAATGTTCAGATAAAGTCAAACCTTTTCATTTCAATATGGTTGAAAGTGCTTTGTTCTGAATTATTATGTATTGCATGTTATAAAAGTTGAAAAGATAAATTTAAAATGAAGAACCTTGGTCTTAAAGAAATACTTCATTTCAATAATGTTGAAACAAAATGTTCTGATACAGTCATTTCAAAATGTCTGAAAATACATTTTCTGGGTGTTTTGTTTTGCGGAAAACGTCAAAATTTTGATTTGGGGTTCAGATTTGGGATGAAGGGATATCTTTGAAATGCGACTTTCCCATGGAATTGAAATTCCAGGTTTTGAGCTGCTCTAGTGGCAGCATTGTGAAGTCTAAGCCAATCCCCAACCTTCACTGGGACAGGTGAGATTGGTCAATGGCATTTGTCCTGCCTAGGAGGGCAGGATGCCCCATCCAGAGAACTGCTTCATGGGATTTCATGTGTGACCCTCTTGGTTAATTGGCTGAAGCCTGAAGTAGCATGCTGGAAGGACAGAGGAAACACAGACATTTGCAGTAATCAGGTCTAAGTAAAACAAGCTTTGATTATAACACCTGCAAAAATGGGGCTTCTGATGGATACTTCCTTTTGGTTTATTTGAGGTTCACTCTCAGCTCTTGCCATGGTTTGTCTATTAATCCAGGCTCTGTAAACTCCCTGTGAGTAGGGGACCTAGCACTTCTATTTGTTTGGGTGCCTATGGCACTTTATAAATAAGAAGCTGTAACATTCATTATTAAGTGGCTGAGTTTTGACAAGCCACATTGGGATGTCAGCCAGTTCTGGTGCTTGTAGGAAGGTATCCTGTTGCCCTCTTTGCTGTTTTCTCCCATTGTCACTCAGAGAGACCTTGTCTTTTCATGCAGAAACCTGCCCCTCTGGACTTGCCTAGTGTTTGTGGATGCAGGTCCTGATCAGGATTTAAATATGTGACTGGGCTCTGCACCTGCAAAGAGAAGAATGACCTGTATATGCCTGTGTGTTTATATAGCAAGAGAGAAAGCAAACTCATTACGAGCAAATATGAGTCAAAAGAAAAACACCAGGAAGGTCAGCTGAGTACACCAGTAAAATGCTGTTGGCCTAGTCTCTCATAATACTTTTGAGCTGCCAAAGGCAGCCAGTGGTGGTCTCAGCCAAAAGACATGAGAAGATGCCAGCTGGGAAGCCACCCACTAACCCACAGGCAGCTTCTAAAACCAAACTGGAGTTTCAGAATTTGAGAGTCAGGTCCAGGAGCAGCTGCCAGGCACATCCTGGCATCAGGGATTTCCCATCATTCTTGTCAGTGGAAATACTGGCCACACAGAACAGTACCATAAATCCCAGTGTGGGAGAATTTCCTTTTTGTATGGGGGAGCAGCCATCATTTTAAGCCTATATATTTTGTTTCATTGTTGAAACCTAGCTGGCATAGCATTAATCCAGCAAGTCAAACTTTGTTTTAAGTATTTTTTGCTAAATATTTTAGCTTAACTCTTTGGTTGCTGCCAAGATATTATAAACAGTTCTCAGATACTGACCTAATTCAAAGTTAACTGGGGCGGATCAAATCTCTTGTACAGTCCTCAACTCCTAGCACTGTGGATGAGAGCACAAAGGTCTGAGTTAAGGATGGTTGGTTTGTATTATATTTAATTTCACTATAACTTTTTGTCTATATATACCCTTCTTTAGGGATTTGTTTTAATAACAGCCATTATCAAATCCTTCCTGGAAAAGTTTTGAAAACATATTTAAGAGAATACACCATAAAATGTATCTTTTATTTTTAGGACTATCATTACCCACTTGTGTGAGAAGTTCTACTGTGTTACAACCACACTTCGTTATTTATCATGTTTGTGACAGTAGCACCGATTGACCCAAACCTTGACTGGAGTCCCACTGTGATAGGCACTGTACCTACACATAACAAGAGTCAGTCCCTGCCTTGAAGAGTGTACAATCTATATGGACAAGACAGACAGGAAGTATGATCCTGATTTTATAGATGAATAACTGAGGCACAGAGAGATTGAGGTCCAGATTTTTAAAGGTATTTAGGCTTGCCCGAGGTCACACAGGAAGTCCGTGGCAGAGCTAGGAACTGAATGCAAGTCTCCTAAGTTCCAGTCCAGTGCTTTAACCAGAAGATGATCATACCTCTCGGTTACTGAGATACCTTGAGCTGGATTGCGCTATAAAGGTACAGGTTGCAGTGCAGCTACATTGCCCCTGAGGAACCTCTGGAGGCACTATTCCTCCCAGCACTTTGCGGGAGTGCACCCATTGCATTACCCCCTTTGGAGCTCGTAGTCTGTGCTTCCCACCATGACGCTCCAACCCCACAGACTAGTCTGGCCCCAGAACTTTGCCTCATTTAGGAGTATATCTACTCCAGGAAGTGCTCCCAGAATAAGTATTTTCTGGACTGAGGAGAGCACAGGAACTTCTGTTTTTCCTTGGCCCTGTGTGGAGGTTGTACTTAGTGTGGAGGGTGTACCTGGTGTGGGAAGGCTCCTCTCCGCACTCTTCCACCTTTGCTTATGCCAGAGCTGCCCACAATCTGGCTTTTTCAAGCTCTTATGAGTTAGTCTGTAAAAGCTAGGTTCTGCCACCCTTCCATCAGGTAGCACCTTACTCCATGAGTAGCTCCACTGAGTTCAATACGTCTGCTCATGAAGTAATCTACTATTCACCATGAATAAGGGTTACAGAATCTGGCCCTCAGTTAGGGATTGTCTATGCAGTGAGTTACTGTGTGTAACCAGGGTGTGAATTTACAGTGCACCGGCTTGCCACACAGTGACATCTCAGGTGGACACTGCTGCAGCGCAGTTAAAGTCCTGGAGTGTGACTTAGCTGCTATTTTTTGAAAGCATAACCACTAACTAGCTCTCTGGGACTTTCACTGCACTGTAACGGCATCCACATGTGATTAATTGTGCAGCAAGCTGGTGCATTGTAAATTCACACCCTGGCTTGCTGCACACTAACATGTTATGTAGACAGTGTTGGAGATGGGTTCCGGCAGAATCCTGGAGCCAACTGCTACCAGATTTGCCCGTTACTTTGGGGTATGCTCATTTATTAGGGTTACTCTTCCGGGGGGTGGGGGGTGGTTCAGTAATTCTATTAATGTACTGCTTGTGTCACTTGTGTTTTCATATGGAGCTCTACTCCTCCCTTCTGCAAGTCCCCTCCCAGTGGAGCTATCCTGCAGGACCTAAGTTCCCCAGGCTGGGTTCCTCCAGCCCCAGAATCAGATGAACACACACACACACACACACACATATTAACAGAGCAAGTCTGAGTGGGCCGGGTCAATCAGCACTCTCAAGCTGACCCCTTATATGCCCCTGGGCTCAATAGGCTGGGCCAAGCAGCACTTCCAAGCTGCCACCCTCGTATGTCCCAGGGTTCAGCATGTCCCTATCCCCACCTTCACGTCACAATTGTTCTGGTAGTAACCCACTTGATGAGCAAACCCCACAGGATTTTTGGGTGCTACAGGGATCTTTAGCTTAGGTAAGAGGAGCGTTGCTGTGGAGTTAATGGGGAGAAGCCAAAACCACAAAAGAGTAAAGGTCAGAGAGAGAGAGAGACAGAGAGAGAAGCAACCAGCTTAACCATAAAAGTTATTTATTGAATAATAGTGATAACCGCACAAGGAGAGCCTAAACCAACATAACAGTTACATTATTAAAGGTTACGAAAGTCATATATAGAAAACTATACCTGATCAAACAAGTCAGGATTAGAAAGTTATACCCGAGGTAGAAAAGGAGAGAGAGAGAGCGAGAGAGAGAGCAATGGGATCTCACCACTCCATGAAGCTTGAACTGGTCAGGGTTCCCAGGTAGTGGCGGTAGCTCAGGGTCCTGAGTGCTGAGACAGGCAGAGTCCCCAGCACGATCAGTCAGGAGAAGATGAAATCCCAGTGGAACTGATGCAGAGTTTGGATCCATGCATCAAAACACTTACTTGAGTATGGGCAGGGATTTTTGCAGGGAAACAACAGCAGTTCAAGGGAGAACAGTAGATTTGTTTATGGGTAAACTGATTACTCAAGGGTTTTCTTTAGACTAGACCAGTGGTTCCCAAACTTGTTCCGTTGCTTGTGCAGGGAAAACCCCTGGTTGGTTTGTTTACTTGCTGCGTCCGCAGGTTTGGCTGATCGCAGGTCCCAGTGGCCGCGGTTCGCTGCTCCAGGCCAATGGGAGGTGGTGGAAGTGGTGGCCAGTACGTCCCTCAGCCCGCGCCGCTTCCAGCAGCTCCCATTGGCCTGGAGCAGTGAACCGCGGCCACTGGGAGCCGTGATCGGCCGAACCTGTGGACGCGGCAGGTAAACAAAGTTTGGGAACCACTGGACCAGACAATAGGAGCTGATCACTCTTGGCTATGGGTGTGTTCCTTCCAGGGAGCTCACAATTCAATTAGGCAGCTTCAGTATTTTGGATATCAATCAAGGATTTATTACTAGAATTGGTCTGATAATTGCTGAGCTGTGTGTGCAGGCGTAGGTTCATTAACATCTGGAGCAGAGATTCCCCAGGATGCAGTGCTTCCCTGCTTTTCTGGTCCCAGAGTTCAGTGTGGTTCTTGCCTTGGAATCTCTGTTCTCCATTCTGTATGCTAATGGAGATTCCTCCCTGTCCCACCTTTGATGAAGATGAGGCTAGGGGAGTTGCCTTAATCCTATCACCCTTGGCAGGAGGGGTCTAGGTGTGTCTCCCACCACCCTTCACTGCTCTCTGCAAGTCTTTTCTCTGATTGGTTTTGGTTCAAGCAGAGGCTGCGTGGGGGAGGGGGGTCCTTCATGAGTTAGACAGGCTGGATACTGTGCCCTGGTTCTCCAAGAACACAGAACTGACTGATATCACAACATGCCACTGGATTTTGTGACTGAAGCTTAAATCTGTGGTGGGAATTTTCAGATCTGGACTTACCTCACTTGGAGGCATCCATAATAAGAATGTATACTTTGGTTCAAGAAGTTTTTAACCTTTTGCCATGTAAAACTATTGTGATGTTACAGATCAGCTGTTGCTAAGATGCTTAAAGTATGTGCAAAGGCATTAAGGTATCTTCTCATCCATCCCAAAATATTCAAAGTTCTGGCTACGCCAATGTGTAATTTACTGACCTGCCACATTTTGACTTTAATAGATGATGTCATGTCTCCTTTGAGGACTGCTCAGCTCCTCATTAGGGCCTAATCCTGCTCTTGATTCAGTCTGTTGCATTACTCCCATTGTGTTAAATGCAAGCAAGATCAGCCCTCTGATCTGTCTTTATTCACATCCTCGTAATCAGTCAGATCTTCTGTTACTTCGGTAATGATAGGTTTCAGAGTAACAGCCATGTTAGTCTGTATTCGCAAAAAGAAAAGGAGTACTTGTGGCACCTTAGAGACTAACCAATTTATTTGAGCATAAGCTTTTGTGAGCTACAGCTCACTTCATCGGATAAAACTGTAACAAGCAAAAATGGCAGTTTCCGTTTTGTATTGAAAAGTTAAACTGTGGGTGAACTTCCTACAAAAATAACCAGGATTATATTAGAGATACGTTATTAATTATTAGTGTTCATTTGTATTACAAAAGTTCTAGAGGCCTCAACCAAACATAGTGCCCCATTGTGCTGAGTATTGTATATTTGCAAAGAGACATCCCAGACCCAAAGAGTTTACAGTCCAAATAGAGAAGAGAGACAACAGGCAGGAGACAGGAAACATTACCCCATTTTACAGATGAGGAACGAAGGCAGTGGTTCCCAACCTTTTCTCTGATGTGGCACATCTTGAGTTCCAGGGGCTCTTTCTGCCCACTCCTGGCTGGCAGCTACTAGAGGAAAGGGAGGGACAGAGAAGTTGACCTGTTGCTTACACAGGAGGGGCAGGGGGAAGTGAGGGTGATTGAGCTCTGATTGGTTGCTCTGTCCCTGGAGGAGGTGGGGCACCAAGGCAGGTAGCCAGTCAGAAGGTGGTTCCCCCCGCCCCTTGGTCTCATATGTAGTTTTTCAAAAAAATTTGTGGCATATCTGTTCGGGCCTGATGGCACACCGGTTGGGAAATACTGAACTAAGGCATAGAGAGATTGTGTGTTACCCATGGTCACACGGGCAGTCTATTGCAGAGCTAGCAATTTAACTCCTATCTTCTGAGTGATTTGCATACAAGAGCATCCTTGCTCTCTCATCTCTTCTCAGAGATGTATTTTATAGGAATATTGCTATTTAAATTAAAAATTCGTAATAAAATTCTAAGTTTTACGATGTGACTGGTTTAGGTGCCAGAGCCAGGCACAGTTTAGCCTTACATCTATACTGACTGACTATCTGCACTGTAATAACTAACTCCAAAAGTCTTTACCCAGCATTCATTGGGCTCAGATTGGAAACTGGGATGGATTCTTTGAATGTGGTATATATTTAATTTGACGTGGAACCCTCGTTAGGAATCTGGACCATACATTTGTGACCAAGGACTAGATTCACTAGATTTACAAGTGCCTAACTGCCTCTTGAGGTACCTAAGTCCAACATTTAGGTGCCACTGACATTCACACAACCACTGCTCAGCTGCAGCCTAACCCTGTGGGTGCCAAAACTCCATAGGAGCCTAAGTTTATGCCAGCATGAATGTGCAAAGCTACCTCAGCCCTGATACTGCCTCACAACTAACAAGCTTCCTAGAGCCCTTGCTCATGAATAAGACCTGATGGGATTCTCAAACTAGGTGTTCTCCCACGAGCAGGGCCTGATCCAGTAGGCAGGTTTAGAACATGCCTCACCTGCCCTAAGACAGTCATGAGGAAGCAGGTCAAGGATTTTGAGGGCTGGCTGATGTGGTTGCCTGCCCCAGAATACTCAACTGTCCAGAGGTTAGGGCACTCATCTGGGATGTGGGAGAGGAGACCTAAATATGAATTTCTGCTCTGCCTGATTTGCCCCAGGGACTTGAACAGGACACTTCCCTACCTCACAGGGGTGTTGTGAAGATAAATGTTTTAAAGATTGTCAGGCACTTTGACAACATGGTAATCAGGGCAATAGAATAAGATGGATAGACAGGAGTGCCAAAAAGACCACCTCTATAGCATATTCATGTACATTCCAATGGCTTGAGTCTTAGCATCTAGGGCAGCAGTCAGCCAGGGGAGGATCAGGAACAGGACTGATGGATTATTTGCCATTTCAGGGATCCACCAACTGGTGGATTAAACCCTGGTGGATTAGGGGTGTCGGGGCTCAGTTGGTCTGTGGCTTGGTGTCATAAATATAAAGGGAAGGGTAAACACCTTTAAAATCCCTCCTGGCCAGAGGAAAAATCCTTTCACCTGTAAAGGGTTAAGAAGCTAGGATAACCTCCCTGGCACCTGACCAAAATGACTAATGAGGAGACAAGATACTTTCAAAGCTGGAGGAGGGGAGAAACAAAGGTTCTCTCTGTCTGTGTGATGCTTTTGCCGGGAACAGAACAGGAATGCAGTCTTAGAATTTAGTAAGTAATCTAGCTAGATATGCGTTAGAGTCTGTTTTGTTTAAATGGCTGATAAAATAAGCTGTGCTGAATGGAATGTATATTCCTGTTTTTGTGTCTTTTTGTAACTTAAGGTTCTGCCTAGAGGGATTCTCTATATTTTGAATCTGATTACCCTGTAAGGTATTTACCATCCTGATTTTACAGAGGTGATTCTTTTATTTTTTCTTCAATTAAAATTCTTCTTTTAAGAACCTGATTGCTTTTTCATTGTTCTTAAGATCCAAGGATTTGGGTCTGTGTTCACCTATACAAATTGGTGAGGATTTTTATCAAGCCTTCCCCAGGTAAGGGGGTGAAGAGTTTGGGAAGGATTTTGGGGGGAAAGACGTTTCCAAGCAGGCTCTTTCCCTGTTATATATTTGTTAGATGCTTGGTGTTGGCAGCAATAAAGTCCAAGGGCAAAAGGTAAAATAGTTTGTACCTTGGGGAGGTTTTAACCTAAACTGGTAAAAATAAGCTTAAGGGGTTTTCCTGCAGGTACCCACGTCTGTACCCTAGAGTTCAGAGTGGGGAAGGAATCTTGACACTTGGTATTTGGAAGGGTACCTTTCTGCTCCATAGAATCCCCTGGACACAGCTCAGCATGTTAGGGCTTCCTGTGAGGCTGGGTCAGGATTAGGAGTCAGTTGTTTTATTTTGTTCTGCCTTGATGTCTGCTTTGCTGTGAGGAACTAGTAATTTGACTCTCACATTTGTCCTTTTTTATTTTATTTTATTTGCCATAAAGGGCATGTGTCCTTGCCAATATTTCTACAGCTGAGGTATATCAGTCAATAAGCTTAACTAATCAAAGGGACTGAAGTAGCTGCAGTAGAAAGTTAAGAGATTTGGGGCTTCTGTTCAGTTAGGAAGAGCACCCAACAGCTTATTCCAGTGACCGTTGGAAATAGCAGATAATGATCCATCCCACATGACGGGGTATAAATCTTCTGTGACAATGGAATATCTGTGAGGGGAGGGCTCCTGCCTCATACTGAGAATGAGGGGCGATCAGCAGGTTATCTCAAGTGCTTATATACAAATGCACAAAGCCTTGGAAACAAGCAGGGAGAACTGGTGGTCCTGGTGATGTCAAGGAATTATGACGTGATTGGAATAACAGAGACTTGGTGGGATAACTCACATGACTGGAGTACTGTCATGGATGGTTATAAACTGTTCAGGAAGGACAGGCAGGGCAGAAAAGGTGGGGGAGTAGCAATGTATGTAAGGGAGCAGTATGACTGCTCAGAGCTCCGGTATGAAACTGCACAAAAACCTGAGTGTCTCTGGATTAAGTTTAGAAGTGTGAGCAACAAGAGTGATGTAGTGGTGGGAGTCTGCTATAGACTACCGGACCAGGGGGATGAGGTGGATGAGGCTTTCTTCCGGCAGCTCACAGAAGCTACTAGATCGCACGCTGGTTCTCTTGGGTGACTTTAATTTTCCTGATATCTGCTGGGAGAGCAATACAGCGGTGCATAGACAATCCAGAAAGTTTTTGGAAAGCGTAGGGGACAATTTCCTGGTGCAAGTGCTAGAGGAGCCAACTAGGGGGGAGCTTTTCTTGACCTGCTGCTCACAAACCGGGAAGAATTAGTAGGGGAAGCAAAAGTGGATGAGAATCTGGGAGGCAGTGACCATGAGTTGGCTGAGTTCAGGATCCTGAAACAGGGAAGAAAGGTAAGCAGCAGGATACGGACCCTGGACTTCAGGAAAGCAGACTTCGACTCCCTCAGGGAACGGATGGGTAGGATCCCCTGGGGGACTAACATGAAGGGGAAAGGAGTCCAGGAGAGCTGGCTGTATTTCAAGGAATCCCTGTTGAGGTTACAGGGACAAACCATCCCGATGTGTCGAAAGAATAGTAAATATGGCAGGCGACCAGCTTGGCTTAACAGTGAAATCCTAGCGGATCTTAAACATAAAAAAGAAGCTTACAAGAAGTGGAAGGTTGGACATATGACCAGGGAAGAGTATAAAAATATTGCTCGGGCATTTAGGAATGAAATCAGGAGGGCGAAATCGCACCTGGAGCTGCAGCTAGCGAGAGATGTCAAGAGTAACAAGAAGGGTTTCTTCAGGTATGTTGGCAACAAGAAGAAAGCCAAGGAAAGTGTGGGCCCCTTAATGAATGAGGGAGGCAACCTAGTGACAGAGGATGTGGAAAAAGCTAATGTACTCAATGCTTTTTTTGCCTCTGTCTTCACGAACAAGGTCAGCTCCCAGACTGCTGCGCTGGGCATCACAACATGGGGAATAGATGGCCAGCCGTCTGTGGAGAAAGAGGTGGTTAGGGACTATTTAGAAAAGCTGGATGTGCACAAGTCCATGGGGCCGGACAAGTTGCATCCGAGAGTGCTAAAGGAATTGGCGGCTGTGATTGCAGAGCCATTGGCCATTATCTTTGAAAACTCGTGGCAAATGGGGGAAGTCCCGGATGACTGGAAAAAGGCTAATGTAGTGCCAATCTTTAAAAAAGGGAAAGAGAAGGATCCTGGGAACTACAGGCCAGTCAGCCTCACCTCAGTCCTCGGAAAAATCATGGAGCAGGTCCTCAAAGAATCAATCCTGAAGCACTTACATGAGAGGAAAGTGATCAGGAACAGTCAGCATGGATTCACCAAGGGAAGGTCATGCCTGACTAATCTAATCGCCTTCTATGATGAGATTACTGGTTCTGTGGATGAAGGGAAAGCAGTGGATGTATTGTATCTTGACTTTAGCAAAGCTTTTGACACGGTCTCCCACAGTATTCTTGTCAGCTAGTTAAGGAAGTATGGGCTGGATGAATGCACTATAAGGTGGGTAGAAAGCTGGCTAGATTGTCGGGCTCAACGGGTAGTAATCAATGGCTCCATGTCTAGTTGGCAGCCGGTGTCAAGTGGAGTGCCCCAGGGGTCGGTCCTGGGGCCGGTTTTGTTCAATATCTTCATAAATGATCTGGAGGATGGTGTGGATTGCACTCTCAGCAAATTTGCGGATGTTACTAAACTGGGAGGAGTGGTAGATACGCTGGAGGGCAGGGATAGGATACAGAGGGACCTAGACAAATTGGAGGATTGGGCCAAAAGAAATCTGATGAGGTTCAATAAGGATAAGTGCAGGGTCCTGCACTTAGGACGGAAGAACCCAATGCACAGCTACAGACTAGGGAACAAATGGCTAGGCAGCAGTTCTGCAGAAAAGGACCTAGGGGTGACAGTGGACGAGAAGCTGGATATGAGCCAGCAGTGTGCCCTTGTTGCCAAGAAGGCCAATGGCATCTTGGGATGTATAAGTAGGGGCATAGCGAGCAGATCGAAGGACGTGATCGTCCCCCTCTATTCGACATTGGTGAGGCCTCATCTGGAGTACTGTGTCCAGTTTTGGGCCCCACACTACAAGAAGGATGTGGATAAATTGGAGAAAGTCCAGCGAAGGGCAACGAAAATGATTAGGGGTCTGGAACACATGAGTTATGAGGAGAGGCTGAGGGAACTGGGATTGTTTAGTCTGCAGAAGAGAAGAATGAGGGGGGATTTGATAGCTGCTTTCAACTACCTGAGAGGTAGTTCCAGAGAGGATGGTTCTAGACTATTCTCAGTGGTGGAAGAGGACAGGACAAGGAGCAATGGTCTCAAGTTGCAGTGGGGGAGGTTTAGGTTGGATATTAGGAAAAACTTTTTCACTAGGAGGGTGGTGAAACACTGGAATGCGTTGCCTAGGGAGGTGGTGGAATCTCCTTCCTTAGAAGTTTTTAAGGTCAGGCTTGACAAAGCTCTGGCTGGGATGATTTAATTGGGTACGGGTCCTGCTTTTGAGCAGGGGGTTGGACTAGATGACCTCCTGAGGTCCCTTCCAACCCTGATATTCTCTGATTCTATGATTCTATGATCATGGGAGAAAGAAGAATCAATTGTAATTTGAAAGTAAGTTGTTGAACACCCTGAATTACAAGAATTCACATTGCTGGGACTTGCTTTAAAAGACCAGGCCGGCTTGTGCCTACTAAGCAAAGTCATTTTTGGGAGACTGTGTAGAGTCACACTGCCCCACCAGAAGCAACATGTGGCATTGGGCTTCTTTGAGACACAAAGCCTCCTGAAAACTGGGGAAGTGTAGCCATTGCCCTACTCTTTAGAGGAAGTGATCAGCATCGGCTCTAATGATTGGCTGGCCAGTATTGCTTATTGGCACAGAGCACGGGGCAGGACCATGGGCTCACCTTTTACCTCTTCTCTATCTCCTTGGGTTGGCACAGACATGTCAAGTCTCAGTCACTGAGTGTAAGACTCTCTCATTAGCATGCTATCTCACTCACACACACATTCCTAAGATTATCTCATTTATTTTGAGTAAATATATAGAGATGTAAATTATTTTTACTTAGGCACTGAAAAAGACAACAATACATACGGGGCCTCAGGCACAGGGGTTAGAGCTTGGAAGGTTGCTTTCCAAGTTTGTGTACTGTGGTAACCATGGAGGCCCACATTGTATACATGTGCAAGAGGAGAGAGGAGGTTATGTGGGACGGGTGTGTGTGTGTGTGTGTGTGAGAGAGAGAGAGAGAGAGACAGTGAATGAATACTTGACAATCAACAAAATGAGTTCACCCCAAAATCAAGCAGGACTTGATTGAAAGTTTGCGGGTTCTGCAAAATACAGTTCACATTTAAATTACATTGGACAAATTCATGTCCTCAAGGATCTCCAATCATCCAGTTTTTTTGTTCCAACCAGAAAATAATTGTTTTTATTAAAATCCACTGGTTTGCATTGCATATAGAATTCTCACGAGCCCTAGACTTTAATATGAATTAGGACATTTAAATGTTTCATATGTAATATTAAGGAGTGTACATTTTAAAACAAATTATTAAATGTTGGTTGGATTAAAAACCTGGACTATTGGATGTTGCCAAGAACCAAAGATGAGACTCCCCATCTTAAGCAATGACCTACCACACCACCTGAAAAGTCTGTGTCAGAAAAAAGAACAAGGAGTACTTGTGGCACTTTAGAGACTAACAAATTTATTTGGGCATAAGCTTTTGTGGGCTAAACCCACTTCATCAGATGCATGCAGTGGAAAATACAGTAGGAAGATATATATATATATACAGAGAACATGAAAAAATGGGGGTTGCCATGCCAACTCTAATGAGAGTAATCAATTAAGGTGGGTTATTATCAGTAGGAGAAAAAAAAACTTTTGTAGTGATCATCAGGATTGCACATTTCAAACAACTGACAAGAAGGTGTGAGTAACAGTAGGGGAATAATTAGCATGGGGAAATAGTTTTTAGTTTGTGTAATGACTCATCCACTCCCAGTCTTTATTCAAGCCTAATTTAATGGTGTCCAGTTTGCAAATTAATTCCAGTTCTGCAGTTTATCGTGGAGTTTGTTTTTGAAGATTTTTGGTGAAGAATTGCGACTTTTAAGTCTGAAATTGAGTGTTGGAAGTTGAAGTGTTCTCCAACTGGTTTTTGAATGTTATAATTCTTGACGTCTGATTTGTGTCCATTTATTCTTTTGCATAGAGACTGTCCAGTTTGGCCAATGTACATGGCAGAGGGCATTGCTGGCACGTGATGGCATATATCACATTGGTAGATGTGCAGGTGAACGAGCCCTTGATGTTGTGGCTGATGTGATTAGGTCGTGTGATGGTGTCCTTTGAATAGATATGTGGACAGAGTTGGCAACAGGCTTTGTTGCAAGGATAGGTTCCTGGGTTAGTGTTTCTGTTGTGTGGTGTGTGTGGTTGCTGGTGAGTATTTGTTTCAGGTTGCGGGGGCTGTCTGTAAGCGAGGACTGGCCTGTCTCCCAAGATCTGTGAGCGTGAGGGATCGTCCTTCAGGATAGGTTGTAGATCCTTGATGATGCGCTGGAGAGATTTTAGTTGGGGGCTGAAGGTGACAGTTAGTGGTGTTCTGTTACTTTCTTTTTTGGGCCTGTCCTGTAGTAGGTGACTTCTGGGTACTCTTCTGGCTCTGTCAATCTGTTTCTTCACTTCCGCAGGTGGGTATTGTAGTTTTAAGAATGCTTGATAGCGATCTTGTAGGTGTTTGTCTCGGTCTGAGGGATTGGAGCAAATGTGGTTGTATCTTAGAGCTTGGCTGTAGACAATGGATCATGTGATGTGGTTTGGATGAAAGGTGGAGGCATGTAGGTAAGTATAGCAGTCAGTAGGTTTCCGGTATAGGGTGGTGTTTATGTGACCATCACTTATTAGCACTGTAGTGTCCAGGAAGTGGATCTCTTGTGTGGATTGGTACAGGCTGAGGTTGATAGTGGGATGGAAATTGTTGAAATCATGGTGGAATTCCTCAAGGGTTTCTTTTCCATGGGTCCAGATGATGAAGATGTCATCTATGTAGCGCAAGTAGAGTAGGGGCATTAGGGGACGAGAGCTGAGGAAGCGTTGTTCTAAGTCAGCCATAAAAATGTTGGCATACTGTGGGGCCATGCGGGTACCCATAGCAGTGCCACTGATTTGAAGGTGTATATTGTCCCCAAATGTGAAATAGTTGTGGGTGAAGACAAAGTCACAAAGTTTAGCCACAAGGTTTGCCATGACATTATCGGGGGGGGATACTGTTCCTGATGACTTGTAGTCCATCTTTGTGTGGAATGTTGGTGTAGAGGGCTTCTACATCCACAGTGGCCAGGATGTTGTTTTCTGGAAGATCACCGATGGATTGTAGTTTCCTCAGGAAGTCAGTGGTGTCTTGAAGATAGCTAGGAGTGCTGGTAGCATAGGGTCTGAGGAGAGAGTCTACATAGCCAGACAATGCTATGAGTGCCAATGCCTGAGATGATGGGGCATCCAGGATTTCCATGTTTATGGATCTTGGGTAAAGCTTATGCCCAAATAAATTTGTTAGTCTCTAAGGTGCCACAAGAACTCCTCGTTCTTTTCACCTGAAAAGTGTCACTCTTTGGCATTGAATCTCACTCTTTGGGGTTGTAAATCTCACTCTTAAACCAGCCAACCCTTGCTATCTCTGTTGGTATGTCCCCTTGAAGAGCATGGACCCTGTGATTGTGAGTAGCCTCTGCAGAGGTTCAGGGGGGGAGGGCACAAAGAGAGAAGGTTTCTCATACCTATGTGGCCCATATGATTTTAAAACCAAAGTAATCTGTTTTCTCTCTCAAAATGCAGATTTAAATAGCTTTACTACTCCCATGGTATGCAATCCATATTTTTTGTGCAATATTGGTCAGAAACAAAAACAATGATGTATTTATTTCATTTCCTGGGAAAAGCCTAGAATATGCACTCACTCTCTATTAAAAAAAAGATACGTTTTAGCTACTTATTATTTTTTACTTATGAGAAAGAAAAGGAGCTAGATCCCTTTTATCCAACTAGCAGTAAATTGAGTGTAGCAACATCATTGTAAAATGATATGCTTTTATAAAGTCCTGAATATGGTGCATCTTTTGTGTTTTGTTTCTTATTGTTTGCTGTACACAAAAGGATAATTCATTAGGCCAATTCTCCAAATAATCTCGAAGTGACATGAATTCCTCTGCAGAGTGAATGTCTGTAATAAGTAATCCATGGAAAACAAACAGGCATCTCTTGTCATTTTGGAGTTTTAATCCACTTCCTGGAGCATGAAAATTCTCAGGATAGCAAGTGTGGGAACGACCAAAATCAACATTATTTTTGGATTTTATTTTCTTTACAATGCCGCTGATCAGTAGAATTGCTGAATCTGGCAGATACAGTGCCCTTGGATTAAGGAATTAGACTCAGGAGAAAGAAAAATTTGTTAAAGAGGGATGGGAAAAAAACACTTTTTTTCTATTGGCAAATTTTAAGCAATGAAAGCAGTGTTGACAGAATGTTTAGGTCTAGTTTATAACAGTAGTAAGCCCTTTTTAGTTTAAGCATTGAAGTTTTTACTTAGAATAAAAACCACCTTCAGCTTTTCAAATATGTACTTCTGTTTAAAGCTCAGAATAGAGTAAACCTTATATACTAGAGACTGGATTTGTACCTGTGTGTAGGTGTAGGAAACTTATGTGTATTCTATTGGGGCCAGATTATGATGCTTTTACATTGACTTTAGTGGCACTATTTATATGATTAATTATTCACCAATGTGAGCAAAAGAGTCATAATTTGACCCTTAGCTTCTACTGTCCTAAAATAAGTAAAAAAAAAAAGCCCACATAAAATAATAGTACAGGAGTGTCCAAGCAATTGGAAGGTTGTGGACATCTTAAACGTATCAGAATCCTTTGGAGAATCCCCCAGTATAATGTACAAGCCCCGCTGGACCTATACATGTCTTGAACTGACTGTTGAAGTGAGCTTTACTAGAAATTTCTTTTGCTGGATTGGGTTGGGGGGGAGGGTAAAGGAACTTTTCCTAACAGGGCTTTAAAAGCTTCAGTGGTAAAGTTATGTTGATGGAAGTCTTCCCTACTTGTTCACTGATAGCAAGTCACACAGGATTACACTATGGGCAGGAGATGTTATTTATGTGGGTGGCAATATTCAGGGTTTATTTTTTTTTGCAGCGGGTGTTTTTTATTCAAAATAGTCAAATCAAATCCCCAACTGGCTATAAAATCGCTTGTGCCTTTGGAGGTGAATTTATAGCTCCGTGCCTTTCAGGAGCTTGGTGGAGGTTTCTCTTCCCTCCTCTCCTCTCTGCCTAGATGTTTTTTGCATGTGTTGTGTGACAGCAGGGGAAGGGGAGTGGGTTGTGCTTTTCTCTTCTCCCATTGTCAGCTAGTGTAAGAGCGTGTTGGGAAAAACCTGTCTGCGGGATCCTGTGTTATCTCCCGTACATGTGCACAGGAAAAGTCAATGCTGCTCGCTGCGCCGCTCTGTTTCCCTTTCATTCTTGCTTGCGCTGAAGCAGGGAGCAGGATTAGCTCGTGGCACTGGCTATCAGAGGAGCGTAGATAAAAGGCACAGCTCGTTCAGCGCCCCCGCTGCAGCCCTTGTTATTGTTTCCTCCTTCCCCACAACAGTTGTGCCTCATTATCCACTGTCTGGCTCAATTTTTGTGCCCGTGTGTGTACTGGAAGGGGCTTGAAGTTTTCCCTGCTCCACCGACTGTGGCAGAAGAAGGAGAGATGTTCTATAGCGTGGCCATGAGGGCTTGATTCTTCTGCGTTTATGAATGAAACTGACCTCAATCACCTGTTACCTCCAGTTTCTAGATTGTTTGAAGTTCTGCGGCTGTACCCTACAGGACCGAGGGCACCGAGACGCCGATATACAAGGACCCTACAATATCGTCGGCAGCATGAGCTGGCTGAATAGGATTGCACTGCTTTTCTTGGGAGTCTTACTAGCAGAAGGAGTGAACTGCCAGCATGTGAAGAATAACGTGCCAAGATTCAAATTATCCTATAAAGGTAAGTCTGTTGTTGTCTTTTATTTCCTCTCTCCCTCGCTCTCTTTTCTTAGGATCTGTTCCTGTTTTTCCTGCTTTTCCTCATCGTTAAAAATGGAGATGTGTGTTAGAGAAAATATTTTCAAACACTTTAAAAAAGTTTTAAATTCAATACCACTCAATTTAAATGCAGACAAAGAAGAGTTAATTACATTTGCAGGCAAAGATTCTAGAATATGCTGTTTTTTGTAAGAATATTGAATTATTTCATAGGACTTTACTCTTTCAAAATGATTAGACATCTTTGACCACCCAGTTAATCTTTATGCTGCTCTGGGCATGTTGTACAGCTACAATCGAGTATTTATCTAGTTCAAACACTATGGAATAGAGGGCGATTTATGTTGGGTTTTTTTTATGCATGAAGTGGTTAAATCTCAGTCATGAATATTCAGTTTGTACAGATCTGACAATCAGATGCCTCACATAAGCGTGGGTTTGCCAAGAAAGTGTAAACTGAAATGCAATTTTTTTCTTAAACGAAATTGTATCATACATACTTTGACTATATTTCAGTAATCCTTACAGAGAAAGTGTTACTAAGAGAAGATAACCAGGAGATTACACTTATCTTTGGAAATTGAATAGCATTAGGGGGCTAGAGCACATGACTTATGAGGAGAGGCTGAGGGAACTAGGTTTATTTAGTCTGTAGAAGAGAAGAGTGAGTGGGGATTTGATAGCAGCCTTCAGGTACCTGGAGGGGGGTTCCAAAGAGGATGGAGCTCGGCTGTTCTCAGTGGTGGCAGATGACAGAACACGGAGCAGTGGTCTCAAGTTGCAGTGGGGGAGGTCTAGGTTGGATATTAGGAAAAACTATTTCACTGGGAAGGTGATGAAGCACTGGAATGGGTTACCAAGGGAGCTGGTAGAATCTCCATTTTAGAGGTTTTTAAGGCCTGGCTTGACAAAGACCTGGGTGGGATAATTTAGTTGGGGTTGGTCCTGCTTTGAGCAGGGGGTTGGACTAGATGACCTCCTAAGGTCTCTTCCAACCCTAATCTTCTATGATTAGACACAATGTAATTGACAGTAATTAACTTTAGTAAAATATTGCTATTCTTAAAAGTCAGGACTGTGAAGACCCAGGCATACCCTCTCCATTATCATTACAGGACATTTCATTAAAGATTCTATATATGTACATTATTGGGAGAAACATAAAAGCTGGACAGTATACAAATGGGATAGAAGATTAAACTATAAGAGCTAGGTATTATTACTAAAAAAGGTGTTTTTTTGACTTTTTATAATCTCAGATTATGGTTATGGTAGAGAGATGGGGAAAGTAGGTTCAGTTCAAAATGTGTGTGTGTGGTAAGCGGGGAGAAATGCACCATTTCTACAATGGAAAAAAGTGAACATGTGTGTTTGTGGTCATAGATGTCAATCTCTGTCTGCTGTATAATCTATATATCTCACGCCAGGAGAAGTGTGTTCTCTACTTTTGCATAACAGGGAGAATCTGTCTTTCTGGTGTCACAAGTGTGAGGGGAAAAAAAACACCTAAGTGATTCCAGGCAGTCATCATTTTCACACTTGAGATAAAAAAATTAAACACCTATCTAACTTGGATGTGTTCTGACTTCATTGTGAAATAAATGAATGTGCCTATTTTAAAAAGTGTGTGTGTGTGTGTGTAATCCCCACTTTATATATGAAAAGAACACTTTATGGTTCTCAAAATGTGTCAATTTGTTTTTTTGTGAGAAAATTCTTTTATATTTAATAAATACAAATTGGTTATTTTAAATAATTTAATCTGAGAGACAACCGGATGCATGTGTCATGTTATAAAACTCATTAAATACACTTTAATTGTTTTTGATCTAACTTCCAAACTTTAATGACCTGACCATAAAACTCAATTAAATTATTCTATAGGAGCTTAACTTCAAGTATTTCTTAAAAGTGCTCCATTAAAGTGTTAAATGGCTAATTAATAATTGTTTGTTATTTTTCCCCCATTAAAGTTTATTGAGGGCTCAATTCTGACACTCATAATGCTAATGCTGAATCTTCTCATTGAAATCAGTGGGACTAACTGTGTAATAAGGTGCTACTTTGGTTTGAGGAAGGGTGGCAGAATCTGGTCCATATTTTGTATCCATTGATACTATATCCAAACATATAACCAGCTTTGCAACACTTGATTATTCTGGTGGCTGGTTGTTTTTAACTTCTGCTTCTGTTGGGAATAAGAATCTAATTCTCATAGTTTTTATTTAATAAACACCAGCTTCTAGGGGAAAGTTTTTCACAACAGTAACTCAGGAAACTGATAGACTCATTGGTGCTGTTTGTGTAATTGAGTAAACGATCTGTAAAAGAACTATCCTATTGGGCACACTTTGACTAGGACAAGGGAAGGAGTCCATGTAATAAATATATTATAAATTGGGGCACCTTTATGGAAGAGGGACCCAAAAGATGCTTTCAGGTTTATTGCAGAAGTGACATGTTAGAAAAATGGGGTTTCTTGTCTTTGTACCAATCATATTTGGGCAGCTACCTGGAGAAAGCAGATATGGGGTAAACAGGGATGACATACTGTCCTTATTGAAGTCAATACTAGCAAAACTCCCATTCACTTCAGTAGAAGTCAAGATTTCACCCCATAAATCTCAAACACAGACATTACATGCAGGGCCATGAACTGAAATTTATTTTCTGATTTTAATATAAATATGACCAAGTGCCTGAATCAAAGTTCACTGAAGTCAATGAGAATCTTTTCACTGACTTCTGTGGGCTTTGGATCATGTCCTAAATATGGAAAAAATTAGCTTAAAACTACTGCAGGTTAAACTGATCCTCACCACCTCCACCTCTCTTTTGTGGCTTTTAAAGGCTGCAACTGGTGAAATAAAAAGAAATTTAATCTCCAAAATGCAAAGAAAGCCTTTAATAAAACAACTGTTAAACAATGAAGAAATAACGTTCTTAAAGTTTCTTTTTATCTCAATGAACAGTGTAATGAGCTCTACTGTGTTATTAGGTTGTAGGTTCTGTTCAGAAATCATCTGTTGTATATAGAGTTTTCTGTGTGATGGTGATCAAGTTGTGAGTGCAAAGTTTTTTTGTTTTTTTTTTTTTGTTATTGGATGCATGTTACTTGAGAATTTCTGAAGCACTTAGAGGAGAGGAAAGTGATCAGGAACAGTCAGCATGGATTCACCAAGGGCAAGTCGTGCCTGACTAATCTAATTGCCTTCTATGACGAGATAGCTGGCTCTGTGGATGAGGGGAAAGCAGTGGACGTGTTGTTCCTTGACTTTAGCAAAGCTTTTGACACAGTCTCCCACAGTATTCTGGCCAGCAAGTTAAAGAAGTATGGGCTGGATAAATGGACTATAAGGTGGATAGAAAGTTGGCTAGATTGTCGGGCTCAACGGGTAGTGATCCATGGCTCCATGTCTAGTTGGCAGCAAGTATCAAGTGGAGTGCCCCAAGGGTCGGTCCTCAGGCCGGTTTTGTTCAATATCTTCATAAATGATCTGGAGGATGGTGTGGATTGCACCCTCAGCAAGTTTGCAGATTACACTAAACTGGGAGGAGAGGTAGATACACTGGAGGGTAGGGATAGGATACAGAGGGACCTAGACAAGTTAGAGGATTGGGCCAAAAGAAATCTGATGAGGTTCAACAAGGACAAGTGCAGGGTCCTGCACTTAGGACGGAAGAATCCCATGCACCGCTACAGACTAGGGACCAAATGGCTCAGCAGCAGTTCTGCAGAAAAGGACCTAGGGGTTACAGTGGATGAGAAGCTGGATATGAGTCAACAGTGTGCCCTTGTTGCCAAGAAGGCCAATGGCATTTTGGGATGCATATGTCGGGGCATTGCCAGCAGATCGAGGGACATGATCATTCCCCTCTATTCGACTTTGGTGAGGCCTCATCTGGAGTACTGTGTCCAATTTTGGGCCCCACACTACAAGAAGGATGTGGAAAAATTGGAAAGAGTCCAGCGGAGGGCAACAAAAATGATTAGGGGACTGGAACACATGACTTATGAGGAGAGGCTGAGGGAACTGGGATTGTTTAGTCTGTGGAAGAGAAGACTGAGGGGGATTTGATAGCTGCTTTCAACTACCTGAAAGGGGGTTCCAAAGAGGATGGATCTAGATTGTTCTCAGTGGTAGCTGATGACAGAACAAGGAGTAATGGTCTCAAGTTGCAGTGGGGGAGGTTTAGGTTGGATATTAGAAAAACCTTTTTCACTAGGAGGGTGGTAAAACACTGGATGCATTACCTAGGGAGGTGGTGGAATCTCCTTCCCTAGAAGATTTTAAGGTCAGGCTTGACAAAGCCCTGGCTGGGATGATTTAGTTGGGGATTGGTCCTGCTTTGAGCAGGGGGTTGGACTAGATGACCTCCTGAGGACCCTTCCAACCCTGATATTCTAGGATTCTATGAACTAACTGGAAAAAGATTGCATGTAGATTCAGTTGTACTACTCCCTGGTTTTCATTCAAGCCATAGTAAAAATAGATATTTTGCCTAAAATTAGTATGAAAATCAGAGTGCCCCCAGACTCTGTGTATGATCAATCTATAAATGTGCCAGAATTTCATCCACTCTTTTATAGGCAAGTAGTGCTGAACCACATGGGTACATGTGAGTCTGAGGTTAATATTTAACTAGTAAGGTAGCTACTTAACTTGACGTACTTGCGCTTGATAACTTGCAAGTGTTTTTTTTCTACCCAATTCTATAGCCAGCCACATACCCCCAGTAACAAAACAAAAACAACAAAAAAACAAACAGAGAGCATTTTAGTAAGAGAATTAATAATATATAGGCCCTGATTGGAGACGTGTCTGTAATCACTTAATATTGCAATTTGTCTCAAAACTCAAGATACCTATTTAAAGCATCTTATAATTAAATTATATTATGCATATATCCTCCTCTCTGAATCCTCTTTTCACACTCACTGTGAAGAAGAGAAGGGAATTGAGAACTTGGAAAGAGGAGCAGGGATATAGAAAAAACAAGTGTTTATGGACATAGGAAAGTGCTCTTAAGATTCTCCAGCCCCAATTCTCTGTACATTGCAAAAAGATCTACAATTCAGGCTCCTTTAGTGTCAAGATCCATTTGGCACAGGAGTTGGGAGTACAGGACTTAGATGCAGCCACAATATTTTCAGGCAACCTTGGTCCTGATCTGGAATATATTAGAGCAGCTCAGGAGCTGATCTCATTAACATTAGCAGGCCATGATCCCCAAAGAAGCCATATACCAGTTTAGAATTGTCAGAACAGAACAGAGGCCTACTCTGGCACAAACTTCCTGCCCCCAGCATACCCTCTACCCTGGAGAGAGAAGACTGGTTAAAATGTGTTAGGATATAGATATTCAGGCCTGTCTGTAAAGGCCTACACTCTAAGAATTGAGGTGTATTCTTATCACTTAGCTAGTTATAGAGGTATAAAAGAAAGATCAAAATCACTGTCTACCAGTGTAAGGGCCTTCTCTTACTGTGACAGTCTGAGGCCCTGTTCTTAGGCTAAGATCTTTGGCTAAGCAGTAGAGGCAGCCATAAGCTGGGAAGTGAACGGTCACATCCTTACATTCCAAACTAGTCACATTGAAATAAGGTGTTATGATAATGCCTATCGCCTCCAGAGAAAGAGAAGTGCCTAGAAAATGTAAGAGGAAACTTAGTTTGATAGCATCCTGTCTGGCAAGAACTCACTTATCAATAGCTGGGATGTGAAATCCTCACTTCTGTGTTGTTCTATCATTGTGGTCCCCATTTCCCTATTGTTTATCTGTATAATCTCTGTCTGGTTCTGTGATTGTGTCTGTCTGCTGTATAATTAATTTTGCTGGGTGTAAACTAATTAAGGTGGTGGGATATAATTGGTTACATAATCATGTTACAATATGTTAGTAAGTTTTACTACATAGTCTGCAGTCAATCAGGAAGTGAGTGGGTGGGGGGGAATGGGGATGGGGAATTGGAATCATGTTTTGCTAAGGGAGGGAATGGGAACGGAATGGGGGTGTGGAAATTGGAATCATGTTTTGCTAAGGGGTGGGGAATGGGAACAGGGACACAAGTAAGGCTCTGTGGTGTCAGAGCTGGGAAGGGGGACACTAAGGAAGGAAACTGGAATCATGCTTGCTGGAAGCTCACCCCAATAAACATCGAATTGTTTGCACCTTTGGACTTTGGGTATTGTTGTTCATGCGAGAAGGACCAGGGAAGTAAGTGGGTGAAGGAATAAGCCCCCTAACAAAGTGCTTTACATCAGCTGAGATCTTGCCTGTGCAGAGGAATTCTCAGCTGGCCATTTAGGACAAAAGATGCAAAGTGACCAGACCAAGGAGGAAGAGAAGATGGCTCTACATTTTTTGTTTTATCTTCCCACTGTTTCTATTAAATGCTAGTAAGGAAAGTGTGGTTTCTGGATTACAAAACCCTCCCTTTGTAGGGATGACTATTTCAGTGTAACTGGGCCTGCTATACAGTTTCTTGTTCATAAAAGGTGCTGGGGTGATAGCAACGGAAACTGTGCTCTTCTCTTTGTGCAAGGAGCAGCTTACCCTTATACTTAAAGCCCTGATCCAGCAAAAAATTTAATCAGATCAATAGTCCCATTGAAAAGTCTACCATGCATTTCAGTGCTTTGCTGGATCGGGACTTAGATGCATCTCTGAGTGCTTGGGACATGTTTAGCAACATGTATTTTAAGCAATAATCTGCAGCCCCCTTAAAGAGGATAGAAAAATGTTCTTTTTGTCTTTCAGAACTTCTGGAAAAGCTGGCACCAGCTGAAGAGCAACCCAGAATACCATGGATCTACTCTCACGACGA
The DNA here is from genome assembly GCF_965152235.1 of Eretmochelys imbricata. Taxonomy (NCBI): domain Eukaryota; kingdom Metazoa; phylum Chordata; order Testudines; family Cheloniidae; genus Eretmochelys; species Eretmochelys imbricata. Next base: position 342,342,000 of record NC_135572.1, on the reverse strand, counting down.
AGATTGTGTTTTGTGTTGTGTTAAAAAAACGGGATACTGCTTTAGGCAGAAAAGGATTAATGAGTTCTTTACCTGTATTTACAGAAACAAATGTTGCAGAAGGGCAAAGGTCAAGGAACGCCAGTCTGTTAATAGGGAAACATCTACAAGTGGTGAAGGCAGGTTTAAAGGCAAAATGTGCATGGGACACGAGGTTTATCTGTTGGTGGGAATGAAAGGATAAACATAAAAATTTTGAGCACAAATTACCAAAGGAAGAAAAAGGATATGTGAAAAACATTGGTTAGTGACATAGGTGTAGTTTGACTTCTGTATGGGGGGGTGAGCTTCAGTCAGGTCAATGGGGCTACATATGGGGGGGGGCAAATTCCGTGCTGGCCCCAGGGGTGCCATTTCAGTTTGGGGGGGCACAACTTTAACCGTGATTCCAGGGGCTACTAAGGCAACTGAAAACTCTAGTGTTTTTTAAGATAACTTAGAAATATCTGACAGGAGCACTGTACGTAATTCCTATATCAAGAAAGAAAATTAAATAAAGATTAGACCCCTTTAGCTCTAATACTAACATGTTCTGACATTGTGTGGTAAGTCACTTATGGGACACTGGTTAGGTTTAAAATTGTAATGTATATTCTTACTCAGATACTCTTACTAAAGTCAGAAGGGACCATCATGCTCATCTAGTCTGACCTCCTGCACATTGCAGGCCAAAGAACCTCACTCACTCAATCCTGTGATCAATCCTGTAATAAAGCCCTAACCTCTGGCTCAGCTACTGAAGTCCTCAAATCATGGTTTAAAGACTTCAAGTTACAAAGAATTCACCATTTACGGTAGTTTAAACCTGCAAGCAACCTCATCCCCCATGCTGCAGAAGTAAGTGAACCCCTCCTCCCCCAGTCTCTGCCAATCTGACCTGGGGGGAACTTCCTTCCTGACCCCAAATATGATGATCAATTAGACCCTGATAGACCCTTAGCATGTGGGCAAGACCCACCAGGCAGATGCCTGGGAAAGAATTCTCTGTAGTAGCACAGCGCCCTCCCCGTCTAGTATCCCATCTCCAGCCATTGGGGATTTTTGCTACAGGCAGTCACAGATGGGCCACACACCATTGTAGGCAGTCTTGTCTTACCATCCACTCCATAGATTTATCAAGCTCAGTCTTGAAGCCAGTTAGGTTTTTTGCCCCCACTGCTCCCCTTGAGAGGGTGCTCCAGAACTTCACTCCTCCAGTGGTTAGAAACCTTCACCTAATTTCAAGCCTAAACTTGTTGATGGCCAGTTTATATGTATTTGTTTTGGGGTCCACATTGATGCTTAACTTAAATAACTCCTCTCCCTCCCTGGTATTTATTCCTCTGATGTATCCCTCAGAGTAATCATATCTCCCCTCAGCGTTCTATTGGTTAGACTAAACAAGCCAAGCTCTTTGAATCTCTTCAGGTTTTCCATTGCTCAGATCATCCTAGTAGCTCTTCTCTGCACTTGTTCCAGTTTGAATTCATCTTTCTTAAACATGGGAAACCAGAATTGCACACAATACTCTAGATGAGGTCTCAGCAGTGCCTTGTATATTGGCACTAACGCTTCCCTCTCTCTACTGGAAATACCTCACTTGATACATCCTAGGACTGCATTAGCCTTTTTCACAGCCACATCACATTGATGGCTCATAGTCATCCTGTGATCAACCAAAACACTGAGCTCTTTCTCCTACACTGTCACTTCCAACTGATAAGTGCCCAGCTTGTAGCAAAAATTCTCATTGTTAGTCCCTAAATGCATGACCTTGCACTTTGAGCTATTAAATATCATCCCATTTCTATTACTCCAGTTTACAAGGTCATCCAGATCTTCTTGTATGGTATTCTGGTCCTCCTCAGTTTCGGCACTACCTCCCAACTTTGTGTCACCTGCAAATTTATTAGCACATTCCCACTTTCTGTGCCAAGATCAGTAATAAAAATGTTAAATAAGGTTGGTCCCAAGACTGGTCCCTGAGGAACTCCACTAGTAACCTCCCTCTAGCCTGACAGTTAACCTTTCAGTGTGATTTGTTGTAGTCTTCCCTTTAACCAGCTCCTTATCCACCTCTCAGTTCTCATATTAATCCCCATCTCCTCCAATTTAACTAATAATTTCTCATATAGAACTGTATCAGATGTCTTACTGACATCCAGGTAGATTAGACCTACTGCATTTTCTTTGTCTAAAAATCAGTTATCTTCTCAAAGAGAGATATTAGTAACTTTGTTACCACCTCTTGAATACAACAACTGAAACTATTGTAGAAAAATCTATAATTACATTCTATCATTTCAGCTACTTACTTTTTGAAGTTCACCAAGCTTGGAACAGATCATTTAACTTTAGGAAACATCCTAACAGCCCTTTCAGGGGCTTCAGCAGGGAGCAGCACACCTCCTGTCTCCTCTGCAGAACTCCTTAGATTGCACACTCAGGCTGCTTTCCTGAGGCTTGCAGTTGGGGTGGGGGTGGGGCGAGGGGCAATGCCCTCCCTTGTCCCTCTGTAACCTTGGATTTGAGGGGTGTGTATTCCCCAGAATGTGATCAAGCCAATTGTAACCATATTTTGTGCATTCAGCCACCCTGAATTAATAAAATAGAACATCACATAGTGAAAGGTTAATTGGAAAGCAGGCTTTTAGAAGCAAGGTCAAAACTAACTACAGTTTCTGCTAATCAGATGGGAGGAGGGGAAAGAAAGTAAACAACTGAGGGCAGGTCTACGCTACAACGGGGATCGATGCTCTGAGATCAATTGAACAGCAGTCAATTTAGCTGGTCTAGTAAAGACCCATGAAATCGACAGCAGATCACTCTCCAGTCGATCTTTGTATTCTACCCCCGACGAGAAGAGTAAGGTAAGTCGACGAGAGATTTTCTCCCATCGACCCCCCCCCCAGTGTAGATCCCAAGATAACTTGACCTAAGGTATGTCGACTCCAGCTACGTTATTCATGTAGCTGACATTGAATAGCGTAGGTTGACTTACCGTGGTAGTGTAGACATAGCCTGAGCCTGAAAACCTTGGTGGATGGAGATCTTGAGTTTGGATGTCTCTGATCTTAGAAGTTTATTGAAAGTTAAGAAAAGTGATGATTTAGTAGGGGTCACTATTATCTATGTGTCTTAAAGAAGTTAGTTATAAAAGAATAGTTAATAGACTGTACTTTGGAGCAGTCCTCTGAAGCCATCTTGAGAAACATTTTTCCTGACACCTTTTCTCCCTGGTGGGTGAGCAACTGGCCACTGCAAATCCACTGTTAATTACTCAATACCATTCCAGAGGGATGGTCTAAAACTACTGCTTATGTCTGTGTATACTTAAATCTAATAAACTGCAGTGTTAGACAAGAGCACACTTACTTGTATTAATCCTTGATCAGATGGAATTGCTGTGTTTCCATTGATTTATTCCTGACACCGCCTGGAGTGAAACAGTTAAGTTGCCACTGTTGCACATTCTGAAAACCCTGGGTAATACCCCCCAAACTCTGCCTATGGTTACTGAAAAAAAATCAGTAATAATTGGTGAGTCTTAATCAACGTCCAGCATGTCAGTCCAGCTGAATGCATCTGGTTTTGTATAAAATTGGAAGTAAGGAAAGGAAGGCTATTGCAACACCTTCCCTGATTCCTATAAAGGGTAGTACAATAAAGGCCCAGTGAAGGTATATCTGCCCAAACACCAACTCAATGTGAACTACTAAAGGTTATTGGATTTACTTAGCAACAAGGAAGGGTGGATAGCCTAAAGAAAAGGCTCCCAAGGAATGTATTGGAAACTGCTTTGGGTGAAACTGGATTAGGAGTTGGAAAACTGGATGCTACTAACACAGCGGCATTGACAAACAAACTAACTTACGTTACAGTTGAAATTCAAGAATTGAGAAAGCCCATCAGTGCATCCTTGTTAAAATTAGGAATGGGCCAACAATTATTTTCTAAAATATTGCCAGTATGGCAACAGCAAGATGAAAAAGATTTGTAACTTTTAGCAGGGACTATGGAAACAAGACAAGAAAATGTGTCCTAGGCATTAGCCTGTACACAGGCCCAGGAGATAACTCAGCAATTGGTCACTCAAATAATTCGGAAAGGTAAGCAAGGAAATTTGCCTTTGGAAATAACAAAAGTCATTGTGGGAAAATGTCACAGAAGGGAAGAGATCATTAATGAAATGGTGGAAATTGGTAAACTTTACACTGAATAAAGACCAAATGGTTCTATGAGCATATGTAGTAACTGTACAAGCCAGTCTCACTATTGATATGTAGCCAGTGGTACCTGTGGGAATCCAGCTAACCAAAAATTTGGTGATGTAGTCTGCTGACCATGATTCCTGGGAATATAAAAACCATCAACAATGGAAAACTATTGATAGGTTACAGTGTGTGGCCTATGAAAATTTAGACATGTGTGAGGATCAACATTTACAAGAAAGAGATGAATATTTCTATGTTAAAGACAAAGAAACCTGAAGATGAATGTTTGATATATTCACTGAACAAAAATCAGGTGTTGTGTATGGAGGAAGGGATGTGTTTGTGTTCGGAGGCATTGTCCAACAATAGTAGCGGACAATAATGAATTGTATTTTATGACCTGTTTAGTTAATAGATGTTTTTGCAATATTACAAAGATTGTAAGTTGTGATTTTGAGTACTATGTACCTGTATGGACTGTAAACTACTTGAAGTATAAACCACAGTTGTATCACAGTGTAAAATCTGTAAACTTAGGTATGAATGTGACCATGATAAGAAAATCGTTGGTCCATCCTATGTTACATTTGCATTTACAATATATTGCACAGACAAGAGAACAAATACTTTGTGATGGGTTGGACCCCTTTCCGGGGTGCCACCTGATGTATTGGGGTCCCACTGAACCCACGCGTTCCACCAGCCTGGGTTCCCTTACCCTGTCCTGCTGCACACACACACACAGGTAGGGACACACTCAGCTGTAGAATCACACAGAGCCTGCAATCAGCTCTGTGTGGGAAGACTCAGCTCAGGGAATTGCCCAGCACTCTGGAGTGTAAATCCCAAATGATATTGTCTTTCTCTGTACAGCGATCTATACAGCGTAAGCTCATGAAATTCACTCTCTCCCTCAATGTGAAGGAAGATATGCACAGCTCTCCCCACCCCCACCCTGAGTTATGAATTGCATACATTATATTTTAGAATAAACAAAAAACAATTTATTAACTACAAAAGGTAAATTTTAAATGATTATAAGGGATAGCAAACAGAACAAAGCAGATTAGTGAGCAAATAAAACAAAACACGCAAACTAGGCTTAATACATTAAAGAAATTGGCTGCAAATAGTAATTTGTCACTCTAAATGTTGTTTTATGTAGATTGCAGAGTTTCTTGAAGGTAAACTACACTACTTGCTGCTTAAATCGCGAAGTATACCCTTCACAGGCTGACCTTTCTCACCTGGGCTCAACCCCTGCAGCCCAGCTTAGTTCCTTTGTTTCTTCAGGTGTTTTCATCAGTCTTCCTTCTTCAGCTGGGAGACAGTGGAGAAGAGCCCAGATTAACTCATTCCCCAGCCTTAAATAGGATTTGCATATGGCATGAATCCTTTGTTTCCCAGTTTGACCACCACCACCTTCCCATGGAAAAATACTAGCATTTCAGGATGGTTTGCTGTACCAGGTTACATGATCAGGAAACTTCTCAGGAAGGAGGGAGATTAGTATCATCAAAATCCTATTGTCCTTTCTAATGGCCCATCCAGGCTGTTTGTGTACTGTCTGATGGGTGTTCCCCAAGTGAAAATACAGTTGTAATTATACACAGTCAATATTTCTAACTTCAGATACAGAAATGATACATACATACAAATTGGTTAATCATATTCAGTAAATCATAACCTTTCCAATTATATCTCACATGACTCATCTAACATAAAACATATCTTAGTTATGCCATATTCATATCATAACAATATTTCTATGACGAATCTGGGGCATAATGTCACACACTTATTGAACTACAACATGATAATACAGAAATCACTCATGTACTGAAAACTATTCCAGATGCAGGACATCACTCATGGTGGTAAACACTAATAGGTGGTTGCCGTCTGCAACTGGTATACTAAATATAATAGTTCACCCCATTGTGGTGATCATTGGAATCCAATAGACTTTATTAGTGATCATAATAGATTGGGCTTGCTGGATGAAGAGAACGGTTTGGGAAATACTGGAAGCTGGCAAACAAAGTCAAATAAGGCCCATGTTAATTATACCCAGGAGGCAAGCCCAAGTTCAGCAGGTCTGAGTTTTGGATTTTAATAATAATAATGGCTTTGGTAAAAGCATCATTAAGGTGGGCATTGTCAGGTCTGAGACCTTTTTCTGCAGCCACATTAGGACAGCAGCAGCCATGAGTTAAGCAGTAGAAAGTCACATCCTCACATTCCCTCTAAATTATATCAAAACAATGTAATTGGGCAGTTAAGAAGGCGCTTCTGTCCTAATAGTACCCATCATTACCAGATAAAGAAACAGATCTTAAGATGTTTAAATAAAACTTTCATAGCATTGTGTCTGGCAAGGAACCACTTATCAACTTCTCTATTGTTTATTTGTATGGTCTCTGATTCTTTAATTGTTTCTGTCTGTTGCATAACTAATTTTGCAAGATTTAAATCAATAAAGTTGGTGGGGTATGATTGGTTAAAGAACTGTTTTGCAATATGTTAGGATTGGTCAAAGAATTATTCTGTAGTTCTTTGGTTAAGGTATAACTAAGCACTATTCAAGTTTAACTGTATAAACTGGGGTCCAAAAGGAAGTTCTTTGGAACCTAACTTCAGGACACAGCCCAAGATCAGCACTGCCAGATCTCAACACCCTGCCAACTATATTATACAGAAGTTGGAATCCCTGGCCAACTTGCTTCTGTTTAGCCATCAGGAAAATTCTGTCTGCCATATTGGGAGTGGTGAGTATTGTATGTTTAGCCCATGTATTGTTCTGGCAACCGTTAATAAATAGAGGTTAAGGATATTACTGTGTAAGCCTCTTTCACTGTTAAAAGTCCCTTCAAACCTGCAGAAGATTATGCCCTAAGCCTGTTATGCTTATAAGAAGCACATGGGATCTTTTTCAGGGGAAGAGGCAATAAGCCGCATTTATTGAAGATACAACAATTAGCATATGCATTCACATACACGCACACACACACACGCTCTCACTCTCTGTCTCACCAGTCAATGTTATAATTACCAGTCCAGAGTCTGGATCAATCTAGTGGCCAGTTAGATTGATCACAGGTAGGTCGTGACACGATGCTCCGGGGAAGTCTTGGCAGGACGAACCCAAAGTTTCATGGCAAGGCACCCTGTTTGTATAGTAATTTTCCTTCATTGGGACCAATGAGTTTTGCACTGTCATGCTGTAATCAATTTTTGTTTGACGAGTGCTTTTTTCCTTAAATTGTTCTTCTTAGCCTTTATCTTATTCTTCCATCAAGTCTTTCAGGGAGATACTCTATGCTGGTTTTGATCACAGCTATCGTGTCCCCATTGATGGGTGCCTGCCACATCTTTTAGAGTCATCAATCTGCCCTCCTCTGACATCTCAATAGGGGCGTATTGCAATCTCCTCTTGGCACCTTACGTCTGTCCTCGGTTCCCCCCTAGAACATCTGGTCTGATGATGGCCTTCACACTTATCTTCTAACACACACATTCCTCATTCACACATGAAACAGAATTGATTTACACAGAGCATTTGAACAGGAATATCAACTCGCAATGCAAGAGAAAACAATCATTGCATTCTTTTACTTATTTTAAAATGCTAAACCTACAACAAAGTGGTGACCCTAAAAGGTCTGTTACTGCCTTGAAATCAGCTCAGATACAGATTCTGGCTGATGTATCTTTACCAATGGCCACTGGAGGTGACTCCTTTCTGCTTCCAGAAAGGGTGGCTGTCAGGATATGGTCAGATCATACATCAATACATTTAATACATGGTATATTATTATTCTTTATCCTTCATTCTAAATTATACAAAATATAAACATAAAATCCTACTACTGCAAGCCCATGGAAGGGTAAGGGTGGCCCTGAGCCCTAGGAACAGGGTAAGGGTAGATGCCTTTCACCTGGAGCCCTAGGAATTGAGAAAGGGTGAGGGGTGTTTAAATTAACCAGGTTACACCTTGAGCCCATGGAAGGGTAAAGGTGAGGGTCCTTAGCGTGTGCAGGTAACACTTGTACTGTAGCCCCTTCTGGAATGTGCATATGTACGCGGTGCAGACACAGGGGACTGCCATAGGCAGCCTTCATGTGAGCTAGCTCTTTTCTTACAATAACAGCTGTGAATAGTGAGCATAACTGTGGTGATGGGAAATTCACTTTTCTTTACCTGGCTTTTTTGAGTAGTGCAAAGCCCCATTGCTCCCAAAGGCTATGCAAATTAGCCCCTCACAACTCTTAAACCGCCCTCCATAAATTGTACATTTGCTTCTGCTGGGTACCTACATCACTGCTCTTGAGACTGGTCTTTCCCTCTTCAAGATCAGTTTGGCCTCTACCATTGTCCAGGTGGTGCCTCAGCTCTGCAGCATTCTTTGCACCCTGGATGCTCCAGGCCCAAGGATTTTCCATAGGCCAGGCATGCAAATACCTACATAAAGTATGTGCACACACACAATTATTTGCAGCACCACATTGCACCCAAACTCATGTGTTCCTGACCACTAGAGCCTATAAAATGCTATAGTTTCGTTACTTCTCAGTACACATAACTAATTATAACTACAATTATTACTATAAGGTGGATAGAAAGCTGGCTAGATTGTCAGGCTCAACAGGTACTGATCTCTAGTTGGCAGCCGGTATCAAGCAGAGTGCCCCAGGGGTCAGTCCTGGGGCTGGTTTTGTTCAGCATCTTTATTAATGATCCGGACGATGGGATAGATTGCACCCTCAGCAAGTTTGCGGATGATACTAAGCTGGAGGGAAAGCTAGATACGCTGGAGGATAGGGATAGGGTCCAGAGTGACCTAGACAAATTGGAGGATTGGGCCAAAAGGAATCTGATGAGGTTCAACAAGGACAAGTGCAGAGTCCTGCACTTAGGAAGGAAGAATCCCATTCACTGCTACAGGCTGGGGACCGACTGGCTAAGCATCAGTTCTGCAGAAAAGGCCCTGCGGATTACAGTGGCTGAGAAGCTGGATATGAGTCAGCAGCGTGCCCTTGTTGCCAAGAAGGCCAATGGCATATTGGACTGTATTAGTGGGAGAATTGCCAGCAGATTGAGGGACGTGGGCCATGGACTCTTATTATGTGTATGTACAGCGTCTAACACAATGAGGTGTTGACATCAGTTGGGCCACTAGGCACTCCTGTAATACAAATTATATATATTAATAATACCATATCTAATCTGGGACCAAATTTACCCCAATACCATAAGAAAAACTATTCTTGCTATATTTACATTGAAACAAGAAGTATAAACTATACAAAAAATCTTGTGAACATTTCCATTGGGACAGTTTCAGATACTTCAGTGGTTACATCTGAGGTTAACAGTCAGCAGAGTAAAGACAATTAAAGTCAAATATTTTCGTTCAATGTTGTGGGATAAATTGGTTTATTTTTGTTTAGGAGAGGAGCTCCAGAATTCGGTGCTGCTAAGTGTAAGAGAACGTCAGCAGTAAGAGAATGTCCTGTATTTTACAAACCAGGAATGAGAGTGAATGCAAGGGAGAGCAGACAAATGAAACTCTGCCACTGTCCTCTGTGGGCTGTCTGAAACCTAGCAGCAGTAGGGTCGTGTTTCTAGGTACTGTTGCAGAAGAGTCCATGAGTGTAGGGGTACTGGCATATGCTTAATTCAGGCTGTGTAGATAGCAGAGGGGCAGACAGAATGGTGCCAAGTGTGCTGGGGAGTACATGATAAAGCAGTCATTGCTACACCCTGTGATAGAGTGAAGCATATGTTCTCCCCAGCCCTTTGCAAACTGTTGTCTGACAGCTGTGATGAAAGTAGGGTAGGATTTGCCAGACCTTGTTAAGATCTGGGCTCCACGGTTCCGTCCCCATTTTCACTGGATTTTTATTTTCCTCCATCCCACCACTGCTGCTTTTTTTCCTCCTAAGCAGAACCAGGATGAAATGATAACTAACTTTAGAACCTGTGATTAATTGATACCAAATGATCCCTCTATCTACCTAATCAGTCTAACCTGGCCTTTAGTATTTCTGAGGCACCTTTTATCTTTGGATCTGATTTTTCAGAGGAGTTGAAGGTGCTCAACCCCAGCTGAAATCAATGGGAACTCTAGATGTTTAGCACCCTGGAGAATCATGCCCCTTGAATCTAAGCATTGATGCCAAGTCAAAACAAGTTGGCCAATCCCGGCTCTACATGTTTTGTGGTCTGCCCACCCCGATAAATTCTACATGTTGTTTTGAAATTTCACTGGGCTTGTGTCATCACATTCTGTCAAGTTTTGAGATATTTACTGTACTTTCTGATTTATGACATAAGGTGAAAACAGCCTTGATTTGGCTCTAAATGAGTCAAAATATATCCTGGAGACGAAGGAGAGATGAACTGGCTTGGATAACAGGGGGGAAAAAGCTTGAACCTTTGCCAGAATTTCATACCAAATCTTTTGAGGCTGAAAAATGTTATGATTAGCATTCCTCTTAAATTATGCTTTGTTTCCCCCGCTGCCCCACATCTTTCTTCATGGACTAGAAATAAAACTGCCCACAAGGTAGGCTATTCTTAATCAGCTAGAAGCAAGAAGGACCAGATGTCTCCTCATTCCTAGCAGATCTTCAGACCACCTTTGCAGACCCAAGGTGATGGGGTACCGGCATCTCAGATAAGCTAAATACTCAGTGTGGAATTCTGGCTCCATTTAAGTCAATTGGATGATTGTCATTGACTTAAATGGTGCAAGGATTTCACCTTTTTGAGTGCTTCTCCAAATCAACAACAAATGTACTTTTTGAAGTTCACCCATCTCTATATAAGATATAGAACTGGCTTTCAGAAAAGATGGGTTCAGTCCAGTTTTGCCACTGACTTATTCTGTGGCCTTGTGCAGATTATTGAACATCTCCATACCCCGTCTCTACAGTGGAGATTTTGATACTTAACCACCTTTGTAAAGTGCGTTAAGATTGAAAGAAGAAAAGTACTAAATTATATTATTAATAATAAATTATAGCATAGGAGATTAAAGTAGCTGCGGTGTACTTTAACCCAGGACCAAGTGAAAATTCTATTTAAGCATTTTCATTCAAAAAACTACATTTCTTTTGTTTCCTACATGAGGTTCTGGTTTTGGAACACATTAAACCATGGTCAGTTGTGTCTTATGTAAAAACAATCTATCATATTTTAAAAGACACCTACCTCTTGGTGTCTAAGTGCACCCTTCTCCTATGTATAATGCCAAATGCTGATTAAATCACAGTTTAAAAAATTGGTGTGTGTACTAGAGGATCAAAGTGGGATCTGGAGGAAGAGGGTAGATGGTGTTGCAGTCACACCAGGACTGAGGCTGCTCTCCCCACTTTTTTTATTTGCTGCAATCCTTCATGTGGAATTTAAGTCTGTTCTGCAACCTGTATAGAATTACACTGGCCCCTTGCCTTCATTAGCATGTTTTAAATTTCTTTCCAAAATGGACTGGGTTTTATTAAATTTATTACATGTTCTTCAGGCTATGGACAAGGAATACTATAAAGACCTTTAATAAACATTTGAATCCATGTTTTTATCACCCAGCTCTCCCCTTTACAATATACCTGTGTTCTGCAGTGATGAAGCGATCAGTAAAGAAATACGAAGATGTAGTGGGCTGGTCACCCTGCTCTGGCCCTGAAGGGGTTAAAAGCAGTCCTGGAGACGGCTGCAGTAGGGAAAGGGATTAAGAACAGCTGGGGGAAGCTGATTATAAGAGGGCTTATAAGAGGGCTGTGGGCCAGAAGCAGAGAGTCTTCTCTAGTGGGAAGGGCTAGCTGCCTGAGAGCGAGGTATCTTAAGTGGAGTTGAGCAGTGCTGGGGAAGGGCAAAGGGAGCTGGGGAGCTCTAGCCTGGTAAACCTGCAGGCCTTGGTAAAGGCCCAGAAAGTTACCTTGGGTATAGGCGGAGGCAGCTGGTCCTAACCCCTTGCCAGGGATGAGTGGCCATTACACTGCAGTCTGCCCCAGTCAGTGGGGGCTAGCTGATGACTGGCAGTAGCCACTGAGGCAAGGTGGGTTTAGATGGTTGGGTGGGGTCCCCTGAGAGGGGGGTCCCCTGGGAGGGGAGACATAGAGAATGGGGGTACTGCTGGGGCAGAACCCCAAGATGAAGGGCACCAGGGTCCAGGAGGGACATGGGGCCAGGGGCAGGTGAGACACCCCCTGCAGAGGGCGTTCTATATGCTGGAGAGCTAATTCCCTGGATGACCAGCAGGAGGTGCCATGCCAGTGAGTCATTGCCCCATTATAGGAGAGGTTTGGGGTGTTGTTTTTAACATGCTAAAAGCTTTTGCCCCTTGATTAGACCACGGCACAATGCACCGATTTCACCCCCTGCAAATTGCCTTAATTTCAGTTTTGGAATAAAGTTAAATGCAAAATTTCTGGTGACTAGAAAATAAGTAATTTATTGTGAGGTTCTGAAACAGTCGCTAAGGGCTTGTACAATATGAGCTTCTTGTACTGCATGCAAATACCTATTTAAAGGGATTGGAGAGCATCATTCTTTATAATTCAGTGTGATATTGTATTCCATCGCCAGCAGCTTAATTTATTTCTTTTACTATCTGTTCTCTCTTTCTCTCTGCCAAAAAATCAATAGCATGCAATGAGCAAAACTGAGCTGTTCAGTAATCTAACTGTAGTGGCTTTTTGTTGTTCAGCATATATTGACCTGGTTCTTACATTGGTTTAATGTAATTAACAAGCCCTTTGGTTGATAAAATTGTGCAGAAGAAACAATATCAAGTATATTGTAACCTGTCCCTGCTACCATCACTGCAACCAAGACTTTGAGCCATAATTCAGGCCATGATCTGTTTTTGGTTGCAAACAATAGCAAAAACCTAGTAATATGGGTCTGTATCTTGGTCACAGATCCATGCAGATCATCACTGCCAGGGGCAGCAAGAACAGTTTGCACAAATATGGAGAAATACGGTCGAAGACTATCCTCTCTCGCATAATTGTCCTTGCCCCAGGCATATTCTGTAGTATTCCCTCCATGCCTGCACAATACTTCTGCAGTTTTAGTGAACCATGGATCGCAGTTCCTAAGGCTGATATTACCCAGATGTGGAGAGCTTGCATGAGGGGCCTTATGAATTGTAAATTGTTCATCCAAAGGAGGAAGAGGGATCTGATAGTCACAAACAGAGTTGAGCGTAAACAGACATTGCTAGAGGCAGACCAGGAGAGGAATTACTGTGTTTGCATGTGGATACCAGGGCCTAGAATTCTTGCACTGATCTAGCCACTCTGTATCCCCAGGTGGGAATGGGTTGCAGGTCTATGGCCTGTGTGTGAGTTGGGTGTGTTGGATTGCAACCTCCCAATGCCCCACAAAATGCCTATATTTTGTGTTGTGTGTCTGAATTCCACCCAAAGGCCTTGATCATGCTCTCATTCAAGTTAATAGCAAAGCTTTGATTGACTTCAGTGAAGCAGGATCAGGCTTTGAGAACTCATACAGTGAATGGATATTGCCTGACCTTTCATCCTGTCTGTAACAGGTATCTAGGTGTATTAGATCATGCTAAGAATCAGCTAGATTAGATTCCACCCATTCAAGTTACAGCCCACTCCACCAGGGCTCAGGAAGCTTCTGTGACTTCTCTAAAAAGCATCTCTACCTCAGAAATTTGTACGTTAGGAACACAAAGATCAGTCTGCATTTTAACTCAGCTTTATTCCTTAGTTCAGGCACCAAGATCTGATGCCTGCTTTAACAGAGTTGTCCAGCAGTCATCCTTTAAATAGGACTTCTGGCACCCACCTCTGATTATGAGGTCACTGCTTGTTAGTCACCAGAAGTAGAATCCATGCTTGAAGAAATAAATAAAGAACAACCAGTACCTTACTGTAACAGGGCAGGGCTTCTCCCCAGCTTTCAAACACTCGGTGCCATGTCCGGTCTCCTTTAAGAAGATTTATTCTCTTAACGCACGCAAAATAAATAAATAGAAAACAGTCTTTTTGTTCACTCCTTTTCTCTCAGATTTCAGAGCCACCCCCTCTCAGGATTCTCTGGCACTGCTGCTCCTGGCAGCTTTCCAGTTCTAGGCAGCTCTGCTCCCTTGCTGGAGCAGTACCTCCAGGAATCCTTCCCTGCGCCCCTTGCTCTAGGGACCCACCAGTGCCCTCAGGAGATAGCTCTACAGCTTCCCTTTTACAGGCACAGCCAGTTCCAGTCACTCCCTTCCGCCTCTCATTTCCTGCCCTCTGGCAGCCTTTTATAGGCCCAGATGTTGCCTAACCCCCTTTCATTGTGTGGATTGGGCTCACCTGTTCTGACACAAGGGAGCTAGGCTCAGTTCTATGCAAAGGGACCCGCTACTATGTGACACACCTATCCCCTCCCCTGTTCTTTTTACAAAGACATTCTTCATAACACGTCAGGAACCCAAAATTTACCCACACCAATCAAAACATTCCCTTACTCTTTTAGCTTCTCACAAACACCCCATAAAGCATTTCACACTAGGCCACAGAATGTTCTCCCAGTTCCAGGGACCTTAGCACAGTTCCTCAAGCACAAACCCCTAGTCCCATTCCCTGAGTCTTATGCAATACGGCCAGGGTCATATCCCCAGCCTCACCAGGCCCTTGCAACATACAGTCTTATCTTCATTGCCTGGACTTCAAGGTCCCTGCATTCACAGGCCTTTCTGTCTCTGTGTGCAGAGTTTTGACCTCAGTCTCGAAGTCATGGACACTGAAGAGTAAGCAATCTTTTTCCTTTTTAGTGAATTGAAGCTCTGCCATGGGTTTTTCTCTCTTATGGTTGAGGTTCTGTCATTTGCTTTCTGCTGCTTCCAGTCGCTCTGTAAGTTTCCCAATTCTCAGGACAAGAATTATAAAACATGTACCTGTTATCTCCTTCCCCATACTGGAACCCTGTTTCCACACCTAGCCCTTCATCTGGGACTGTATTTGTTACCATGGTCCCATTGGAAGGTTTGCTTAATAGGAAGTTCAATCTGGGTCCCCACGATACATTGTTGAGACTATATTTGGGTCTCCACAGTATCCTGCCAAGTCTGGGACTCCATCTGGGCCCTCAAGGTGTCCTGGTTAGTTTGAGATTCAGTTTGAGTCTCCACGGGCGTCCATGAAAAACCTCCTAAGCTTATCTTTACCAGCTTAGGTCAAAACTTCCCCAAGGTACAAAATATTCCACCCTTTGTCCTTGCCGCTACCACCACCAAACTAATACTGGTTACTGGGGAAGAGCTGTTTGGACGCATCTTTCCCCCCAAAATACTTCCCAAAACCTTGCACCCCACTTCCTGGACAAGGTTTGGTAAAAAGCCTCACCAATTTGCCTAGGTGACTACAGACCCAGACCCTTGGATCTTAAGAACAATGAACAATCCTCCCAACACTTGCACCCCCCCTTTCCTGGGAAATGTTGGATAAAAAGCCTCACCAATTTGCATAGGTGACCACAGACCCAAACCCTTGGATCTGAGAACAATGAAAAAGCATTCAGTTTCTTACAAGAAGACTTTTAATAAAAAATAGAAATAAAGAAATCCCCCCTGTAAAATCAGGATGGTAGATATCTTACAGGGTAATTAGATTCAAAAACATAGAGAATCCCTCTAGGCAAAACCTTAAGTTACAAAAAAGATGCACAGACAGAAATAATGACAGGTTTCAGAGTAACAGCCGTGTTAGTCTGTATTCGCAAAAAGAAAAGGAGTACTTGTGGCACCTTAGAGACTAACCAATTTATTTGAGCATGAGCTTTCGTGAGCTACAGCTCACTTCATCGGATGCATACCGTGGAAACTGCAGCAGACTTTAACCAATATAAAGTCTGCTGCAGTTTCCACGGTATGCATCCGATGAAGTGAGCTGTAGCTCACGAAAGCTCATGCTCAAATAAATTGGTTAGTCTCTAAGGTGCCACAAGTACTCCTTTTCTTTCAGACAGAAATAGTTATTCTATTCAGCACAATTCTGTTCTCAGCCATTTAAAGAAATCATAATCTAACACATACCTAGCTAGATTACTTACTAAAAGTTCTAAGACTCCATTCCTGGTCTATTCCCGGCAGAAACCCAGCATATAGACAGACACACAGACCCTTTGTTTCTCTCCCTCCTCCCAGCTTTTGAAAGTATCTTGTCTCCTCATTGGTCATTTTGGTCAGGTGCCAGCGAGGTTACCTTTAGCTTCTTAACCCTTTACAGGTGAGAGGAGCTTTCCCGTGGCCAGGAGAGATTTCAAAGGGGTTTACCCTTCCCTTTATATGTATGACAGTAGGGGTGTGAGGGTATACAGTGCACTGATGCACATCTCAAAGAACACAGGTACTGTAGGGTAAGTAACCATTTGCTTGCTATTTCTAAGGTAACTTGAGTCAGTGTGCTATTATCGTTTAGCACATCGCAACAGTTAGAAGTCAGAACAATGGGAGATGAGATGCTGTGTCAGCCCATGTGAGCTGCAAATAGAACAAAAGAGTTTGTTTAAATTCAGTACATTCTGAAAACATAGTTAGTGGCAGTGCTTCAATCATGAAATAACAATCTATAAATGGAAAGCTAATTATAGAGTCACAGAAGATTAGGGTTGGAAGAGACCTCAGGAGGTCATCTAGCCCAACCCTCTGCTCAAAGCAGGACCAACCCCAACTAAATCATCCCAGCCAGGGCTTTGTTAATCTTCAAATGTTAGAGTTCTTTTGCTCTTTCATATCAACACTACCTTGTTTCCTTAAGTCACTACAGTTTATTTTTGTATTAGCATAAAACATTATTTTATTGTAGTTTGAACTCACCCTTTTATCTCAATTTTCCCACAAGCACCTTCATGCTTTCCTTCAGGCTCTGCCTACACATGAATTAATAAAGCAGTTTGTCCAGTGGTTGGAGAAGGAGACTGGATGTGAGGACTCCTTGCTTTTATATTCAGCTCTGTCAACATGTATTCATTGTGTAATGTTGGGCCACTCAGTTACCCAATCTCTGCTTCAGATTACCCATTTGTAAACTGGGTGCAGTAGCTCAGACCTGCCTTACTTGGGTGTTCGAAGAAGTAAATGATTGGGCCTCATCCCCATTGGCACTAACACACTTTACACCACTCTAGCTGTGTAAAGGGGCCTTAAAGTGGGTGTCAAAGTAATTTACACTCACTTTAAGAGACATTTACATGTGAATGAGACTCATGTTCTATTGGTTTTTAAAAATTCTCTTAGCTCTTTGCATGAAATATGCAAGTAAAATTTTATGATTAGCAGTACTATTAGTAATATTTAGCATATTAGGATCTGTTATGCATAAAGAGTAAAGTTTTCTCCCCTGGATTTGTGCTGGAAATGGCTCAACTTGATTATCATACACATTGTAAGGAGAGTGATCACTTTAGATAAGCTATTACCAGCAGGAGAGTGGGGTGGGGGGCGAGAAAACCTTTTGTAGTGGTAAACACCCATTTTTTCATGCTTTGTGTGTATAAAAAGATCTTGTGTACTTTCCACAGTATGCATCCAATGAAGTGAGCTGTAGCTCACAAAAGCTTATGCTCAAATAAATTGGTTAGTCTCTAAGGTGCCACAAGTACTCCTTTTCTTATCACTAGACAGCATCAACTGGTATATTGAAATAGATCTACCAAATTACATTAGGTTCTAGCACTTGGGAAGGAATTGCTCTCCTGTTATTTTCAGTGAATACTTAGCTATAGCTATTATGTAAACATCCTACTTACAGTAATCCAGTAAGGACATAAAATACAGACTGTTTATTTTAAGAAATAAACCACTCAGGATTAAGTAGGAATTAGGATGTAGATGCAGGTATCTCTGGCAATTATATAGTTTTCTGATGTGTGGAAACCCCAGATTGTCCATTTCATTTTACTCTTTCTCACTCTCCATAAAATATAAATTGGTCATTTTACCTAGAAAAAAGCTTAAGGCCCCGGGTCATGAGAGCACTTAAGCACATGTAAAGCATTAGACACATGTCCAAATCCCATTGACTTCAGTGGGAGTTAAGCATACATTTAAATGCTTTCCTGAACTGTGACATAAATCATGCAAAAGTCAAACATACCCATTCACATTTGTGAGGGCTATTATTTTTGAGAATAGGAAGTATGATATTGTTTACCTAGTGCTAAATGTGTACTGCTTTTATTATAGGTGAGACCAGTAGTACTGCCTATTATTAAAGTTGCTAACATTTCCTATTATAAGACCCTGGTTTGGGTTGCTTATAACTTCGTCAAACTGACTGTTTGTGCTGAAATTTTACATGCCGGGTGTTTTACTCAGGCTGAATTGTATTGGAAAATTTCAGACAAAACAGGTTGGCAGTTTCCAAGCATGAAGCTAGGGGAAAAATACATTGTTCTGCCCGTTTTAAAAAAAATTCTTTAACTTTTAGGGTCAAGAATCAGGGTTGTGTAATGAAGGATACTGTTGTCTATAGGACCCCTGCCTCATTTGCTTTGGAAGATGTGGAATGAATGAGGAAGGGGATTGCAGGAAGAGAAAGGATGGTCTCCTGGTTAAAGTAGGTGAATGTTGTGCTGGAGAATTTGATTCTGCCCCTGCCTATGCCACAGAATTCCTGTGTGTGATTCTAGGCAAGTCATTTAAACCGGACTTTGCACTGGTGGTCACAAATGTTGTGTTCCTTTTTTCTGGGTGCCCAACTCGATACCTGGGGGCATGATTTGCAGATGTGCTGAGCTCTTAGCTGCAGTGAAGCCAACAGGAGTAGCACTTAGAACATATAAAGTGCTATGGAATGCGGCAAACTCTGAAAAATCAGGTCTTCGGTGTCTCAAATTGGGTGGCCAGATTTTTTTTACCTTAATCCTCTGTGCCTTAGTTCCCCATCTGTAAAATGGGGACAATAGTACTGTCTCATCTCACAGGGATGTTATGAAAAGTCCAATTTTTAGAATAGATTTAGGCACTTAGGAACCAAAGGCTCACTGGAAGCCAGTGAGACTTAGGTTCCTAAATTCCAAAGTCACATTTGAAAATAGGACTTAGGGCTTGTCTACACCTGGACACTCAAGAAAAATTAATCCAAATTAACTAACAATGTGAATTTAAAGAGGATTGGTTAAACTGCATTAAACCCCTGTGTGGACGCACTCATTCAGAATTAAAGTGGCCTTAACTCAGTTTATCACTGATAAAATAGAGAGTCACAATTCCTCTCCTGCTCCAGGGGGAAGTAAATTACAGCAGTCTTTTATCTTAGTTTCCCCTTTATACCTCATTAACTCCAGCCAGTGAAAGAGGAGAGCAGGACACAGAGCCAAGACTCTGCCCACTCTCCACACCTCCCTTTCTGCTCTTTCTCCACCCACTTGCTCATATAGGGGGAAAGTCAGAGAGCAGGGCCATGTGCCACACCAGACCTGGACACCAGGTAAGGTTGGCCTTATTCCCCCTCACTCCGCTGTGTGGCTGAGTGGGTGAGCCACACAAAGGCAGTCTAATGCTAGCAATACAATATTAAGCTTTTTGTCTAATTTGTGTGCCTGTAAAAAGGAGTAGTAGTGGCACCTTAGAGACTAACCAATTTATTTGAGCATAAGCTTTCGTGAGCTACAGCTCACTTCATTGGATGCATTGAGCTGTAGCTCACGAAAGCTTATGCTCAAATAAATTGGTTAGTCGCTAAGATGCCACAAGTACTCCTTTTCTTTTTGCGAATACAGACTAACACGGCTGCTACTCTGAAACCTGTGCCTGTAAACACATTCACTGCATACAAGTTCTAAACATGATTATGTAGACTCCCTGGCTGTGTTAATTAAATCAATTTGCAAATTCTAATGTTAGATGTTGAAAGCCTGTATATGCCTTGGTGGCATGACATTTCATGAGATTGAAATGGCACTGTTTATAGATAATGTGATCTTCCCAGTGGACGCTGTCTACACTTTCATTTCTTGATAGCTTGTACCTTTTTGCTTTGTCGAAGACTGACTTTCACAGCCATATCACTTATGGGGCTTGAGGGCTAATAAAGTTCCCTTTCAGGGCTTGATAAACTGCCTTCCCTGATGAGTGGGTTTAACTGCATTTTTAGGTGGAGATTTCCAGAATAAGGCAATGGGTTATTTGTTTTGGGGGTTGCTTTTTAATAGCTATTAATGTCTTAACTAATTCCTGATAGGCTTATTGAGGAAACTATTTTTTTGCCAGAATCTGGAAATAGTAAGACCAGAACTAAGTTTTAAGTTGATTCGTATGGGAAGAGACAAAACATTTATCTTTGGTAGGTTCACAGGTTCTACTAGCATTTCTGCAATGTCCTAGTCTTTAATAAGGCCCAGTGGAAAAAAGCCCAATTTATCTGCTGTGCCAACAAGCATTTAGCACATTGGAGTGGAGGCTGTGTCAGACGGCTGATTATGGCTCACTGAGGGCTGGTCTACACTACCACGGCAAATTGATCAAAGTTACTCAACTTCAGTTATGTGAATAATGTAACTGAAGTAGACGTAGTTAGATCCACTTACCATGGTGGCTACACTGCGCTGAGTCGACAGAGCATCTCTAGTCGACTTCCTTTACGTTCCTCGGGGAGGTGGAGAACACAAATCGATGGGAGAGTGCTCGCCCATTGATTTAGCGTGTCTTCACGAGACCTGCTAAATCGACACTAGCTGCATTGATTGCAGCAGTGCCAATCTACCGGTAAGTGTAGACAGGCCCATAGTCTCTGGCCATCTCTGTGTCATCTCAGGCCATGGTGTGGCTTAGAGCAGTGCTACTCAAAGTGGTGATCTGTGGACCGGTTCCGGTCCGCGTGCCATCGGCTGCCAGTCTGCACGCACATTGGGAAAAAAATTGCCGGTCTCCCACATCAGATAGCTTGAGAAGCACTGGTTTAGAGCATACTAAGACCTATCGCAATGGTCCTTAAAAGCTGGGGATTGACAGAGTTCAGTGCTCTATGCATACACACCTTCCATATGCTTCCCTGCCCCTCTGATACCCTTCATGCCCTCTATATCAGGAACAAGATGGACAGGTGGCCTAGGAGCCAGCTATGCTGGCTTTATGCCAGGTGGGAACTGCCCCATGATGAGAGAATTCTCACCTGGCTAGGTATTGCCATATCCTAGCCCCTTTGTGCCACGCAAAGAGGGAGGGGTCTGGATAGGGGGAAAGAATCTGGCTCCAAATGTCTGTTGTAAAGAATTCTTTCAAAGAAAGATTGTATGTAGTCTGACTATTACTCCTTTGGGGACACTGAAGAATCCTTAATCTCCACTTTGCATGCAGAGTTTGAATTGCTGGTAGTGAAGTGCATATATTGCTGTTTAATCATCAAAAATATGTAATTTAAAGAATTTCCATTGTCTCAGTTTCTGTAACAGGACTTAGAGTTTCAAAGATATATGAAACCCATTGTAAAATATATAGTGGACTTGCCAAGCCTAACTGGTAATAGTTATAAATACATTAAATATATCTTAAGAAGCATCATTTTTAGTACAAAGGTTAACAATGTTCATGTTATAAGGTAATGATTGCCCAATAGGGATAATCTGGATTCACTTCAGAGACCAAATACAAACATAATAAAAGAAAACAGGTTGGCTTTAAAAAATTAAACGTTTTATGTCTTTAAAATATCATGTGACTCTTTCAATTATTAAGACAGAGAACAC
The DNA here is from genome assembly GCF_965152235.1 of Eretmochelys imbricata. Taxonomy (NCBI): domain Eukaryota; kingdom Metazoa; phylum Chordata; order Testudines; family Cheloniidae; genus Eretmochelys; species Eretmochelys imbricata. The sequence continues at coordinate 342,320,061 of NC_135572.1, read as the reverse complement.
TTCCAGAACTGCTATACAACTGGGTACTAGTGGGCCAAACTCTACTCTCAGTTTCACAGTATAAAAACATACATAGAAATTCTATGGTATATTGAAGTCTACAGTATATTGTGTTACTCCATGCTCATAGCAATGTAACTGAAACCAAAACTTGGACCAGCATCCCTAATGACAGAATGTCTGTGATTAGTTAAGGTATACTTGTAGCACTGAGGTCTTTTTTTGCTATTTTTAGAATATTTCCCTTAAAACACAACTCCAAGCAAAGTCATATATTGTGTCTTTGGACATCCAGCTTTGTAACTGATAAAATTTTAATGAAATGTTATTCCTTTACTTTTCGTCTCTCAGAACGAAACAGTTTATATCAGTGCAAGCTAAGCAAATGTTGTTTGGGATTTTTTTCCAGTAGAGGGCAATGGAATTCAGTGATTGGTGACTGGTATGATAAGGTAATCGAAAAGGATGAAGGCTAGGATTGATTGAACAGCTGTGAAAGAGATGCTGCTCCAATTGTATTTAGATTACTGATAAGGTAATTCCCCCAGTGATTTGTTACATTCAAATTGCAATAACAGAGAATTGCCATCAACAAGGCATAAAATGCAGTTTTCGACTTATCTAACTCATTATGTAGGAGAAAGCAAAGATACTGATTGCTCTAAAACTGGAAAACTTTTGTAACAAAAATGGATAAGGCCTTCATAACATTGTTAAATATCATATTCTTGTATAAATTTGGCTTGTGTTACATCTGGAATAAAAAATGATCACTTGGTGATATTCCCAGTTACAGTCGTCATTGTGTGACCATTTACCCATAAAATTTACCATTTCTCTTTCCTTTTTTTTCTGCTGAGCTTATCTTGAAAGTGAAGGGTAATTGTTAAAGTCCAGTATATGTGCCAGAAGACAAATGCTGCTGCAAGCCTCACGAATACCTTCATTATTTACAAAGCGTTCATGTCCAAAATCTAATCGGAGAATTGAGATTTTATTTTTTTTTTTAACGGACATTGGGATAAGTGATGCAAAATTAATTAATTTGAAGAAAACCTCAACACAGAGTCCTGCTCTGAGGAAGCTGTGATGGTTTGAATTATATCGCAACAAAAGATTTCCCTTAGCTTTCTATTAATTTGTTGTCTGATGGGGCAGTTCTTATAGGAGATTATTGCACTTCCTTTTAATACATTCTCTTCACTGAAGGCCAGACCCTGCTACCTTTGTTCACGTTGAGAGGTCAGACTAGTACTTACGTTAGAAGGGGCTACTCACCAGGAGTAAGGGTGGCAGAATCAGGGGATAGAGCCGGTGCTATGGTGCCACTACACCCTGCCAATAAGCAAGTGGGTGAGTAAAGGGGCAGAGACTGGGAGACAGTGAGCAGAGTCCCTCATAATGCACCAAACAGCAGAGTTTAGCTGCGAGAGGAAGTAAACTGTATCCTGCACAAGGCTCCAGTGACTTAATTCACCCATCAAACAAATGAGAAACCAGACAAGGAATCATGACTCACTCTCCTCTCATTTTGACTAGTTTCACATTTGTGTAACTCCATGGAATTCAATTGCGTTACTCCTGATTACGGCAGAGTAACTAAGTGCAGAATCACACCAGTGGGAGTTTAAACTGAAAAGTGGGAGAGAGAGAAAAAGTTATAAAGGCTTCTGACAGCTTTAGTATGGGACGAATGATCTGACAAAAATAACATCAATGCATTTCTAGACAGGAGAGTCTTAAGACAAGTTAAGCTATCAATCATTTGTATCACTCACCATTCAGTAAAAAGATTCAGCTTCTGAATCAGTCATTACTATGTAAAGGAGAATTAGCAAAGTCTCTAAAAAAATGCAGATAAATGTCATCGGACTGAGCACTAGAACAGAAGTTCCCAAACTTCTTTGTGGAGTAGTCCACATCTTTTCAGAGATTTTCTTATGGGCCTTATCCCTTCCTAGCCATGATCCCACGCAATCACACATTGTCGTGAGAAACTGATTATACGACACAGTAAAGCAAGGACATATTTTAGGGCCTGAGCATGCCTCCTTCTCAGGCGGCATTTCACTATCTAATTTTTGCTCTTCCTTTCAGTCCGTCTCTCAGTCCTGTGTGTTCTGTTCATCTGCCCCTGCATGCATCTCATTTCTCTTTATTCCCTTCCCCTTTTCTGAACAATCTGAAGGAATCATTGATAATTAGGAATCTGTGATAAATAACACATTATAAGCTGCTTGTCTCTCCAGCCCCGGAAGAACTAAGGCCATGCCCAAAGTCTCTTTCAGGCCCACACCACAGGGCACAGTTAATTGATTCAAACACCAAAACTCAAGAAGTAACACAAAACAATGCTATTCCTCTGACCAACACAGGCTGCAGAGGTGCAGAGGCCTTTCCCTTAGCTCGTCTATCACCCATTCCAGGTCCAGTCACAGAAACTTACTTCCTTTCACTAGCTCCCCTTCCAATGGAGCTCTCTCAGCCCTTTGTAGGGAACACACCTCCCCCTTCCCAGCTGGTCTGGTAACTGAACAGGGTTGGCTGACTTCAGGCCTCCTGGCTCAAAAGGGGGCAGCCCACCCTGTTATGCACATTCAGACAGGTAGGGATTTTGATCCAGATTTTCATTAGAGGCCTCTAATTTAGGACGCCGCTGTTTATGGCTGCCCAAGCTGAAATACCTAAGGCCGGAGTTGAACGCCACTTCAGTGGGTGATGTGGGAGGTGAGATTCAGAAATCAGGCACTAAGTGTCTCTAACTGCCATCCAGAATTTGAGGTACCTGTTAGGGGGCTTATTCCTTCACCCACTTACTTCCCTGGTCCTTCTCACATGAACAGAGAGCAACAATACCCGAAGTCCAAAGGTGCAAACAATTCGATGTTTATTGGGGTGAACTTCCAGCAAGCATGATTCCAGTTTCTTTCCTTAGTATCCTCCTTCCCAGCTCTGACACCACAGAGCCTTACACCTGTGTCCCTGTTCCCGTTCCTACCCTTCGCCAAACATGATTCCAACTTCCTTACTCCCATTCCTATTTCCCCCTTTAGCAAAACATGATTCCAATTTTCTTACCCCCATTCCCTGTTCCCATCTCCCCCTTTAGCAAAACATGATTCCAATTTTCTTACCCCCATTCCCTGTTCCCATCTCCCTTACCCATGCACATGCACATACCCACACCCACACCCAGTCACTTCCTCATTGACTACAGATTATATAGTAAAACTTGAGTTCTGCTTAGCTATACCTTAACCAATCATTTTCCTGAAATTTAACTAACCAATCCTAACATATTGTAACATGATTATGTAACCAATTATATCCCACCATCTTAATTAGTTTACACCCAGCAAAATTAATTATACAGCAGACAGGAACAATCACAGAACCAGACAGAGATTATACAGACAAACAATAGCAAAGTGGGAACTACAATGACAAGACAACACAGAAGTGAGGATTTCACATCCCAGCTATTGATAAGTGAGTTCTTGCCAGACAGGATGCTATCAAACTAAGTTTCCTTTTACATTTTCTAGGCACTTCCCTTTCTCTGGAGGTGATAGGAACTATCAGGACAGGATTGTATTCCTAACAGCCGAATAGCACCTTATTTCAGTGTGACTAGTTTGGAATGTGAGGAGGTGACCGTTCGCTTCCCAGCTTATGGCTGCCTCTGCTGCTTAGCCAAAGGTCTTAGCCTAAGAACAGGGCCACAAACTGTCACAGTAAGAGAAGGCCCTTACACCGGCAGACAGTGATTTCTTTCTTTTATACCTCTAGAACTAGCCAAGCGATAAGAATACACCTAAATTCTTAGAGTATAGGCCTTTACAGACAGGCCTGAATATCTATATCCTAACAGTACCCAAAAGTAGAAGCCACATTTGACAGTTTGGGCCCGAGAACTAACCAACACTTGCACTCACAGCTCATTACTAAAAAATGCAGGTGCAGTTACTCATAGGCATAAAATAGTGCCCACAAAACCAGAAACTGTCACAGGCCCATGTTGTCTATATCATTGGAATTACTCGTCTCAATCTCCTGCCATGCCCAAGAAAGATGAATGTGCTAAAACTTCTGCCCCGATAGAGGGATCATTACATTTTTTTGTGTGTATTAGCCATCACATGCCAGAACTGAGATTCACAAGGAAGGAAGTGTGTGTGTCAGTAATCCTGTGAGCACTGATCTGTTTCACTGGTTTGGATGTCCACAGCTGAAAGAATTTTAAACATTGCAAGAATTAAAGGTAAACTGATACTCTCCATAACCCTCTCCTTACGTCTGCAGCTACATCCTTAAACACCTGATAACAGCTATGAGAAAATGGTTCCATAAAAAACCAATATCAAGGGTCAAATACTAAGGGCCTCCTTACTCAATCTTTTGTCAGTAGACTTTAGCAGGAGTTTGCCTGCGCAAGGATTGAGTTGGGGATTTGGCTGTAAGGGAAGGAAGTGCTCTCAAAGGGGTTATATGTAATATTTACTTTATATTGTCCGGCTATACAAGAAGGACAGGAGACATTTGACATGGGTTTAATCAGGCCACAAATTTATCATTTGATTTCTGGGACTATCTGGCAGATAAACGTGTACAGTGCAGCTAATCCCACATTTATTCTGTAATTACCAGGGGGGCTTCCACCAGCTCCCCCTCTTTTCCATCCAGGTCCCTCCAGGTGCTGTGCAGTCATTGTAAACATGTACTAATGTATAATTATTTATATTTAATATTTTTAATACTGGAAACTTTTGTCTTTACTGAGATGGAACAATCCCAGATCTGAACATCCCTTCAAATTTGGGGCTTTAGGATTTCATACCCTAATCAGGATAAATTGCTCATTAATTATCTGCCAAAGCTGCAGTTCCTGTTTGGGCACTGAGTGAAAGTACAATAGCCACTCTGCTCAAGCAAGCCCTGAGGGCAACATGAGAACAAAAACATATAGTCCTCAACTAATTTTGTTTTGTTTGTTTTTAAAACTCCTTCTGGGCAGCGTGCTTCAGATAAGGCACTCTCCTTGTCAAACTGTTGAAAAGTCTGAATGTTGATATCTGTGCCTTATCTGAAGCACGCTGCCCGGAACCAGAAACAAAAAATGAGGACTATGCATTTTTGTTCTCCTGTTGCCCTCAGGGGTTGCTTGAGGATCTTTGGCAGATAAATTGCTCATTAATTATCCTGATTAGGGTACGGAATCCTAAATCCCTCCTCCTTGTACTTGAAAACTGTTATCATGTCCCCTCTCAGTCTTCTCTTTTCCAGACTAGAAAACCCCAGGTTTTTTTCAGTTGTCCCTCACAGGGGTCATATTTTCTACACCGTTAATCATTTTTGTTGCCCTTCTCTTGACTTTCTCCAGTCTGTCCACATCTTTGCTGAAATGTGGGGCCCAAAACTGGACACAATACTCCACTTGAGGCCTAATCAGCACAGAGCAGAGCAGAAGAATTACTTCTCATGTCTTGCTTACAACACATCTGCTAATACATCCCAGAATGATGGTCGCTTTTTTTTTTTTTTTTGCGACAGTGTAACACTGTCTCATATTTAGGTTGTGAGCCCCTCTGACCTCCAGGTCCCTTTCTGCAGTACTCCTTCCTAGGCAGTCATTTTCCATTTTGTATGTGTGTGCACCTAATTTTTCCTGAACAGTCTTTAATTTTGGGGGAGAGGGGCTGAAATCCAGATTTGAAAGAGGAGCCTCCCTTTGTGTTGTACTCCCACATAAGGTTCTGGGCAGATTTGCAGCCCCTCCGATCAGGGGAGCACAGAGCTAATACCAAGACCCTCCACCATGCAGTACGGAACCCAAAAGAGAGGGCGAGATGTAGTTGGAGCCATGATTCCTACATGTCATCTAGTAAAGCTTGCTAGGCACGTCGGAGGATAGGAGGTGAGGTATGCTGCATGTCTTATGGGTGTTGCCTTTTGAGTGCTCCCTGGATGTTGGAGTCACTGCCCCCCAAATTCAAAATCACCCAAGTTCAAAATCACCCAAAAGTCCCACTAGTATGGAGTAGCTCAGGACTATGCAAAATAGGAGCAAAATGGAAAGATCTGCATAAGGGCTAAGACATAATATGGGTGCCAAAGGTTCTTCTTCTATTAATTATACTTCTTATGTTATATGCTATGGGCTGCTTAAAAATGAATACCCTGTGAAATTTATTCCCTTTGATGCTGGGCTTCCAGAAATGTGTTGGCTTCCTTTAAGCATTTATACAGAGGCTGGAGACTGTTACCCTAATTTAACATTCTACTCAACTGATGTTATCGCCTAAGTAAATAAAGCTGCTCACGCTATATGCTGTGATCACGCTGATATTGAAATTTAAACAAAATGCTTCCTGTGGCAATTTGTGTTAGCGATAAACTCCCAGCATGACCATGACAGCATGACTCCACAATGCTAAACTGTATACAGGCAGCAGCATCCCTTGCTCAATTCAGATTATTTCCGGCATTGTTTGCCTGCCCTCTGGTGTTAGTTAGGGAACCACTGATAAAACTGATTTATGAATGCACACACTCGAGGCTTGGTCAATGTGTGATGCCTCTTTCAGCGGTGCCTCTCCTAGTGGTGTTAATTGGAAGCTCTAGAAAATAATGGAAATTAAACAATGGTTAAATAACTGAAATATGGTGGAATTTAGGGCAGAAAGAGACAAATCAAAAATAACAGGCAGATCTCAAATGAAGGTCCATTTGAAAAGCAAGCCTTACTTCATTCTGATTTTCCTTTACCACTTAAAAATTGAGATTGCATAACTTCTGTTGTCACTAGAAAATACTACCTAAGGATTCAGCCAGGAAACTACCATTAACATGAGAAGAAGATGAGGGCAAAATCTCTAACAACTGCTTACAATGTATTCTGAAGGTTTTCACATGTATAATCAGGGCTTTATAAATTTTTGTTGTCTGGCAGAAGGCAAAAGAGCAGGATTTTGATTAAATTAGGGGAAAAGTCTTTTAATCTGTCTACTGTTATGGCTATAATCACTAGTACCTAAGCACCTCACAAACCCTGGATTTCTGGGTTCTTTGTTTTTCAGAGCATTACATTTTTAAAAAACTCTAAAGTGATTAAAACTAAAATGAGATTCTCAGATGTGATCTCTTCCTTACTCTGGGTCTCTCACTTTTCTGTAGAGCTCCTCACCATAACATCTAACACTGATCATATTTCACATCTCTTGTCCCCTCTGCAGTTTTGATGCAGATGCAGATAGTGGGGGTGCTGTACATCTCATTCTAACTAGATTGAACCCCAAGGGAAGCATCCTTCAAAGCCAACACTCTCTGCCAAAAACTCCCACTAGCCCGCTCGCTGGTTGGCTTTCCTGCTGTAATAAGCATGTGTATAAAACATTGAGGTTACACAGGTGTCACTTATTATTTGTAGACTAATCTCCTTGTTGCTCCTGATCTTTATAGGTTGGAATGCATTCCTCACTTCTCCAATTCAGCTCTCCTTTGATCTCCACACTATAATTGGGCTGCCTAATCAAGTGAAACATTTTACTTTATGTTGTTTTCCTGAAGAAACCTCCTCCACCTCCTTACTAATACACTTTCCCTGATATGAATCACCTTTAAGTTAATAGCAGATTTTCTGAACTCAGCGAATCTTAGTTGCCTTTTGCACTTGCAAAGCTTTACAGAGAGCTCTACAGTGTCACCTGCAAAGTCAAGGGCACTTAGCGGATCCTTCTTATTCCCGTCCACCTAAAAGCAATTCTCTCAATTTATTCCTTAATATCGACAATGCCAGTGCGTTAACAGGAAACGTGATACAGCACGTTTGGGGCAGGCAGTGGAACCTTGAACAGCGGAGCAGCTGATTCCAAACACCACCTGAACTAACATTTTTCCTCTTGTGGGTCACTCTAGGATCAGGCATCAGCCAGGCATTTGAATCTGAGCCTTTTTAAAAATATTTCCCTTTCTTAAAAAAAAAAGTTTTGTCCTTGACCACCTTGCTGTTTTTCTGCTCCCCCTGTGTGCCTAGCCAGTGGACTTGCATGACATGTCAGTAATGTTAGTGCAAAATGCTGCTTTCTAAACCTCCCTGTGGATCCTGCCTGCATATTTTGTGCTGTCTCTCTACGCAGAGATACACTGATGGTGTTGGAAGGCAGGTTCGAAGACCAAATTCAGAATTAATCCTGGAACTTCACACGCTGCAAATCAGACACAGAATTTTGGGTAATGTTTTTTGTTTTTTTGGTTTTTTTTTAAGAGTCTAAATGGCATAGGAGCCTAAGTCCCATTTTTCAAAAGAGACTTAGGAGCTCAAATCCCATTGATTTTCAAGGTGACGTAGGCTTCTAAGTTCTGACATCATTTTTTAAAATGGGGACTTAGGGGCTTTTGGAACTGTTACCCTTTATCCTTATGTTGAAACATGCATACAGCCACATTTTATTTAAAGAAATTGATGTAAAAAGTCAAAATCAATGTAATATTCAAGGTCCATTCTTAAAGTCAAGAGATGTCAGGAAATGCAAACATTAGGGTCTATAGTGTTAAAAAAACCCTGACCATAAAGTTAGGCTCCCAAATGATTGTCCTAGTTTTCAAAGTGCTAAGCATCCAACAGCTCTCAGTGACCTCATTAAGAGCTACAAAGTGCTCAGGATTTTGATAAATCATATATTTAGGAGCCTAACTTTTGACACCCACTTTTGAAAATGTCAACAAAGCTTTCCACATAATATTAACTCAGCAGCACTGCATGTCTTTGCATTTTGTGGGATTTACTCAGACACACACATTACATGAAACTACAAATTTAACCAGACAAGCATAAAAGGGAAAATCTTACATTTATGCACTGCAACCAAATTAACCTTCATTAACGTACAAATGAAAAGATTTAGCCTTAATTTACCATCTCCTGCTTTTGGATTTTATTAGTGCACATGTGCTTTAGCATAGCCTATAGGAGAAAAAGTCGGGGCGGGGGGGGGAGCATCTTTGCCAATCATTTGCTGTGGTTTCTTTCCCCCAGCCTGTGGATGGAGCTTCTGAGGTTTCATCTCCTCCCATAGTAGAGTGGACAATTTGAGCTAGAATTGCACATAGACATGCACCTCTAAGCATTCTGCAAAATAATTTTAAAGGCATTTTGTACAATTCAACAAATTGATCTGACAGAAGAACTTTGTTCCTTGTAGCTGTCTAGTTATCAAAAGAGGGGCCTTGATAATCATTTTCCAGCAATTCTCTACTTTATCTGCAAAATAAGTCTGACTGTTACCCGAATGCTAGTAACGCACGCAAACCATGAAGGAGGGGAAGGCTCAGTCCTTGGCAAAGTATTTACTGTAGATAGTATGAATGTTTTAAATGTTGCCAAACTGTATGTAACGTAGCAAGTCCTAACCATTGAGTCTTTATTTGGCACCAAAGAGTTTAGGCTACCTGTCAAATTGCACATTTGGTATTTGAAAAATGTGTGCTGGGAGATGTGGTCTATTCTGTTTGTTTAACTCAGCTGCAGAGGATGATTGCAAATGATCTCATTGCAAGCCTTTATTTTGCCCTGGCGCACTATGCACAGACTCCTTTGTAAGACTTCCCTTCTCACAAAGAAGGGCTCCATGTGTTGTGACTCCATGTGGCAGGAAGCACAGGGATTATTGTTTTATCATTTTTATCTCCTGTATAGTAAGCAGCAATATTCACTTAAAAGGCCCTCATCACTCAGAATTCTGTGCCCAGTTCTGGTATCCATGGTATAAAAAAGGATGCTGAAAAACTAGGGAAGGTTCAGAGAAGAGCTACAGGAATGATTTGGGGGTCTGGAAAACCTGATTTACGACGAGAGACACAAGGAGCTCAACCTGATTAGATTATACAAGAGACAGTTAAAAGGTGGCTTGATCACAGTCTGCAAATACCTACACAGGACAAAAATAGAAGAGAGCTGTATAATAGACAAAGGAATAACAAGGAGAGTATAATTAAGCACAGACAGTTATGAAAAGACGCATGTCTTGTATTTTTTTGTATCTTGGCAATCCAGATGTTTGGGAAGCTGGGGACTGTCCATCGATAGCCACCAGAGGGCACAGTAGGCTAACTGTTGAAAAACACAAACCAATGGAAGTAAAATGGGTAGACAATATAATAAGTCTTTCCTTTCTCTCTCTATTCCATACCCAATGCACTTGTCTGGCTCCTTGTTAAACAATCTGAAGTAATGGACCTTCCATAACTGAGTGCATCTCCCTGTCAAGAAGTTCTGCATGGGTGACTAGAAAACTTGAAACACCAGTGAGCGATTCCAATTCTAGGCCAAATTACTTTCCCTCTGGTTGAAATCTTGGGGTTATCGCTGTCAATCATGCTTTATAAACAGTTTCAACATACACACCATAGCCAAGGTTTAAAAACAATGGTTGACCAAAATTACACTCCTAATTCCGTATTTAGGCACCTAAACAAGTGGCTTGTTTTTCAAATACTTACAAAAGCCATGTTGACTCATTCCCAAAAAATCATGTTTATCTATGTGTCTGATAATGCTGTTCTTTACTATAGTTTCAACCAATGTGCCTGGCACTGAGAGCCCCAGGAATGTACATAGCTGGTCCAAGAGTTCAGCAATGAGTTCCAGAGGCAACGAACAGTGGCCTGAGTAAACTGTCAGGGCCTGTAACGTGGGTTGTCTGACCTAACGGTTGGAGCCTGGAGCTGAGTTGGTGTCGCAGTTCGGAGTCACACCAAGGATCCCTGCTGGAGTGAGAGTCCGAAGCCACACCAACAGTTAAACCGGAGTCCGAGGTACACGAAGCATCAAGCTGGAGTCAATAACTGGAGTTAGCACAAGGAAGCAGGAATGAGGTGAGGTGACAAGAACAAGGAGGAGGAACCAGGCAAGGAGCAGCAACTTAGTCTCAGGGGACTGGTCAGCAGCAGGCCTAGTGTTGCTCAGACAAGAGTATGGCAGGAACAGGAAACTTTATGCTAAGAGGTGTCCAATCCGCAGTCTGTGGCTAGTCAGCTGAGCCCATTGAGCCAGTGGGTGTAGCCCCTGTTTGTGGGGTGTCAGCTGCAATTTCCTTTTCTGGCCTTGAAGCACACTGGCACGGACCCACAGCGCCTGACACTATGTAGGGCTCCCACAATTCTTGATTTGAGGTCTCTACAGAGTGTAAACTGGTTGGCTGGTGTACTAACTTGCAGAGCCTTCCGGCTGCTGTTCCTGAGCGTGATGCTTAAAAGAGAGATTCATTACCAAGTCTTGTGGTGGATTCTCCATCCCTGACAATTTTAAAATCAAGAATGGGTGATTTTCTAAAAGATCTGCTCTAGGAATTATTTTGGGGAAGTTCTATGGCCTGCATTAGATGGGAGGTCAGACTAGATGATCCCAGTGATCACATCTGGCCTTGGGATCTATGAATTTGGGGGAAATAACCTTTTCAGTTCTCTGCTCTGCAGCAGCTAGGATAAATTAGTTGGGATCTTACACTGCTGTTTCCTTCCTGATTATATTCACTGAACTCCCCATCAAGTGCCTACATGCGAAGTGCGTTTCAATCTTCCTAAACGAAACATGGTCAAAGAGCTCAAACACATGTTCTTCAGAGAGAGGTGCCCTGGAATTACATCACGCTTTGGCAATAAATCCCCAGGATAATCTTGGAAACAGGACATTTCATCTCTATGGAAACGGTGTGGTTAAATCCTTTAAAAATATTAATAATAAGCATTAGATCCAAACGCTTCCCCCTTCTTGATGGGAATGGAAGGCATCCCTAAGTACTGCATGGGATGAGGCCAGGAGGCTATGTAGAGAGGCTGGATTTCTCCATGTGTTACAGATCACAACTCCATAATGGTACCTAGGGAAGTGGTGCACGGTTGCTCTGCGTGAGGAAGGCAGGCAGGAGACAGGGCAAATACATTGATCTTCCACCCCCCAGTGGAATGGCACAAGCACAGAAGAGGCCACTGCAGCCCTTAGATGGGAGAAGCGGCTGCAAAGTGGATACACTGTAGCTCGGCTGCCTTCTCCTCTCCCATTGTGCCTGGAGAGATTCACAGCCTGTAGCTGAGTTATTTGATGTAGGAAGACAGGTAGGAGGTGGGCATTGGGGCTTATATGGGATTCCAGCTTCAAAAGGCTTTACTGACATTAAAACATCTTCAGCATCCCTGGGAAGTGGGTGACTGATACTCTGCCTACTTTACAGATGGGAAAACAGAAGCTGCGTGCTTTAGACAGAAAGTTGCGGATTCAGGCGGTCTGGTTCAGTCCCTGATTCTGCTGCAGACTCTCTGTCTGATCTTGGGTAAGTTTCTTACCCGCTCTGTAACTGAGTTGCCTACCTGTAAAACGGGGCTAATGACACTTCCTTTCCCTCATCTTTTGTGTTGTCCACTTAGGGCTTGTTTACACTTAAAATGCAACAGCCCCACTGCTGCGCTTCAGCTTAGACGCTATATACACCAATGGGAGGGGCTTCTCCAGTCACCATAGGTAATCCACATCCCCCAGAGGTGGTAGCAAGGTCGACGGAAGAATTCTTCCATCAATCTAACACCACTTGCATGGGGACTTAGATGGGCTTAACTACATCACTCTGGGGATTTTTCACACCTCTGACCAATGTAGTTAAACTGACCGAATTGTGTAGTGTAGACCAGGCTTCAGACTGTAAACTCTTCAGAATAGTTTAGGTCTCTTACTACATTTGTGCAGTGTTGAGTACAATGGGGATACGATCATGGTTAGAACCTCTAGGACCTACTGCAAAATTTCTCTAAGCCAGCAGAGGGAGTCAGAATGAGGCTAAGAGATCTTGGCACTTGGTTCATCATCACTAGACCTTTATGCAGAATCAATATACACCTTAAAAACAAACAATGGTTCTAGCCTGGAAAACAGAGTTAATATAAAATGATAGCATTCTGCTGGCAGTAATTCACTCCATAGCTCCATGAAATTTACAAGGAACATGACATGTAAGCAGTTAAGACAGCCAATGTCAACTCTTTTGAAGAAATGTTTATTTAACAACTGAATACATGCTAAAAGAAATAATTTACAGCAGCAGTTTCATTACATTTTTCTCTCCAGTTTTCTAGTTCCCGTCTGAATTGCAGTGATAAATACGGAAGTAGAATTATTTACTACCCAGTGAGGAATGTGCTTACAAAGTGGCACATCACCTTGGCACCGAAATAGCAAATAAACCACCCTATAAACTGTGTGACAAAACCTTGCATTTTAGTCTTGTGTTGAACACATTGAAATGGAGTACCTCTAGATAGCAGTACTTTATACTGTACCTCCTTACCCTAGTCAAAAATATTTACATCTCTTTTGGCTAATGTGTAGGTAGCAAAAACTGAACTATTAAACACATACCATTGATATTCACTAAATAATACATAAAAAAAGGATCCGTAAATGCGCATTCACATGCATTTTAATTTTTTTTTACACAGTGACTTCGTTTGGGCCATCAACGGTTAACTCTGTTCTGCAAAGATGCAGTTTCTTAGCTTGATACTGTAGTTTAACAAAACCAGACAGTCATTATGAGCTATTGAACAACTCCTATCTTGAGCGGTCCATGCAAATGCCAAGGGTAGTTTAGTAAGACGATAAAAGTCTTGCAAATTTCTATCTTTAAACAAATTTCAATAGCGTTTCCTGGTTATAAACAAAATCCTTTATTTCTCTCCACCTTACATATAACCTTCTACTTGGTTCACCTATAGCTTGGAACTGGAGGTTTAGAGATTTTTTTGTTGGTGATTTAAAGGGATGGTTTCCTTTTATTTGCAACATTATGACATATTAAGAAAAAATACAAACAGGATGTGTGAGCTATACTGAAATTGTAGGTCATCCTTCTATGCACAAATTTGTCACAATCTCTGGTCTTTGAAATCAGTTCATTTCAAATAGTATCAGATGCTGTTGTAACTCAGACCAATTCCTGTTTAAGTGCACTCTGGTTGACATCAACTGTTTCATCTTTGGGTCTGATCCTTTCAGCCTTTCCTTATGTGAGTAGATGCACAGACTTCAGCAGGACTGATTATGTCAAGAAGGACTGTACATGTAAGTTGAAATCTGCAGGGGGTGACCCTTTTATGTGTACAGTTAAACATTTATCAAATGGCAAAACCGCATGGCTGCTGTAATTTCACTCTTTCAGAATGAATTATGTTTTACAGAGATTTTTTTTTCTGTGAAGGAATGCCAGTTTTCAAATGTAATCTCTAATTAATCTTCTTTTCAATAGGCTGTTGTAAAAGGGAACAAAGTTGAGGGGGAAATAATAAGTGACAGTAACCATTAAACATACAAAGCAGCAGATTGGATAATTCGGGGCCCATTGAAGTCTGAGTCTTTCCTCTGATTTCAGTGGGCTTTGGAAGTCCTCTTTGCTAAAGGGGAAAACATTTTAAATGATTTTAATGACTTGGTGATACAAAGTAGCCTTAATAGGCTGAACAATGAGCTATAAGTACAACAAAATACTTCAGCTGATAGGCTGTGATGAATTTCAAACACTTAAGCTGAGAAATTAATGCTCATGTAGGGTCCTGATACAAGGGAGCTTGTAAGCATATGCTCAAACATGTACTTAAGTTCATCATATTCAGCACAGCATTTGCAATGTTGCTTAATTTTAAGCATGCGTTAAGTCCCACAGAAGTCAAGTTAAGCATATACTTCAGTGCTATGCTGAAAAGAGAAGGACTTAAGTGCATGCTTTCAAGTTAAACACTTCAGTTCTTTGCTAAAGTTGGGATTTATAACCTGATCCTGCATCATGTAACGGAGTTTTGCCACTAAATTAAATGGTAGCAAGTTTGGATGTTTTAGTGCATTTAGATCCTGTGAGCCCTCCATGTTCCCAACATCTTTGAAACTGATTCAAGTTCCACACAGAGGGCTTTGTAGGATTGGGCCCTTAATGAAAACCTCATTGCTATAGATGTTAGAAACTATGCTTCACTAATGCGGAAGAAGAGTTGGGGGTTTTTTGTTTTGTTTTGTTTTTTTATTGAGTGGTAAAGGGACTTGGATCACATTGTGAGAGTGGCTGTGCACAGCAGGTTGTGTTGCACTGCACGTGTGAATGCAGATAATATTGTGAATCAGAACTGCAAAGAGTTGCAGTGAATAATAGTGAAAGAGGCTGGTTATTAACCTCCAAACAAGGGGCACCTTTTCTAAAGCTGTTATAGCAAACTAAGGATATCACATGGGCTCTAGTAATCTGCTTCTCACCAACATGAATAGAAGTTATGCATAGGCCAAGAGGAGTTTACAGGCCAAAGTGAGGTGAGATATAGGAGACAGGATAGCTGAAAATGGATTTCAACAAAACTGGGACATATCTGTACTGGGGTGGACCAAAACCATTATCCATAGATCCTTAAAATGGAGATTCTTATAGTACAATTGCACTGTACCTGCTTTTATCCTGCAGTCCCATTGCATGCAGAATATATACTGGTCCAAATTCCCCACTGCTGTAACTTCATATACTTCAATATGACAATTTACAACAGCAGGGGACTCAACCCACAGGTGAAATTGACCCCTAGGGCCCCATGCAGGGAGACCACAAGAGCCTATGATATTGTCCAAAATTGATTCCTACCATAGAGTTGCGAGTGAAGCTCCTTCTGAACTGAACAGGAGTTTTGCTCATGGATTAATGGCTGTGTATGAGCTACAGTATTTAGATGATTTTCTCTTCATTGGTTCAATCTATTTGTATCAAGATATTATACAAGCTGAATTTTTTCATGTGCTATATTTGGGGGGGGAGGGGGGAGAGAAGGGGAATCCAAAAACTTCCATGCTATACAGAGACTTTCATGTTGAATAGCGTAGAAGTTACTTTCATATAGAATGTGAGGGTAGAGGCAAGAGGGTTAGCTGCAGTGTTACTTACTGCCATGAAAGAATTTCCAAACAAGAGAGTAAAGCAGCTTGTAATTGGAAGTTGTTTTCTTTTTCCCTTTAAACCAATAATTAGAAAGTACAATATTTCTAAGACAAAAAGCCTATTCTATTTTAGAAAAGAGCTAATGTTTACTGCATATTCATCATGGTACATTTAAATTATAGTTTTAATAAAATACATCTTTAAATCAAAGATGAAAGAAGTCATCAGTAGTAGGCCAGTGTACTCCACTCTTTTTTCTTTTTTTTCCCCTCTGGATGCTGGCTGGTTCATGCTGTTCAGATTTCCACAGACCATCT
Source organism: Eretmochelys imbricata (assembly GCF_965152235.1). Lineage (NCBI taxonomy): Eukaryota > Metazoa > Chordata > Testudines > Cheloniidae > Eretmochelys > Eretmochelys imbricata. The sequence continues at coordinate 342,303,791 of NC_135572.1, read as the reverse complement.
CATTTAGTATTGTTTTTATCTTTCCAGTACATATAAGCAAGAGACCTGGTAAGCCATAAAATAAAAAAACCTCGCATCCATCTAAATGTCGGGATGTTGATCAGCTTAGCTAGTCCATGCAGTTTTTTTAGTTAAGTTCAGGAAAGGTAGCGCAGCTGATGAAAGGTGGGTTTTGTTTTACTTTCCTGTTAAATGGCAGCATGAAACATGACACTTTTCTATCTTGAGCAAAGGAGAAAGCAAAACCTTTCTGATGAACTCTTTGCAGAACTCATTGGGCAATAAGCTGGGTCCAGGGTGAGTTTTCATCCTTGAAACTCTGTCTGGGGATTGGTGGGGGAAGCTCTGCTAGGAAAGTTAGAAATTGATTTTATTTAAACCTGGTGGAAATTGTTTGAACTTCCCACCTTTGTAAACATCCACATAATGCCATGAAAAAGTTCATGTATATTGCATTTTTTTCCAGTTATCTGTCTATACAAGTTTTTACTTGGATGAGGTTCCTAGAGGTAATGCAGCTCAGACACTCCGTGGTGCCCTCTCAAATTCGTGGGTCCTCCTGTTCCTACCTTTCTTATTTTCTTGTAGGTGCTTCCACTTATTAGTATTCACCTGTGCGTTGGCAGGTCTTTGCCGACGTTGTTTGCGATCCCTTTTCCAAACCTGTTCGCAGAACTCATCCATTGTATTGAGGTTGGGGTGGTTGATTAACTGCATGAAGTCTCTATACCAGACTTTCTGACTAGGGGTCATACTGTTGGAAATCTCTTTGGCCTTGGAGCCATCACCATCATCTTCTTTATGAAGCAGCTCTTCCAGGTGTTCAGTATCAATTACTTCCAGAGTCACTTTGAGCAGCGTTTGCATGAAGCCATGCTCCACGGCATGACAAAAGTAAATGCCGGAGTCTTTCCGCTGAAGGGTCCGTAGCAGAAGGCCCTGTTCTGTCCTGATGAAATGATCATCCACTTTTATCTGTGTTGGAGAAAAGGAAACATTTCAACAATTATCTCTTATAAATGTTCAGAACTTTTCCCTAACCATCCCTAGTTCCCTGGCATGTTGCAGGAAAACTTGGCATAAAAAAGCATATTAAGGGGAAAGAGCACCTGGTCCCTCTGTAGCTGTGAAAGGTTCCATATAGACATGGAAACACTCAGGAATCCTGGGAGGAAGAGAGTTTATTCCACAATCCTGTGTGCTGTGGGGCTCTGTGTGCAGTGGAACCTCTGTTAGTGGGGTTTGTGAGCAGGTTATGGGAGATGCAAACTGTGCAGAATCAACAGACCCACCCTGGATGATACCAGCCACCATGGACCAGGTGCGCCATGATCCCTGCTCTATACCATTCCTCAAGGTTGGGAAGGTGAAATCTGACCCTTTAACCCCCACCCTGGTGCTCCCCAGTACAAAGCCCTCAGGCAGAGGGAAGCATGCTGCTAGAAGAGAGGAAGGTATGAGGAAAGGACTACATATTAAGCCTAAAATTATGAAGTGCAATAAGCAGGCTTGCAAAAACTCACATTTGTGTAAGTGATTCAGATAGGCATGCTGTGTGTGGGTGTGTGCAGGCACATGTACGTGTGTACATGCAGATGTTAGAGAAAGTGCATCACACCCATTGTGTCATCCACTAAAATTGGATTCTAAAGAATGAAATACTTAACCAGCTAAGCAAACAAAGCAAATCAAACAATATAAAGCTCCTAATGTGACCAGACAGTTAGCATGCAGTTTGAAAACATAGTCCTTGGCTTCCTTGTTTGACTCAGGTACTAAGTTGCCTATAATTTTCATTCTTCACAAAAATGCAATGGAAGACATTATTTTTGTTCTCCAGTTTCAGGCAGAGCTGTCTAGCCAGCAGGGTAAAGGTTATTCCCTTAAAAATGATGTGATGATATGATCTTACTGGCTACGAGGATGTCTGTGTTTCTACTAATCCCCCTGAGCACCTGGGGGTACTATATATAGGAAACAATGTAATGTGGTAACTTCAGAAGGAGAAAAAACTCACTTTAAAAATTTCAGTGCTGTGTAGGAAGGGTTAGTCAACTCTTTGCCTTGGTGGACATTTCTTTAGGTGTGAAAAATGATACATTGATCACCATGGTTGTTTGTGAAAAAGCAAAGTGCCAGTGTAGTGGTCTCCATAAAGGCAACTGGTTTGAGATTCTTGGATAGTATGTGTTATGGAGGTCCAAACTAATAGTAATGCATTCTTTATTATTACTACTACTACTACTAATTTTATTTATTATTATTCAGAAAGCTTCACAATTACTGCTACGTAGTTTGGATTCAGTGACCAGCTTTGTCTAATAATTTCTATTATGTATTAATATAGGAGACCCAAAGAGAAGCCCAGCAAATGTTGAGAAGGTTGGAATGGGAACAGTTTGAACCCAGCCTCCTGGTGACATGTTGGCATAGTCAACTGAGCACAGAAGAGATATGGACGTGTTTGAGAGCAGCTGGGAAGGCAATTGGAATTTTGGAAAAGTTAAGGAAGCAGCTAGGGGAAGATAACTTCAGGAGATAGCTTTGGAATTAAATCCAAAGTACAGTTGGAAGAGTTTCCAAAGTTCTATCCACTCTGGTGAAAAAAACCCTTTAACAACAGTGATAATATAGAATAATACCTAGCACTGTTTCTTTATTTTTGTGGACCCAAGTTTCCCTCAAAACTCCCATTGCTTTCAATAACAGTTCAGCACACAAAAACGATGGCAGGACTGGGTAACATTTAGTTACTTGTTTGTTCTGCTGATGGAACATGAGCAGGTCTGTGCCTGTACGTCCACAATAGACATTTATTGCATCATGATGACTATCACAGTGGACAAACACTGATTTTTCTTTTGCATACTAATTGTAACACATCTCAGATCTTCTTAAACTCTACTGATTGTGTACAAGTCTTCTATGGTTCTTAATGAAAAAAACAAACAAACCACTATGCTTTCCTAGCCTTCAGTCCACTAACAGGCTTCTGGTCCCTCTTCCTGACTCTCCATCTGACTTACTTTTGAAGAGCCTCGCAAGATCCAACAGGTCTGATAATGTTCCTATTCGGCTGCCTGAATGCTGATCCAGTCAGATACTCTAGGGACTCTGTATTTAGAGGAACACAATGAAGTCTAGGTGAAATTCACCCCTGTGGAGAGAGCAAGTACCAGGCCACTTCACCATCTTAGTACCAATGAAGACTTACTGGATGGTTTAAGTGGGGTTTAGGTGTGAACATGCTTTGTGCTTGCCGTCTTCACAGGGGTGGATTTCACCCTCTCAGGAACTTATCTGACTGGAAAAACCTGGAGTGTGGTGATTGCACAAGCAGTGAGTGTTAGGAATCTGCAATATCTTGAAAGGTACTGGTGCCTTCAAGAACGGGTGTCTCTGAAGTGGAAACAAAGAGACAAAGTTCATCTCCTGATCTGAGCTCTTCCAAGGCTCAGGAGGGTTCAAAGCCAGGATGTCTGTTCAGCCCTATCTCAAGCTAGACATGTCTACAGTGAGGATTGCAGAAGGAAGGATCTGGGAGGGCACTTTATTCATTTAGGGCAAGCTATTTGGAGGGAGGGAAGAGACTGTGAAGGTTTCCTGTTGAGAAGCCAGAACAATCTTTTGAGGATTCATGGAATGAGGAATAATTGGGGTAATAAAAGAGATGAGATATCTTGTTAGAGTGGGCTGAAGGACAGGGAAAGAGAAAAGGTTCCATTTGCAAATTAAAACAAAGGCTTGTCTTGTTTAGGTAAAGGGCTGGGATTCAGGTGGATTGTTATCTTCAAGAACTCATGGAGGACAGGTGAGGTTTCAGAGGCCTGGAGAAGGGCAACATAGTATCTAGCTTTAAAAAGGGAAACAAAGGGGACACAGGGAATTATCAGCCCAACTCCGATGCCTTGAAAGATTCTGGAACAAATGATTAAATAATCAGTTTGTAAGCACCTACAGGATAACAGAGTTATAAGTAATAGCCGACATGGATTTGTCAAGAACAAATCATGCCAAACCCAACCTGTTTTCCTCCTATGACAGGGTTACTGACTTAGTAGATAGAGGGTAATCTATAAACGTGATATATCTTGTTGTGGGGTTTTTTTTAGTATGACTTTTGACACAGTCCCACATAACATTCTCATAAGCAAAGTAGTGAAATGTGGTCTAGATAAAATTACTATAAAGTTGGTAGAAAAACTGCTTAAAAGACCAGACTCAAAGGTTAGTTATCAGTGGTTCACTGTCGAATTGCAAGTGCCCATCTGGTGGAATCCCAGAAGGGTCTCTCCTAAATCTGATACTAGTCAATATTTTCTTTAATGACATGGATAACGGAGTGGAGAGTAGGCTTATAAAATTTGCAAGTGATACCAAGCTAGGAGGAGTTGCCAGCACTTTGGAGGGCAGAATTGGAATTCAAAACAACTGTGACAAATTGGATAATTGGTCTAAAATGAACAAGATAAAATTCAGTAATGACAAGTGCAACATTCTATACTTAGCAAGAAAAAATCAAATGTACAACTACCAAATGGAGACTACCTGGCTAGGCAGTAGTACTGATTAAAAGAATCTGAGGGTTACAGTGGATCACAAACTGAAGGAGTCTGAAGTGTGAAGTTGTGGCAAAAAAAAATGCAAATATCATTCTGGGATGTATTAACCACAGTGTCATATTTGAGACACAGTAGATAACTGGCCTGCTCTAGTAGGCACTGGTGAATACTCAACTAGAATACTGTGTCCAGTTCTGGGTGCCACACTTTAAGAAAGATGAGGACAAGTTGAGAGAATCCACAAGAGAGCAACAAAAAGTTTAGAAAACCTGGCCTATGAGGAAAGGATTAAAATAGCTGGGCATGTTTAGTCTTCAGAAAAGAAGACAAGGGAAACCTGATAACACTCTTCAAATATGGTAAGGGCTGTTATAAAGGGGATGGTGATCAATTATTCTTGTTGTCCACTGAAGGCACCACAAGAAGTAATCAGCTTAAACTGCAGCAAGGGAGATTTAGGTTAGTTATTACAAAAAAACCTTTCTAACTTTAAGGATAGTTAAGCACTGGAATAAGCTTCTAATGAAAGTTGTGGAGTCCCTGTCACCAGAGATTTTTAAGACCCAGTTAGACAGTCACCTATCAGGGATGGTCTAGATATACTTGATCCTGCCTCAGTGCACGGAGCTTGACTAGATGACCTCTCAAGGTCCCTTCCAGCCCTATATTTCTATGATTCTATATTGCATGTTGTTATGCTGTATGATTGAAACATGACCATTTATATCATTAATATTGCCACTGTTTGACAATTGCAACAACTCTACTACAAAGTATGTCATGTAAGGTATCAATAGAAAAGTTACAATCTATCAAATATGATTATCCTGTTTAAATCCATGTAACATCACCGTATCTGAAGCTATGAATATTGACTATCCACCTGTATTTCAAAAGTATTTGCTCTTGGGGTAACACCCACAAGGTAGTTTACATCCAATCTAGCCAGCACATTGTGAATGGACCATTCAAGTTGATGGCCTGTCATAAATATAAAGGGAAGGGTAAACCCCTTTGAAATCCCTCCTGGCCAGGGGAAAGCTCCTCTCACCTGTAAAGGGTTAAGAAGCTAAAGGTAACCTCGCTGGCACCTGACCAAAATGACCAATGAGGAGACAAGATACTTTCAAAAGCTGGGAGGAGGGAGAGAAACAAAGGGTCTGTGTGTCTGTCTGTCTATATGCTGGTCTTTGTCGGGGATAGACCAGGAATGGAGTCTTAGAACTTTTAGTAAGTAATCTAGCTAGGTATGTGTTAGATTATGATTTCTTTAAATGGCTGAGAACAGAATTGTGCTGAATAGAATAACTATTTCTGTCTGTGTATCTTTTTTGTAACTTAAGGTTTTGCCTAGAGGGGTTCTCTATGTTTTTGAATCTAATTACCCTGTAAGATATCTACCATCCTGATTTTACAGGGGGGATTTCTTTATTTCTATTTACTTCTATTTTTATTAAAAGTCTTCTTGTAAGAAAACTGAATGCTTTTTCATTGTTCTCAGATCCAAGGGTCTGGGTCTGTGGTCACCTATGCAAATTGGTGAGGCTTTTTATCCAACATTTCCCAGGAAAGGGGGGGTGCAAGTGTTGGGAGGATTGTTCATTGTTCTTAAGATCCAAGGGTCTGGGTCTGTAGTCACCTAGGCAAATTGGTGAGGCTTTTTACCAAACCTTGTCCAGAAAGTGGGGTGCAAGGTTTTGGGAAGTATTTTGGGGGGAAGGACGCGTCCAAACAGCTCTTCCCCAGTAACCAGTATTAGTTTGGTGGTGGTAGCGGCCAGTCCAAGGACAACGAGTAGAATATTTTGTACCTTGGGGAAGTTTTGACCTAAGCTGGTAAAGATAAGCTTAGGAGGTTTTTCATGCAGGTCCCCACATCTGTACCCTAGAGTTCAGAGTGGGGGAGGAACCTTGACATTGCCCATTAAAGAACAGTTAGCTCTCATAATGAACCATAGAAGAAGCTTGTCCCCACTGGGTGAGCATTTCTGTGGATGCTTTAGCCAGAATATTATGGCTGGTCCTAGGAATCATCAAGCCATATAAGGGCACGTGACTTACTCATGTGAACCTGGATTCCATTTTGTGCCTGTAATTTTCCACAAACCAAGACTAAAAGCACCCTCTCCATGTGGGAGAAGGTATAAAGGCCCTGGAAGCATCTCTATTTTGCCTCTTTCCTGTTCTGATCTCTGAACTATTGATTTACACTAAAAGGAACATATTGACTATGGCTGAGGACCAGAGACTGTACAAGCCAACCTGATCCAAGAACTTTGCAATGGTGTGTGTGTATGAGTTCTTTGATCATTTTAACTCTCCCCTCTTTCTTTTCTCTTATAAATAAACCTTTAGATATTAGGTATTAAAGGATTGGCAATAGCATGATTATTGGGTAAGATCTGAGTTATTGACCTGGCTATGACCTGGCTGATCTCTATGTGGTGAAATTGGTTTTCAGAAACCACTCATCACAGAGTCCAGTGTCTGGGTGTTGAGACACGGTTTGGTATGCCTAAGACACGGTTTGGTATGCATTTTTTACTTCTTTTTAACCAGTGTGGTGAGATAGACGTTTACTTTTGTTACTGGCTTGGCATAAACTAATGATAGAATAACCACCTGTTTGGGGAGTCTGCCCAATTTCTCAGCAGTTTGTCCTGAATCTGGTATTCGCAGCTGTGACTCATTGGGGCATGGTGACACACGTATTTGAATTCATGCTAACGTACCTCTTCTTTTCGGTCCTCATTTGGCTTCTGGAATTGCCAGTAAACTAGAGCACGCTGAGATTTTGGACTGCACTCCAAGAAAGTGCTGCTGTTCTCTACTCCGTAAATAATCTTTTCTTCCAGGCTCTGCCCACTTGGGTTATCTATAAGGCAAGAAAAGAAGGAATAAAAGCCAGTGCAAAAGAAAATGGTCAGCAAAGAAAATCCTAATTGTCATATTTATTTGCTCTTTCGGTAAATAGTTTCATTGCTCCATCTTGGAAAGATATTCCAGATTAGTAGATTGGTGTAGGTGGCAACAGTTAACCTGATTCACCACAACTGAGCACCTCTCACAGATATTTACACTCGTGTCAGGAATAAGAAAGCTTGTTGTGTCTTTATTAAGAGCTATAGCACTGAATTGCACCATAATCTATGGTGTATAAGGATGCCAACATTTTGTACCCACTTTGCATGGGTGTAAATGATTATACAAGTTCCCTGGACAGTGGAGAATCAGAGACTAAGACTGAATTAGAACTGGGTGTAAAACTTACAACAAATAGCACTTGCACTCTGAAAATCAAGTCCCCTTAGGGTGTCTCAAGTAGGCACCCTAAATCAATATCAGTTTGGAAAATCTTGGCCAAAGTTCCTATCTACACAAATATCACTGCATCTTTTTTTAGTCGAACCAAATGTAAAAACCTCAACGTTTGAAGTTAAGAAATTTCACGGTGAATATTTTGCACAACCCTAGTTGTTAGACATCAAGAAAAAATATCTAGGTCACAACAAGCATTTTTTATGACAAAACGTATGCAATGAGAACATTTGGGGTATAGTTTTAGAATGTCTATAATGATGCCTCCTGGGCTTTGTGATCACAATTCTTTGGAGCAAAGTAATAAAACATGAGGCTTTTTACAAGTACTAATAATGTGTTTAGATTATATAGCATTGCAGTTTGATGCAGCTGTTAATGACCAGGAATAATGTTTTTGAGGAAACAATCTTCAGTTAATCATTTCCTCTGGTGGTATAATTTATGGAAATGTAATGAGACGAATAAAACAGACATTATGGGGGGGAGGGGAAGAAAGAGAAAAGTTAAATAAATTACTTCCTTTTGTAACAACAATACTCCATGATATCCACCAACTTGCTGGAAATATCACATTGCTGTACGACTTATACAGCATTTGATTCTCCTCCAATACCACAGAGGCAGTCAGGCATCATATTTCAATGCTCCACCTTAGCTCTTTAAAATGTTATGGATTTAAGTGGCAATTGTACAATAATAATGGAGAATATATGGGGAGAAAGGGATTGGTCAGCTATTTAACACTGTTGATCTCATGGGGTTTCCTGTCTTTTTTTGCCTTTATTTGTGGTGGTTTCCATATTACCCTTTTTATCTTTAGTATAGGAAATCTTTAAAGAATCTGATTTTTTTTTAACCAGGGAAGAATGTATAATTAAAAACCTCTGCAAAGCAATCCTATGTCAAGGGCTATTTGATTTCACAATGTCTTTATCATATTGGCTGTTTTATTTCGCAAACACAGTCTGTTTGCTGAACTGCTGAGCTGAAGTTAAGAAAGAATACCATGGTTGTGGCTTATGTTGATACAGTAATCATATGTTTTTCCTTAATGACATTCAGCCCTCAAAATCCAAGTGGGGTAGGAGAGGAATTGGTGCCTACCTATTGAAAAGTAATGAAACATCAAATGGTCTATAAACACTAAACAGATAGAAAGTGTATTTCTTTGCTTTTCTCTGCTGGATTGTGAACCTTTAGAGCAAGCAAGTGGGGTGCTATGTAAATAAATGACTCAGTGAAGCAATTTTTTGGCTTCATCTGGAAACTGCACCATTATGGAGACTGTCTGAAGAGCTTTGGGCTGGAGTGGTGGTGGATCACCAGGGGAGACATGATGCGAGAAAGCAAAGAAAGGGAAGGAGTGGGAAAATTGAAGGCACCGAAGGCAGCCAAAAACACTGTTGTAGAGCATTGGGTTGAACCTGGGAGAAGTAGGGAAATGACAGAAATGTCAAGAAAGGGAAGGAATTGATAGTGTGTGAAGTGATCCTGTGTGTATAAGTGGAAATGATGGGATGAAACTTACCAGAGGAAAACTTAGGATGAATATTAGGAAAAAAGATTAATGGTGAGATCTGTTCTAGATTGTGGCACACTTTCAGTGATGGAAGCCCAATCACTGAGATCATTTAATTTCGGACATAGCCCAAGAAAATGTATTGTAGACAGTAATCTTGCATTGGCTGGTGCTGATCAAATAGGCCTTTGAAATCCAATTTCTATGATTCAGGGGTGCTGAAGGCAGGAAGGGTTGTAAGAGTCAGGTAGTATTGGGATAGACTGAATGCAAGAAGGTGGGTGAAATGATGGAGTAGCCAACAAAGCAGGATGCAGGCCTAGAAGTGATGGAAAAGCCTGGAGAGAAGCTGGGAAGGAAAATTAAAGGCTGGAAATTTCAGAGGAGCAGTTAAGAGAATCAGAAGGCTATGGAAGTCATGAAGTTGGCCATGAAATTCAAACCCAAGTCCTGTCAGAATGTCGCAATTCCCAAGGTGAATCTAATGACAAGATCAATTTACCATCCTGATAAATTGCCTTTAAATACATTACTTCTGACATAACAGAAGTGCTTAGAATGGAAAACTACTTACACAAAGGAGATTTTTCTATATACTGATGCTCCTCTACATAAGGCCATATTCGATGAGATGCTGTGAGTTACTGCTGATGCAACTAGCATGAGGAGAATGCGGATCTTTGTCCCCATTTAATGGCGAATAAAAAATATGAGATTAATGAATCCACTACAGGTGCCATAGGGGGACTTGTCCTTTAGCTCAAGCAGAAAGGTTCATGTGTTCAGGACTGTAAATCCTGGATTCACACCTTAATATTTGACCAAACGACTGGTTACATTGAGCATTAACAACTCCTTTTAATGAAAATGGAATTTGTGGGTGTTTGGCACTTTTCAATATTTGGTTCACAGTGCTCATGTTCTACTGTGGCTCTGAAATCAATTCCTCTACACACCCAAGAGATACGGTTGGTGCATAAGCTATCTGTATCCTGCTCTGAGCACATACAAATGGCTCGAACACTCAGAGTTCTCTTGGTGAAAGTTGCTCTGTACTGTCTTTGAAAAAGCTACAGGTAAAAGACTGTCCTTTTTAACACAAAAAAGATATTATCTTCATGCAGTTCCATGGCACAAAGAGGGAGAATCAATCAGTAGCGAATGCACAGGAATGCCTAGAGGCGCGAGTAGGTGGAAGGACCACCAGAGCACACAATCGTCATGCAGAAGAACCTGATTCTGCATCTGATACTCAACAGACTGTCATGTGCAACATGGAAAACAGCTTAGAAGGATTTTCCATAGAACCAAGTAGCTCAGTTGTACACTGTGTGACACATTTCCAGCTGCAATAGTGAGTGCATCTGGTAACATTCCATAGTTTAAATCCAATGCAATTTTTGTAATGTGACAACCTAGAAAGAGTCAGAATTCAGGTGGGAGAAATTTCACTTTAGATCAAACAACTGAAGCTATCCAGCATGTGCATTATTTTGAACTCAGTGTCTTTAAGCTCTAGTGCCTTGTGGAACTAAAGCTGGAGGACACTGTCAAGACATTTTAACTGTTTTTCTCTAAGTTAATGGTGTTTCTAATCACTTCCCACTTTGTTTCCTCATTGAATTTGACTTCATGAAGGGTATCTTGCTCTCAGCCTTTATGTGTCTCCTGTTGATGTATTTGAATAAGTGTTTATGAATACGACTTTGGATGATTAGAGTAGGTTTTTCCAAATGAAAAATACAGTACCACATGATTGCTTTCTAGTAGGTTGCTAGAATGGACAGTTAGATGGTGTTTGATAATGCCTTAATTCACCATCTGGTAAAATACATACCATAAAAAGTTGCAAATCGTTATTGTCCATATATTCTTGTGGATTGGGGGAAGTGGTAGATGTGTTATATCTTGACTTAAGGAAGGCTTTAGATACTGTCTCACATGACATTCTCATAAAGAAACTAGGGAAATACAACCTAGATGGAGCTACTATATGGTGGGTGAATAACTGGTTGGAAAACCGTTCCAAGAGAGTAATTATCCATGGTTCACAGTCAAGCTGGAAGGGCATATCGAGTGGAGTCCCATACGGTTTAGTTCTGGTTCTGTTCAATATCTTCACCAATGATTTAGATAATGACATAGAGGGTACACTTTCATAAAGTTTGTGGAGGATATCAAGCTGGGAGGGGTTGCAAGCAGGCCTTAAATTCAGGTGGAGCTATCCAGAGTGGAGCTCCAGTAAATATTTTCAACCACCCCTGGAGCTTTTATGGCATGTTAGAGGTTGTGGAGTGGGCTCTGGAAAGTACTCTATTTAAGCCTGGTTGCAAGAGCTTTGGAGGATAGGATAAAAATTCAGAAAGATCTGGAGAAACTGGAGACATGTCTGAAGTAAATAGGATGAAATTCAATAAGGACAAATGCAAAGTACTCCACTTAGGAAGAAACAATCAATTGCAAGCATACAAAATGGGAAGTGACTGCCTAGAAAGGAGTATGGCAGAAAGGGATCTGGGGGTCATAGTGGATCACAAGCTAAATATGAGTCAACAGTGTAACACTCTTGCAAAAAAAGTAAACATAATTCTTGGATGTATTAGCAGGAGTGTTGTAAACAAGACATAAGTAATTTTTCTGCTTTACTCCATGCTGATATGGCCTCAACTGGAGTATTGTGTCCAGTTCTGGGCACCACATTTCAGGAAAGATATGGACAAATTGGAGAAAGTCCAGAGGAAAGCAACAACGATTAAAGTTCTAGAAAACATGACCTATGAGAAAAAATTGAAAAAAACTGAGTTTGTTCAGTTTGGAGAAGAGAAGACTGAGGGGGAATCTGATAACAGGCGTTACATACATAAACGGTTGGTACAAGGAGGAGGGAGAAAAATTGTTCTCATTGATCTCTGAGGATCGGACAAGAAGCAATGGGCTTAAATTGCAGCAAGGGAGATTTAGGTTGGACATTGGGAGAAACTTCCTAATTGTTTGGGTAGTTAAGCACTGTAATAAATTGCCTTACAAATATGGTCGTGTAGGAGCTAAAGTTTTCCATTGTTTCATTTTTGAGTGCAGTTATGTTAAAAAAAAATCTACATTTATAAGTGGCACTTTTGTGACAAAGAGATGGAACTACAGTACTTGTGTGAGGTGAATTGGAAAATACTGTTTCTTTTGTTTATCTTTTTTACAATGCAAATATTTGTAATAAAAATAATATAAAGTGAGCACTGTACACTTTGTATTCTGTGTTATAATTGAAATCAATATATTTGAAAATGTAGAAAACATCCAAAATATTTAAATAAATGGCATTCTATTATTGTTTAACAGTGAGATTAAAACTGTGATTAATCAAGATTTTTTTAAATCTTACGATTAATCATGATTAATTTTTTAATCGTTTGACAGCCCTAGAAATAAGCAGTGTTAGTGCAATGTAATACAGCAATGTGAGCATAGATTAGTTGCTGTTATTATAAGGAGTTGAAGACACATGGGATCTTCAGGCATCTCCGCTTTGTATATCCCTGAAGTCTATTAATTGGTTTAACCAACACCAGCATCACTTATGTCACAAACCAACAGTGGACAATTTTCTCCAGCAGAGGGAAGTATCGTCTAAGTGTTCTTTTTCATGTCAAGCAAAAAGTAAAGTTTTCATTCTCTGAATGAGGATGCTGTGAAGTGTGTGGCAGAAAATTGGGTACCTGTGGGAAGACAGGTTTGTCTTCTGACATATAACCAGTTACTAAAACAAAAATCTGACCCCGGTTGAGGGAGGAGATTGGGGTAGACATATCTGGGGCCTGGGGTTAGCGGCTGGAGTTACGTGGGTCAAGGGGAATGGGGGATGAGCCACAAAATTGAACTGCTGGATGGGGTTGGTGCTTTTCTGTCCCACTGCCCCTCCACTATGTGCTAGGATGCTGGGCTGGGCCCTTTGCTCCTGGGACTGAGCCAGCCCAGCCCTGCCCCACACTGTTATGAAGAGATGGTGGCAGATTCGGGCTGCTGGGTGGGGACTACACAGGCTGCAGTGAAAAAGGCCTGGCAGTGGTAACACCATTCCCCAGGCCACTACGGCTGCCTCCCCAGAACCAGCACTCCCAGAGTCAGCTCCTTGGCATCCTTCCTCCCCCCCACAGCACCCCCAGAGCCACAGCTCCTCGGTTTCCCCTGTCCCCCACAGGCAGCATGCACAGAGCCCATGAGAGGCAGCATCACCCCCATGGGCTGGCAGCATTATCGGCCTGAGTTCTTGCACTGCTTCCATTGTCTATGGTAGGGGTCGGCAACCTTTGGCATGCGTCCCATCAGGGTAATCCGCTGGTGGGCTGCGAGACCTTTTGTTTACATTGACCATCCACAGGCACAGCCCCCTGCAGCTCCCAGTGGCTGCGGTTCACCGTTCCCAGCCAGTGGGAGCTGCGGGAAGCGGCAGTCAGCATGTCCCAGTTGGGGGACAAAATTATACCGAATGTGTTAGGACCAGAGGGGTGGGGGGATTTGCCTGTCTCTGTCTCCCCTTTGTGGCACCTCTACAACCAGAAACAAAATAAAGGGATTAAAAAAGTTTAGAAATCTTATCCCAGTTAAAATTAGACCAGTCTGTTTATATTACAGGAAACAATCCTTGTCCCAGGAATGAACTAGATGACGTAACAGTTCTTTTCCACTACAAGCATATACAATTCTGTGTCAGTATGGTTAGTTACATCACTATATATAGCAAAGAGCTAGGGTGTCACCTCTATGTAAAGCAACACGTACACTGACGATAGCAATGATGATGGCCAATATGATCATTTCCCATACAATATGTAAAGCTTGTTCCTATGTTACAATGTCAGGTGTATCAGAAACTTTAAAAAAGTTTGAATGTGTTATTAGCTTGCAAATAAGAGTGTACTGAATCCTTGATCTGATTATTACAGGCAGTCAAAATTAGGGTAATGACCAAAGGCAAGTTACCTTTTCATGAGTGGGCAGTATAGTTTCACTCCTGGTTCATACTTTTGCTTCCCACAGCAATCACGCACAGTCTGAACATTACATGCCTGTTGGTTGTACTTAAACAAAATATCTATAACTTACCATGATGCTGCAGGTCAGAACAGTGAGTGAGAGGATCTCCATTTCGGATATCTTGTCGTCTGGTACGCCTAAGAAAATCACATCAGAAAATGCTATTCACTTTCTCAGAGATGAAATTAAGTATTTGTGTTAGGTAAGCCAAAAAAGAAGGGCATTGTTATTTACAGTTATCTGGGGCATGCAACATTACCTAGAACATACCAGGGCAAGGAAAGTCATACTTTACTGCATTCTACAGCATTGTAGATAATAAAATTCTTCATGCTTCCAAATGAAAGCTTCAGTCATTGATAAATGCATGTGCATGTATAGTAAGCCCTCCTAAAAATACTGATTATGGGTAAATTCATCCGTCTGTTGAAATATAGATTAATAAGAGTCCAACATGTACAAAGTGCAGCATGTTTAATGTTTATTGAAAGTACAAGGAATTTAAAATGGCACCCTCTTGTCTACAAACGGAGATTACATCAAATAGCCCAGCTTCATCATCGGATTCTTCTAGATTATAGGCAAGAGGCTTACTTGGCAAACTACAATGTCTGATGGGGCAAGGCCAGATGGCTATAGAAAAGTAGTGGGAAATAGATATATTAGCTCCAGGCTAAACAAATCCCTGGTACCAGGATAAGTGAAATGGCAGCTGCTCCAGGTCAATTAAAACACCTGGGGCCAATTAAGAACTTTCCAGAAGGCAGGGAGACTGCTAGGTTGATTGGGACACCTGAAGCCAATCAGGGGCTGGCTGAAACTAGTTAAAAGCCTCCCAGTCAGTCAGGTGGGTGTGCATGTCAGGAGTTGTGGGAGGAAGTTGTGCTGTTGGAGAGACTGAGTAGTATACACCATATCAGGCACAAGGAAGGAGGCCCTGAGGTAAGGGTGAAGTGGAGCTTGAGAAGTGAGGGCTGCTGTGGGGGAAGTAGCCCAGGGAACTGTACATGTCATGTTTCTAAAAGGTCAGCTACCATAGCTGATACTATTAGGGTCCTGGGCTGGAGCCTGAAGTAGAGGGTGGGCCCGGGCTCCCCCCATCCTTTGCCCCCTGATTAATTACTGGGAGACAACAGAGACTGTGCAAGGAAGGATAACTTCTTTTCTCCTCCCCTCCCCTCGCCGGCTTATGATGAAAATGGCTCAGTAGACTGTGACCCTTGTCTCTAGAGAGAGAAGGGTTACGTGGAGGGTCACATTGAGCCTTTGAGGCTAGCGAAATCCGCCAGGAAACACAGGACCCACGGAGGCAAGGACAGAGCTTTGTCACAAATGTTACTGCTAGGGCTTAATATATTAGAGATGGATAGGATAATGTTTAACTCAGCTTTCTTCTGGTTTGACCACAACCTTGGATCTAAATCCATATGCAAGTTTTTGCAAGTGGCTTTCATCTTTAGTATGGGCTGAATTAAAATTCTGAAACGGAACATCCTTGAAAAATGGTGTATTCAAAGTCCAGATCTAAATTTTGTAGCTTGAGTCCCTCTCTAATTTTTATCACAATCCCATTTAATATAACTTTATATTTTCCCTCCAATTTGCTCTTCATCTCTTCTCTTTAATAAAGTGTTGATCTGTTTGAAAAATGTGTTTTACAAAAAAAGAAAACCCATATTTTTCTATACAGTTCTCTTTGGTTTGCATTTGTTGTGCTTGCTTTGTCTGTTTCTTTTCTTACCTAAACAGCTGTGATACAAAACCCAATTCAGCCCATGGAAAGGAGATTTATTTTAAAAAGAAGAAAAGAACAGGGCAAACAAAGATGTGTTTTGAGAACAAGCACTTTACTTGGGGAATAGGAGAAAACCACAGTGATTGCAAAGTCAGGAGAGAGCAAAAAGGATTAGATGGCCAAACAATATTGAGATGTCAGATTATGGCATCCATTGACACACACAAAAAAGTGAAGTATCCTTGTAAGAGCCACGCTTGGTCTCACCCTTCAGTCACAATGGTCCAAATTAAGTAAATATAATGGTTTCTGCAATGCAGAGATCATGTCTTACCCTTCCCTTTCTCAGAGTGAAAATCAGTGGGAACACAACTCATGAACAGCCCCAGAACTGATGGGAGAGGCATGCATGGGATCTTCCATTAGGGGTTATCAGCTGTGGAATTTGATTCTGGATCTGGGTGGAAATTTTTTGACAATCTCTCCATGAAAAAATGCTGATTTGTTGAAATCAAAATTATTTGTGAGACGGCGATTTCCACAAAATTCCCATTTCTGAAAAAATGTACCTAAATATAATTTTCAAAAGTGATTTAGTCAGAGAGGACCCTAAGTTTCATTTATTTTTGAACTACTGAAGCTATTGAACATTTCACCCAGCACTCATATAACTCTCTTCTTCCACAGATATCATTCCCTCCCTCCGTGAGCTACATTCAATTGTCACAAAGCCCTGAATGAATTGATAGTCTATTGGATATGCTGCATAGCTTAACAAACTTTGACTGAAGGGAGAAATGGGCTGGAAAATGGTTTTCCCATCCCGTAATTCTTTTTTTTTTTCAGACACAGGAATTTTGTGGAAATTGCCCTCTTCTCACAAACAATTTTGATTTGAACAAATCATCATTTTTTTCTTGGAGAGATTGTTAAAAAATTCCCACCCAGATCCAGAATCAAATTCCACAGCTGATACCTCTTAAGTTCCATTTATGATTTAGGCACTGAGGAGACTAAGTTTTAATTTATTTCTGAAAATGGGACTTACGCAGTTTTGAACACTTCACCTTGAGTGCATGAATCCCACTGAAAATCAGTGGGCCTTAGATGCCTTAGACACTTCTGTCTACCACTATTAATATCATGTTTTCCAGTGTAATGACACAACAAGATGCATGAAAGCATTTTAATAGAAGGCACCCTTCTGTGTTTAGGTGCATGTTCTAAAGATATACTTCATCTCTCTCATCCATGCCAGTGCTGGACGTTTGCACTGTATTTTCCCCATGGAAAGCTAGCTGGGTGAATCAGAACCACACCCAGGCCCAAATGAGCTGCAAATGCAATTTTTGTCACTCCCTTCATAAATTCCACTGGCCAACTTATTTATAGAATTCTATTTGTAGGAATTAGGCCTAATTAGACTCCCATTAATTTCAATGGATTTTGGATGAAGCATTTAGTTTGGATATCAAGCAAATGTCACACATTTCAGCATTAAGCCAGCATGGTGATCTATGAAACATGAGATCCAAAGCATCTGCACAAGTCAAATGGTCACACTATGGGCTTTCTAAACTGTCATTTAGGCTCCTTAAAGTTACACTGAGTGGGAAATATATAAAAGACAGACAGATAAAGAAAATGACTATAAGCAAACCATCCCTACACATGCATCAAGCCACAACATCCTTAACACTTTTGGAATCTGGACTTGTAGCGATGCATTAGTGGGAGGCCATGGCATTTGAGTTCTTTCCAGGAATGCTCATTTTGTGACTGGTGTATTTAGTTTATCTTCTTTACCTCCCCTGGGAAGAATTATTTTGCCTGAAATTATTTCAATAGTCTGGTGCAAAAATAAGACTGCATGTTTCATAAGCACCTTTTTTTTTTCCAAGTGTTTGCTTAGGCTACATTGAGGTACAAAGCTTGACATTTCAATCCTCTCCAGCTGAAATATCTGTGGAGGAAACTCTCCCTACTGTCCCTTACATTATCTCATCCCTTCCAGCAGCCAACCAACCACCCCCTGGAGTTAAATACATTTTGGAAGCATGAAATTCCTAACTGAAGTATTTGTAAACTTTAGCTTCAAGATGAAGTTTGCCTCTTCTGTACATAGATGCTTGGATCTCTCATGTCTCCTTTGGTATAAGACACCTATGGCATATTCCCTTTTACATTATCACCATCCGAGCAATATTTTTTTGCAATAATTTGTCTAATATACTGATAGTTAGAAGGTGACGATATGGTGACCGTGGGCCAAATTCTGATCTGATTTGCAACAATGTTTATCAATTAAATTATTCCAGATTTACACCTGAGTAATTGACAGCAGATTATAGACCCAGGTTCAAAGTCAATTCTTAATAGCGATAGACTTAAAGTTTATTTGGAGGCTAAAAATGTATGTTTTAAAAACATTAAGCCAAACAGCTACTCCACAGTACTTAGAAACAATACGAATATTATTTTTCATGTACAGGGCCTGATACTTCTTCACGATGCATCTCGTGTAATCATTTACATCTGTGCAAAGTGAATGTAAAATGCTATCAAATCAGAATGGCTGCACCATCTTTGCACAAGTTGCAGAGCAATAGAAAATCAGGTGGTATCTATCTGTCAGTTTTCATCAATCCCCAAATGCTTTCTCATTCAGTTAGCATCACAACAACTTTTGAAAGTGTAGGGCAATGATGTTTCAGTTGTTAAGTACCTGTATTCATAAGTGTGTAATGATTGCAGGACTGAGCTCTCAGTTAATTTTCTCTCCGTTTTTTATTGTTGACATTTCTCACTGTACAAGAGCGCAGATTTCCATTTCAGAGATGGCACCATTCTGAATGTTTTTTTTTTTATCATAGACTTTCCAAGCCATCCCAAAAAGTAGCAATGTTCACTTACCAAGACTTGATATTGCTTGTAACTTTCACAAATATGTTTTCTTTGAAAAAGAAAGGGTTCCAGTTAACCATCCCATGAAAAACCTCTAAAGCCCAAAGGTCACCTTTCAGATCATCAGTTAAGGCAAATAGTAGATAATGCAGACATCTGCAACTGTCCCTACCTCTTAGCAGTAGGGAAGTAACGCGAGCACGAAGAGCCGTCCCAAGCACAGTAGGGGTCTCTAGCAAGGCAGCACTCAGCACATGCTTTTCCATACACATCGCAGCGGTGCAAAGGGAGCTGTGAAACTCCAGCAGCTGAGCCAATGTAGAGTTGTTGCTGTGAATTAAGTGCAAGTTTGCAAATAGTCAGGTTTCACTGGAAAGACATGCACAATACATCAAAAATATATACAGCGGAGGGTGATTCTGATCTCATTTACCTGGGTTTTACAGCAGTGTGTCTACAGTGACTTCAATTATATTGCTCCTGATTTACACACATGTGAGCAAGAGGCACATTAGCCCCAATATTTAAAAAAAAGTCCAAGTAAGAAAATTATTTCCTGTTTCTATGGGACAAATGCTGGTGCTGATTTTTCTATGAAACCTCCACTGACATCAATGGAATTGCCACAAATGAAGCGAGGGAGACTATGTCTCTAAGTTCCTATCCTCCAATACCATAAAAATGGCAATACTGGGTTAGACCAACGGACCATGTAGCCCAGTATCCTGTCTTCTGACAGTGGCCAGTGCCAGATGCTTCAGCGGACATGAACAGAACAGGGCAACTATCAAATGATCCATCCACTGTCATCCTGTTCCAGCTTCTGGAAGTCAGAGGTTTAGGGACACCCAGAACATGGTGTTGCATTCCTGACCATCTTGGCTAACATCCATTGATGGACCTATCCTCCATGCATCTATCTGATTCTTTTTTTAATCCAGTTATACTTTTGGCCTTCACAGCATCCAGTGGCAACAAGTTCCACATATTGACTGTGTGTTGTGTGGAGAAGTACTTTCTCATGTTTTTTTCAGTCCTGCTACCTATTCATATCATCGTGTGACCCCTGGTTCTTGTATTATGTGAAGGGGTAAATAACACTTCCCTGTTCACTTTCTCCACCCATGAAGAGCCTAACTAATCTCAGTGGTAGAGCTAGTTGGAAAATGTGCTTCTTTTTAAGTTGAAATTTTTGAAGAAAACAACAAAATTTAATTTTTGTCAAACTTTTTCACAGAAAAGTTAGCCTTTTAGGTGGAATATCAATAATCAAAATATTTTCACTTGGAAGTGTTGGTCATGGTGTCTCATGGGAGTTGTAGTTTGGGTGCCTCATACTCCTCTATAGACCATTCTTCCGGGACAGACTACATCTTTGATAGTGCACAACAGTATCCCATCATGATGAAAGGTGGCAGCTGATTATAGTTCTTGGCTATGGTGCATCATGGAGATGTAGTTTGGTTTCGTCATATCCCCATTATCCTCTCTGGGCCAGGCTTCACAGCCAGACTACAACTCTTAAGAAACACTATAGCAAGATATCCAAATGAAAACAGTTCAGTTGTAGACTCCCCTCCCAATAATATCAGCTGCTATGATGCAGCACAGGAGATGTAATCCATCTGGGAGACCTGGCCCATAGAGGGTAATGGGGATATGAGGCAACGGAGCTACAACTCCCAAGAGGCATTATGGCAGCCTATCAAATTAAAATATTTTGGTTTTTGGCCCTCCTTGTTAAAAAAAAAATTCCTGACACATGTACAAAGTCACTGAAATGCAGCTACCTGTGGGGTTGAAAACTCATGTTACAAAACTGAGGAAGCACAAAGACTTCAGGGCTATAGCCCTCTCATTTTGAAAATGCCATGGGACTCTTTAAATCCCAAGTAAAGTAGCCAGGATCTCAGTTTTTAAGGTCTCATGAAACAGATTTTCATTAGTTTTTCTGTTTTAGAGGAAGAAGGGCTTGCATAAGAAACTGTATTACAAGCGAGCCCATGGACCTGATTCACCTCCTGTGTTGCGATTCCATAAAGGTAAAGCCCATATAGGATTCAATAATGCAAGCTGGCTGCAGTCGCTACTTTGTTGAGATGCCAACAGCTGGCCAGCACAGTCCCAAGAGGTGGCAGGGACAGATCACTTGCGCTGTGTTAGCACCTTTCCCAAGGAAACTTCCACCTCTTACAAAGCGCTGGCTGGGATATAAAAGCTGCAGTGTCCTGGAGAAACCCCTTGATCACACAGGGATGTATCTAGTACTATATGGGAAGTCTTAAGCTTACATAACTGCCTTCAGCTAGGCATATAGGTCAATGATGGAATAATGCATGGAACAAGTGACTGGCAGCAGACATGACAGACATTTACTGATTAATCAGAAGTGTAATATATTACCATATAGTGGTAGGACTGTATATAACTGGGGCACTACTATATATAAACAATGTGGCATGTACCTTACTGTATAGAGCATATAACAATGAATTCTAGGATGTATATTGAAAAATCAATGTCCAAACTGTAATAGGGTTCATGTACACCAATGTACCAATTTTTTATTAGTCAAAAATGATTGCTAATAAATCTCCCTAGAATGAGAGGCTCTGAACTGAACAAAAGAACAGCGAATCATAGGAAATCTAAAATAAATGAACTAAGACCAAAAGAAAGTTGCTTAAAGATTTTACTTCTTATGGGACAGTTCAGAATGTTCAATCGGTTAAGTATAATATGTGGTTTAGGAATCCTATAATCAAGAAAGTATCCAAATCACTCTACTTGCTTCTCTTTAAAGCAATGTATTTAAGATCCAGCTGTTGACCATTATGCTGGACACTAATAATAAATAATTCCAGCCAATATGAAATTCGAAAAATGGTCATGGAGGCATCCCCAAAAATGACCTGACACTGCACTTTCACAAGACAATTTGTGTTTAATACATCAGCTGATTATCAGATCAAATTACAGCAAGAGAAGCTGTCCATTGAAGAGTTCTTTTCAAACTGCTGAAACAACAGCACTATAGGGAAGAACTGTGGGTTAAGGGAGGGGCAAATACGTGGCAGTGGTCACCGTTTGCCATCACTGACCACACATTCATGTCTGAGATGTAACTGTTTTTCCTATGGTTTGGAGTAACAGATGTAAAATGCATCCCTGTATAGCAAGCCAGCACAAGGCCGTGAAAGTGGGGCATAGGTTTTGTATGGCTCCTCAGCACAGGGCTGAATGTTATCCAGTGTGAAGATATGCAGGAACAGAAACAGTGAGCACTGAATGAAATATAGTACTTCACACATGTATGCAAATAGACTGTAAGTTCTTTTTTGAAGATTTAAGAGATTCTCTCTTGCTCTCTCCCCCTCCCCAACTTGAATGGAAATGTGGGTGGTGGAAACCACAGAAATTCTCTGTTCCAGACAAAAAGTTTGTCTGTATCAACCAGTGATTTCCTTGCCCCATCCCACCTGTGGCTTCTGTGAGCATAGGGGTTCATAAAACCTATGAATCTGAGCCCAAGAGGCAGAAGGGGTGAGGGTTTGCACCACAAAATGTTCCTTCCAGCTCCCCTACTCTGTTCTGTGGGTATTCATAGCAGCAGGTGGGGAGGGGGATACATATGGGGGTACAAGGGATTTTCTGTGGCCTGTTCCTCCTCCCAAACTCAGGGGGGCAACAAGGAGAAAGTTATTGTAGATTGAATCTGGGTAAACTTTTCAGGTTTTTCCTCTGTAGTGTGGAGCCCCATCTGAGGGAACCTCTGGGGGCAGTGCTGGTTCCTGCAGTAACAGTGCTTTTAAGGAACTGCAGGGAGCCAGGGGGCAAGGGACTCTCCTCCGAAGGCCTGCTCCTGTTGCTGATCCACCAAGGACAGTGCAGTTCTCAGGGATCAGTGGATTTAGGGGGTGGAACACACATGAGATCCTTAGTGATGAACTCAAAATCTAACCTCTGTGAGCTAGAGAGGGACAGGAGGCACATCAAGGCTCACTCTGAATGCATTGTTAAGGGCTGATTCAAGGGTTATAATTCACCCCTGTGCAGAGGACCAGCAAGCACTAGGCCTTACCTAGACACCTAGTGGGGAATGCCAATTGATTTGGCAAGACTGACAGAGAGGTAGCAATGGTAAAGTCTTGAAGTAGCAGCAGATGGGACCCACAGACCTAGTAAAGTATGCAAGAGTAAGCAGAAAGGTCTGTACACAGGGCTGTCTGAATCACATCCGCACATTCCTAGTTTATATATATAGTGATGAGTGCACTGAAACTATTGAATAAAGCATGTTGATTTTATTGTTTACATTTACACTTTTGCAGTGTGCAGTGCCTAGAACAGGGGTGGGAAAACTTTTTGGCTGGCAGGCCACATCTGGGAATAGAAAGTGTATGTCAGGCCATGGATGCTCACAAAATTGGGGCTGGGATACAGGAGCGGGTGAGGGCTCTGGTTGGGGGTGCAGGCTCCAGGGTGAGGCCAGAAATGAGGAGTTCAGGGTGTAGGAGAGAACTCTGGCCTGAGGCAGGAGGTTGGGGTGCAGGGGAAGGTGAGAGCTCTGGCTGGGGGTGCGGGCTCTAGGGTTGGGCTGGGGATGAGGAGTTTCGGGTGTAGGATGGTGCTCTGGGCTGGGATCAAGGGGTTTGGAGGGCAGGAGGGGGATCAGGGCTAGGACAGGAGGTTGGGGCAGGGGGAAAGGCTCAGGGGTGCAGGGTCCAGGTGGTACTTACCTCAAGTGGCTCCCGGAAGCAGTGGCATGTCCCTTCTCTGGCTCCTATGTGGAGGTATGGCCAGGTGGCTCTGCATGCTGCCCCTTCCACTGGCACCACCCTTGCAGTTCCCATTGACAGCAGTTCCTGGCCAATGGGAGCTGCGGGGGTGGTGCTTGGTGCGGGAGCAGCGTGCAGAATGGATCCCCCTGGCTGCCCCTACACGTAGGAGCTGGACGAGGGTCATACCACTGCTTCCAGGAGCCATGTGGAGTGGCCCCTGTCTCTGCTCCCTGGCTGGAGTGCTGCAGCGGGGCAAGCCCCAGACCCCGCGCCCCAGCAGGAGCTCGAGGGCCAGATTAAAACAGCTGGGGGTCTGGATATGGCCCGCGGGCTATAGTTTGCCCACCCTGGCCTAGAATTATTATGCTATTATGATGTTTATGTGAAACCCTACAACTTAAACACAATGAATAATGTGTTTGAGATGTAAAACCTAGAGCATCTTTTAATCATAAATATAGTGTTGAAGCATGTTGCCAGATACTTCTTTGATACAAAGTCTCTGTGCCAAAAGCTTGTCATGCTGAATCATGATTCTGTCATTTTTAATCCAAGGCTGGCTGATATTTCAAAAGCTTAATTTTGCCTGAATAACTCATACTGTGCTCTTTCTAGTTGTAGACAATATTAATATTGTAAATTTGTTTTCTAATGACTTGGGGGAAATTGTAATCCCTCCTAAGTAAATAAAGATGCTTTGAAGAAGAAGTTATACAAAATGCACAACCCATTATACAATACAATCAGCTGTCTTAAAAGAATGTACTTGTAAAAATAATCCAAAGCAGAGCATTTTGGTATGATGTGAACATATACACCACTTGACAGGTTTGTTTGTAAATGGTACATTCTTTTTAAGCCACCGTTTTTGTTGGTTTGGGTGATATGTCAGGGAATTGGCCCCAAATAAAATGTTTTGTGTCAAATACTGCACATTTTCAGGCAGGTTTCCAATATACAATGGATTCCTAGCTGCAGTGTTCAGCATTTGAAATGGAGAGTTGAGCTCTGTTCATTAGAGAATACAATTTAGCCCTTTGAAGAGAGCCCTCACAAGGCCAATGCACCACTTAAGACCTATTTCAACAGGACATAGGTCTCATTGTGACTCTTCGCTGAGAGGTGTTGTACACCATTATTAATGGACCCAATCCTGCAACAACTTACTATCAGGTATTACTACCAGAACTTCAATGGGAATATTCATGTTAGTAAGCAAGATACTCGTTCATATTTTCAGAATCAGGCCCCAAATCCGCAAAACTGGGAAAAATCACCTGTCTATTTTTATATATCTATAATACAAGCTATTATAAAGCATACCGGAGGTGACTGTACTTCCACTTAAATCAATGAAGGGTTTTGCCACTAACTTCACAGGAAACAGCACTGGGTTCATATGTGTAAAGGCCATATTCAGACATGTTGTAAGTGAATGCAATGCCTCTAAACTCAATAGCTTCTCAGTCACTGGAGCATTTGGTAATGTGGAATTTTTCTACAAGCAGCTGGTTAGTTAGTGTTTAGTTTACACCTTGCCAGTAAAGCACAAAACTAACTTTTTCCTTTCTCTACTGCCTGACACATTCTCCTTGAGAAACTGCTGATGTTTATGTAAAGGGATGGGATGTTGCTGGTATAATTAATATGCCTCTCCTAAGTGCCAAGTTACTGTCTCTGAACTATACAGGTCAATAAATATTTTAAAAAGTGATTTAAAGCTTGTGCATACAGTACCTGCTTTGTGGAAATCTTCATTGCAGAAATAACAGTGGGTTCCTAGAAAAAACATTAAAATGGGTTCAAATGTAAAATGTGTTTTTAATAAACATGAAACTAGTGCTAGAGGGCCATCTACCAGCTAAAAAACTCTTTGGATTCTTTGATGGCATTTCTTGCTGACTATTAACATGAAATGTTTGCATTGTTATAGGTGAATTAGAATGCATTTGTGCCTGATGTCTAAATTCAACATCACAATTTATCAATCATTTCTCAGACTTTATTATTCCAGCGTTATTGGTTTTGTTGTTTGTTTCACTTTTTGAAATTCATTTCTGCTCATACTGTTAAATTTAAATTTACAGTAATGTATCCACATAGCATGCATAGAGAAAAGCTTAAGAATAAATATTAATATGATAAAGTGCAGGTGATGGAACCCAAATAAACCAATCACTTTAATAATACCTAGATGAAGACCCCAGTCCTGCAAACACTTACTCATGGCACTAGCTCTCCTCACATGAGTAGTCCTACTGACTGTATTGGGATTTCTCATGCACATACAGTTACTTATATTTATGGAATGCGGAGCTCAAACTGATAGTAAATTTTTACACTGTGAAGTATTTAAGCAATATAATGGGCAAATCCTGCTCACCTTATGCAGGCACTTACGTCTATGAAACATTATGCCTGAGTAAAGTAAGCAGACTTTAGACCACTATGTAGTTTCCTATACAAATTAATGTAGCTTTATGAGCACATTAATAAAATAATGGATTTAGTCTTGATCCTAAAGGATTTTTAATTTTGTTTTTTTACATTGGTAGGGTAGTCCCAGTAACTTCAGTGGGACTATTTACGTAAGTAAAAGCTACAGGACTGAGCCCTTAATGAGTAATTCTAACAAAGTTTAAGTTTCAGTGCAGTGTAAAACCTTATTACATGGGGTGCAAAAGAGTACTACTTACTGACCCTATGCATCATGTTTTTAGTAACGTATATTAATATAGTTCGCATTAAGCTTTCAATCTGCTGATCCTGGGAGAATTTAATATGGCTGAGTGGATGCTAAGCATGTGGACTCCTTTACAAATGGGTTAATAGACCTGGTATTAGAAAGCATCAATTACGTGTTACATTTGAATGAAAATTGAACTCATTTGCTTGTTTGTTCAGCTGTTCCGGGGAATATTCCACAATTCAGGTTAAAAAAGGCATTTATTATCAATGTAACAGATCTGGAAGGTTTTCAGTTTGGTGGATTTATAAATGAAAACCATTGTATTCATCATACTGTGGCTCAAACAGTGAAAAACATTCTTCATGACACAGAGGTAGCCTCTTCTGTAGCCAGTAAAAACCCAGATATAGTAGGTTCCATTTAAAAACTATTGCAAAATTTCTATTAAGAGATCTAATTCTTGTTTACTCCATGGCCTCCTTACATTATTAAACTAAGGAGGCCTTAACATAAATGAGAATCAGGGGCAAACTATTTTTATATAATACAAAAAATGACCAGTAAACTTAAAACCCAAATCCTAATTTGACATTTAGTGTAGGGCTGCTGCAAATCCAGTTTGGAAAATAACGTTGATTCAGTTTTTCCTAATTTACTCTCCTATTTCTTTGATCTCTTGGCACTTCTGCTTTATTTAAGGAAGAAAATCCTATGCTTTCAAAATTGCCAGATTACCCTGTGGAGTACATAATAATCTTGCTTCATGTTAAAGAGAGAAAAGCCAGAAGCCACAAATTACACTTCTCATTTTCCCTTCATAACTTCTAATTTACATTTGTGTTAAAAAACCCCAAAACAACAAAAAAAACAAACCCACAGAAAAATGAAACACAGCCTGACAGTGACCAATCTCTGGGCGGTGATTCTTGTGGAAACTTTGCCTGTGAAGCATAGAATGCCGAAAGTAAACATTTCTATAAGACCTGCCCAAATATGTTGTGTCTACTGTCAAGTCAAAGATATAGTGATGGTAACATAGCATGAACAGAGGAATAATTCAGGAAACTCAAATGTTTTATTGTAGCACAGAAAACATGGAACATCCTCTGGGATCTATCTGACACGATTCAGAAAAAGTTTGATTTATTTGGGCTAAATTTTCAGAAGTGACTAGTGGATACTTCACTTGGGGTAAGATGGGGGGTCAGCTCACAGTACCTTAAAGGGACTTGATTTTCATAAAATGCTGAGTTCCCATACTCTTAAAATCAGGCCTTTTTAAGCTATTTCAACTCAGGTACCTAACGATGGAGACACCCAAAGTCACTTCTGAAAATGTAGGCCCTTTATTCCTTTTGGTTTTGAAGGCAACCGTAAATGGTACCAGACTTAAAAAAAATTCGGGAGACCAACACTCTGCCTAAGAGAGGTAAAATGTATATTTCATGTGTATTTGTTACGTTTTCACTGAGATGTCATGGAAGCTCAAGGAATAAGACTGAAGAGTCTCCTCCTAGCCAGATAGTCTGAATTGTTTCTAATAGCCACATGTGTAGTTATTATTTTGTATAACCTTCTGGGAGAGGATGGGTGGGGAGATTCCAGAAAATACACATTTTTTAACTGTAACTGAGTTTAAAAAATCTTGTTTACTCCATGGCCATACTCCACACTTGTTTACTCCACTCCATACTCCACAAAGATTTAGTGATTCTAATTTAACATTGAAACAGCACCACAAAAATCAGGAATGCCATTTCTTTTATCATTAACCTCCAACTAGCATTGGAAGCTTCAAGGTTTATTTTGGCTAGTGTCTGGGTCTATAATTGACAAGCTAATTAGAAGAGTATGCCAGGCTACTCCTTGGCTATCCTGCAACAAGTTCAGCATGCAGCTGTCCACAGAAAAATCTACAACCTGACACTTGGAATTCAGCAGCACTTACCCGAAAGACTGCCATTTCTTCCAGCAAGACTTCTTCTAAATCATGCCAAGTCTCCTTAGGAATTGAAACCACTTTAAGAACTGTCCCAATATCTTGAAAAGAAAAAAAAATGTTTTCAGGTGGTTAATAAGTAGACTCCAATTTAAGGGCACCAGAATTTCTTGATCTCTTGCAATATGCAACTATTTCCATACAAGGGTCCTGACACTGCATATTGCTGAGAACTGACTCCACACAATACCCACTGCCGTTTGATTGAACTAGCAGGGTTTTGAATTTCCATAAGGCATTGGTCTGAAATTTCTTAATTGTGGAAGTTCAACAGAAAAATGATTCATTACTCTGCTTCAGCTGTTAAAGAATGAACGGGACAGCACAATATTATTAGATTGGTGCCATGAAATCTCAGCTGCCTCTGAGGTATTATTCTAGATGGGAATGTGCTAAATTTACTCAGCCACATTTTATTAGCCATTCTGAAGTAGGAAGTTTTTCATACTTGTTTTAAAATACACGTGCAGATGTTATTAGAAGGCTCAGTGTAGACACAAGGACAGCTGGAAGAATGTTGTCAAACTGATGAAGTTGTCAGTTCTTTTAAGTACCTGCTGTCCTGGTGTCAAGCAAAAGCATCTAAGGCTTCTATGTCCCTAAAGACATCTGTATTGTGATGAATGGCATTAGCCTTGTTTCAGGATAAAACAACAGCAGCCCTGTACAACTTGTGTCTTTTCATTAGAGATAGCTTTGCACCAAGGGCTTGATTCTACAACCATTTAGGTTACTGAGAGTATTTCCACTGACGTTAATGTGACCAGGTCCAGGTCTCAAAACCCCAGCACTAAACACCCCCGCAAACATGTGTGGACGTCTGGATTTGGAACTGAACTTTCTAACTTAAGACCATCTCTCTATTTAACCTCTGAAGCATATATCTGTGCTTCACTTTGCATAAACCAACTTTTTGGAAACAGTTGCAACTTCGTCAGCTTAATCCAAAACCTAGCATTTCTGGTTTGTCAAAGGTTACCAAAGACTTTTAGCAGTAACAAGAAATGTGTGTTCTAATTTAACGTTTTAGGTCTGCTAAGCATGAGGCAATACAATCACATTATAGAAAGCAAAAAGCATTCACCCTCTGAAAATCAAGCCCCTTTAGGGTGTCTCAAGATCAGCACCCACAATCACTAGTCACTTTGGAAAATGTAGGCTGGTTTTAAAGCCATGAGGTAAATGTATTAAGCATAATAAAAATATAGAGAGTCAACACTCTTCCTAACACAAGGATTCCCCAAGAATAACTATATAGATATGGTCAAAAATGCTGTGTTGGAAAATTCTCCATTTTTCCATCAGAAAATGCTGAGTTAACTGAATCAAAATGATTAGAAGGCAAGTATCTATTTCGACCAAAAAATGTCCACAGAAAAGTCTTGAAATAGTTTGTTTTGATAAGGTTGGAATGTTTCATTTCTACTTTGATCATTTTGACATTATCATTCAGAATGTTATATTACATTTTACTTTACAATATCATGTAAAATTTGAAACCATAAAAATAAAAATTAAACATTTGGACCTTACTGAAACAAAATATTTTGGTTGTTATAGATATGAAATGCTTTGATAAAGTAAAAACAATTTTTTTGCAATAGTTCATTCTGTGAAAAAAATGATAGTTATCAAGTTTGTATCTTCAATTGGGACAAAAAATTTTTTCAAAATCTCATAAATTCCCATGAGACAGAAATTTTGTTTCTTGACCAATTCTAATAACTGTCTTAAGCAAAAGTAGAAATCTAAATATCCATGGCTAGGAGCATTGGGGTTTTTTTTTGTTTGTTTTTTTTTTTAAACCTGTACATCTTTGTTTAATTTTTCCACAAAATATCAATTGCAATCTAATCTCTTTCATGAACGCCAAATTTGCAGATGCAATTTTTAAAAGAAAATGAAAATAAAATAAATCTCTTATAGAATCATAGAATATTAGGGTTAGAAGGGACCTCAGGAGGTCATCTAGTCCAATCCCCCTACTCAAAGCAGGACCAATCCCCAAATAAATCATCCAGCCAGGGATTTGTCAAGCCGAGCCTTAAAAACTTCTAAGGAAGGAGATTCCACCACCTCCCTAGGTAACCTCCTAGTGAAAAAGGAAAGTTTTAAAAGGAAGTTTTGCCTTTTATTTAAAATACTGCATGTATGATTTTGGCTCATGAAAAATAATAGTTGGACAGTTATGAAATCTTTGGTTATTCACTATTATTATTACTATTATTTTAAATATTTACTTTGAGCAATATACTTAAAAGTAGCTTTACAGAACATCATAGAACAAGAGGAACATAAGCTTAAAACAAAAACTCCTGAACTTTCCACAACTATCCGGAAAAACTAATAATTCATTATTAAGGTTATTAACAATATGAGAATTGGAAACTGCCCTAATTACCCTGGCTACAATTTTGTAATTGTGGTTTGGAGAAAAACCTGCTAACAACAGAGAGAGGACTTCAAGCTAATGAACATAACAGGGTGTCATGGTTTATAGGACTTTACACGCTATTAGTACAGGACTGTCATCAGCACCACATTTATAGTCTATTGAAGCTACATTTTGGGACAGCATTAATGGAGTTTTGATAAAGTGAGGCAAGTGGTGTTGTGGAATCTGAGCAGGGCAGGTAGACACTGTAGCTCTAAGCATCACATTTTTTAAATAAATGCTTTTCTTTTAAGAAGATCCTGCAATGATTATGGTAGCTTGGTGCTGCGGAAAGCCCTTGAGGTCAAAGGTACAATATGTTAATCACTATGGCGACTCTGATCAGGCCTCAGGTACCAAAGTGTCGTTTTATCTGAGTTCTAGATCAAGTTGTACAGAGTAGTATTTCAAACAATTTCACACAAATTGAATTGGGCTTCTCTTTTAGGATCAGTTAGCTCGGGTGAGTAACTTAGTTTAGAAGATAAGATTACTGTTATTAATTCACTTTACTGACAGATGTACCTAGACTGTGCACAATGATCCCCCACATCAGATATTTGGGATACCCTTTAAATGGATACATTGGAACCTGGTTTTTCACAGACATATTTTTGGGCATTCCAACATAATTCTGTTTCCACTGTGGAGTGGCTAGGGGATAGTCACTGTTACAATGAGAATGAGAAAGAAACTGCTTAGACGAAGATTACACCCACAGGAAAGGAAAATATGACCAAGCAGGATGGCGTGCTAATTATCCTGGGGTTAACTAGTATCATTTATGTCAATACCAAAAAAGGTTTCCCCATTTTACTGAAATTCTGCAGCCTGATTGCTACAATGCTAATGACTATATGTAATCTGATGGCACAGAACTGCAGAGAAACCCAGTCACACCACACACGGCTAAATCATGGCTTTGTCACAAGTCCTGCTCAACTAGCCGTAAATTAGATTGTGATGTGAGTCCACAATCTGATTCCTGGTTCCTCCTTTGCGCTGGGGGTGGAGGCAGAGGTGTCATGCCCTATACCAGTCCCATCCATGGTGCTGATTCTTAACCCCAGTATGCTGGCTTAGCTGTGCTTGCTAGCACAATGGAGGGAGAGCCTTGGCTGCCCATCCATTCCCTATTTGCATGGAAGTGAGAGTAGGAGTTCCACGGAAGGTTTTCTTCCTCCACATTACTAATCACTTTCTAGCGAGAGCAGATGAGCAAGTGGGCACCTTATACCCCCTTACTCCCCATGCGTCCCTCGTTTACTGTCCTTGTTGAGCAGCTATTATCTTAGTCTGACAAACATAATATTGCAGAAAATAAAAGCAATACTTTACATTTACAGGACTGCATTTTCAGTGCTGACTTCTGTCTTGGCAGGTGCATGTTTTTGCTCACAATTTGTGGACACAAATATCTGCATTGCCTGTCTAACCACTGCAGCTGTTTTCACCTAGAAATCTGAAATTTGAATCTGTAGTGAACAGTAGGGAGGAAACTGCTTCCTCCCAATGGAAGTCGAGTTGAGCTCAGGTTTAAAACCAGACCCTCAGTATACAAGACCTCTCCTGAGGATCTCAAAGGGTTTTTCAGAAGTTAATTTAGCAAGTCTCGAAATATCCCTCTCTGACTGGCAGTTGTAGATCCATTTCACAAAGAGGTAAACTGAGGCACTGCGAGATTAAAGGCTTGCTCATGTACCACCAAATTCAGTGAGTTTTACATTCACGTCAGTGAGAGCAAGATCAAGTAATAAATGACTTGCTGAAAGTCATATACCAGTGTGGCCTAATAGGCAGAGCAGTGAATGAGAACTCAGAAGACTTGGTTTCTATTCCTGGTTCAGCCTCTAACCTGCTGAGTGACTGTGGGGAAATTATTTCATTTAGCTGTGCCTCAGTTTTCCCATCAGTAAAACTGGGATAATGATGTTTCCTGCCTTTCAGGTCTACAGATGAAAAGTGCTATATAAGAGCCATCTTATTATTGTCATTGCAAGATGGGCATACATTATCCAGTTTTCCTTATGTGATGGAAAATATTTGTGGCACATAAAAACAGGTTAAAATATTGTTCGGAGTTTTAAACAATAACCTGCTATAGCACAAACATGTCATCATTCAGTTCACAATTTCAGAGAGCTGGAGCACTTTCTTTATGGCTGCATCTTCTGCAGTAAATGTTTGGTACACATGCAATACGTTTAGTATACAAAGCTTCAGCACAGGTCTCAGTTTACTCATGATTTATGTTAGACATCAACATGAAGAGAGCCTTGAGATTTATTGCTTGGAATCTGACCCCCAGCTATGGAGCTGTAGATTTGTAACTGGTGCCATTCAGAAACAGTATTCTTATGAGAAAGAAAGAGAAACAGACAGATAGAGAACCTGTTCATTTTTTAGATCACTGCAGTGATGCAGTGGGAAAGTTCTTTGGTTTCTTTGATTTAACTTCTTGAGGCTAGTAATAAAGTCACTGAGTTCAATACAAGTTTGAAACACTAGTTAATCTGGTGGAAAATCATCAAAGATGTAAGGCCCGCTCCTCAGATGGTGCTAATCAATGTATTTACATGATGGCAATGGAGAAACTGGGCTGAGTGGCTGACCCCTGGTGCTTTCATGTAGAACTTTTAGCATAGTAAAAATTGCTTTATTTACAAGAAAATCTCCTCTTTTGCCTGCTGGAAGAAAGATATAAAGCCCAAGCCATAAGATAGTACAAACACTTTACCAGTGGCATCGTGCTTCAGCATAACTTTTTGTCCTTCCTAGGCCTCTTACAATATCAGAAAACCTGGTGTGCTGAGGGTAATGAAGCATTCTTCTGGCTGGTGGTCAGTTTAGATTAGCACAGTTCAAAATATGTTGAAAGAGGACACAAGAAATATTCCACAACTTGGAGAAATCCTGGCTGATTTACTCATATGACTAGTTCCTATGGAGTGAACATGTACCCCAAAATATCTAGCTAAAAACAAAATTATAATTACCAGTGGGAAGATGCCTCTAATTAAAAAACAAAAACAAACCCTCTGTTCCTACTCCAGCTGAAGTCAAAGGCAAAACACCTACTGATGTCAAGTCCTAATCAAACAACATGAACCCTTAAGTAACAAAAAAGAAAAGAAAAAATGTGTTGAGCCTTGCCCTAAAGAATTCCACAGATGTACTCTATAGTACACAAAAATAAGCTTGCTTTCTACCAGTAATGAAAACCACTCATCTACTCTACTTCTCCATACTCCATGTGAGAAAATCGGATGTAGCATGAAAGATTCTTACCTGTTCCAATGAACATGACATCATACTGGCCATCTTCTGCATCGACCCGGTCTACTACTATCTGTGTGAACTGGTAATCCACATCTGTTTTGATCATGATTGGACGATTATTGATAGGGAATACAGGATTGTACATTGCTGGATGACTTCTTGCGAATGTGATGACTTCATCAGGAAGGTCCTTTGTAGAGTCAAAGCCTCCAAAAGTTTTACTGGGACACTGAGAACAAGAAAGAGAATATTTTGCACCTTATAACTGAGCAATTAGACATATTCGTTTCTTTGAGATCCTTATGAGTCTTCAGTCTGTAATAAAGTACAACCCAGGATATAATTGTTCCATGATGGACAACAACTGTACAGGGAGTTAATACTGGCACCAAAAATCTTTGGAGAAATATTTTTCTTCATTGAAATCAATATAGCTCATACCAGAGAATATTACGGTTTGTATACATTATCTTTCTTATCACTGTGCTATGCGAATAATTGATTGTCAGTAATTTACTGACTACTATTATCTTTTTAATTGGTAGTACAAGACCACAGGGATGCTGAATATGCTAAAAATTACTGTACAAAAGACACAGATTAAAGCACTTTGTTATCTATACAGTAGAAAACTAATTATCCGTAACAATCACCCCACTATCTAAGCATCTTCTTCTGTGACTCAAGTCAAAACTCATTCACTTCAAAGGACCTTGGATTAGGCCCTTAATGAGCTGCCAGTGTGACTCCCTGTTCTGTTTACTCCTGATTATCTAAACTGCTGATTATCTGGACATATCTGGCGTCATCCAAATGGTTCTGACGATGAGGCTCCTGCTGTGTTGAATTATTCATACAAATTTTCTAGCATGGGTGGTGAATAAAGTGCTTGTAGTGAGTTCAGGTTATTTGCCTCAATGTCCACTTGTAGTAAACAGTACAATGACAGAGGGGGAGCAATACTTATAGGACTAAGGTGTCCCTAGACCTCACACAGCAGCACAGGGGAGTAAAGATTCCATGTTCCACCTCATGTGGTTATGTTAGGACTAATCAGTCTTGGCTCTGGGGCCTATGCAAAGCACAGGGACTACACAGACACTGGTCTCTCCACCCATGAGCAAATGGATGAGGATGAGGGAAAGAGTGAGGAGGACAGCAGGCAAAGCCATGACTTTGTCCCCCCACAAGCATTCCCCTCTGCTTTCCCCACCCACAATTCCTCCTGAGGGAAGTGCACTTATGCATCAGGACTGTGGCTATATGCTAAAGACTAGCCCTTACCTAATGAATTCTCTCTCAAAAACTCAAAATATTTTATGAACATCAGAGATGTTGACCTTACAACATCTCTCGGTAAAGTGGGAAATTATTATTAGCCCCATTTTACAGATGAGGAGACTGAGGCATAAGGAACTTAAATGATTTGTCATAGGTCTCACAGGAATTTTGAGAAGACAACTTCAGGTGCCTGACCCTAACCGCTTAAGCACAAGACATCCATCTCAGACATACAAAGCTATGAGGCAAATTTCACTGTGCTTATGCTTATGTTCACCGCATTTGATCTCGAAATATAAACATCCCAGTGATATAAATCCAGGGGTAATGCATCTTTTATTAACATTGATAGAATATCCACCACTTAGAGTAAAAACTTTGAAACCAAAAAGTAATTAAACAGAAATCCGGATCTTGCTGGATTCTCAGTAGAAGAAATCAATCGTCTTTGCCATCACCTTGATCCAGATTATTAATAATTCATCAGAAATGACGTAAAGAAATCAATATGGTCAAAAAAAGCAGTTGTTATTTGCAGCCAAGGGACACGTCAATGCATTGGGAAGCATGGAGGGTATGAGAGATAGGTTTTCACTTTTTTGCATGTTGTCAAGGAAGCAATTTCCAACATTCTCATTCATTATATATTAGAGAAAGAAAGAATTACTGATTTAAACCCAATTAGCCAAATAAACAATAATAGCAAATATAACAAGTTAGTCACCTATTCTTATTATCTCTACATTTGACCCCTTATTATTATTATTTCATATCCATATGTTCATTTACTTCCAATTAGAAAAATACAATATACTACTAGAACTAACCCCCTTATGATCTTTAGCATTGTTGGAGTCAATCTGAAATTTTGTGTTTCTACGGTGCAGTTCCAAAGTTTTCTTGATGCTTGGATTAATATTCCAACTAGAGTGTGATACTGATTACTTACATTAATCAACGCTTAATTAGATAATGTATGTAAAGTGCTTTCAACAGGAAAATCACTATACAAGTACTAAGTATTATTAATTGCAGCTGGGCAAATACTGAAAAAATAAAATAAGATCCATGTATAGTCATTTCAGTTTTTAAATGCATATATTTCTGCTGTATTTCTGCAAAGGAACTTACTGGTAGCAATGTTCATCAAGTCAACACGTTAGGCATAATATTTACAGAAAGCCGATTTTAGATTTGAAATCATGAGCATTTGTTAGAAAAACCTAATTCCAGGGGTTAGGTTGACTTGGACTCCATACGCAGTAAAAGGAAGTAAGAATCTCCCCTTTACACCTCTATGTGGGTTACCTGGACCTAGTGCTTGGGCATGCAAGAATAAATGGGGATACATTTCTTCTTATTCCTTCCCCAGTGTAAGTGGGAAGGAAATGGGTGGAGCCATGAATCCATCTTCCCTGCTCACTGGCCAGTGCAGCTGAGCCAGCACAGCATGAAAGTATAACAATTTGTTGCTGCTCTATACCCACAGGAAATCTCTAACCCTCATGAGCAAGGGGGAAGAAATGATGGAATTATGCTTTCCAGAGATATGTCTGCTTTACCCTGCATCCCCTGAGGTACTCCTGACGTGGTGCTGCTTCTGCCCCACCTCATGTTCAGAGCTCTGTCTAAAGTCAAAACCTGTCCCTACGAGTTACAATCCAGGATACAGAACACTGGATACCATGCAACCGCTGTGTACAATCAGTGCAGCCTGAATTTCAAATACTGACTTTTCACAATGAACTCTCCCTTAATAGGTTACCGACCAGCAATTATTTGCAGAAATTACTGAGGGAATAAATCTGAGTCACAAAAAAATTGCAAATAATTCACATTCAGAAAAGGAAGTGAAACTTGTTGAATTAATTATTGACCCATGCATGTTGATATTTTTTACAATAGTTTTTTTAAGGGTATGGATTTAGAGAAATACATTCAAAATATTGACAGGTTTCAGAGTAACAGCCGTGTTAGTCTGTATTCGCAAAAAGAAAAGGAGTACTTGTGGCACCTTAGAGACTAACCAATTTATTTGAGCATGAGCTTTCATGAGCTACAGCTCACTTCATTGGATGCATCCACGGTATGCATACGATGAAGTGAGCTGTAGCTCACGAAAGCTCATGCTCAAATAAATTGGTTAGTCTCTAAGGTGCCACAAGTATTCAAAATATTGTAGCCAGTGGAAAAGTCTTGTCACTTTTACATGTGTATTTATGCTGGATTTTTTGGCAGAGACTTTAGACTTCATAATGGCAGTACACATAACAAAGACAGGGCCTGATACTGCTTAGAGGTTATTGGCAAGACTCTCTCTGACTTCAGAGGTCCTGATCCAACAATCCAGTCCAACAAAACATTTAAGCAAGCATCTGAGTAGTTCACAATGGGACTACTCAGATGCTTAAAGTTAACTGCATGTTAGGGTGACTAGATTTGCCAATTTTATAGGGACAGTGCAGATATTCAGGGCTTTGTCTTATATAGGCATCTATTACACGCCACCTCCTGTCCCAATTTTTCACACTTGCTGTCAGGCCACCCTAGTGCATGTCTTTGTGATTTGCCAGTTGGGGAGGTCATACTTCACTAGACCTGGTCAGAGTTTCTTCATCAGTGAAGAAAATATGTTAGATCCCATCCTGGAGCTATCTATCTAGAGAGCCCAGTCTAGCAATCATAGAATCATAGAATCTCAGGGTTGGAAGGGACCTCAGGAGGTCATCTAGTCCAATCCCCTGCTCAAAGCAGGACCAATCCCCAACTTAATCATCCCAGCCAGGGC
The DNA here is from genome assembly GCF_965152235.1 of Eretmochelys imbricata. Lineage (NCBI taxonomy): Eukaryota > Metazoa > Chordata > Testudines > Cheloniidae > Eretmochelys > Eretmochelys imbricata. Next base: position 342,265,469 of record NC_135572.1, on the reverse strand, counting down.
TTTGTCAAGCCTGACCTTAAAAACTTCTAAGGAAGGAGATTCCACCACCTCCCTAGGCAATGCATTCCAGTACTTCACCACCCTCCTAGTGAAAAAGGATTTCCTAATATCCAACCTAAACCTCCCCCACTGCAACTTGAGACCATTACTCCTCGTTCAGTCATCTGCTACCACTGAGAACAGTCTAGATCCATCCTCTTTGGAACCCTCTTTCAGGTAGCTGAAAGCAGCTATCAATTCCCCCCTCATTCTTCTCTTCCGCAGACTAAACAATCCCAGTTCCCTCAGCCTCTCCTCATAAGTCACGTGTTCCAATCCCCTAATCATTTTTGTTGCCCTCCGCTGGACATTTTCCAATTTTTCCACATCCTTCTTGTAGTGTGGGGCCCAAAACTGGACAAAGTACTCCAGATGAGGCCTCACCAAAGTCGAATAGAGGGGTACAATCACGTCCCTCGATCTGCTGGCAATGCCCCTACTTATACATCCCAAAATGCCATTGGCCTTCTTGGCAACAAGGGCACACTGTTGACTCATATCCAGCTTCTCGTCCACTGTAAGCCCTAGGTCCTTTTCTACAGAACTGCTGCCTAGCCATTCGGTCCCTAGTCTGTAGTCATGCATGAGATTCTTCCATCCTAAGTGCAGGACTCTGCACTTGTCCTCGTTGAACCTCATCAGATTTCTTTTGGCCCAATCCTCTAATTTGTCTAGGGGCCACTGTATCCTATCCCTACCCTCCAGCGTATCTACCTTTCCTCCCAGTTTAGTGTCATCTGCAAACTTGCTGAGGGTGCAATCCACGCCATCCTCCAGATTATTTATGAAGATATTGAACAAAACCGGCCCCAGGACCGACCCTTGGGGCACTCCACTTGATACCAGCTGCCAACTAGACATGGAGCCATTGATTACTACCCGTTGAGCCTGACAATCTAGCCAGCTTTCTATCCACCTTATAGTCCATTCATCCAGCCCATACTTCTTTAACTTGCTGACAAGAATACTGTGGGAGACCATGTCAAAAGCTTTGCTAAAGTCAAGGAACAACATGTCCACTGCTTTCCCCTCATACACAGAGCCAGTTATCTCGTCATAGAAGGCAATTAGATTAGTCAGGCATGACTTGCCCTTGGTGAATCCATGCTGACTGTTCCTGATCACTTTCCTCTCCTCTAAGTGCTTCAGAATTGATTCTTTGAGGACCTGCTCCATGATTTTTCCAGGGACTGAGGTGAGGCTGACTGGCCTGTAGTTCCCCGGATCCTCCTCCTTCCCTTTTTTAAAGATGGGCACTACAACACTGCAGAGCTTGAGACTTTTCTGTGAAGAAATCTGGTTATTCCTTAGCAATCACATCCACTGAATGAGGAGAATTATACAATCCTTTTGCTGAGAAATCATTCTTTTCTTTAACATATGAAGCAGTTTTTGTTAGGCTAGACATCTGTATCATTTAACCATTGTTTTACACATTTATCATGGAAGCCAGTTTTGAGAAGAAGCTAGAAAGGATAGTTTAAAGGTTACTAACAATTAAAGGACAATCTATATGATCACAGAATCATAGAAATGCCCATATATGAATAATGCTTATGTGCTATTCTTGTTTTTTTACTTCACTGTACTTACTTGGATCTGTATAGTTTATTTGAGGCATAGATACATCTGAATGGGCTAGATCCTCAGCCTAGTGTTCACAGGAGTCTCAATGGAGCTAAGCTGATTTGCACCAGCTGAAGATCTACCCTGATATGTACAACCCAAACCTTTTCCTCTAACACATTCTACTGGAGAAAAGGCAGATGAACAGGCAAAGCTCAGCAGCATTTCTGGGACCTGACAATGACTGGGGTGGATGGGAAGTCATAAATAGTGGTTTCATAGACACCATAGTGACAGAGGCATTAGAAAGAGACAGGAAAGTAGAATAACAGTTAAAAAATCCCTTTTGGAATTGGAAATTATTCCAGTGCCTTCCCCGTCCACTGCAGAAATGGTTACCTTAGAACTCTAAAGAAGTGCAATTTATGAAAGGAAAGCTGCATTATTCCTTAACTACTCTACAAATACTCAACAAAATCCTGCATCCCTGCTCCAGTCAAACATCTCCTGAAGTCGATATGGTTTTTGTCTGACTGAGGTTTACAGGATTAGGCTCATTGACAAGCCAGCTGCACTTTGCAAATCGAGGCAGCGAATTCTGGATTTGCAGCAACAGCTAGTTTGCTCTTACATTAGCCTGCCTTTCCCACTTGTTCAGCTTCTTTTGTGTTATAAGTTCAAGTACAATGGAATGAGCGAAATCATTATCAGATTTCCCAGTGCACTTACAGTTCCTGGCCGTGGATATGGTACACGTCCTTGATAAGGCACCCATTGATAGTTGGGACCATCTCTGTGAGCATATGGACCAAGGAACACCCTCCTTACATCTGTCATGCTGTACATACACACTGCTGACCCCTTGAAGATGTTGCTAAAAATGGGGTAGGGGAAAGAAAAATAAGTCAGTTTCTTTAAATTATTTGTCAATTTAATCACAGAAGAATGGTGGGATTAAAGGCTCTTTAATTAATTACATGCATTGATTTTCCAAACTCTGAAATGCTGTCTAGGTGAACCCAAACACGTTCCTTAGAAAGTTCAGTTTAACTGACAGAAATCTCTCAGATGTTTTTCTAAACAGAATGGCTGCTGGCTGCTACTTAAAATTTATTGTTTATATACGTCCAGATCCAATTTCAATGGGATTTTCTTCGAGTAGGTATTACTCTATATGAGTAATACTTAGGATGGTCGAATCTGGCTCTTAATAGATAATAAGTGTCTTCAGTTTTCCATCCCTGATTTTGAAACTGAACTACTTCATAAAGAAGGCAGGGTGAAAAATCTATTTGTAATAGCTGTTATTCTGCAAATGCAATTTATTGGTATAAATATGAAATAAAGAGGTCTCATGTGTTTTTCATAGTGGTGACCTTCATGCAAAAGGGTCTGTAACCCATTACTCATCCTGTAGCCAACTAATCACTTTATATACTCTTGCTAATAGTCAGCAAATTTGTTTTAGTTTTGCCCTTTCTCTCTCTCCCTCACTTCCCCCTTTTGACAACACACACTGAAACTGCACTGCTATGCATTTGCTTGGGGTTTCTACAAGGATAGTAGATTCCACATGAGCCTCATTCTTGTGGATTATGTGATGACTAGAAACTTACATTTAAAAACATATGCCTCCCTCCGTGGTTATAGGTGGCTTTTCCCTCAGAGGCAAATTCAACAGTCCTTCATGAGACAAAAGCCTAGGGACAATTCCATCCCTGGTGTAAGCCCATTTGAGGGAAGTTCTATGGACTGTGTTATGCATGAGATCAGACTAGATGACCACAGTGATCTATTCTAGCCTTACAATCTATAAGCCTATGAAGCCAAAGGATTTACACCAAGGATGTACTGGACTCAGTTGAAGAGTGGTGGAAAAAATCTTTGCTGTTTTTTCTTAAAAAGCTTATTGATTGTCCAGAAGTTTTCTAAAATTCTAAATTTTGATATTTAAAAAATGTGGTTTTTTTTTTAAATTTCCTGCATTATTTTACCAACTCTATTTGGCAAGGGATTTGACATTTCACCCTTCATCTTTAAAGCCAGTTTTTCAACAGGAAGAGGCTGAGAAACTGACACATTCTTTCAGACGTGTGTCAGGGCAATGATGTACATTGCTCATAAGAAAAGAAATTTAATTCATTACTTCTAACTTACACTGCCTTCTAGCAGTTCAAAGGTTAAGAAAATGCTGTGTTTCTTAAGAACATTTTAACAAAGAGAGCTCTTTAAAGCAACCAGCCACACAAGTTTCCATACAAGTAAAATGATACACTCTGTACCTGGAAGTTGTAAACACTCCATAGACTATTGGATTTTTGAGGTCTTTTGAGTTCATTAGAAACACATCCTCTGTAACAAAAACAACAACAACAACAACAACAAAAAAGAAAATACATGGTCATTTCAGTAATGAAAATACCAGAAAATGATTCTGCATTCAAAGCCATTGTGGATACTTACGTAGTTCATCAAAATGAGTATCAATGCCATTGGGCCCTGGCACAGAACAAAGCAGGCGTGCTTTAAGGAAAGTTGTCCATTTATTAACAAGGCTTCTGTGTCCACCAAAGTCATTCTAACAGAAGAAGTATTATATGTTAATACATAATCATATTCCTGTTTGAAATGTTAAATATAACATCATAATCCCCAGTTTTACATGTTGTCCTTTTTATGGTTTAGGAAATTATAAAATCTCCCTCATTTTTCAAATATACCAATACTGAATCAATTTCCATTTATCATGGTCATTGCTATGTATTTAATATCATTTTCAGAAGAACTTATTCCTAGAAAATCTTGAAATAAATTAAATTAGAAAGAAAGAAAGAAAGAAAGAAAGAAAGAAAGAAAGAAAGAAAGAAAGAAAGAAAGAAAGCAATTAGGCAGATTGACAGAGTATTTTGCTTCTGTTCAAGCTTACATGTGGCCAAGACTCAATAAAGTTTAAACAGCTCATTATTCTTTACCGAGTATCAACAAAGTAGCCCCACAAGTTGTACAAGATCAAAGTATAAAAGGTGTTAGGGTGGGAGAATCAGATGTTTAATAGCAGGGCTGGGAGTGGGAGCAGATCAAGGTCTCTGTAAGGGTGGGGCTATAATTTTCCAAGCTGCTATCTTGTTTTTCAGAGATGGTAAATTGGAGTCCTGCCTAAAGGCATAATGTGAAATTCTACTCTAAACGTTATATTTACCAATTCATGGCGATCACTTAATTCACAGATATTTTCTCAAGGTCCCTCAGGAAAAAATTGGATATTTGTTGGGATGGATGAACCCGTTTGAGACCCTTGACACTGTTCATTTATAAAACTTAGCCTAAGCAATTATTTTCATTTTAATGTGCCTCTTCCTTTAGAAGTTCTACCCAGAATGGGAGCCTTGGATGTCAAAAATAACTCAAGAAAGAAAATGTCTACAGAACATCTGGTCCACCTGGAAGCAGGGAGTACCATGTTTCTTGCACAAGACTCTATTTCTCTCAGCCACATTTTAAAAACTCAGGAGGTTCTTATAATTTTTGGATGATGCATTGTAAATTTGGGGTGCTACTCCAAACAGAACAGAACTGAATATTATATCTCTTTGATGTTTTCCCTTGACTATTGGTCATTCTGGAAGACCTTGGAATCACTACATTGCCAGTGTTACCATAAACTAATGTACAGCCAAGAAAGAGTAGTTGCTAATATCACTTTTACAACTTTAACTGAGGGCATTCATTCTCATAAAATTAAGTCACCACATTACCTTGCAGATCTGCCCTATTCTGGCATGGGTGGCTTTTCCAGAGTGCTCTCCATCAATTGCATTTTCACGGAAGAAGAAATAGATTTTGTCATCTTCTGGGTTATCACTTTCTGGTATTAGGTGGGCACTAACAAACCTAGGATCTGAGAATAAAATGCCAATGTACATGTTACTACATAGCAAGTAAAATCTGTTGCCTCATTTACATGAAATGATTCTTCCATTCTGACTTGCACACATGAACTAACCCTTTAATCAAATAAGCAAATTTTCAACTTTTCTTCCTGGTGCTCCCACCCAAAGGAAATCCCTATCACAACTTGTTTCTGCTCTTTGAATCTACTGCTAGAACAACACACACACACACACACATCCCCAACACTGCACACCAGCGCACATCTATAGTTTATTTATCCAGTATATAGCAGCGCTTGCTATTCATAGTCTGTAGTGATTCAGGAAAACATATGGAGTAATATAATACATATGAAATTGGTCTATTAACTGTATTGTAACATTACAGCACAGCTTCCTAATTCCATACATGGATTGCTGAGAGTTTCTTTCACATTCAGTCTTGCCTACTTCTTATTTCCTTGTTTATTTTGACTTTCTATACAGCAGAAATGAAAACTGCTCAGGAAAGCTATGATAGAGGAAGAAGATGGTTTGTCCAGTAGCTAGGGTGTTTGGCTGAGAATTGGGAGAGCTGTGTTCACATCCCTGAACTACCATATACATCCTCTGTGATCTTAATCAAGTCACTTAACCTCTCTGTGTCTTAGTCCCCCGTGTATAAAATGTAAGGGTGCTGTGAAGATAAATACACTAAAGATTGGGAGGTTCTCAGCATCTGTAGTAATAGGAACTATAGACAGAACACTCAATAACAGGTTAAAAATCATTCTATAAAACATTTTTGGAGTTTTTTCATTTTTTAAGAAAAGTTTAATGAAAAATACCATTTTCTGACCAGCTCTATTGACATCATTATTCAAAGTACAAATTCCCCTTCCACACATATGTCTATATCTAGACAGTGATACTGTAGATATATAAAGCCTCAAGAGAGACTGATAAAAAAATAGAAAACAATGGGCAAAGAAATTAGGACATATACTCGTGTAAATCAGCATAGATCCACTGACTTCAATGAGGCTGTGCCAGTTTACACCAGAGGAAGATCTGGCCAATATTCGCAAAAAGAAAAGGAGTACTTGTGGCACCTTAGAGACTAACCAATTTATTTGAGCATAAGCTTCCATGAGCTACAGCTCACTTCATGCTCAAATAAATTGGTTAGTCTCTAAGGTGCCACAAGTACTCCTTTTCTTTTTGCGAATACAGACTAACACGGCTGTTACTCTGAAACCTGGCCCAATATTGCATTTTTCATTCAAATATTTCCGTTGGCCTCTTTAACCAGGGAAAAGGAGGTAAATCAAAGAGAATTACAAAGCTGTTCTTCTTCCTACGGCATTTTACATCCTGCTGGGATAATTCAGTGTGAACTATATTTAACTATTGAAAGAGTCCTGTCCCTATGTCAGATTATAAGCTGTTCTAGCATCATATATTAAAATATCATTTTAACACATATCACCACATATTTAGGGAGATAATGAGCCAGATTATGCTATGCTGATTTTCATCAACTGAGGATCTGGCTCATTAAAACTACTACTTTATTTACTAAGGATGCTCCTCAGTTTTTATGCTAATTAACTATATACACTATGTGTGATGAGCACTGTGTCATCAACTAATATCACTTCTCATATCAGCAGATGTTTGACTTTGCTTTTTGGTTGTAGACATGCAAGGTTGAAGAGTTTTCCATCTGATCTTGTATGGAGATGTCCACTTTGGTGCTAGATGATGACCCAGCAAAGAGAAAAATAAACTGAAGAATGTTGGTGCCAAAACTCCTCCCTGTCCAACATCACTGTGAATTTCAAAGCTGTCAGATTGATCACCATCACATTGGACTATAGCCTTCATGCTATTATGGAAGGATTGAATGAGACTGAGGAGGATTGGGAGGCAACCAGTTCTCTCTAGCAACTGAAAAAGATCCTTTCTGTTAACCAGGTCAAAAGCTTTTGTAAGATCTATGAAGGTCATGCATAGAGGTTATCCTTATTCTTGACACTTTTTGGAGGGGGGTGTACTCCGGCGGCAATTTAAAGAGCTCGGGGCTCTAAAGACCCCACCTCTTCCAGTTGAGGCCCCGCCCCCTTCTGGTTGGCATCCCGCCCCTCTGCTCAGGACTCTGGCGTACCAGTAGGTCCTTTAAGTTACTTTCATCCCTGAGCATACAAGTGCATGGTCTATATCACAGTCTCCACTGTGAAGATTGCAAGTATGGAGAGCATCCTTTAGGTGTTTTCCACAGGTGACAATTACATCTAGTTGATGCTAGTGTCCAGATCAGGAGTGTGTCTCCATGAGACCTTCCAGTGATTAATGTGTTGGTAATACACAGTTGTTGGTGGATGAAGAGCTCCAATAGTCTTTGACCATTGTTGTTAATTTTTCCCACTCCATGGTGGCCAGTGATTAGCAGCCACATCTCGTGATGGGAACTGACTTTAGCACTGAAGTCTTTCAGTAGACAGAGTTGCTTGCCTAGTGGTAGCTTGCTGATGACACAGCTGAGCTGCTGATAGAGCAAGTCCTTCTCTACAGAGGTGAAGAAAAGTGTTGGCACATATGTGCTAATGATGTTGGCAAATCCACCTGTGGTAGATATTCTTACTAATATGATACATTCTGATGTTGCAATGGGATATTCGACTAGAGATGTGAATGAATTTTTGACTGCAAAATCCACCCTGTCCTCAGAGAGGCCTTGTTTGCTTTCTCCATGCCAAAAGAAGAAACATTGCATCTTGCATAGAGAGCCTGTATGTTAGTCCAGTCTCAGAGAGAGAGGCTATATCAATGTCAAGCTTCTCCAGCTCTCTGTCAGTGATGGCAGTCTTCCTCCAGTAACTGACCTCCTCTAGGTTGTTTGACATACCAGTGCATGTTGTCCTCATATTCCAACAAGCAAGTCTGAAGAGGGAGACCATCATACCCAAATCTTTGGTGCATACACCTAAGCAGAAAAGAAATAAGGAGGCAGTGGTTGGGCTTAGGATCACAGCCCCCGTCTTGGTGGTATTATCCAGGCCCAAAGGCTTAGAAGACCAAGATGTTTAGAAGCCAGCACAGCTGCAGGAGATGCTGGAAGGCAGAGCTGAATTGCAATGCCAACCATCTAACGCTTTCTCCACAGCGGGTTTAGTTCAGAGTTGTCTCCCCTAGTCTTTGCTCAACCAAGAGCTAGCTGCAAGGCAGCAGTGACAGCTGGAATTACTCCTTTGTGGCTATTATTTTTCATTCCAATGGGTATCTGGCACACCCCTCCCACCACTCAGTGGCGAGATTCCCAGTTTAAATGCTGAGCGCCCAACTTGTACGGGGTTACGTGATACCAGCAGCAGCCATGCACACTTGACCTGATCTGAGGAAATTCAACAACTTTGCAATGGCCTTGCCCTAGCTTGTGATGAACGTCTTGCCTGATGTCTGGAGCCTATTGCCCAACAACTCTTGGGGGTCTGACTTTGCCCAAACCCAGTCCTCTGGGGCCACGGTGATCCAGCCAGATAGTTACCTGTCACCCAATTTAGCACTCTCTGCAGCCCTGGATTGCAATTCTGTCTTTCTCTTCTTTCAGGGAAGGAGTGGAGATGATGCGTAAAAGTCAGGCACTTCATATACCCTGTTTTCCTACTAGTGCACTCATGCAGCAAAAGGAAGTATGTTCCCCAGCATATCTGTTCAGCTGTTGAGACTAGGGATAAAGCATCACCCTGAAAATTTTAGCTAGTTCACTAACTTATCTTATTACCAAGATACCTAGTTCCCCAGGGAGAGTTTAAGATAATTCAGGCAGCACTGACATACTTCATATGGTCAGCACAGACACATAAGGAAGTTGATGACATATAGAAGAGAGGCTACGCTGGAATGAGCTAAAAGAACTGCTGAATGGGAAGTGGAAGCAGGAGCCGAAAGCAGTAGTACCCATGATAGTGCTCCGCAGACTATTATCGATGGATATGACTATCTCAGATCGCCATATACAAATTACTGGAGTCTATGTGATCCCAAAACATGTCTATAGCTATTAAGAAACACATGGTTCTTCTAATAATATAAGCAGTCACAACACCCTGTGTATCATATTCTTTTCCACATTCCAGGCCCAAAAAACACCTTCAGTGGAAAGGATTTAATCAAAGTCAAAATGTGTTTTAAAAAGACAACAAACATCAAAAGAACATGTCAGAAGTATATTTAAGCATGATCAAAGGGGGAATGAAACCACAATGTTAACATGATAAACATTAATGGCAGAAACATTTCTCTGATCTCATAGCCAGTCCAAGCAGGTTAAAAATAGAAACGTTGATTTAAAACAATCAGTGTCAAGAAGCAAATAATTAAGAAATGCACTTCAACTTTTTTCAATCTCCTTTTCTCAAGTCTCTTGACACTGGGCTACTTCTCATATCCTAACTGACACCTTCTGCTAGCTCCAGTTTTGTATGGCCCTCTGGGATTACCAGTTCTTTAGCAATTTCATTGGCAGCAGCCCATTAAACTGTCCTTCATGAGAAATCTACCACTTTATGAAAAAGACACCTTGGTCCAGCTGCCTTTATGATTGATATGCCATTGTTTGCTTAGTTAAGTAATGGAAACATGTTTTGCTTGTCTCAGCACTTCAGGTTCAGATAATGCTAAAGAAAAATCAATCTTTATTTGCTCCTTCACAAGCATTATTCTTTAGCAATAACAACAAAAGAACAACAGCAAAAACAATAAAAGAAAGCAGATTGGATTCCCGAATGAATCGTATTAGCATTTTAATGATGATCCATAAAGGAAACGGCACCAAAATTGCCTTTAGATGTCAAGATGCACTAACTACGCTGAACAAACAGAAGTTGGGGTCATTCCTTTATAGAATCATAGAACTGGAAGGGACCTCGAGAGGTCATCTAGTCCAGTCCCCCGCACTCACGGCAGGACCAAGTATTATCTAGACCATCCCTGACAGGTGTTTGTCCAACCTTCTCTTAAAAATCTCCAATGATGGAGATTTGTCATTTCAAAGAAGAAAAAGGGCAGTTCTCACAGGAGGCATTCTGTAAGGAGATTGAATCAGATGCCCCCGTTACAGTAGATTTGTGGTCAGAATTACAAATTTCCCCAGTTCACAGCTAAAACATTCGAGGACACTGTAGGGAAATTTTACGCTCAGTAAAGTTGCAGTTGCTGTAATTTAATGAAAATTATTGAAGGGTGACTAGAATCCTGCGAAGAGATAACGAGATGAGGGAATCTTACATTAAAAATTTAACAATAACAAAACCAGACAGCAATTCAGACTTCATAAACACACAGTGCTTGTCTACAGAGATCCAGCATATACAAAAAAGCAGGAACTGTCTTCAGAAAATCTGAACTTGAAAATCATAGCTAGCTCTATTGCCTTCTCAGAGGAAGACTTATAGCCCCAGTCACAAATGTGCACAGCAAAGCTCCAAGTCCTCACTGCTTTCCGTAAGGTCACCAGGGGACAAAGCTTTTAACATGTGATGACGAGAGAGCTAACATGTCTTATGCTCTTGCACACTTTACAATATTTTACAAACCTCTTAATCTTTTAATGGTGTGCTTCTACATTTCTCTCATTTAATTCCTCACCTGTCAAACACCTTCTTTTGCCACTGACTCAGTCAAACTTTGGGCCTGATTCCCACTTACAGATAAGCCTCTTTGTAACCCTGGGAGCACCTCAGTGCCAAATGAAAGAGGGCCCCCCATCCTGTAACTCAGGCCTGACACAATCATTGCCCCAATGCATTGTTGTTATAATATGTATCTCAGAGGGGTCATCTGGGGTATCCTGTGTAAATTGGTGACACATTGGTCCCAAAAATTATTGTGTGATGTAAGGACCGGTTGTGTACAAAGTATAGATGTGTGCTGAAATTGTGTGCTTTACATGTGCTTGGGAGACAATGCATAAACCTAGCCCACCCTAGAAAAAGGAATTTGTCTTTACTTGTCTGACCAGCTTGCAGAATCCTAACAGTGAACAATGAAAGTACATTTATGTATAAGGTAAACAGAGCCACCAAGCTAAACAAGCAAGGGAGAAAACTGTTTAACAATCACACCAGGGGACAGAATTTGCACTCTTGGCTCTTGAGGCACAGACAATAGACTTTGAGTAATACAAGGGGAGCAAAAAGGCATTTTAGTTATCCATCACTGAGTGGACAAAGGGTGAACCACTCTCTGAGCCTGTGAAAGTTGGATCACCAATCTGGTGGGGTAGGGATAATGTGAACCAATGGTAAGTAAGAAAACTGCTTAGGCAAAGATCATAACTAGCTAAAATTAAGTTTTAGTCACTAGAAGGCATGTTTTATTTTATTGTTTGTAACCATACCTGTCTTTTTTTTCTTTGCTTAGTATCACTTATTTCCTGTTAATAAACTTATTCTGGTTTTATTACAAAACCATCTGAGCACTGTGTATTTAAGTGAAGTGTGAGCCTCTAGCTAACCTTACGGGCTGATGTGTGCCGTGTCTCTTTGGAGGCAATGAATTTAATAATTTCTGTAAGCATCCCATGTGAGGGATTGGACACTGCAGGGAGACATCTGTGGGTAACTTGGGAACTGGGGTTCACTGATTGTTGTCTGCAAGGAAAGGTTTAGCTTGGCAGAGTCCTGAAGAGCTTTCTGGCAAGGCAGATGAGTTGGTGTGTCAGGGAACTGATACAGTTTAGCAACAGCAAAGCCCTTGCTTTTGCTAAGGCACAGGGTAACACAGGGGCTCACATTTCTGGATGTCCTGAGCATGACATCACCCCTTTTACAGCAGTCTGCTGGCATAAAGTTTCCTCAGAGATGTTGAAAATGGCTCCCTGAGACTATCCCTTATACAAGGGGACTCCTTGGCTGTTAAAAGATGGTGTAAGGATGTTACACCAGTCCTGTTCCCAGCCCTTAGCACAGGGGCTATGTCAGGGCAGGGCCAGGGACAAAGAAAGAGTGTGGCTGAAGTACAATGTGTACTGGCAATTCTTTGTTTTTCAAGGCCTGTAGAGGACCTTGGGAAGCTTAGAGCATAAGTAAAAGCGGCTGTGAGCCATCCATACCATTTCTGTATTCATACCATATCTGGTTGTGATATTAGCTGCTCTTGCAAGATAAGCAGAACTGGTTTTGGTCATTCACACTTTAATAGGAATCCTGCTCCTGGGAAAAATCAAGAGTTCTCAAGGTAATGGTATTTATGATTTGGTAGATAGCACTTTTGTCTCTGAATCATTACTAAATCAGTACTCCAGAATGATGTTACAGGACTATGGTTTTATAGGTAGTGTTTGTTGGATGTGAAATTAAACTAGGGTCTGATAAGAGATTAGAGATCTCATCAAATTTTTTCAAAGTCTAGTGATACTAGCCTTAGTGTCATAGCAAAATTATAATACTGGATCATGTGTGTTTAGTTTATCTAAATTCCCCCTGCAATTTCAATTGCATATAATATTTTTCATTTTTTGGACTAAAACTTGTGTAATGTTGCTTTGTGCTGTTAAATACCGACACTGTTTCACTGTACAGGTGTCTGCATTTTGCTGGTCAGTGAAACAAAGTGCTTTGGGACATTTAAGGATGAAAGATGCTTTACATGATATTAAGCTCGCAACTTTTTCAAAATTCCAATACAAGAAGGTAGCACAGGAAGAAGGAAACACCTAGCTGAGGATGCTAATGAACTCACAATGCTCTTCCACATCCAGTTTCTGTCCAGACCTCAATTCCACTGCCACACAATTGGCAACAAGGATCGAATCATAGTGTGAAAGGATTTTCAATATTTTCGTTGTTATCATCATCTAAAAGTAATTCTTATTGTAAGAAACATTAAAACAAAGCTGTCTTCTTTAGTCAAGCTCTTTAGAAGTGCAGGTTGGGCAAAAAAACAAAGGCATGATTTTCAGAACTATACTGACACTTAGACTTCTCCTGAAATAAAAACATCTCTGTACCTCAGGGTCTATGCTGATGGTTGTGGGTTATATAATTACATCTTTACTTCTGTGGAATCTACTTTGCTTGCTGATTATAACTGCTCTCTGGATAAGATGGGAAAGACCAATTTTTCTCTCTCTCCATTCATACAAACTCCAAATTCCAAAGGAACCAGAAGGGACGTTGTGGGCTCCAGCCCTGTGGACAGAACCTATTGGTTTAGGTGTGCGAAACTCATGCAGACTGAAACCAACCCCCAGAGTGGGTTGTCACATCTTGACAAAGACATGGCTCAACATCAGTTCAGATTAGCTGAACAGCACCATTTGTATTCTAAGTATAGCATTCACCGTAAGAAATCAGGAAATTAAAAAAGAAGAAAAGAAAAAATCAGAAACTGCAGATATAGTTTTCGGGAATGGAGAGAGATTTAGGCTTGGTTGTTATTTGGCCCACTACAACTGCTAAATGATATAAAGAGACCTTAGGATAAATGAGAGTCAGGCCCTAAGCCTAAGGATGTGTCTGCATTTGCCATCATGGGGGGTGGGGGGACTGCATCTTGCATAGACATACCTGAGCTAGCTCTAACCTAGCTCAGGTTCTGCAGCAGAGAAGCTGTGGCAAAGTGCACTTCATTACAAAGTAGCCCCAGAAGTAACTACCAGGGTTCCAGGCAGGCTTGTACATCCCACTCTGAAGCACACACAGCTGCAGCCTCACTGTTCTGGTACTTGAATTAGCTAGATTAAAACTAGCTCAAGTATGGCTACATGAGCTGCAGTCGCACCCTGTGCTTGTAATGCAGACATGCCCTTAGGCTTAGGGCCTGTCTCTCATTTACCCTAAGGTTCCTTTATACCACTCCTCCAGTGTAAAGAAGTCTTACAATGACAGCGAATTAAATGTATGCTCTCTTCAAGGCCACTTTCCACTGCCAAAGCAGTGAAAGTGGGCTTTAATGTCAATGAGAACCAGATCCATGGTGCCTCTACAGATGCTGTGCAGGAGCATGATGAGAGATAGCTCTTGTCACCCCTTTAAAATTTGTAACACGCTCCCCTCAGTGCCACATAACTTAATTCTTTGCATATGAGTGTGTGGTGCTTCCCTCTAGCGCATGAGCAAGAGAGAGGATGCAAGACCTGCTGATTAAGTGTTTGCAGTACAGCAATACCCACAATCTCCCGGCACTGCCACTAGGGTGGAGCTGATCTTTCCCCTCCCCGCAAATGTAGTTCTTAGTCTGAACATTTCTAACGAGTCATACTGTAGGCTGCATGGGAAGGAAAAGGAACAAAATGTTGAACTGTGAAATAATTATCAGTTTCTGAGGCCTTTGTTCTTAAAGAGACAACAATAATTTTGATTCTCTATAATGACTAATTATATGGTGAAGTAAAGTGAACACAAAAGTTCAGTCAAATTATAGCATAATTCACAAAGTAAATTAGATTTCCCACAAAACAAACCTTCTGATCTACCCATCCTATTTAATCTGAAAGAGGTGATTATTATCTCTTTAAAGAATAACCACCAAAATTTATGGGATGTCATTAGCACCTCTTTTCTGTGGCTGCCTATATCTGAAGGTGTTATATTTCTATCACCACTGTGTTAATTTTAAGATAATTGAGTTATTCCTAAAGTCCAGCAGCCAGAAGACTGATATCCTCCAAAAAAAATCTATATTATCTTAAAGTTTGTAGCCCACGTATGATGGGGATTGGAAAGGAAAATGATATGGATCAGGCATTAATAGCATGGCTGATGAAGGATGCATGTTACCTAGGGAGGCTGTGGGATCTCCACCACTGGAGGTTTTTAAAATCAGGTTAGACAAGCAGCTATCAAGGATGGTCTAGATAACACTTACAGGGCTGGATTAGCTGACCTACCGAGGTCCCTGCGAGTCCTGTATTTCTCTGAGTCTCTGAAGCTGTGAGCTGATCAGCAGTGCAGAGGGCTCTGCATGGTGATCTCAGCCCCACCATATCTCCTGAGATCTAGGCATTTAGGATCCCCTAGCCAATTTTACAGGGAACACAAACTCCTCACTGGCAGGACAAATTTTCCACTCATGTTGTTTCCTGTCCCCTGTGTATATTTTTCCTGCATAGTGGACAATATGGCCCTTATCTCTTGGGTCTCAGTTCATTCATTTGCAAAATAGGAAGAGTAATATTTATCTACTGTACCTTACAGGGGTGTTGTCAGGCTTAATCCATTAATGCCAGTGAACTGACTAGAAGGTGCTACATATATATACAAAAAGAACTGGATTGAGCCCATCAACTCATTTTTTAGGGAATGTTCATCAGATGATGATCACCAAACCAGTCCCATTTCAAAGTAGTGATCCAGCAGACAAACAGCCCTGTAGAGATTCCCTAACCTTTCTAATCCTTGCATAATAATTTAATTCCTTTGCCAAGTCCTTCTGATGTAGCCACAAAGCTGAGGTCATTTTGTCAGACTATGTAAAATAGCTTTATTATTATAATTAACTTTTACAGCCAATGTACAAGAACTTGACACAAAATCCATTAAGGCAAGCTTAATAAATGAAGGCAGTAGAGAGTAAGCACTGGGTGAATGACAGTTTTTAACTAATCTCTCAATTTAGTGAAATAATGCAAAATCCAGCAGGGCATTTCAGCAACACTTGGGAGTGGAGACACAAATCCTCATTGCTACTTTTGATATTCAGTGTGATAACATCAATTATGACGACCTCATTTAGTAGTCACGTGGACATAATATGTAATTCCAACTTAATTTAGCATCAATCAGCAGAAAAAAAAAAGAATTACCAGCAGTTATAGCTGAATGGAAATAAGTTACAGGCTTATCACTGATATGGTATATTAACACTGTCGATACAAAAAAAAAAAGAAGAGATGGGGGGGGGGCAAATATTGGCATACGCTGTGATTACAATCATGGATTCCCTAGAGATGGAAAAGACCTACTCGGTTACCTAGTCCATCTCCCTGTTAACAGAGGATTGTTCATCATCAATTAGACTTTAAGGGTCAAATCTTGCTCACTGTAGTCACAGAAAACATGTACTTCCATGTCTGCATACAGAGGTTTAGAAAGCTTTGAGGCATAATTACTGTAACTCCAGATTATAAAAAGTTTCTGGGAATATTCTCAAGCTGTTGTCAGAAAGGGAGGTTCACCTGTATTTTAATGTTATTTTTTAGTGGGTATGGTGGGGTGCTTACAAGCACATATGAATACTTGCGGAGCTTAAACACCAAAGAGAGAAGAATTATTTAGTCAGTGACAAAGGATAAGGGTATGAATTCTTTAAAAAGTGAAAACTCAGGAAAAATATTCTTGCAGTAAAATGTATTAAGCTGTGGAACAGTCTCTCAGGAGAAGTTTCCACCAACAAGATTCTGGTAATTATGTCAAAAAACATAGCTGAGCTATTCATATTGTATATCACAGGGCTGGGTAGCAAGAATACCAATCCCTATAAACAAGCCAGTGAGAATCACTCACTAATTCACAGTGCAGCTCTCTGTTGCATAGTCTATACTCATTCCATGTTCAGAGCTCTCATTGACCTCAATGGGAGTTCTGTGCACAGAAATACAGCAGAGTATACAACTGAGACCTGCAATGCAGAGGAGTGAAGAGAATTTTGCCTTTGCAGTGTTGATATCTGCTGAGGTACCATTCAGGAAACAGATATTGCCATTGAACTCTACTTTTAAATGTCAGCTTTTAGAAGATACAGAAACATTTTATTTTATTAAATTAAATTATATGTAAGAACAAAATACTGACTGCTTTCTCTTTCTAATGGACCCACTGCTGTAGTATCTAGGTATCATAAGGAAGCAAGTAAAGCATAATTCTTGCAAAAGGGATGGCACTCCCTTTCTTTCCCACATTTTATTTAGTTTTTCTTGTTGCATGTAGCTTGAATGCTGTACAGAATACAGATGACAGGTTACCCAACAAATTATGAAAGCTCCTTAGTGATCAGGGGTCAGCTGTCATCAGGCTTTCTATTTACAGTTCATGTGTCTTACTGTTCGGTAACTGAAGATACATTTTAAAATCAAGACAAACTGCACATAAGGAAATCAGATATAATTCTCGCAAAGGTTTTACTCTACAATGTTTTGACCTTTATAGCAAATCGGTTAGCATCATTTTAAACATTTCCCTGGTTATGTTACTCAGGGTCTTTCAACCCAAAGCTCTTGGTAACTTTTACTCTGTGTGAGGTGCTGTCAGGAAATAAATCAGGAGAGACACAGCCATCTGACCAATAGATGGCTGGCACAAAGGGGACAACACAAGAGTGCTTTCACTTAAAGCTAAACTTACTTAGTCTCAAGCACTTACACACGTCCGCAAAAGGTTAGTAAAATACCCCAACCCTTGATAATTACCAAAGCTGAGTGTGGCTCTCGAGTGGCTCTCGAGTGACACAGCGGCAGGCTTCCGGTGGCCAAATCTTCCATCTGCCGGTGGGGACTGCAAGATGTATCCAGAGGGAGAGTCCAAAAAGAGTCCAACTACCTCAAACTTTCCCTCCTTATTTATACATTAGTAATAGAATGACATGTCCCTTAAAGAAAACTTGTTAAGCAAGCAGTTTCAGTGGTCAAGCAAGAGGTTCCTTCTGATTATCGATTAACCAGGTGTGGGTTTTTCCAGAGTTTGCAGACTTGAGGCCCCAACAGACATTCCTGGGGCACATCCTGCTCTTCCAAAATGCATGTATCAGCCACTTCAACACAATTCTTATCAGGAAGGACGGGGAGTCAAGCTGCCCTTTCTGTGGCATCCAAAGCCCCCCCCCCGGTGAAGCTAAGCCTGCTGACTTGGCCAATCTACAGCCTGCTGACTTGGCTGCTTTTAGCAATAAGCCATAGTGGTTTCAGGCACTTTACTGGTTTGCTGACATCTCCCTGTACAGTTGTGGTGCTAGTATTCGTCGACTCTTTCTTTTCTCCAAGCTTCTAGATCTAATTTCAACCATTTAAACCCATTTTAAGAGACCTTTATTTGCTCGCTTTACAACATACTGTGTCTGCCTACTCCACAACTCCTCTTTTTACAGTTATGTTTTTACCGTTATCTTTTAAAGTTTACTATTTTCTGTCTTTTAGTCTATGAAATCAAATCCTTCTTTCATCTCCTTGATTCCCAGGATTTTGCTTTCTTGCTTAAAACTTTTATGGAAAACTTCCACTCTCCCACCCCATCAAAATAACATTCTTTAAATTTTCACAATGCATGTTAGCTCCAGTAAATGTCTCTACTACTTCCAGTGCCCACTATTCCCCAGTTACTTTGCTACAGCTTCCTTGGAGGTTCAATGGTTTTAGTAGCTTGGTTTGAACTGCCCTATAATTTTTCTTTGCATTAGCAATTGACTGCTCATGAACACTTCCACATCACAAAGACCCAAATCCCGATCCTATTGAAATCAATGGGAGTTTTGCACTTCATTACAATGGAACATGGATTTTACTCAAAGATAATTTAGTAACCAGTAAATACCAGGTTTAACATAAGGACTATATACTCTGATTTCAGTGTCGGCACAAAGCTACCACAGATTTGCCAGTTTAAAAGAAAAGCCAATCCAGTCCAAACCATGGCTTTGTCCCTGTTTACTAAACTACAGACAGGAAATTCAAGATTTATGTGTATGCTTATGTTTATGAAAAGCACCTTCTCCATATCTTAGAGAGTGCCACTAATCTAATAAAAAAAACCCATACAAACCTGTCTCCTAAAAAAAAAAGGGGGGGGGAGGAAACTTTTTTGTATTATTTATTTATTATCTGTTCTGTGGCAGCACTAGAAGCCCCAATCATGGCATAGGACAACATTGTGCTAGGCTCTGTTCAATACAGAACAAAAATATGATCCTTGCCACAAACAGCTTACAGTCCAAGACACTCTTCTAAAGCAAATTATTCCTCCTCTGCCACTTCGTTGCACCTCAATTTCCTATGTCCATCATGCTACCACCTGCTATACCGACCAAACAATGGGATCATTTATGCTATAGGACGAGACCGGCCAACTGCAATCCACTCTGGGACACTGCCAGTGAAATGGGAGTGGAATGGGACTCCAAATTAGGTTTGGGTAAAGCTGGCAGTTCAATTTTTGTGGCTTGTCCACACGTTTCAAGCTCTCAATAACCTTTTAGATACTGATATACAATATCCTGCATGCACATCAAAACAGATAATATGACTTGAGTTATACCACTGGAAATACAGTTCCTGCAGGAAAGCTTCCTAAAAGCAATTTTGTTACCAGCTTTCCTGTTATATTGTGGTTATTGAACTATACGGTATCACGATTCATGATACACTAATAGTTATTCTTTACTGACTATCAGTTGTTGGCATAGGAAGCCATTATATCTTGATGTTTCTTAAATTGTACCATAAAATTGTAATTATGTGATAGATTCTTTATTATATAGTATAACAACACTGTCTCTCTGGGTATATATATGAACCTATACATTAAGAGCTATTTTAATATACAGTTGTGCAAATATGTTAAGTATCAAATCTATGGGCAAGTCTCTGAACTAGTGTAAGCTGGCATAGCTCCACTGATGCCTATGGACCTATGTTGACCTACATCAGTTTAGGATCTGGACCTGTATCCTTATACACATTCTATTCTTAATGTTAGTAGCAGTGTAAAACCATATTTCCAAGGGCTTTTTACTGAGCATGCAAGATCTGAGAACAAACCAGCTAACATATAATTTCTGTTACATTAAAATATTTTGGCATTTTATAAGATTCAAAAATGCAAAAACAATAACACATGGGTCAGAAACTTTGGATTTTTGTCAGCTTCTGTTTAACTGAAAAATCAGCTATGTTAATTAAATAAAATATCACAAGATTTTAGAGAGATGAGGTGAGCAAGGTAATATTTTTTTCTTGGATCAACTTTGAAAGAGACAAGCTTTCCAGCTACACAAAGAGCTTCTTCAGGTCTGAAAAAGGTATACAGATTTCAGTCCATAGGGTGTTAAGGATCTTATTTAAAAATACACACAGCTGAGGAATACACCGTACAAGAATATTTTTCACAGAACATAATAATGTTTACAGGGACAACTGCATTCCTTCCATCTTCTCTGAATAATCTACTATGCGTTTGTATATCTAAGCTTCACTCAGCCACTAAGAAAAAAACGACAGTCCCTCAGCTACTGATGATCATGGAATATGTGCTTGAGGTTTGTCGTAATACAGTAACAAACACTGAAGGAAATTAGTCTGCGTCCATAGTTGTATGCCTGGCCTGGATAATTTTAAAAGCTGATGGTCACACCATTGATGCAAATGGGAATTCTGAAGCCAAGCAGGATGCATGCAGGACTGAAAGGCATCACACTGGGAATCCAACTACGTTCTTTTACTGTGTTTTCCCCATAGTACCTGACAACCATGATTCTGTGGAAAAAAAATTGTGCAGTGTCACGTTTACTGTCTCAGTGATTTCCAGTCAAATGTGCTAAGCAAGCTTACAAGTCAAAATAAGGGGTTGGTTTTTTCCCCTTGCTTCCAGAGCTGCAAATGCAGTCCAGGGTCTGAGTGAGAGCCAAGCTGGCTTCTCTCCACTTGTACATCGTTGCCAGTGATAAAGTTGTGCAGGCTAGATTAGGCCCTCGGTGACACTTATACAATCCCCTGGCCTTCACGGTTTGCACAGGTGTTGCATATTGGAACTTAGGAAAACAAGTCAGTTTGAGGAAGTTGAAGAAGGCATAGAAAAGGACTGCTGTTGACTGTGCTGGCTTTGAAGAGTTCATAGGAATGAAAACCACTAAACTCTTATTTTTGCCATTAAAATGGACAGCTACGATTCTGAATACAGATGGAGATCTGTGAAGGAATAAATTACCACAACAGATTGAATGTTCAGATTCTCATTGGATCCTTTCTGGGTGCTCTTCCTCAAGTATTTAGAGGAAATGCTGAAAGATTTATAGTATATACTATTACTCCTGAGCAGACATGCCAAACCTGTGAAAAAAATGCAGAAATTGGGCTTGTTTTTGGCTTAATTGGCTTGTGAGTTGCTTGTTGGCTAGTTTTTGGCTTGTAGCTTGTTGCTTGTTTGGCTCGTAGATTGTTGCTTGTTGCTTCTTTTTTTTAGATCAGCTGCTGGCAAGCAGGGGAAAGGGGGGGCAAGCAGAGGAGAGAGTCAGGGGTGCACAGCGGGCCCACCACAGTCCCAGACTGCATGCCAGGGGGATCTAGTCACACAGAGTGTTGGGGTTCTTAGGGATTGGCTTGTTTTGGCCTCGTTTTGAAATGTGATTAGCTTGATTTTTGGCTTATTGTGAAAATAGGGGTGCTTATTTACTGCGTGAAAGTAGGCAACTGTGCTCCAGAGGGCATTCTGCACCAAAAAATTAAAAATTCTGTGCCAAAAAATTAAAAATTCTGCACACAATATTTTTAAATTCTGCAAAATTCTGCAAGTTGTATTTGTCAATAAATGCAGAGGCTCCAGCATGGCAGTGGGGAGCACAGGCCACTGACTTCATGAAGGTGGGAGATCACCCTGCAGCCCCCCACATCCCCCACCCCCAGGACACAGACTCAGTGATGAGATTGCACCTGACCCTGACAGCACAAGGCCTGAGCCTGCCCCAGAAACACCCTGGGGCCCTGCCCCTCTGCGCCAGGTGCACCGGGGGAGGGGTAGGCAGACTCAACCAGGCAGGATCCAAGAGTGGAGGGGGTCAATGTGGGGGAATTGACCCCCTCCACACTTGGATCCTAAGGTGAGAGGATTCTGTATGGGACAATCTGGGTGCAGACAGCTCTGTGGGGGGTCTAGGTGTGGGGGGATCTACATGCACAGAGGCTTGTTGCGGGGGTTCCAGATGCAGGGGCATTGGTTTCCAGGTGAAGTGGTTGGGGCTCAGCAAAGAGATCTGGGTGTGGGGGGCTCAGCTGGGGGTTGTGGGTGCTGGGGGAGCAGGACTTGGTGGGATGGGTGTCTGGGTGCAGCTCATTGGGGGTCAGTGACATGGGGATCTCAATGTGTAGGCTCAGGGTGGTGCAGGGGGCTCATCAGGGTGGGGTTTTAAGTACAGGGTGCTGGGTGGGGGGTGGTTTGGGTGAAGGGGTGGGGGTCCAGAGGCAGGGGGTCTGGTTGCAGGGGCCTCCAGATGCAGGGGCCGAGGGTCAGTGAGGTGGGGATTGGGTATGGAGGGGTAGGGGGGTTCTGGGTGTACGGGGTGAAGCTGGCAGGGGTGTCTGCGTATGGGAGGTCTGGATGCATGGGGGTTGGGCACATGAGGGAGCAGCTCCCCATACAGTGACCCCTCTCCCCACAGCTGAGGAGCGATGGGGGCACGAAGCAAGAGAGGATCTTGAACTTCCTGCAGCTGGGGGAGGTTTCTGGGGGTGGGTCTGACAAAGCCCCAGCCACTCCTTGCAGGGGAAGAGGAAGTCCCGTCCCCTCCCGCCTCGAACCCAGCTGGGACTAGCAGCTGATCCCAGCTCAGGGTAGGAGCCAGTGGCTGGGGTGTCCCCAGCCCTGTGGTGATTTACCTCTCTGCCGGCTGCTCCGGGTGCCTGAAACAATGTACCTGCACATCTAAGGAGTGATGTGTTACTGCTCTTGCAGCTTCCCTGTCAGAAAATCATTTTTCTGTGGGGAAGCAAAGAAATCTGCAGGGGACATGAATTCTGTGCATGAGCAGGGGTGCAGAATTCCCCCAGGAGTAATACTGTCTGATACAGTTTAGTATTTAAAAATAATTAAGCCATGATATTCTACAAGGGACTAGTTAACTGCCTATTGTGTTTTGATAAGTAAACAAACAAACAAAGCAAAATAAAAGAAACCTAACCTGTACTATTTCTTGATCTTACATACCATTTGTGCTGCAATACCTAGGCACAATGTGGTGAGTTGGGGCCCAGTCCTGTTCCATTGAAGTCAATAGTCATACCTCTGTTAACTTCAGTGGAAAGAGAAGCAAGCCTTTAACACTGTAGCTTAGTATTGCCTTTACAATTCCTTGTTGTTGCAACTTTTAAATCAAGCTCTTGAAATTAGCTGAATATATTTTCTATGGTTTTAATACACAGATATTTCTACTGCATTGTAAAAATAGGCTTTTAATACAAGAGAGTGCTTAAGCAACCTAGTACCAGCCATCAGTTTGATATCAGCCCTGACATTATTTAATTTTGAGAATCACAGAGGTTAAAGCTCACTGAACTATAAACAGTCGGAAACATGCAGTGGAATCCCAAGGCACAGCTCTGCACAAGCTGTAATTTAAATCATATTGCATGCTAAGATGAAAAGGCAGCGCGGGTCCCAGAGGGCATGAATAAATCTGCAGTCACTGATTTGCCACACAAATTCATGTTGGGATTCTATAACTTTGCAACTGTGATGTCTACCATTAGTGTGAGGACCTATCATTTATTGAGATTTGTGTATTTATATTAAATAAACCAAAGAACAAAAGCAATTACTTAGCCTTACAACCATTCAGACTGGAATTTTTAGAAAATCATGAACAGAGAAAAGGGGGAGTGATAGACCCAAGCAGTGAGAGAAAAGTCTTAAGTCTACAGGACAATTCACCTATGTCTAAAGCTAATTAGGATTTTAATGTATGCACCAAGTATTCTGTTTAACTCAAATGATATGCCTAATTGTTGCAGTGCAAACACCAATCTGGAGCTGGTATTTGCACATGTGAAGGCCAATTATGTCGTTTTGCCTGATCAGATACCTGATATGAGCATTCATTTGTGGTAATTGCATGCAGTGATGTATGGTTTTTTGTACAAGCAGTTGAAAGTTTAGCATCGTTCATAAGTGGGGTTTTGGTTCGGCCCATTACATACAGAAAACCAGCCACAAAGTCTGGATCAGGAAACAAACTTCACAAAAGTCAGTGACTATTCAGATCCAGGTCCATTGGGCTCCCATCTAAAATATTTCAGGACACTGGTTTAAGACCACTTAAAATTCCCATATGGTACAGTTCTCACTTAGCTATATTTTTTTATGAACTTATTTAACAGAGCTAAAAGGTTTGCCTAGGCATTGTTTGATTTAAATGAAAGATTTTAAGGGAATTCAACAGGCATATAATGGGGTGACAGAAATAATATGAATCCCATAAAAGGTAACTAAAGTGAAGAGTCATATTTAAGAAAAACAGCTATCATTTTTTGCTATTAAATAAATTAATCACATTGATAATGCATTGATAGTAAAGCATGTCATTAGTGATATGACCCAAACTCCTCAGCTAATGTAAACCAGTACAGCTATCCTGATTTCAGTGCAGCTATGCCAGTTAACCACAGCTAAGGATCTGGTCCATGAGATCTTTTAGGAACAATAGAGATACAAGCCTGGTGTCTTTCTGTTAGCTAGTTTATCTATTTAATCTATGTATCTTCCAATGTATTTGCCTTATGAGATATCTTCAACACTGTTTAAGAGAAGGACCTGATCAATCACATGTGAATACAGACCCTAACTTCAAGGGTTGAATCTAAGGTTTGGATTGCACCACTACAGAGATAAGGGGCCATTTACAAAGTGTGGATCCTGATCTAAATTTCCACAAAGTTTGGGGACGGTTGAATTCAGGGTTAAGATCTGGGCCCAGCTCTAATAGCCCCCATAGCCAGTCACTAGTGTTTCCCATGACTACACGAAAAAAAATCTAATAAAAAGGCCAGCCTATTTCTCCCTCTAATGGAGATTAAAACACACCCAATGACTTTGTATCTAATGCTGTGAATGTCATTAAATTTAACAAAACTTGCTTAATACCATCCAGCTTTGTGTGGCTGAAACCCTCTAATTCTCCATCCCCCCACAGCCAGCATGCCTAGTCACATCACACTTAACCTTTGGCTTGGCTTCTCAAAAAAGAATTTGTTTCACTCCATTCATGGCCTCAACAGTTTGGCAAACCACACTCAAGTGTCGCACTGGGCCTTTATATTGAACACACTAATCTGATTGTTTTTCCACTCTACAAACTTTGGGTCAACAATCAAGCCACTGCCAGAAACTAATTAATTTGCAAACAGGCCCTATTTTCACAGAGGGAGAGCTTTTGAGAGCTATGTCAGCAGAGCCAGTCACACCATGGTGAAATGCATTGTCATGGCATCCACTTTGCTGGGTAATTTTCCTCACTAATTTTTCACCACACACATGAACTCAAATTACCCAGTCAACAGTAAATCTCTATTGAACGCCCACCAGACTCTGAATGTGGTGGCCTGAGAAGAGGAAATTGGTACTGACAGGGTCAACATGAATTAAACTGATGGCTAGAGCAGAAGGAGAAAAAACAAGGAAAGAAAAAAGCAAATTCAGACATTTGTCATATTCAAAGTAGAGGGGAATGTGACAGACCCGATCCTGCTCCCACTAAAGTCAATTAGAGTTTTGCCATGGGATTCACTGGAAATATTTTTGTCTTGAAAGTGCTGGTTAGTCACCTCCATTAACAGTGATTGCAAAACTCTCCAAGTGTCAGATGCTGACACCTTTACTCCGTGCTTGTCTACATGGAGACTTACCATGTAGCAAGCCACGGTGTAAATCCACAATGTCTGAATTTGCTTGCCATGCACTAACTGGCCACGTGGAGCTGCTACCGTGCCACTGCAGCAGTACGTCAAAGCACGCTGTAGATCTTTAGTGTACAGTGGCCAGTTACTGTGTGGCAGGTTTGTGCACTATAGATTTGCACCCTCGCTTGTCACTCATTATATCTCTGTGTAGACCAGCCCATCTTACTCACAATAGCAACTGCATTTACCTCTATTCACACTGAAATCCAGGGACTACTCGTGGAGCAGAGTACCACTCAGCCTGAGCAAGAGAGTCACAAATGGCCCTAAATAAGAATGTTCTTCAAAGACTTTATTTTACCATTTCCAAGATCATGATTAGCCAACCTAGTCTTAACATATCATTACATGAGGGTTAAGGGAATCTTATGAACATCAGCAGCCTGTAAATCTCTTGAACTATCTCTTGGGTTTGCGAAGCCAGCCTGCACATACAGGAATAGTCTTGAATTAGCAGCCTGCCATTTAAACCCATGTTTCTTTTCTGATGGTGATTCAATTCTTTGTAAAACCCACACATTGTATTATTTAAAGAAAAACCTGTTCCAGAGACAGAAGAAAAGCTATAGTCTGGGAGTGTCAACATGCCACCTGTCCTGCAGGAAGGAGTGTCTTTTTTACTTGAAATCAGCGTTATACAATATAATTCACTCTTGTGGGGAGGAAATTCTGGCAAGGCTACACAACTGTAAACTAGTGAATGTGCGTGGCCTTTATGTCATAAATATATACATACACACACTGCATTGATTAAATATTATTTCAAAAAATTAATTGAAATTAATATACAGGGAGTAGCATAGAGATTGCTATTAACAGCTACCAGGACTTCAATTATACAAGCATAGACCCTGGCTACCCTTCCTTATGAGGAATAGAACCTTATTCCACATTACTCTACAAGCACTTCCATTGAAATCAATAACATAATGATTAACAAAGCAACAACTCATAAATACAATATTGAGAAATGTTTCTTACTCAAATCTAGAAAGGGTACAGAACAGATCCCTAGGGCCCACTCATGACCCTTGGAGTGTGCACCTGAAGGTAAACACTTACCCATGCCCTAGAGCTAAAATATGGTGGATGAGTTCTGGGCTGTGTCTTTAAGAGATATAGTGTAACCCACACACCATCTGGGTGTGGTGTTCTGTCCCATCTAGTGGTACTGAGACCACTTAAAGAGAGAGAGGGAGAGTTAAATGAGTCTGCTGTACAGCCTTAGCTAAGATCCTGTTAGCTTTTAGCTCATGCTGTAGAGGCTCATGCACTAAGCTCCAGAGGTCCCCAGTTCAATCCCACCCACCAACCCCAGTCTGTTGGCATTACAAGTCGGGGCTCGTCTGTGATTTCAACTGGGAAGTCTCTGAAGCTTGGGACACGCTTCCTCAGCTAGGAGAAGTATGAAACCCACACACATCTTGGGTGTGGTGTTCTATCCCATCTAGTGGCACTGAGACCACTTAGAAAGAGTTAAATGAGTCTACTCTACAGCCTTAGCTAACAGCCAGTTGGCTTTTAGCTCACGCTGTAGAGGCTCATGCACTAAGCTCCCTGGTTCGATCCCGCCCACCAACGACCGGGATCTGTCGGCATTACAATAGCACAGTACTTTCATCACAGGAGAAAAGCATGCCCTGTGGGCCTGTCTAAATTACAGCTTCCTCCCCATGTTGCCTATGGGCCATAGCACTGTCCAGAATCTCTGCAGCAGTGCATGCTGCACCCCACCTTTCACATGCCCCTCCTGCCCCTGCATGCTTGCCAGGAGGGGATCTTCGGAAGGTAGTCTTATGGCTGTCTTTCACAGTGCCTGCAACAGAAATCCCTCTTCCCCCTAAAAAAACAAAAGCACACCATAGAGCGGGGGTAGTCACACAGCTTTGTGCTACTCTGACCATTTTACCCAGCATAAAAGGGCCAGAGTGAGGGTGGGGAGCTTGCCTAGTGGATAAAAACCCTTTTGTAAGAAAATGACCCAGTGCTGTATTATTAAGTACTGGAATGAGAAAATAGGGTCTAGTTGCTGACAAAATTTCAAATCATTCCATTCAGACATTTGATTTGAGAGAGCAATTTTTCTGGTGGAGGGAACTTTAAGAATGCTTTTCCCCTGCGTGTGCACATGTCTCCTGAAAGTGGACGAATCTTAAAGAAATTGCTCATTTCCTAATTGTTATTGGCCCTTAACTCCCAGCTAGAATGGCTTCTTATATTTCATTAAAAATACCCCAACTACCCAGACGGGATGTGTGAACTGGGTCAGACCTAAAGCTCCCTGTGCCACATTCTCTTAAATCAGTAGCTGTATAAACATCAAGTAACAGCAGCAGCAAACAAGAGAATTTTTGTGCTTCGAGTAATTCTGCATTTACTCCAATAATTAGGTTTTAATTGCAGTAAAGTGGCTGTAACACTCTGGGAAGGGAATGAGCACAGGAAGGGGCTGTGATAGAAGACAGGCGTATACAGATTAGGGAGTTGATGGAGAGCAAGAAATAACATTTTAAATCACTTTCAACACCTCAAATTTGGAGCAAGAGCTGAAAGAGAAAAGTCTGAAAATTCTATTTGGATTCTAGTCTATTCAAGTTCTTATGCCACCCTCGTCACCACAATAGCTGAGCCCCATTAAGTGACATGACTAACATCTGTCACATGTGGAATTTGTCACATGGGAAATTATTATTACTATACTATTACTATTATTATTACTACTAAATTATTATTACTATTACTACTTCTTTTTTAGTAAAGAAGAACATGGGGGGGGCATGTTCAAGAGCGGAAGGAGTCTTCCTCTTTATATGGACACATGTTTGTTGTGTCTGCAAGAGTGAGCGTGCCCGAGACATTGTGTCTAAAAAAGGAAAGTGTGCTTCTTTGTCTCTCTCTAGTGCTAGCCCACATAAGAGAATATCAATCTACTACTGCTTTTTAATGGACATAGTCCTTGGGCTCAAGCAGCAGATGTGCAGGCTTCAAGCGCAAGAGGTCCTTGGAACAAACCCAACTGTTGGCTTAAGCAGAGCTAGTGATATCTAGGCTTAGCAGAATTAGATTTTTTAAAATGATTTTGACAGATAATGTCAATATTTGTATGCATTTTTTAAAGATTTTTATCTATTCAAATTTTCCAAATGACGGGGTGTCAAGACCATAGGGGGGCTCAGACAATAATTGTTTAATGACAATTGATGCTGTTATTCAAAAAGTAAAAGCTTTATAACCATTAAAACACAAATTGTCAGCATCACATGTCAAAATGTACAAAGTAAAGATCCTTAAATCAAACTATAACAAATTGGCTTACATGTGTTTGTGGTGAAATCAGTGTTCACCAACATTTACCAATAGATGTCTAATCTTTCCAAGCCCAGTTATATCTAGATTAATAAATATATCACACTTGTCCCAAGTAGTATTCAACCCTGGCTTGTGAAATAATGCTAACCATGTTTTACCCCAATTCAGCTGCACCACTTGTGGGAGGTTTGCATGAAAGTGGGAGGTAGGGAAGGTATTTAAGAGCATTCAGGGTAAGGGAGGTATGCAGAAGTGGGAGTGGTACGGAGAAATGCTGCATATGTGGAGAGAGAGAGGAGTTAGTGTGGCTAACCAAAGAAGACGCATAGAGTCAAATACAGTAGACAATCAGCACATTCAAGTCTCAGCAGAAGTTGGAAAGGAAAAATAGTTCACTTCTAAATGTCTTCACACATTTCATATGACCTTTTTAGAAAAGAAAATACCTGAAATATTTAGAATCTTGTCTTTCTGATTCCATACACCACACTACACAGTGAGATATGCTAATATGCAAAGATATTTGCACATCGCCAGCACTGAGGCATCTTGTAATCTGTCATAAAGGGAAACTGTGTACAATGATGGCTATAAAGCACTGCACAAATGTCATAAGAGGATCAAGTCCATGTTTCCTGTCTCAGAGCCTGTGAAATGTAAGAGGGCATTTTCTTTTTTACTGAACACTCGCTCAGCTTCTATAATACTCAGCTGTTTATGGAACCGTAAAGTAAAGATTATCAAGGACAATGTCTCCAGGGGACTATGCATAGCTACTATCCCACTTTAAATATTAAACCGCAGAAAGGATTCTAAAATAACATCACGGGGCTGGTTTAAACCCTCAGAAAGGAAGGAAATTCCAAGTTAAGACTGGAAATCCAGCCTGACATTCTGCCTTTAACTCAAACTGTTAGCAGGAGGGTGTATCAGGCTTGCATTGCCTTGCTTTCATGGGTGAAAAACAGATGCATAATGCTCCTTTAATGTCCCTTTTGTGGTTTAATTTCCTTTCAAGCTGTCTGTAGCCCAACTCCTAATATTTTCTCTTAAAATACACATTTATGGACTATTCATTTTTCAAATCTGATTTTTTAACTTTAAAGATGTAAGGTTGGAGCCCCTGTGCTCAGGTCAGAACCAGGGAGGGTGCAGGGAAAATTGGCTCTAAGCCATCTTTCCACTCCCCTAATCCCCCGCCCAAACAGAGGCTTTAGTCCATCTCTGTGTTGCTTAGCATTTGCTTCAGCATACTGCACTGCAACTTCCCCCCTCCTCTCTCTCCCCCCCTCCGCCCCCACTTCCAGCCATGCCTTCAGCCCATCCAGGAATTCCCCTATGCCAGGGGACGGGAGTGGGTGGTATAGAGCTACATATGCTGTTTTTAGATCACCCAAGAATTCCCACTTCATCAGGGAAATCACAGGTGCTGGCTTTTCCCTTTGCCCAGCAGTGTTCAACCCCCACTCAGCCCCAGGCCCTGCCCCCACTCCACTCCTTCCCCCAAGCTCCCACTCCTGCCCTGCCTCTTCCGTCCCAGTTCCACCCCCTCTCCCAAGTGCGCCCCGTCCCCGATCGTCCCCACCAGCGCCTCCTGCCCGTTGCGGAAGAGCTGCTCACATCAGGTGGGTGGCGCTAGAAGGGAGGGGGAGGAGTTGAGCGGCAGGGCCACCGGTGGGTGGGAGGTGCTGTGGGGGAGGGGGAGGGAGGCTGGCTGCCAGTGGGTGCTAAGCACCTGCTAATTTTTTTTCATCCGTGCTCCAACCCTGAAGCACCCATGGAGTCGAAGCATATGAGGGAAATCCCCAGCTAGGACATCCCTCCGTCCCCTTTGTACTGAGGAAGCAGGACATAGAAGATGGAGCCAGGATCACACCCTCTAATCTATGCTCAAAATACCACCTTTCTGTCACTAATTTCAGATGTTCCCAAACTATCGCAAGTGACTGGTTGGCCCAAGAGATAGGGTGTCTTTCAGTTATGGTTTGGCAGTTAGAATCAGGGCCTTGTGTGTAATGACAAAACCATTATAATTGAACATATCTTTTTAATGGTCTTGGGATAACTCCAATAGAGCTACCCACAACATAAGAAACTGGCACTTGGCTGATATTCCCTTATTGGAAGTCTCAGCAGAGGCCAAAGTTTCCAGAAGAGGGTGATGGGAAGGAATGGGAAAGCTTGCACTTCTAGTGTATATAGAACTCTGTGTATATAGAACATATCTCATCCTTCAACGCTGGCATGGTTCATTAGAAAGGTACTCATTTAAAAAAAATCTGAAACCAGGAAATTTATTTTGTAATTACACATTAAAAAAAGGCAAATAGAAAAAGAAAAACCGAAGGAGCAGTATGTCTGTATAGTTTCAGTCCCAGATGATTATTTTTGGACTTCTCTATTGGTCACAGAGAATTCAGTGGAAATGCAGCCAGGACCTCATTAATGAGAATGTACTGGAAAAAGTTCTATAGCCTTTAATAGGGAGTAATAATTCTCTAATCGAATTCTTAAACCAACCTTTCGCAGGAATCTAACTCTAGTAAATCGCACAGGATCAATCTCTAATCCCTTATATAGGTTTTTGAGAACTATTTCTCATCTTAGTAAATTCAACAGGACTTTGCCGGGCAGTAATGCAGTTTAAGGACTGTAATTAAATCCCAAACTCATGTCTATTCTGTACAAGGTTGAAATTGTCCCCAGTTTTGCGCTAGTTCAAGAATATTTCATTTCAGAGGGGTCAGGGTGTGCAAGCTCTTTGTGTGTGCTCTTATACTTCTCTCCATCTTCCGCACAAAGCAGTTCTGGTTTCCACACCCTCTCAGATGTTAACTCAGTGCTAATTTGGGAAAAGCAGTTTTCACATTCAGCACTGAGAGACTGATAACTGAATCCAGAAAGGAATGACACATTTTCAGCAATGAAGTGCAGGGGATGCGGACAATGGCTGTGCTTTCCCACTGCATAAATCCGCCTGACTCAGCTGTCATTGTGTGAATCTACTGCACAAAAGCAGCTTTTACTGGGCTTTATTTCACCAAGGCCATCACAATGGTTCTGTGCTATTCTTAGTATTAATCTACCCCACAGAAAGATACTCTCCTGGCAGAATCTATCTATATAGATCAGTGACAAACTCTCACTTCCACTTCAATGTTCCCGGAAGTCCAGATATCGTGTCTATCATCAGAACAACAAGAAACCAATGAGCAATATTTCTGGGCTATCAGGCAACAACTGCCTGCAAAAGCAATACCCAGTTGACACAAACCTGTTCTCTCTGTCACCCATGGGAGTTTTGCCACTGATTTCAATTTGGAGCAGAATCAGATCCAATGTGTTTATCATTATTATTATATCCATGTTATCTGTTGTACATTAGCTAATATGCTTTTCCATTAAAGGACATGTTTCAAAAGACAGCTTCCCTTTTGCACTTGCAAAATTTGCATCTGTATTTTTGCACTTGCACTGAATTGTGGATGCAAATGAGGGTTACCTGACCCTCACGGTAGGTGCAAACATTTCAACCCATTTTTGAGATTCAGAAATAGGAATGCAAATACAAATTGGATCTACAGAAAGAGAGGCTGTCAGCCCTTTACAAAATTTAGCTTTAAGTCTTTTAAATATCAATACGAGGTTGTCCAGAGTGTCTTCAATTACTTTAAACAAACTATTGGAACCAGTTAGCTTTTTAAAACTGAGAATGCATGAATATGTGAATGCATGAATATGTCAGTGCACCTATCCAATTCCCACTGGAGTTAGTGGAAACTGACTTCACTTGGAATTGGATCAGACCTTTATTTGCATGTGCAAATGCTTTGATAACACATGTAATTGTGGTGTTTGCACTGGCAAATTAGCACTTCTGAGTCTATCTGGTTAACTGCACCTAGTAACTGAAGTTACTCTGCCCTGTGAAAATAACAAATATTCCAGTAATGGAGGCAAGCTCTAGGACACCCAGGGCTCCTTTGACACTCCAAAATATTGGGAGCTATGGTATGTTTGAGGGCTCCTGTTATCTAATTTTCCTTCCCCTCTTTCTCCTCCTGGAGAGTCAGGAGGGCTAATGTCAGAACTGCACCTCAGAGATGACCCAGTTGCATTATGAACTGGCCTGTAGAGGGTGCAATTCCAGTTAACATTCTCTCTCGCATCTGTGCTGAGACTTCCCTGCAGGTACTTCCTCAGGCCTAGAAGTCCTGTTTAACATACATGTACAGCAGTTTGCTCCTGCCACATGATACTGCTTTAGCTGCTGCCTCTGGATATGGTTTAAATTTAATCACACTCCACAAATCTCAATATAATTAAAAACCAAAAAGCGCTCCTTTATAAATCACTCTTGATTAGTTTAACTGGTTTAAGACAAAATTCTGCTCCATATCAAGGAGAGGTAAACATGTCATGGGTGTTACTGGAAAGGAACTGTTTGTGGTATGCTAGACTTTGAAAGCTACATGAACATAACACTGGAAAAAAATGTACGTCTCTCCATACCATTCAGCCAGCGGGAATCATGCTGCTCTGTCCTGATCGGATGATGGTGCCCCAGAGTTCGGAAAATGGCAAAATCTCTACCCATGAAGTCTGCTGCTGTCCCAGAGTACAGTTCTCCATCTGTGGAATGATATGAGATAACTGTAAACATTCTGTCAAGAAGTGAACAAATATTGCTATCTGTTACACTATTCCCAAATCATTCAGTGATCATGAGTGATCACCAAAAATCATGAGATTGGCTTAAAAGTTGTGAGGTTTTAAAATATAACCAGTGGTGGTACTCTTTATTTGCCCTCTGGGTTCTGAGCCTTTAGGATGCACTGGGGTCACATTTTCAGGATTTGTTCTGCAACCATGAGGGCTAGAAACTTAGGAGTTATTTTTTTAAAATTAAAGCTGAGTTTCTCACATAATCACTTGCCTGTAGGAGCTGGGGCATTACTAAATATTGTAATACTTGTGATAAAACAGCAAGAGTTAGCAACCTTGCTTTTATAAACTAACCAATTTATTTGAGCATAAGCTTTCGTGAGCTACAGCTCACTTCATCGGATGCATTCAGTGGAAAATACAGTGAGGAGATTTATATACACACAGAAAATGAGCTGTAACTCATGAAAGCTTATGCTCAAATAAATTGGTTAGTCTCTAAGATGCCACTAGTACTCCTTTTCTTTTTGCGAATACAGACTTAACACGGCTGCTACTCTGAAACCTTGTTTTTATGTTATATTGATGGGCTATAGGGACCAAGCCACATAGGTCATATCATAGTGAAACTTTATTCCTCCTGTTGCAGATGTCTGCATATAGTTCCAGCTGTTATAGCCTAGTGTTAATCTTGACATCTTTCTGATACATGTCTGTGGTTGTCTTTTCGGTGCCTGCTAAAGCAGCCACTTGAAGACATTAGATCCTGATTCTCAAGAATGTCAGCGATTTACACCTTACTTTGCACTGCTGCAAATGGTTACAGAAGGTGTCAGGCTGTGGAGAATCAGGCCCATTGGTTCCCAGTTCAGAAAGTTGCTGAATTCTTTCCTTTAATTGTTTACATGTGAATACTTTCTCATATCAGATTTTAATGATAATTTTTTTGGAAGCACTTTCATGAGCATCCTCCTCTGCTTGGGGAATTTTTTTCCTTTCTGTGAACTTTCTGCTTGCAAGACTGTCACTCAGTGAAACACATTTCTCTCAGCATAGGTAGTAGGGAAGGAGGATAAACCTTTCTGTGGCATCCCAGCCCATAAAAGTAGATAGGTGGTCAAGTCTGAAATCAAACTCACATAATAACATAGACCCACAAATGCCACTTCTGATTCAACCAGAAAGGTTACCAGGCACAAAGAATGATGTGTTCCCAATTCAAAAGACGGAGCTCAAATCTCACATTAGATCCTTGCATTGTGTCACTGTTCACAGTAGTCCTAGACCACTTGGTGAAGAGATGAATTCCAAGAAAAAGAATTAGATACACAATTCGAATTGTATCCACAAGCAGTTTCAAGGTGCCAGATATCGAGCCAAATGATGGTGTCAGTTTTGTTAGGAGTAAATGCAGTTATTCCATGGAGTTACTTTGCAGGATCGGGCCCTTATAATGCATCTATAAGCAGATCCAGCCTAGAGTTCCTTTGGAAATTAAAATAAAAGTATGTCATTCCTCTCAACCAATATTTTATTTGCCCATCTTAAAAGAGGAGTTAGACAGAAGGATAAAGCTGAGGATGAAGCAACAGGTTTTTAAAGCTCCAGTGACAGATTTTTCTGGTCAGGCTGACCCCCACTACAGCCTGATTTTCAAATACCCTTTTGGAAACAAGCATATGATTCTCATGCCAGTTTTAGATATTTCCATAGTGGGACAGCCATGTCCCAACATGACTATTGGATAACATTAGCGTCTTTCCCCTGAAACACTGACAGCATAAACTTGTCAATTGAAGCTACAATGACTGTGTACCATATGGTATTCATGAAAGTCAGGAAGGGTGAAAACATGATAGCAGAAAGGCATGGAATTAAATGAATTCACAGCAGAGATTATAAGCAAATAGACCAGTCGTGCCCAGCAGGAGGTATAATCAGAAGTGAAACAGAACAGCATATCATTAATTAACAATTTCTCATTCTTCTGTTTCATTTTCTACTTTTTTTTTCAAACAGGAGACAATCACTTAATTATAGTCCTTATTACGTACAGCATATACAGCTGAGATTTTAAAGAACAACAACCCCTTTTGGCTTGTGAAAAATGACTTTGATGCTCCTCTTAACCTTTCCTTAACCTTATCCTCATTTTCTTTTCATCCACTCCCAGGCAAGTCCGAATAAATCAATATAAATCAGCAAAACCAGTTTTTTATTTCTTAGCTGTCAACCGATGGGAAAGTCACTCAAGGAAAAAAAGGATTCCAAATTTAATAATAGACTATTACAATTAAGCAAATAGGTTAACAACTTATTAAGAGTTTTGTAATATTTTGCATTTTGGGGTCTCTCAGCACTTGAGGATCTCATTCAACACACGAAGAACTGTACAACTGTTGAGGTGCAGTCACCTCAGGAATGCAACATGGCTTCCAGGTTTGTGCCAGCTCACCACATGACAATTTAACATTATTGTGGTCTGATCTGATCTGATGGAGATTGTCTTTGCCAGTGGTCATAGGTGGGGTGGGAATCTCACCAACAAGAAGCTGAAGGACACATTTTACGTAGAGTTCTGAACTGGGCTAGAACTTAGCTTTTGGACGTTGAAAGGCAAGTTTTTGCTTTCTATTACAGCTACCTCTAAAGTAGGGATGGGTAAGTATGTTTCAAGGGAATAACTATTTGACCCTTGGCCTACAACTTGAACTGATTCACTGAGATATGCAAGAGTTCTGACAGGGTTCAGTCCAGTGCCAATTGAAGTCAATGGACATTAGATGAGGCCCTTATCGTGGATAAGGGTTTGAGATTGGGATTTCATGGGTAAGGATTGCTGGACTGAGCCCATTGTGTTTTAAAAATCATTTCTAATTTTTTTTTGTATATCTCTGTGTCTCCTTGTTCCAGTTAGGATTAACTGCACAGTACTGCAGGAAGGGGTGTTCTTACTCTATTTCCAGTTCAACCAGGAGCAAGAAGTACCAGGAATCTCACAAGAGGGGTGAGGCTCTTTGTGTGTAATTTTTCAGATTCAGGATGACCCCAAATGATTTCCCAGAACTTGAGTTTGAAATCTAAATCAAATTTTTGTCCCTTCTCTAGGTATAAGTATTGGATGTTTATGCATCCCTTCACTTTGGAACCTCGTGAGAATCACTCATGGCTACTATAAATTTAAAAGGATTTCTCATGCCATTGCTAAGCCCTCCGACCTCTCATTAATGCCTAAATTGACAGTATTTTCACTAGCAACTTTAAAAAATATTGGAATTTACAGTTCAAAAAATTTACAATAATTCCTGAAGCTGAAAAAACCCAAATTGTCAGTTTTCATTTATGTCCAGGCAGCATAAAGAAATGGATACCGCTCCCTATACAGAGCAAATACATCATTTTCTTTCATCAGCATGCAGAGAGCTGTGTAAGGAGGAAGGTGTTGTGAAAACAAATCTCTTTGGCCAAAAGGACTGGTGTTGACACATGTACACAAACAGATATATTGTATATTAACTTTCCAAACACAAAGGTGACCATTAAAGTGCACAACCACTCGGTTTCTCATTGTAAATCTTTTGGACGGAACAGTTTTTCCTGATCCATTGAACTTTAAGAACAATTTCCAGATTTTCTTAGATACCAAGATTTCTGAAATTAAAGAATGTTCATGTATCTTTTGTACTTTTTTGTCTTCAGCTCTTAAGGATAAAAGAGTTGCTTAGTTCTTGTTTTAGATTACTGAATTTTGAGGTTCTTGTTTTAAGGTCATGATAAATTTTAGATGTCCACAGATGAAGATAAAACTAATGCTGGAATGGGCAGGTTACTGCAACCGGTTGGAAAGAGTTCCCTAATGAAAACTGGTACCAAATGGTCAGAGGATGCCCTCAGACTATTAAGGCTAACACAGTGTTAGCAGCAGCACCCTGATCACTGATGTTGCTGAAGCATGCAGAAAGCTGCAGGCTCACTGGTGAGCAATTAAATAGTTTTTGTTGGGGGATTATGAGCACCTGGGTGGTAATTACTGGGCTTACGATGTAAATTGGGAAGATACAAGTAGAAGGAAAGAGAAGTAAAGTGGGGCTCAGCAGGTGAGGTGTGCTGATGAGGGAGGGTGTGTGGCAAATATGTCTGTGTTATGTTCTGTGTGTAGAAATGTGGAGGAATAAAAGATACAAGTGGTGAAAGGAAAACAGCTTTTTGTTTGGTACCAGGAACAGGCTGGACAGTGCAGCACACCGGGCAATGTTGGATGCACCCTGTGACACTGGGACACTAAACGATGGCCTGACTCTGCTCCCACTGAATTCAATGGCAAAACTTCCATGGACTTCAATGGGAGCAGTTAAGCCAAATATGAAGAGATTTTGAAAATCCCAGATGGGATTTTCAGAGGAACTTAATGATTCCAATACTATTGATAGTCAGTGCAACTGGATTGTCTAACTCCTTGACACTTCTTTGAAAATCCCTAAAGCCTAAGTGTCTCAGACTAATTCGTTAGCTAACAATCTTCTCTCAGAATCGTAGAATAGTAGGACTGCAAGGGACCTTGAGAGGTCATCTAGTTCAGTCCCCTGCACTCAAAGCAGGTCTAAGTATTATCTAGACCATCCCTGACAGGTGTTTGTCTAACCTGCTCTTGCAACTTTCATAGTTGAAACCAACCCTACCTTTCCCTTTTTCTCCTGTCCTACAACAGATGAAAGCAGTGCCTTGGGAGTAGATATTCCTAACACTTTCATGTATTAACATGCTCACATGCGGGTTGTTTAGTTAGCAACATATAGCTAGGAAATGATGACTAAAGAATGGCTTGGATTCTTGAAGGCATGTTCACAACTGGCATCTACTCAGAGCAGAGTAGCAATAGCTACCTTTAATAAACATTAAAAAATAATGAATAATGTTTGCACGTGGGTGGAATGAGAAACTTATTTTAAAAATATACCAAAACAATTTAATAATGATGAAATATTTCTTTAAAACATGATTGAATTTTATCCGGAAACCCTTTTTATACACATGTTTCTTTCAGATGAGACAAAAATGGAAAACCCTGAATACTAATTGCTATTAAATATTGTAGGGCACTTTTTGCATATTAATCTTGGTGTCCTGCTGAAATTCCAACTTGGGCAATCACATTCTACTCACTTAAAATTTGCCCTGTCATTTCTGAATCGAGAATTTATTCTTTGCCTTCACTCTTAAAAAAGTCACTGTTTAGGGTTGCTGGTAGTATAGAAGCTATGTTACACCTCAGAGGTGGCTGCATTTTAGTGATGGTTGAGTGATCATTTTAAATATTCACAGAAACAAACACGTGAGTATGTGTGGGTGCAAATTGCAATCCCTGGCCTTGAAGAAGGCAGCTGCAGCAAAGGAGATCATTCACTTCTAGGAAAAGGCAGGAGAAAGTACAGCTGTCTCCTTCCAAAGGGCTTTACTATGGCAGTGGTCCACAAATTGTGAGGTGCGCTCCCCGAGGGGAGTGCAGAGGAATGTTCAGGTGTATGTGGCAGGGCACGGGCCACCGCCCCATGGGGGGCAGGGAATGAGTGTCATGCAGCCCTGCTCCGCTCCACAGCCGCAGATCTGGCCCCAGCCTCAGGCCCCGGCTGCTGCCCCACTGCTGACCCCACTCCCAGCTCCTGACTCCTGGCCCCGACCACAGCTTTACTTCTGACTCCGGCTCTCTACTGCATTTCCTGTGGGGCGTGGACAGGTTCCATTATGGGTAAGGGGGACTGCGACAGAAAAAGTTTTGGGAGAACTGTACTGTGGGGAAGCAGTTGTGGCTCAATTAGCTCATCTCCCAGCCAGCCTGGCTCCACCCTCTTCTGGGTCAATTCCACCCACTTGGAATGCTGTATCAGCTGCCTCAGAGATCATGTAGGTACAGAGGGGGCTGTGCTTCCCACCAGATCAACTTTCTACCGGAGGGCCACTGGCAGAGTAAGCCATTGGAAACCAGTGAGTATATCTGGCCCCCACTTCGTAACATACTTAGGGAACTTTTTAGTAAAATGTCCTACATAATTGTAGCATTATAATGTAGCACATAACACAGTGTGGCAATAAGGAAACCAATAAGAAGTCTTAGAGAGGCAAAAATTGTCCTGTGGTTTAAAAAAAGGGAAAAAAAATCAATCTGCCTGATTTTCAAGAGCACAAGTAAGCACACAGATCTACTTGAAGCCTGAGTCAAAACCTAACAAGGTGCTCAGGATAATGATCTATAGTGGGGAAATAAATATTTAAGACAGAGGAAAAAAATACTGAGGCAGCAAAAATGTGACTAACCTGGCAAAGGCAAAGATTTGTTAAAAACATTGAAAGCAAAGCCAAAGGAAATAAAATAATCATATTTGTGCAGGACCGGGTAAAAAAAGGAATGTGAAAGGTTAGACTCTTGACTTTGTGTGGTTGCATACCGTGTGTATCACGTAATACCGGCTTGTCATCATCCCTCTTCTTTATTGAATATTGAAGTAAATAGTCAAGTCAATCCCGGGGAGCAGCTCCATCACAAATTAAAGTTGCTCCAGGCATTAATTTATGCACCAGCCTTTTAGGCACATGGTTCTTTCCTTTTCGTTTGGAGTAAGTACAGGGTGCAAGTTGGAGCAAGGTATGTGCTTCTTTCTTGTTTACAAAACTGTGTGGCCCCAGGGCAGCTCATCACCTGTGATCATTAGGGCTACCTCTGGACTATGTATTCTTGCTGTCTTTTATGAGCAAATGCAATGTAAATTGAGCATGAATGTTGATTGGGTAAAGACCTACAATTACCAATGTTTGAAAAGTAACAGAGAATATAACTCACGCTAGACTAGTTTTTATCTTAGGGAGGGTTTTGGGGGGACACAGAACAGTGAACTTTTGAAAGCCCATTGATGCCTCCTTGAGATCTTGAGTTATAACTACTAATCTTGACCCACAAAGTCATATATCAAGGACAAAGCCTCTGTAGCAAAACCCATGAAATTTTAACTGCTCAGGTAAGGGGAAAGGGGAAAAAATGCCTTTTT
Source organism: Eretmochelys imbricata (assembly GCF_965152235.1). Classification (NCBI taxonomy): domain Eukaryota; kingdom Metazoa; phylum Chordata; order Testudines; family Cheloniidae; genus Eretmochelys; species Eretmochelys imbricata. The sequence goes on along the minus strand of NC_135572.1, from coordinate 342,224,328 downwards.
ATTTCCTTCTCACACAACATTAACACAAGGGAAGAAAAAGGAGAAGGAAAAATTAGTCATTAAAATAAAAAGGGAGGCTAGATTTTCAATGCAATTTAAAGGATTTTGACACACATCTTCCATTAATTTAGCCACTCCTGATTTAATAATAGTTAATTCAATGAAAGATGTGTATCTAAATCTCTTAGCCTCCTTTGCAAAACTCAGCCAGAAAAACTAAACAGGATCAATGACGCAATAGTAACTTAGGGCCAGATTTTGAAAAGGTATTTAGGCACCTAACTCTGGTTGAAATCAGTGACGTCACTTAAATACCTTTAAAACTCTGGCCCTTAGACCCTGATCCTGCAACTGAAAGTGAGTGGACACCCTCACCCCAGTGTCTTCTTAGGGCCATCAACAACCTCAGCGAGGCTCTGTGTGGGTGTGTTCAAAACTGGGACATAAACAGTATGTCCTAGTGGGCAGAGCAGGTGTCAGGACAGGGTATGGAAGTAGAGGCCAGAGATGGAGTCAACTGCCAAGTGCCAAGCAAAGGGTTGAGCCAGAGTCAGTCAGAAGTTAGAACCAAGGGTCAGAGCCAGGACTGGTAGCCGATGGTCAGGATCAAGGTGAAATGGCAGGAACAAGAGAGAGGCAAGGATCAGGCATGGAGCAGGAGCAAGGGGGAAGCTAGGAGTGAGGAGCATCTCAGGAACCAGGAACAGAGTTGGATCAGGATTGCAGGAGGCAAGCAAGAGCAGGGTCTGATGTGGCAGAATCCGTTGTTCAGACAGACCAGCTGGCTCGTTGCTGGCTCAAGTAGAAGGAGTAAGCCAATCAGATGGCTGCGGGCCTTGGATGCTCCGAGGGAATGTCCTGTGGGGTTTAACCTTCCAGGTTTAGCGAGGTGCTACTTCACCCTTCTCCCTTGGTGCTGATGAGTGAGAGTCAGCACTCCAGGGACTCCACAACCCATGATTCTAGACCTGCTCCCTAGCCCCTATAGACAGTCAGCTGTAGGATCAGGGTCTTAGGGTTTGTATGTGTAAATTCCCGAGTATCCCTTGTTCCCACTGACTTCAGCTGAAATTAAGAGTGTGCCATCTCAATGGGGAAACAAACAAAACAGCTGATATTTGAGGCATCTTTTATATAGTCACCTTATTTTCAAAACACTTGGATAAGCCATCTGCCAAATAATCAGCCTGGAATTATTTTAACATAGAACCCTCACCCCCAAAACAACAACAAAAACCCCACAACCATTGTGAAATAGTGTGAAAGGGAAAATGTAGCAAACTTGTATTTCTCTATAGAGAAAGTAGGTCTCATTCATTATACACCACCGCACGTACCTATTAAAAGAGAAGCTGTCAGCAATTTGGGGTCATAGGGGCTTTTCCCTCGTCCATTTTCAAAATGCGAATCCTCCAGTTTAAAAATGTTGTCCTGTTGAGGAAAAGAAAAAGCAATATAATTATGTGACAAAAGGACACTAATACTGAGTCTGATTCAATACAGTGTTGCATCCAAGATAGCTACAGAGGGCCAGATCCTCAGCTGGGGCAAATTGGCATATCACCAGGGAGGTCAGTGAAGCTATACCTACCTGCAGCAGCTAAGAATCTGGCCCAGACGGTCTGTCTTACAACTAGAATGACATTGCTGAACATCAGTCAAAACTCATTCAGACAACTCCTGAGCTCTAATCTAATACTCATATGTTTCTAATAACTTTGCATTGCTTTCAGTGGGAGTTTGCCTGAATAAGGATTGAAGAAAGATCTTGATGTTTGGACTTTGTATCTGGAATTAAAAAAGGTGAAGCATGTTTCATTGACCACGATACCCACATTTCCCAAGGAGAAATCTTGGCATAAATGGCAGTGTTGCATCCTCCTCTAGCGAACTTGGGCTTTTAAAGACCGGCATTTCCCTTATCCCCAGACGCAGTTCATTCACATTATTAGTAGTCATTTCTTTCAGTACTTTTCAATGCATTGCTTTTTAGTTCTATGAGCTGGGGGAACAGCATGATGAGATATAAACTAGATCAAATAAAACCTCCGCCAACGCTAAACAAATCCAGTCCAATAAATACAAAACAATGGGATTTCAGTACATCCAATTATTTTTCATTGGCTCAGGGCCATATCTGCCAATCAAAATAAGCACAATGTTTCTAGTTTTTGCAGTGTGGGTAAAATCCACATCTCCCATGAAAAGCCAGAATATATGCTGGGGACAGATTTCCTTTTCACCTCTACATGCCATGGACTATAGTTACAGATGCAGTTTGCTGTAACCCCTTTTTTCCCTTCCTCTCCCACTGGATTATAGTCAGAGGTCCCATTGTGTTAGGTGCTGTACAGATGCATACAAAGAAACAGTCCCGTATCTTAGGCCTAACACAATATTAATAGTTTAAAGCAACTAAGGCACATGATATTTTTCTTCCAATATCATAACAACCTGCCTTCATATTTTCTCTCATCTTCCTTTTCTCATCCCCTTCATTCACATCTTGACATTTACCTAGTCACCTCCTGTAAGGACTCTATGTTTTCCCTTATGCTATCTCCCTATATCTGAGTATCCTCTTTGATCTCCTGCATCATGGCATCACTCTCTTCTCCTTCAACCTCTCCTTTTTTGTTTAGTCTTCAAACTATGATCTTCATTCCACCACTCTGACTCTATTTCCTGACTTTGTCCCTCAAATCACAAATTGTAGCATATTAACTTACAAAAAATGAAAACTTGATCTGAACTTTAGCTGCACACCCCAAATCTAGTTCTTGCATAATAAATTAAAGGAATAAGCAGATGACATTATAAGTACTGGACAATAGTAACAGAAAGTGGCACTAATGCTATAAGCCATTTTTAATATAAAAGTTATTATCAGTACACATTTCCTTGGGATTCTTTCATTAATGCAGATAATTGCTCAACCTGTACCCCAATGGATACATGATAATGTTACAAAGTTAGTGTCATGACAGTTTTAATATCATCCCAAGGTAATCCAGTGTGCCATTATGAGACAAATAAGAAACAGATGTGGAGAATTATTCAATGGATGAAGGCCCTGATTTGAGACTCCATTGTAGCAGTTTGATGACACTGTGGTTCCATTAACAATGGTTTATGACTTGCATAAAGGAGAGGAAAATCTGGCCAACAGAATATACAGATGATATATCCTGCTCTTGGCTTTTGGGGAATAACCCCTTTGAAATAAGAGGAAAAATAGAGAAATCCCACAGTGTTTTCATATTTCAGTTTAAATACTATGTAAAGATGTTAATTAAGTTCCCAAATTTATCAGCAAGTAATAATAAATAATAATAATAAATGTATAATTGTTAGGTGACCCATTAATGTATCATTATTAGTCTGAAGGTCTCTGGAAGCATGCTTTCCTGGAAGCATAACCTATTACAAGTAGGGCAACTTGCCCAAATACATTTAAGTGCAGAAGTCATAGTAAAACCTCACCCCTTAGAATACAAACAAGCAGTAAACAGAGTAAATTATTAAGAAGATCTTGCACTCACTCAGAAATAAGAGTAAGAAGCAATAAAGAAGGATTTAGGTCCAAATTCTGCTCTCAGAGGAGCTCAGCAGCAGGAGATTGGGATCTCCACACATACATCTGAAGGCAGAATTTAGTCCTTAAAGCTTCTATAAAAATGTGCACTTGATCATTTTCAAGAGTGCTGGACATAGATCCAAAATGGAAACTCAAATAATAAATAAAGGCAAGAAGCTTTTAGCGAGACAGTATGCAAACTATTTGCCCTTGGAAAAGTGCTTGAACATATAATTGGAAACCTCCTGGGCTTTATAATTTGAATGCAAAGCATCACATTTTAGTGAATCAGCCTATCCATAAATAGCAAGAAGTACATAGTGGGCTCACAAATTGCTCACTGTTTCAAAATTGTTTCAAGTCTATTATATAATCAAAGACTGGCATTCATGAAAAAGCATGCTGGTAGTAAGATGAAATTTTGTACAAGGGCAAATAAAAATCAGATAGATTTCAAAGAAAGATTATTGTAACAAAATGACCTAAGGACCTGATTCTCATTTACAGTAAAACTGCTCCCTTGGCTCTGCCAGAGCAAAGAGACCTAAAAATGGAGGGAAATGTAATGTATTCCCATTTTAAGGCCCCTTCATATCCTTAGTGTAAATGAAATTCTGGTCCCAATATACTGAATATAGAATAGTTTCATTTATTCACTGTGGGAATTATAAAAGTCTTTAGGTTTGGTTTCCTGTAGATGTTCCCATGTAATTCAAGTCAACCCTAATGTAAACGAGGGAAGAAGGATAATCCTGGAGGTAAAGCCTGAGAGACAGAAGGTGCAGAGCTTAGTTCTATTTTTCCATTGACTTAAGCTGAATCAGGATTGGGCCCTTGGCGTCTATTCCTGATTTTGCCACAGATTTTGAGTATGTCACTTAGGCCAAACTTTTCTAAAGTGGGTTCATACAGCTAGGTACTTAGAGTCAAATTTTTAAAGGTATTTAGGTATCTAACGATGCAGATAAGAGCTTAATAACTCCCGTTAATTTAAACAGGCCTTAGGTGGCTAACCTGCTTAGGTACTTTTGAAAATCCCACTAGACACCTACCTGCATCTTTAGGTGGCTAAATAGCTTTGAAAATCTGGTTCTTAGGCTTTGGTAGAATTTGGGCAACTAAATCCATTAGGCTCCTTTGAAAATCCCAGTCATAATCCAGGCCCCAATTTTTAGGCTCTGTTGATTTAAATGGGAACTGTGGTTGCTCATCACCTCTAAAACTCAGGCCACTTTTACTTAGGGCTGATCTTTAGAGACCCAATTTTGAAAAGTTTGACTTTAATTTCTCGGTGGCTCAGATTCACCTGGTTAGCCTCAAAATACTCCTCTAGTACCCAAGGTTGTTTAGAGTCTGAATGATTTAATAGTTATAAAGGATGCAATTCAAATGAGTTCTTCACAAACAGTTGCCTTTATTTATTTGCTATTCATTTTTTCTGGTGTGTGATTGGTCATCTAAGTCACATGGTATGCTTCTGTTCCCTGATCAGGTGAAAAAGCTGTTAAAACAGTTTGTCAATGTCAATTACCAAATACTCTTGTTCACACATAAATATCTTTGTTTGCATGGTAATATTGATGTTCTTAGGAAGAACAGGCACTCCCCAAATCTCTGTGCAACATAAGTGAATAAAGAGGGACACAAGCATGATCAAACTGAACAACTGTTTGAAATAAGAATAAATGTTTGTGAACATTTGTTTTTTGCAATATTTGTACAGAATAGTTGTAGGGTCAGTATGCAAACCTCACGCACTCTACCTGTTCTATAACTCTGTCTAAATCCTGACTGTATTAAAGACAAGAAGAAGAACTTGTTTTAAATAAATGAAATGACCATGGAACCCCCAAAGAATTTCATTATACTATTTTCTCTGTACAAGATGACCTAGCAAAAGTAGCGTGATCAGAAAAAAAGCACAACATGAATGTCATGTTAACCTTGATTGATTAGTAAAGACACCAAAAAATCCCATCTCAGTGGCATACCAGACATTAGATACCATCAAGAATATTGAACAATTCTCAGGGACGCTGAGATTTAGAATCCCTTTGTATAGCAACATTCTGGGGTGTCAAGTGTAATATATCACCTACATCACTGTCTGGCTCAAACAGGATGACCTCTGGAAACATAAGTGCTATACAATGATTGTCTGTTCTAGCTGAGCTATTAAGGAGACAGCATATGTAAGCAATAAGAAACACACTCCTAAAACCGATACATACAATTGAACTATACAACTTAAAAGTCTCAGTTCTTTAAGTGGTTCCCTCCCTGGTCTCCTTATTTTCCATAATAAATTTAGAACAGGAATAATGGATTCCAATTGCTTTAGCAGATTCTACTACTATGTTAAATAAATTATTGGGCCATACTTTATTACAGGATTGTGCTAGTTTTCTATAGTTATTTTTAGCAATCAAGACCACTGCTTTCCCCCTTTGTCTTCTGGATTTCCTGTATGTTATTAGACTGTGGTGAGGTCAGGCATCAGAGGAAATAACAGCAGTGTTAACTCCTAGACCCAGTGTTTTATGAATTACTGAACGTCAGTGATGTCATGGTAATAAATCTTGCCCCGTCTCAGTCTTGTCCCATTGTAAATAAATGAAATTAACAAAAGTGTTGTTATATGCAAGAGACTTTCTGATGAGAAAGAAAATGGTAGCTCTGGGGGAATGTTTGTCGCTTCTATAATTAGGGTTTTGGCAGTTGTTCTGGGGAATTTTCACGTCTGATTTGGGTGTTGAATGTATCCTGGACACGTGTACACACGCGCACACAGACACACGCGGTGATCAAACATTTGTATAGCAATATGTAGACAGGGATTAAGTGGAGTTGGCATATGGCAAAGATTTTCAAATGTGGCTAGTGATTTTGCATGTCTCATCCTGAGATCCCTTGGAAGGCACTGATTTTCAGAAAATTCGTAGTACCCTCTGAAACCAGCCCCTCCTACAGCATGCCTAACTGAACACTTTAAAACTGAGGCACCCAAAATCATTAGCCATATGTCTCCATTATGTTTAGCCTGTCTGCTTCATTCCTATTTTTAAATTACCTGGTATAAAGAAGAAAAATTCTGAACTACCAACAAAACGGAGGCCCAATTAAATCAACAGCTTGACTGCTTTCCTGAATCAGGGTCTAAGTGGGTAATAAAATGATCAACAGAGGTCCAGAAGACACATTGTAAAGAGTTCCCCTTTATCTTTGAATACACTTTAATAAAACTGCACTGTATGTAGCGTTGGGCAATTACAGAGCTCGATCCATCTATGCTTAAGTCAATGCAAGGATTTCTTGTTAGACTGGGCCCTGAAACATGATTCTTGGATTTTAATCCCAGCTCTACCATGTATGTCCTGTGTGACCTTGGGCAAGTCTTTTAATCGTTTTTGTCTCAGTGTCATCATCTGCAAAATGGGGATAATAGTACCTACTTCACTCAAATGGCCATTGAGAGAGTCAACTATCTGAGAGGGCTGGAATGCAAGATACCATGTGGAAGATTATCACAATTTTAACTCTGACAATTTTGCAATGATAGTTTATCTTCAGTCTTCATTCTCTACAGTGATTTGTCATATGAAACCACCCAGTCGTACCATGGTCTAATTTTACCTTTCTTTATAATGAAAGAATTATGTCCCCAACACATTAAAAGCTGATATTGCATAAGAGAAAAATACCTTTGAAATGATTAATTCTATTGTGTGCATGGAGACGTAAGTAATGTAGACATAATTATAACCTCTCTCTGTCACAAGTTACAATTACCCCTCACAGCAGTATTTTTAAGAACAATGTAGTTTTCTAGTACAGGTTGGATTTTCTTGCAATAACAAACATAAAGAATGTGGTTTTTTTCCCTCAGTGAAACCAAAATGTTAAGGACACAGAAACTGATGTATTTTAGTATACCTGATTCAATGTTATTCCAAAAACAAAGTTCACATTAAAAGACAACTTTTCTGTTCAGGATCTCACCTGACTTTCCATTATTCTTGACTCTCCCATACAGAAAAGGTCATTGAGGCTGGCAAAACTAGGTAGTGCACTTTCTCTACATATTTATATCTATATAGACACACACACACACATATATATATATATATATATGTAAAACAATCCACAGCATCAGTGGCTCAGATCAGTATCAAGCCAGATTATTTCCTTTGCTGATGTGTAAAGGTGCCATATTTTAGAAGTGGAAAAACTTCTACCCATTTCATGAGCTTTTGATCAGGGCCCTGTGAGCCCTTATTTCAGCTAGGCAAAGCATGATAGCTAAATCCAATTATTTTATTAAAAAGCTCTTCAACACGGAGATTGTTTTCTATTAAAGTCTATGGGTTTCTGAACTCTGTTACATCTGTATAGAACACAAATGATGTCACACTTACCAAATTCTACAGAACCTTTCTATAAGGGCAGCATGGAGCGGAGTGACTCATGGCTTCACTGCTCCATACCTAACTTTACCCATTGTGGGGTAGCCAGGGTCACTAGTTAGACAAAAGAGGATCAATCCTTGTGCTCAGGAGAGCACAAGGACTTCAGTCATGGCTGGCTGCTATGCCAAGTGCCACACCATAAGATCCTTGTGTCCTTCCTCCCCTTGCATAGCTGTCCTGGTGCCAGGCATAGTCTGGCTCTACATTAGAGCCTGATCTCAAAGCCCTTTGAAGTCAACAGAAAGATTTCCATCAAATCCAGTGGGCTATGGATGAATCTCTTACCTAGCCCTTTGCCATGTTTATATATTAAGACAGGGTCTCTGCAACATCTGACATTTACCCTTCTAAATGACCATGAATTAAAACAGTTATTCTTCCTCACCACCAATTTATGAGGCTTTAACTTATTGGCATGTCACTCCCAAACCTGCATCCATGACAAAATGCTTCTGCTTTTTGTCGTCATTACATCTAACAGTAATGAACACAGGGGAAAAAACAGTATCTGTGTTATTCTGCACTGTATATATTTTTAAAATCTCACATTGAGATTTTAAAAACAGCCTCTGCCACAAATCCTTCTTATAATCTGTTGTCCATGAATAACAGTAGATTTAGACAAGCGGCCAAGGGAGTTGCATAAATGTAACTGAAGGAAGAGTTTGGTCTTCTGTGCATGCAACTAGCATGGGTATCTGAACAGTCCACTTGCTGTTAGCATAGTTCCATCTGAAATGCCACATAAAAGTCAGGGGATCATTCCAAAGTCCTTCTTCTCTTAGTTTTACAAAACTCTTATTTGTTAAGTATAAACTTACTGTTGGGTACAGTGACTAGTTTGATCCTATTCAGCAGGGAGCAAATTGTGCCATTTTATTTATTTATTCAAGTCTGTCTGGAACATCTGTGAGGTTATCCTGCTGAGGAGTCTGTCACCTTGGATGTAAACATGTCAACAGGATGAGGTGACTATCCTGTAAGAGGAACCTTCTGAACTCTGCTGTTATCCTTTCTTTACACTGAAACTTTGCTAACTTACAATTTGGAGATGGATAAGATATCAATAAAGAGTAAGACACACATTTTGGGGAACACATTATCTATACACGTCTTTGACAATGAGAAAGGCCCTTCTAGTGCAGGGAAGAACATACTAAGAAATGCTGGAGCTCACATGTAATCAGGAGGTTAAAAGGGAGGCAAGGTTAGCTGGCCCCTTACTGCATATTCAGAGGTCCAGGAGATGTACAGTGTGGGAATGAAACACATTTTCCCCTTTCTTTGTTTTTAATTGCAGATGTCAAAACTAACATTTACAACTGAAGTTTGAAAAATAAAACCCCAGCTGTCTTTCTGGCTCTAGGTGTGTTTGTACTAGCAGGGAAGTCAAGTTGCAGGGTTTGACATTTGTGCTTGCATCACTGGCTAAACATCTGTTCCAAAGCCAATAGAAGTCAATGGGAGTTTTTCCATTGATTACTATATGCTACGAATGGGGCCTGGAAAGATTGGAAGCATCATTGTACTCACATGCAGGAGGCAGTGAGACCTATTTGTTGAAGAACATCTGGTTTGCTGACCATTGAAACTCTCCTTGTAGCCTAGGTTGATGAACTCATCAACCCTCTCCACGATACTCGACTTCACCAGCACCGGGAGATCTGGTGTCTCTGCTCTGAGGTTCTGGACCTTGGTCTTCTTGTATGAGACATTCAACCCCATAGTGTAGGTGGTATCTTGGAAACCTTGGAGGTCACAGCTGAAATTCTCTGACTTCTCCACAAGCAAGGCAGCAGCACTGGCTTAGTCTTGGTTAATGAACACTTCTTGACAGTCATGATTCTAATGTGTGGAGCAGCATCTCCTAAAATCCATTCAATAGCTTGACAGAATATTGGCAAGAAAGCATCACTGCTGCACACTTGAGGTTGTGTAGAAACACAGCAAAAGCCGTGAACCAGTGCGCACTCTCGCACTGGTACTGAATATATCTTGCAGCTTCCTGCATGAAGTCACAAAAATGTATGAAAAAGCATAAAAAAAATGGACACAAAAATGACTTTGCACTAAAACAAAGTTCAGGATCTCTCAAACTTGTGTACACCCGTATTGCTACACGGGTCAGAAACTTGGACCTTTTTTCAAGCAGATTTGGAGCAACTAGAGACATTCCATATACACCATCAGCACCAAATCATGAGCATAAAGTGGTTTGACCCTATGCAAAGTGTCATAATGTTGAAGAGATCTGGCTTTCCCTCAATCACTCATTATATTCAACAGTGGCGTTGCAAGCTCCTTGACTATGTCGCCAAAATGGACAAGAACAGCCCAGCCCACAGCGCTCTCACAGTCTCCAGTGATGTGAAAAGGGGTGCAAACCCTGTTCCTACCTAGCTGTGCCTGCAGTGCCATCCTATACGATTGTAGATTTACAGGATTCAGTCAGATCCGGGAACTTCACTACACGATGGCTGGAGTGACGCCAGCAACCGTGATCCCTCTGGATGGTGTAGCGGTCTTCAGTGTGGTGATGATGATGATGATGTTGATGATTTTACTCACAGATGGATTGGATTAGACTTTCACGGACATTAAAAAATTACACTTCTGTGTAAAAATGTTTTACCTCTGTTGATATAGGTAAAAACTCAGATTACTGAAATATATGACAGTAAAAAATCCTTATCTTTACTTTTTCACTTTGGGCATTTAACAACACTTTGTACATAGTTGGCTTCATTTTTTCTCCTTAGTAGAAAGTTAGAGGCAATCCTGCAAGCACTCTACTCCAATACCCTATCTGGGAAATGTTATCCTCATTTTTATAGATCAAGGAACTGAGATTACGTGACTTGCCTTATGTCACACAGGAAGTGTGAGGCAGAGCTAAGGTGTTATGCCGTATATCCCGAGTCCTAGTTTTGTGGCTTAACCACAATGCCATGCTTCCTTCTCAAATTTCACTGAAGTAAATGACAACTCAATCCACTGGACACCTCTGAAGAGGCATCTGGCACCTGTACTGCTAAACTTCATTTGCAGGGATTACCTTGAGACACGGAATGTAAATCAGGCTCCATGCCCATTCAGCTTTTGGTTTTTCTCTGAGACTGCCAGCAAATGTGCCAATTGTGTACACAAAATACTGAATATCCATCAGGTGATAGCATTCAGTCATTATTGACCTGGGTTGAATTTGAACCGACAACACAGATAGCAAAAATCTTCCTAGAGAATTTCCTGGCACACAAAGTGCCTAGTGTTATTGTATTTTAAAAAAAGCAGACATCATAGAAGGTCATTTATAGGACTCAGAATGAAGATGGCTTGTCTGATTGCATCATGTGCCATGTAGATGTAAGTTTTCAAATTATTGTCATGGGCATTTGTGACTCAGATTATTTTAGTGAAGATTCACAGTACTGCACTACACTGAAATTTTTCTCCTCAGTGTTCAGTATTTATTTAAATAATCAAATCTGTTTAAATATATGGGAGAGGTGACGGGGACTGGGGAGGGAAAGAACAGCTAAAACATTATTATCTCTTTCCCATAATTGTTCTTTGATTGTGTTTCAAGGTTTAAGGATCCACCCAGCTTTTGTTTTCTGATAGTTGACACTGATGTCACTGTGTGAAGCAGAACAGAAGGTAGAAGTTGAAACTGAAGATAAATCAAACAAAAACATTAATGACTGCTGGATAAGAAAAAGAAACAAACATCCAGCAAGTCCATCCCCTTTAATTAGCTCTTTCTCACCTACTTGATACATCACAGTATTCTTCTATTCTCCAATTTGTCATGCAGATACACAGCTGTATTTTAAACTTTTTTGACTCTCTATTTCAATTGCCTTACTTGACACCATATGCCATATATTTTCCTTTCCTTAATGAAATGGCTCCGAATCAAACAATTTGACCTTATTTCCCTATGGTCTGGATTTTCTGTCTCCTGTTGTTGTTTGACAGATGACACCAGCTGAGAATCTGCCTCCATATAGAATTATTTCTATAGGAATTTTGGAATTGCAACTCTGGACCAGACCAGTGTTCCCTGTAGAGCAGCAACCAGTCTTTGCCAGCAACTAACACCACATGTTACAGAGGGAGGTGAATGAATCCCTGTAGCTGACAATTATGGAATAACTGTCCTAAATTTCATCAAACCCCTATCACTTAGAAGTTGGTTTATATCCTCATGCATTAGTGATTTTATCCCTATGTAGTTTTATCCTAAAAAATATAGCTGTGGACGTTCTCATCTTTATAAATGCCTCATCCTTTCTGAATCTTTAAGCTGTTGGCCTCAATTTGCTGTGATTGAATGTTTGCTGTTCTCAGTCCAGTTTTCCATCCAAAATAATATAAACCACTGTATATTCTTCTGACTCATTGGGCCAAAAATGCAGAGATAATGTAAATGGAAGAGCAATTTGCATATTGGTAATTTGGGGAGTGTAACTACAATACAGAAGAGGAGGAAGGTTGAATTAGTAACAAGAAAAGCAACCAACAGGGGAACCCTGCTTTATCTTACATCTTCTTCCATCCTGCTTTAGCTAGATGATGGTTACACTGGAGAGCTTATAGCTGTGCAGCTGCACCGATGCAGGCGTGCCTCTGTAAGCTCTTTAATGTAGCCGCTCTAAGCAGTGGAGAGAGCTCTCCTGTTGGCTTAATTACTCTAGCCCTCACCTGCGGGGATAGCTATGTCAGCAAGAGAAACTCTCATGCCGACATAGTGCTGTCAGCATAAATTATTTCGCTCAGCAGGGTGGCTAATTCACACCCTTGAGTAACATGAGCTGTATGGACATAAGCAGTCGTGTAGCCATCACTTTACACAATCTGGCTGGTAGCTTTTCCTCCGACAGTCCCCTCCCTCCTGCCATCTCAGCACTGAATTTACACCAATTTACAGTCATTTACACCCACTTTTCAAGCTATAACTTACAGTATCTCTTATATCCCGTATGCATTTGGCCCATTGTATTACAAAACAATATTTGAGGAGGAACTTTATCAAATGTTTTCTGAACATCTGCATGTATATGTGCTATGTTACATTTCAAGCATTTGAGTCTCTGGATGAAAATTCATGTGTGTTTGAGAGTATGTTTCTAAGTATGTGTTTTTCTGAAGACTGATGTAGATTGCAAGCTACCATTGACTTTAGTGGGATAAGAATTTGTCTTTAATTGCTTCACAATGAAGTTGAGATAACTGGTCTATAATTAGGACTTCTGATTTAAATTTTAACTGATAAACATTAATAAAACAACCCCTATTTAAAAAAAAAATAAGAGAGAAAAAAAAAAGAAATTGATGTTTGTCCAATAAACACCAGAAAAAACGCCAGAAATGATTACTTGTATCTAAGGGATTTCTACACAGTTCAATTTCTACACAGCAGGAGAGTGAGTTTGTGTGTGTGTGTGTGTTTCCGGGGGGGGGCGGGGGAGGGTGAGAAAGCCTGGATTTGTGCAGGAAATGGCCCACCTTGATTACCATGCACATTGTAGGGAGAGTGGTCACTTTGGATGAGCTATTACCAGCAGGAGAGTGAGTTTGTGTGGGGGGTGGGGGGGTGGGGGGGTGAGAAAACCTGGATTTGTGCTGGAAATGGCCCACCTTGATTATCATGCACATTGTAGGGACAGTGGTCACTTTGGATAAGCTATTACCAGCAGGAGAGTGAGTTTGTGTGTGTGGTTTTTGGAGGGGGGTGAGGGGGTGAGAGAACCTGGATTTGTGCAGGAAATGGCCCACCTTGATTATCATACACATTGTGAAGAGAGTGGTCACTTTGGATGGGCTATTACCAGCAGGAGAGTGAGTTTGTGTGTGTGGTTTTTGGAGGGGGGTGAGGGGGTGAGAGAACCTGGATTTGTGCAGGAAATGGCCCACCTTGATTATCATACACATTGTGAAGAGAGTGGTCACTTTGGATGGGCTATTACCAGCAGGAGAGTGAGTTTGGGGGAGGGGGGGCGGAGGGTGAGAAAACCTGGATTTGTGCTGGAAACGGCCCAACTTGACGATCACTTTAGATAAGCTATTACCAGCAGGACAGTGGGGTGGGAGGAGGTATTGTTTTATGGTCTCTGTGTGTATATAATGTCTTCTGCAGTTTCCACGGTATGCATCCAATGAAGTGAGCTGTAGCTCACGAAAGCTCATGCTCAAATAAATTGGTTAGTCTCTAAGGTGCCACAAGTACTCCTTTTCTTTTTGCAAATACAGACTAACACGGCTGTTACTCTGAAACAGTTCAATAATGTGAACTATGGGGGTGTGACTTCTAATGCATACTAATATTTTGCACATTAGTTAGTTTAGGTAGTCCTGCTGGTGTACACTAAAGGTACAGTAAAGTCCTGCTGGTGCACTTTAATGTAGTGCTGTTTGAAACAGTACTATCTTAAAGCACACGAGGGAATATTACAAGAAGATTACTCACTATAATATACAGTTCTCATTACAGTATTTACAAAAAGAAACAACCCCAAATTTTTGGACATCTACATAAAACTCAAAAATTACTAAAAATAAACTCTGAAAAGTAAATGAATAACCTGCCCCCCACCCCCAAACCAGAAGCCCTATGTATAATTTCATTCTACAGTCTGAGGCCTCTTTTTGGATAAATGTAACACATTCCTATTCTCGAGAGCTTGACTTAATATTAAGGAATTTCTGAAAATATTGTTTCTTACTTCTTGCCTCATTCATTTCCTTTCAAACATGTAGCTATATGTATGCTCTATCTGAGCTGGACACATGCACATTACTTGTTTCCCTTCAGAGGGCCAAACTTCTCATGGGCATTTTGGTTGTTATCGACACCGTAGCATCACCTGTACTCCTTGACTACTTTATTAAGAAATATGATCACAGCTTTGGCATTCTCCACTTACTTTCTCCTCACTATGGCCCTGATTTAGCAAGGTACTTAGCTTTATGCTTCCAGGTTTAATCTCTATTACCTAGTTACCTAGTATATCTAGTTACCTAGAGATCAGCATGGGAGCTACGGTGGAAGCTGATTGTCCCACATTTGTTTACTGTGGAGTTGTATGGCTTACGCTGGAGCGTCTAGTGGTGGAGATGAGCAGGACCTCAGATCTGACCAGTATAGTGACTCCTATGGTCCTTTAACCATGCAAGTAGTCCCACTGGGATTAATTTATATGCTTAAAGACAGTCACATGCTTAAGTGCCTTGCTGAATCAGGGCCTAAGGTCTCTTTCCAGCAAAGAACGTAAGTATATGCTTAGCTTGCAGCCTATGACTATTACCATTGACTTCAAAGTTAAACATGTGCTTCAGTGCTCTGCCAGATTGGCACCTACGAGCCTGATCCTGCACCCAATGAGCTATGTCATTTATTTCAATCAATTCAGGATTAGGCCTTAGATAAAGACAGACAATTTTTAACGCAAACAGATGTGCCATTTTAATTTTCTTTTTCCTGTCTTCCATTGCAATTTCAATTTTCTTCATGAAAAACCTTTTACCTTTGCTTACTGCCAGTTATTCGAACATTTCCTCTCAACAGAAATAGTCTCTGAAATTCAGCGTTCAGACTCCCCTCCCCCATCTAAATTGTTCAGTTATTTATGCTTATTTTTATAGCTCTTTCTGATCTTTTTTTCTTATCAGATTGCTGATACTCTTTAAAGCTTTCTGCTCATGGTAGAGATTAACCTTTACATCTCACCTTTATAGCCCCCCTTGACATATTGACCTGTGTTATAACACCGCTGTTCAGAGTTAAGCAGAATGAATTTTGGTTACAGTTTCTTCAACTCTTCCTTTCTGTTACCTACTTTGGATTCCAAGCCAAAATGTTTAAGCTTCGGGGTAAAATCCTCAAAAGTGCTTAACACTTAGGAGCCTAAATCCCTTTTCAAAGTGACGTAAGCCACTAAGGCCATGTCTACATTACCATTTATGTCTGCAAAACTGATGTCACTCAAGAGTGTGAAAAAACACGCCCACCCCGCAACTAACGTAAGTTTTGCCAGCCTAAGTGGTAGTGTGCACAGCTGGTCCGCAGTCAGGTCTCTTGTGTAGATATAACCTGACTTTCAATGAAACTTAGGTTCTTAGGTGACTGTGCTTCTCTTAAAAATGGGACCCTAGGCACTTAAGAAATTTTTAACCTTGATGCCTAAAAGTAAACTCCTTAATCCATTTAGGTACCTAAATACAAAAATGTAGATTTAAGATCCTAGCTTAAGAAACTGGAGTTTAACAATTTTTCTTTTTGACATTTTAGGCTCCAGTTTAGGAAACCACTTAAGCATGTGTTTAACCACATTCTTATCCCAGAACAACACTTACCCATGTGTACTAAGTCGGTAGTACCTTCCTGAGAACAAAGCTTTCCTGAATCAGGGCCACTGAGAACTTGAACGTCATCTTTCACGTAGCTGCAACACTATTTGTGTTGCTGCTCCTAGTGCTTACCCTTATCAGTTCATCAGTTAAAATCAGATCATATTATCATTCGATTCTAGACGCTCCCTTGCTGTAACTTTATTATTTCTCAGGTTAAAATAATTTCTGAGGACTAGGTCTAGAATTGCTTTTGACCATATCAGTTATTCAGAAAACTGCATAAGAAAAGGATCCTGTAGTATCTCTAAAAAACTATGCTCCTTTTTTGTTTTTTCCCCCTCAGCTTCATAACTATAGGCCAGATTCTCACTCCCTTATTCATATTAAGTAGTACATTATTCTTTGAGTAGCCTCATTGATTTCAATGGGAGTAAGGTAGTGCCTAACATAAGTAAAGATATCAAGCAGGCTTTATACGAATAATTTAAACTCCCAATATTTTGTCTTTCTGACAACTCTCTATCACCTCTTTGAAAGTATTTCTTCATTTATTATCATAGAATCATAGAAGATTAGGGTTGGAAGAGACCTCAGAAGGTCATCTAGTCCAACCCCCTACTCAAAGCAGGACCAACACCAACTAAATCATCCCAGCCAGGGCTTTGTCAAGCCGAGCCTTAAAAACCTTAAGGATGGAGGTTCCACCGCCTCCCTAGGTAACCCATTCCAGTGCTTCACCACCCTCCTAGAGAAATAGCTTTTCCTAATATCCAATCTAGACCTCCCCCACTGCAACTTGAGACCACTGCTTCTTGTTCTGCCATCTGCCACAACTGAGAACAGCCTAGTTCTATCCTCTTTGAAACCCCGCTTCAGGTAGTTGAAGGCTGCTATCAAATCCCCCCTCACTCTTCTCTTCTGCAGACTAAAATAAGCCCAGTTCCCTCAGCCTCTCCTCATAAGTCATGTGCCCCAGCCCCCTAATCATTTTTGTTGCCCTCTGCTGGACTCTCTCCAGTTTATCCTTTCTGTAGTGGGGGGCCCAAAACTGGATGCAGATGTGGCCTCACCAGTGCTGAATAGAGGGATTTTCTCTCGATTTTCTGGCAGTGGTCCTACTAATGCAGCCCAATATGCTACTAGCCTTCTTGGCAACAAGGGCACACTGTTGACTCATACCCAGTTTCTAGTCCACTGTAATCCCCAGGTCCTTTTCTGCAGAACTGCTGCTTAGCCAGTCAATCCCAAGCCTGTAGCAGTGCATGTGAGTCTTCCATCCTAAATGCAGGACTCTGCACTAGTTCTTGTTGAACCTCATCAGATTTCTTTTGGCCCAATCCTCCAATTTGTCTAGGTCACTCTGGACCCTATCCCTACCCTCCAGCATATCTACCTCTCCCTGCAGCTTAATGTCATCTGCGAACTTGCTGAGGGTGCAATCCATCTCATCATCCAGATCTTTAATGAAGATGTTGAACAAAACCAGGGTATTATCTTTAATACCCCTTGAGATATACAGAACTTAAAATATCATCTAAGTCCTTAACTGTTATTCAAACTAGTTTCTGCTAAAGCAGGTGAAATATGTTATCTCTTTGCAGATTCAGAAATGTCCTTCAACAAAACTGAAACATATTTATCTACAATTTTAAAATTTTATTATTTACTTTTGCATCCCTCTTTCTTGGTATTTGAATACCCTATTTCCTTCTTCTGACATATCTCTATTTTTTAAAAATACTATCATACACAATAACTTGAGTTTAGCAAACTTATTGCAGGATAATCTTTGTCCAGAAGATATTTAGCTTTCTGAATAAGCCTTTTTCCACATTATATACTTACTATATCCCTACAAGGTAACCCTATTTACATTGAGTCATGGATTTTGAATGTATACATCTAAGACATTTACAGAAAGGAATAAAAGACAAATTCACCAGCTTGCAAATGACAAATAGAAAAGAGCTATTTTCCATATTGCTCTGCTACAAATTCTTTTGAAAGGCTAAATAACATTCTCGGTCTAGGGCTTGTCTACACAATTGCACCAGTTTACTAAAAAGTGGGGATTTAAACTAATTTAGTTGAACCTATGCAAACCCCTGTGTGGACATTCTAGGTCTGGTTTAAGAGTGACTTATTTCAGGTTAGCTTAAGGCAATTGGAAACAAATTTAAGCTAACTCAAAATAAGCCACTCTTAAACCAAACTAGTGTCCAAATAGGGGTTTGCACCCACTTTAATTAGTCACGTGCAACAAGTTTGTTTGCAGACAAGTAGAGCTGGATGAATAACCAATTTTTTGGTTTGGTGGCTGAACTGAAAGATTGTAAAAAATCATTTCTGATTGAAAATAATTTTCTTAAAAATTTCTCAGCAAAAGAAAAGAGTTGGAAAAAAATTAATTTGGGGTCAGGTGAAATTTTTCATTTCCAGTGGGTTTTTTTAAATAAAATTGAGGGAAATTCTGAAACAAATTGTCTTGCTCAAACAAAGTCAAAACTGTTTGTTTGAGAAATACCAACATAAACTGTTTCAACAGCTCTGATTTTATTTACCGAAACCATTCACTAAAATTAACTCAAATTCACAAATAGGTTCAGTTGCCACAAACCTACATTTTTCAGCACAAAACAATTTGCACAACTCTATTGACAATGTCCAAGCCCTGAATAGCTTCCATACTCAAAACTTCCACTAACATTCAAGAGTTTCTTCTTTGGCTCCCTTTCCTGGGAAAGGTTACACGAAGTCAGATTTTGTTTTTGTTATTTGACTTGTCCATTCAATACTTTCAGAGAACAAATTGATCTTGTACAGGATATCTGAATCAATTAATATTATTATACTAACTCTGCTAACTTGTTGTACCTTTGCAGCACCTTTGCAGTTCCACATTAATGCAGCCCTCAGTTCTTCTGCCTGCATGCACTGAATGCGGTATTAATTTCAAAGCTCTTGGATAAGATCCTACACTCATTATTTAGAAAAACTCCAGCTGGCTTCAAGGGAATTTATCCTCATTAAGGAGTCCAGGATTAGGCCCTCAGTGGGGAAACAACAGCCTGCTGGACTTTGTCTACATAAGTAGAAAACCATAGCCTGAAGTAATAAAAACCAAGTCACAGAGTCTTATAACACAAGAAGATGGACCTTAGAAGTCTAAGGTATACGGTAAAGTAGATTTTGCAATATAAAAATCACACTCAGACAGAAATATCAAAAGAACTTAAACACCTAGACCAGATATAATTAGACTGAAATATTTTGTGCCTCCATGCTTGTACTTAACACACCACTTGAATGAGCACTGATGCTTAGCTAAATGAAAATCTAAACTTCGAACAAGTCAAGCGGAAAAAACGTGATTGCAAGGGCACTTATTTACTACACTTAACATGTGGTTTGTATTGTAGGTACAATCATATTCTTTATGAAACCTGTTGCAAGCTTGTAAATAAATGTTAGCTACAGAGCATAATTTCTGTTTAAACACAAAGTAAAATACTTGCAGGTTTCAGTGTTGGTCCCATGCTTCAAACACCATGTTAAGGTAGTAGTATAAAAAGAAACGATTAGTGATTTACTGCTTTGGAAAAAAAAAACAATGCTATTTCATTAAGATGCAACATTTATTGGCCTTGTTTTAAAAAAAACCTCAAACGGAAGCAAACATTTCGCACTTCCAATCAAAAGATCCTAATGAAAGGGAAAGTCTACCAGATCTCTTCAAGATTCATCTCATATGATTCCCTTCCAATTCTCTGCTCAAATTGGCTTCTAGTTCTAACATCGTGCTGGGGCAGCCATGTAGATTTTTCATTGCTTCCAAAAAAAGAGCTGAAACTTCACGAACTGTCGTGTTACAACATGGAGAGTGACTCTCTCCCTTCGGAGCACTGGTGCTATTGTTTCTCCTATATCTATCTCATATGTCCTTATCTCCAAGGCAGTTTGCTCCATCAGTTTATACCCTGATCCACTCATGCCCAATCTATGAAGCCTCAACCCTCTTGCATCTCTGAAGAAGGTCATCTTTGCACCTCCAAAGAGCATCCCAATGGCTCTATCCCATCTATGTCAGACCGCTCCAAATCCTGCATTTTACATTTCGTGCAGCTAATCCATTCCCAGTTATGCTGTGGGCAAGGCTTTCTGCAGTGTGGAGGAAGGGGCAGGTTTTGTGTTTCAGTGTATCAAAGGCCATGATCCAGCAAAAGCATTTAAGTAGGAACATAACTTTTAAATATGTGAATGGTCCCATCGACTGGATCAAGGCGTATGTCAGGATGGCAATGCTGATCTGAACTTTAGGTTTTATGATTATTTAGTAAAGAATCCAGATTTAAAAAATTATCATTTAAAAAAAATACTAAAAGAAGTGAAATATACAGGGGGTGTTTATGCTGTTGGTTTCTCTAATGCTCATATAACATGCTGTAAAGTAAAAAGACAATGTGTGAAACCAGTTCTCATGCCAGCACAGAAATGGTGAGGAGAAATCTATTTGTCTCACGTCTTTAATGCTTTGCTTTGCCAGAAGTGCCACCATGTTATCTTCCCATTTAAAGGGCTGAAGGGGAATGTTTATGCCCAGATCAACTGTTTGCACTCAACCTTTCCTGCTGTGGTTTATATTAAGTGCAGAAGAAGGCACCAAGGTACTCAACCCTGTGAGAATCCTCCTGATGAGTCAGAAAGAGCTGCTAGCAAAACCCTTGTCATTCATTACCAATCTTTTAACTCCATGTGGCATATAGGTGTGAAAAAGGATTGAATTAATGTTAAGACTGTGTTATTTGAGCTGTGCACTAGAATAGCACATGGATATGAACCATAATATTTCTCCTACTCTGCTGCTCTTAAGCTCTTTTGTCATGGTTCTCTTACAACCTACAGTATAAATGTTATTTCACATATGAAAGTAACAAGAAGGAGTATATCCTAGGCTTTCTGCCACCTACTTATCTATTGTATTTATATGCCAGCTATTCTGTGCAGAAAATAGATTACTACAGCCTTGGCATTTAATTTCCTTAATTAACTACACTGTGAAGGCATGTTTCAAGCCACATTATTGAAGGGTTCCTCCAAGGTAACCATTTAACAGCTAAGTAACCTTTAATTACTTTACCAAAATGATACATATCTAAGACACATATTGTATTATTGTAGTCTGAGATTATCTGAGCACTTTAAGATAAAGGTAGTTATTAGAACTTGCATGCTGTATTCATTCCCGGGCACATTTAATTAATGGAGTGCATTGGGCTCTTGTCTGATTATGCACTTTCAAGGAGTTAACCAATATCTCTCCCTAAATCTGTTCATGCTGTAACTTAAAGGAATCGAAAGCTTTCACATCTAATGATGTATTTATTAACTAAAATGCATGCAATTACATAAAGATGAGGTATGTGACAGCACTCTTACTATTTGAAAGGTATAAACCCCACGAAGGTGAAAAAATATTTAGGATTGAACAATGGGTATAACTACACTTAATGGCATGTTATTTTTAAAAAAATGAAAATTAAGGCTGGAAACACTTACTAGATCTGATTTAGATCAGTATAGGTGAGAGGAAGACCATGACTTTCAAATGTAGTGCTACAAAGAAAAAAGCAACTCAGAAGCAGGATGATAACAACTATGTAAGATAGATAGAACGGAGAGAATGAATGAAAATTGTGCCATTGATTTCATTGGGGGCCAGGATTTCAGCTATAGATATTAAGGCCTGAAGGTAACATTCTGATTTTCTGACTCCTGTGTAACCTAGGCCATATAATTTTACCGAGTAATTCCTACCTCAGACCCATAACTTCTTACTGGGTTAGAGCATATTTTTAGAATATACCTAACACAGATAGAGATAGATGGACACATGGAGATGTGTAATGCCAGGATATATGGGACTAAAACAAACACTTAGAAGTTCTGCTCTTCTTCAACACCAAAGTTAACCTCCTTTATCTCTTTAGCAATACATTTATACACTCCTCATAGTAAACCGATCTATAAAATCAGTTATTTTGGAGGTAATTATTTCTGATTTCTGATTGTAAAGCCAATTGCATACTCTTCATTAATTTTTAGATAATTTTGTGCTCCATCATAAAAAATAAACAAACCCCCAAAAAGAAAAGAAACCCAACCCAAATCAAACTAAACAAAAAAATAACAATAACCCACAATGTCTGCCACTTCTGCGCTCCATCCTTTAAATTGGATTACTTTGCTGCTGATGGGCACTGCAGCAGTGATCAAACATGCAGTATTACCTTGGCTCTCATGTTCACAGAAAAGTATTGTTTAAAGACATATGATGGAATTTAGCTTCCTGTCAGACTCCCTTATTCTTGAAATACCTGATTGTTAATCTAGCTGTGTCATCTTATGCCAGATAAAACCCTGATGCAGAGAGATGAAAGGTTCTATTTTGATAAAAAGCTTTTTCCTTTATCCTCTTTGAGGTATTTAACAATGTTAAACCTCATACAATGGTTATACTATATTTGTCCTTTCTAATACAACTTCCTTCTGTTAGCAGCCATCTTCTCTTTATGAGTATATTTTGCATGTATTGCTGCAAATTATGTTTGGAGTTTCAGGCTGTTAGATGTTTGCTTCTCCTCATTCTCCTTGTCAAAAAGAAGGGTGGAAGGGTGCCAACTATTAATCACAGCATCACGCTTTAGTGCTCTCTGCTTTTCAAACCATATTGTGAATTAATAGTAGCCTTGTAGGGAGTAGAACATTCTACTCTCTTAGGTGAACTGTCGAGCTAGTGACAATATATGAATATTATGTATACAACAAAGAATAGAGCAGAAACTCTAAAGGACCTGGAGGCTTTGTGCAGGCAAGAATTGCAGCTATGAGGTATTATTTATACCATGACACTGTGGATATGACATCAGACCATCTACATCCAATATGCATTCCCACCACAATCCATACGAAAAAACGGGGTGATCCAGGTAGTGAAAGAAGAGCACAATTAAACATTGTTCAATTTGCCAGTTGGTGGGAGTACCTGTGGAAGTTAGCTCTGCTCACAGGATTAATTCCACCAGCTCACAGCAGTAACATCACAAAACATCTCACAAAACTGGGTGCCTGGGCAACAAAATGGCAGATGAAATTCAATGTTGATCAATACAAAGTAATGCACAATGGACAGCATAATCCCAACAATACATATAAAATGATGGGGTCTAAATTAGCTGTTACCACTCAAGAAAGAGATATTGGAATCATTGGGGATAGGTCTCTGAAAACATCCATGCAATGTGCAGTGGCAGTCAAAAAAGCTAACAATGTTAGGAGTGGTTTGAGCATTGGCCTGCTAAACCCAGGGTTGTGAGTTCAATCCTTGAGGGGGCCATTTAGGGAACTGGGGCAAAAATTGGGGATTGGTCCTGCTTCAAGCAGGGGGTTGGACTAGATGACCTCCTGAGGTCCCTTCCAACCCTAACCTCCTATGATTCTATGATCTATGAATTAGGAAAAAGGGATAGATAATAAGATACAAAATATCATAATGCCTCTCTATATAAATCCTTGGTACACCTACATCTTGAATACTGCCTGCAGATCTGGTTGCCCCATCTCAAAAAAAGATATATTAGAATTGGCAAAGGGACAGAGAAGGGTAACAAAAATTATTAGGGTAGAGTAGAGATTTAAAAGACTGGGATTTTTTCAGACTGAAAAAAGAGACGACTAAGAGGAGATATGTTGGAGGTCTATAAAATCTTGACTAGTTTGGAGAAGATTAATAAGGAAATATTATTTACTCCTTGACATAACACTAGAACTAGGGGTCACCTAATCAAATTAATAGGCAGCCGGTTTAAAACAAACAAAAGGAAGTACTTCTTCATCCAATGCACAGTCAACCTATGGAACTCATTGCCAGGGGACATTGTGAAGGCCAAAACTATAACAGGTTTCAAAAAAGAACTAGATAAGTTACTGGAGGATAGGTCCATTGAAGGGTATTAGGAAGGATGGTCAGAAATGCAGCCCTATGATCTGAGTGTCTGTAGCCTGTTTGCCAGAAGCTGTGAGTGGACAACTGGGGATGGATTACTTGATGATTACCTAAAAAGAAAAGGAGTACTTGTGGCACCTTAGAGACTAACCAATTTATTTGAGCATAAGCTGTAGCTCACAAAAGCTTATGCTCAAATAAATTGGTTAATCTCTAAGGTGCCACAAGTACTCCTTTTCTTTTTGCGAATACAGACTAACACGGCTGTTACTCTGAAACTTGATGATTATATGTTCTGTTCATTCCCTCTGAAGCATCTGGAATTTTGGCCACTGTCAGAAGACAGGATACTAGGCTAGATAGACCATCGGTGTGACCCAGTATGGCCGTTCTTATGTTCTTATCACCTGGGGTCTCAGTGATTCCCATCAAAAGGATAATCTGAGAAGCCCTTATGAGGAAGTCAGTGGTGACATGGCAAATGAGGCAACCAAACTGTTGATGAGGGGAAAAAAGGATGTTGGCTGCATGGAGGCATGTGTATGGGCCTAGATATGTGAGAATCTGATCATTTTCGTGAGCCATCTGGATGGTTTCTAAGGCCATAAGTGTTCTGCTCTGTCCCCATTCCCACATTTCAGAGGCATGGAAGGCAATCATCTTCTAGAACAGAGATGGATATTTGACAGCAATTTCCCCTCTTGTGTGCATTTTTATGTGGATGGGAACCTTGTGGTCCACACTGTGTATGGGCGGAGAGGCTAACCAGGGAGCTGTGACTGAAAAATCAGGAAATAGGCAACAGGAGACCTGAAATGATGCATCGGCTCTCATAGGGCTTGATTCAAAGCCCATTGAAGTGTGTGGGAACACTGCCGCTGACTTCACTATGCTTCAGATCAGGCCCTTACTCTCGAAACCCAATAAAAGTTCCAGTAATGTTTGCAGCTTTCTACATTTTATAACTTCATGGCTTAAATGCAGAACATCAGCCACAGCTGAAACCTGCTGTTTCATTGCCCCAAATGTTTAAAGCGTACTTGACAAGATGTTTGTACTGGGCTATCAAAAACATAATACAGGCCTTTCCTTCAGCTGCACAATTACATTTAAAATGTGATTCTTCTATCTGAGGTCAGTTCCTGTCAACCAGGTTTTGGGACATGGATTCTGACTATGAATAATGCAGCCTTAATTCTGATCTACTCAATTATGTACTATATAGCTTTCTGTTGCTATTTTTCTGTATCCTATAGTCCTAAATCACGTATTACTTTATTCCATATATTTTAAAGTCATTTCCTCAGTTAAGTCAGAGAATGTACTGTACTCCAGTATCCACCCTTTTCATTAAATCTGTTTCCCAACAGATGGTGGTTGCTTGTTTTATTTTTTCCATGTTCATATGGAGATCAAAGGGTTCAGTCATTCTTGTCCATTGTAACTGGAGGTGTGTGGATGAAACTTTGCATATGCTGCATGAGTATGAAGTTGGGTTAATGTTTTCAATTACTTTCTCTAATAAGACAAGATGTGCTGAATTTTCTGGCTACTAGAAATATTATGGCCTCTCTAAATGAATGGAGATAAATCTCCCCCAACATGAGCACAGTGCCACAGTCTTAGTATGTGAGTCAACTCTTTTTAAAATATAATCTCTAAAGATCTGACCCTGAGAGGTCAATGGGACTTGAGGGCTCTCAGTACTTGGCAGGATTGTGCCCTACCTTTGAAATGAATCAGGAAGTGAGTTGTGTTACACCACATTATGTCAGGCTCTGTTTGTCTCATATGACGAGGTCACTATGCTGACAATGTGACTATTCATATCCGGGAAGTAAATAATTCTCCTAAACATCCTTTTACTGACAGGAGAAATAATTAACATCCAAATGCAAACAGTGGGAGTATTCCCAGCACTAGCAAGAAAGGATTGTTAGAATTCATGCTCCTAAAAGCTATGGCAAAACTATCTGACACATCAAACATGAGGTGCTAGAAATTCATGCTGTTTCTGTGATAATAAAAAAAAAAAAGAGAGACTTGAGTGTCCTCTCTGTTACACTGGTGTAAATCAAAGAAAACTCCATTGAAGACAGTTGCAACAATGTAAAATCAATGTAAGTGACAGACGAATAAGTCCCAGATGCTAAGAACTGCCTAAAGCTTGAGTACTCCAGTTACCAATGTGCTGCACCTATTCTCTGTGAAATGCCTTGGGATAGTTTTGAGGCATGTACTCAAACAAATATGGCATTACCTGCAATCTAAATGAAAATTCTGTCTACTACTCTCTGTGTGTGATCCACTCCATGAATTTGCTTTCATGGCAGTCTCTCTCTCTCTCTTTTTCCCCCTCCAGTAGCATAAACAAAAGTTTTCCCACAGTTCTGAGGCTCATTTCTTTGAACCTAATGAATATGTTGACTGGCTTTAGTTTCTCATTCATGGAAGCCATTCAGCTGTGGCATACTGTATACAGTTCTTCGCTGTAATCAACAAGCATTTCTCAACGACAGAGGGCTGAAAGTAATGTACATCTAAAGAACAATCGTGTTCCCAGTTTTGTTCATGTAAGAGTGCTAGTACATAGATTCTACTCATTAGAAGGCAAAGGATCCAAATTTGACACTGTCATTCAGCCTAGAATCTTACCGCACTAAACAAAGCCAAACATTTGTGATCTTGATTGTTCTTGTTTGTGCATGTGTGATATCTTTAGAAAACAATATTCAGGACATCTGCCCACAAAGCAAATAAAGTTTTATGTTTTTGCATCTCTCTGGTGATCGGACTTTAAGGAGAGAAATTGAGTCCATAATGCCACCCAGAATTTTCCCCAGAGCACACTCCTATCAGTAAATATCTTACAGGAGTTTTCAGTTAAAACAAAAACTGCTAAGTATGACAGAATGTCATGCTGCCGAGCTACTTTAATTAAATCATTCCTTACAAATATATCTATAGGTGAGATGATTCTAAGGTTTAGCCTTTTTATTCAAGAGTAAGCTTCAGAGCAGTAATGCAGCAATTTGGATATGTTTATCAAGTACCAAATAAAGGACAGTTGTCGAATAGCTGAATTGATCAGATTAGAAGTATAAGACAGGGATTCATTAGGAGCTTCTACAGTGCAACAAATGCTTACTGCTTTGTAAGCTACAAGGGCTTCCTCTGCTCATCATATGTGAGATCTTCTCCTATTATGATTTGCTAAGCAACTACTGATTCCATTTAATCAGTTTAAGTTGCTAGCCTGGAGAATAAAGACCATCCAAAAAAAAAAAAAAAGCCCAACTCCCTGTTTTGACTTCTGACAGTTCAAAACTTGATTTCGTTTTCTGCATGTAAACGCTCAAATTGTGAATTTCAAAGCCAAGCACAGACATAATTACCAACTTACATTTCTGTCACTTTAGACAGAGATTCCAAGTTACCAATGTGTAATTACGAAATATGCAAGGGCAGAACTGAATGTGCTAAATGACAGCTGGAAGCCTAAGATGCTCACATTCCCTGGCAATAATTAAAGCTCGACCTCTTTGCTAAACACTTTTTTCCCAAAAAATATATATCTGTACCACATTCAAATTTTTAACATAATGGGCCAGATCTTCTGCTGGAATAAAATGGCATAGCTCCATTCTTTTTTCATATAACTTTGCACTCTGTAGGTAGGAGACCAAATGGATCAATCTACTAAAAATATTGTCACAAACGTTTAGAGATCAATTTTCAGCTGGCATAAGGACCTGCCTTCCTTTCTGAGCATGCCATAAAATGAATTGTATCTACAAATCTAAGTAGTTGTGCTTCCAGCTACATGACTTACATCACAAATTAGGTAGCTAGAGTGACAAATGCTCTGATTTGTGTCCACAATTCAACTGTTGGTGTAAAATGTGAGTCCAAAACTCTTAAAAGATAAGTTCTATATGTATATGTAGCGAGACCTGAAGGTGCCAGCCACTGCTATTTAGGCATCATCTATGATATCCAGTATAGACAAACTATGGTGTCAGAAATAAACTATTGACACCACCTAGAATATCAAAATAAAAGTACTAAGAACCCAACACAAACAGGCTTACTTAGGAAATGGACTTCAATTGGCGTTTTCCTGAGTAAGGAAGTCAGGACTGAGCCTTGAAAAGTATCAGTAACATTATCTTTTGTAGCACTAAAGTAAATGCAGCTAAAAATAACACACGCTCTGCAGTACTCCAAAAAAAGTGATTAAAACTTGAGCCTGATTCATATATTTATATTTTTTAAGTGGGTTATGGAGTTTTTCAAAAAATATTTTATATGGGACTCAAATTACATATTTATGTTGACCTACTATTTCTGTAACTTTACAACAAGACAGAGCAATGTAACTAAAGGTACTCAGCGGAAACATAAGATTGGACTCCTAGGAAATACATGTTGATGTGAGATGATGCTTAAAAATGCATCGAGATTCCAAGTACCCACCTTTCGCTTCTTTATTTAAATGATTTTCAAGCCTTACTGAAGACAAGCTGTTCAGTTTGCAGGCCACTCCATGTATGCAAACACTAATCAACACATGGTGGATTGCCATGCTTACATTGTTCTGTGTGATGCCCATTCACCTGTTGTAAATGATTGCTTGTGCTCATTGAAAGGCTTACTTTACGCACCTGTGCCTAACTGATATCAATGGTAGTTGTATACATAACCTGAAAACAGAATAGGCCCTAACATGCTTGCAATGTTTTGAGTATGTCAAGATTTATTCTTCTTAGAAGCTGAAGCCAAATCTGACTTCTGTGCAAAGCTGGATGTAATGCAAAGGTTCTCTACATGGGATAACATGGGATCATGTGAAATTCACTTAGCTGGTATGGAGTGCCAGCAGAGCTGTTCCGTGTATTCTAAAGACTACACTGGAATCAATAGTCCCCGTGTCTCTGCCACCTCAGGTAGTCTTGTGAAATCACTGGCTAGATCTGGCCACCATCCTGACTCATATCATTTCTCCCACACATTGACACAGGGAATATAATATAGGAGGGATAGAGTCTTTCTGTGGCTAGGAGTCCCCCAGTGCAGAAGAACGCTACTTATTCCTCCGACTTTTAAGCCTTTTCACATACCACAGGATTTCATCTTTGGAACATTCAAGGCAGAGATCACCCTGTACAATTCATTGCAGTAGCAAAGACAACCTTAGAATCATAGAATATCAGGGTTGGAAGAGACCAGTCCAATCTCCTGCTCAAAGCAGGACCAATCCCCAACTAAATCATCCCAGCCAGGGCTTTGTCAAGCCAGGCCTTAAAAACCTCTAAGGATGGAGATTCCACCACCTCCCTAGGTAACGCATTCCAGTGCTTCACCACCCTCCTACTGAAATAGTGTTTCCTAATATCCAACCTAGACCTCCCCCATTGCAACTTGAGACCATTGTATCTTGTTCTGTCATCTGCCATCATTGAGAACAGCCTAGCTCCATCCTTTTTGGAATCCCCCTTCAGGTAGTTGAAGGCTGCTATCAAATCCCCCCTCATTCTTCTCTTCTGCAGACTAAATAACCCTAGTTCCCTCAGCTTCACCCTTGGCAAATGAAGACAGTGCTCCGGGGGAGCAATGCTACTTTACATCAGTTGAGCATCTGGCCTCTTATGTTTTACTATCACAAGAGTAATGAGATAGCTCCTATGTTGTAGCGTTTAAATGGCATCACTATATTAAAAGTAATTGCTACAATTTTTTAGTAAAACTACAGCTTCTTTTGCTGGCATCTCCCAGTAACTACAATTATGACTAGAACTCTAATATCATGCAGGTGCTTCAGATCCTATTCTTTTGTATTTGTTAATGTAACTCTGTTTTTCCAAAAATTGGAGAGTACTATGAATGTCATATAAACATACTGTTAATTGGACAGAAAGCAAGTTAGAAAGTTTACGCTCAGATGAGCCTTAACTTACAATTAAAAATATCATTTGCTCAAATGTTTCACTTAAAAAACACAGGCCAGATCCTGAGCTGATATAAACTTGTGTAGCTCCATGGTCTTCAATGGAGCTATGCCCATTTATGCCACATCTGCTCCCAGTGAAGTCAGTTTATTGCCTCCATGCTTTGTATTACATGATGAAACATCATATTTGCATTTCTACCAACAGTAATTCACATTTCTCAATCATTGTGTGTCCCTTGGGGTGTGTCTACACTGAGATGTGATTGCAGCATGTGTAGGCATTCCTGAGCTACCTTCGATCAGTTGTAAAAAATAGCAGGGAAACTACAACAGCATGGTTGGAGGCATGGGCTAGGTGCCTCGGACCCTGGGTACATACTTGGATGGTGAGCCTGTCTTGCTGTGGCTTCACGGTGATATTGAGCACTCTAGTTTGATCAAAGGTAGCTTAGGTATGCCTATACATGCTACAATCACTTCTGCCAATGCCATTAGACACTCTCTTTAGGAGAAGGGTGGTTCTCCATTGCTGTGGGAAAACATATTTAAATGTATCTTAACAGGATGCCCATTACTTGGAAAAGTGCACTCTGGACTTCTTCTAATGTGATGTATTGGGGGTGGGCGGCGGGAGGGAACATAATGGAAGGTATAATTTAACACAATTTTATGAGTTGTACCAAGGGTTTTTTAAATGCACAGAAATCGGAAAAAGCAAATATGTTACAGGTGGTAGCATTATATAATTTCAGATGCAATAGCATAAAGTTTTATATACATCATAAATCTAAACAAAATATAGAGCTCCTTTATTGAGTAAGGATGAGAAATGAACTGCAAAACAAAGTGATCCTAGATCTTTTAGGTTCATACTGTTAAAGATTATTGTTAATCGGGAGAACGATCACAAGAGATTTGGGAGGAGACAATTAAAGATGCTGGGGATGGCTGGTGTAAATCAGCATTGTTCTGCTGAAGTTAATAATGCTTCACCTATTTACACCAGTTGTGGATCTGGCTCACTATTTTGTACTGCCTGTCTGAGTGTGCAAGAGGCGGGGGAGGATGCAGGGAGACATCTCGCTCCTTCCACCCCTAATGCAAGGACCAGGTATAATTGTAACTCCTGCACTCTTCTGAGCACAAGGACCGCTCCTGCTAGCACCCTCTGGGGCACAAGCTACCCCAAAGAGGACAGTGAGAAGGCCAAGTCTTGCTCTGTCCCCCATTGCAGCTGGCCAGACATGCAGACAAGTGTATGTTGCATTCCGGGTTAGTGCTGCTCTGTGCCTCTCTGTACTTATGGTTTGTTCCTTCACGGCACACTCTGACTCAGTGATTTATAATAATAAGGGTAATACCACTAAGAGGTTGATCTGCTCCCACTGGAGTCAATGGGAAATTTGCCATTCGTTTGAATGGGAGCAAGACAGAGGCCTAAGTTTCTCTCCAGAAACCTTTATAAAAGAGTTGTGGGGAGAATGTTGCCTCTTTGGGTCTCTCTTTTTATTGTCTCTGGCTGTAGTCTTGGCATTTTTAAGGGAGTCCTTTCAGAAATCAATGTTATTTTTCTCTCTAAGTGTTTCAAGTATTCCTTTCCAAATCTGAAACAGGTTTAAACAAGATCCTGCCTTTCCCAGGAAACTGGTATAACTCACAATGTATTTATTAGATTATGTATGTTTGCGGGTAGCATGTTCTGTCTGATGAATTAATCTTGCTTCTGAGGCAGCACAGCTACAAGCCACTGGTGCTGGAACAATTTGTAGGGTGGGGTGCTGAGATCCACTGAACCAAACTGTAAACCCGGTCTATGATGGAAACCGCTTCAAGCCAGAGGGTCCAGTACCCTTACTTCCAGCACCGATGCTACATGCTGCCCCTTACTCTGACTGGATTGTGAGGTTACAGCCTGAGGGCAGTGTTCAGGCTCAGGAGGACCAAATGACAGCAAATTCAAGGATTTAGACCATCTTGGTAATTACAGTTCATCAAAAAAGAAGCAAATGCAAATAAGTGTCTACAGCTCTAGGGACATATTCATCCCAATGTCAAAGTCAGTGGTGTTACACCAAGGTTGGATCTGGTCCCTAGTGTTTGATCATCCTTTCCATAAATCCTTGATAAAGTGTGTGAGTTTTACTGTGTGCTCATAAAACAGCCAAATGTAAAAGTAAATGACCTCATACTTGCTATCTCTCCACAGATAGCTACATTTGGCAGATAGCCAAGAATTGATTGACACACATCTTACGGAACTAGAGTTAATTAATATGTCTACCAATTCCCAAACGGATCTCAGGAAGCAGAGAATCTGCTTAATGCAGTAAGCAATGGCATACTGTGTGTGGTCAAGAGACAATTACTAATTGCCAAGACTACAAGCCATAAAGAGCCCCAAATCCTTCCACTAAGCACTCCCGTCATCTCCCCCAAAACCTTATGCTTAGAACATTAAGAAGGATGCATGTTTTGAATATTAAAAGACATTTTTGTAGAGAAAAATCACTCCCAGACTGTTAAGTCATCATTCAAAGAATCTGTTATTTTTTCTATAAGAAGCAGAATCCAAATTTTAAATGACTGAGGGTCATTCATTTAAACAAAGATGTCTTTATTTTCCTGGCAATCTGCAGTCCTGAATGTCAACTCCATGAGGTGACTCTAATAATTTTGCTTCAGTGATCAGAGCAAGTCAATGTAACACAACTATGGATTCTCCCCACCCCGCAGAAACAACAGCACTTCCCCCCTCAGCTCCATAAATTAAACAAGTGATGGCTGAGAACACATCATGAGAATTTGTTCTATGAATTGAAAGGATCCAGAGAGCAATAGCCACATAGAGAACAAAGGCAAAGTGGCTTCACTTATATTATAGACTTATGCTAATATTACAATAAAAGTTTAACCTTTTAGGAAAGAACAAAGCAGAAAATGGATTAAACCTAAGACACCGCTCTCATCCCCCAAAGCTTCAGCTATGTAAAACAGTATAGCTGCACTGATTTTAGTGGAGCAACACTGATTTACATCAGTGAGGATCTGGCCCATCAGTTTTATATTTAGTTAAAAAGTGGAATGAGCTCTTCTGAGTCTATTCCATGCTTTCTGCAGCACAGAGCACAATACAGGCATTCAATAAATAAATAACAAAAGCAAGGGGAGGGATAGCAGGGACGAGGGTAAGAACATGAAAACCAGGCCTCAGAACTGTGTGTCAGGACAAACTGGAGAGCTGAGAAATATGCTTGTGTGGTCTTGTGTCTTAATTCCCAGAGGGGAGAAAGTCGCTGTGGTGTCAGACTCTACTGACTAGGAGGAGACGTGGAGGACAAAGCTGACACTAGAACAAAGGTGTTGACAATATTGTATCCTCAGATAGCTGATATCTGTCACGAACAAAAAAGGAAGCACATTTGATTTTATAAACTAGACAAAACGGGTGTATTTTTATTTGTTTAATTTTGGAGGGCAGGTAATCCACATAAGAATGGCCATACTGGGTCAGACCAAAGGTCCATCTAGCCCACTATCCTGTCTTCCGACACTGGCCAATGCCAGGTGCCCCAAAGGGAAGGAACAGAACAGGTAATCATCAAGTGATCCATTCCCAGCTTCTGGTTTAGTACTGTTCCTATGCATAAATCAGAAAACACTGGAATCAGAAGTTGGACCTATGGAAGCCACAGTAATCTAGCAACTAAATGTGCTGCAGAAATTAGTAATGATCCATTTCGGCTGGAAGAGGTCTGGCTAAACATCAGTAAAGGGTTTTATGATTTTTTTTAAGACAAAGTATTAAAAAATCCTGTTTTTACCTCGGGATGTCGTCCAATCTCAATATAGGTGCAAACTGGATGAAAAGCCCCAGTTCCGCAGGCGTACAAGTGAGTCTGGTTGTAAGCTTTAAGCACCTTGATAAAATTAGCACATTCTTTCTGTGAAGGAAAGAAAACACATATGCAAAATGAATTCTAGCAGGGAGCATGACTGCCGGACTAGAGCTACCAACTTTCTAACTGCACAAAACTGAACACCCTTGCCCCACCCCCTGCCCTGCCCCTTCCCCTTCTCCAAGGCCCTGCCCCTCCCTCCATCACTCACTCATTTCCACCCTCGCTCACTTTCACCAGGCTGGGGCAGGGGGTTGGGGTGCAGTGGGAGGTGAGGGCTCTGGCTGGGGATGCGAGCTCTGGGCTGGGGCCAAGAATGAGGGGTTTAGGGTGCAGGGGGGGGGCTCCGGGCTGGGGCCGAGGTGTTTGGAGTGCAGGAGGGGGCTCAGGGCTGGGGCAGGGGATTGGGATTGGGATGTGGGAGGGGGCTCCGGGCTGGGGCAGGGGTGCAGGAAAGGGTGAGGGGTGCTGGCTCTGGCCAGGCGGCATTTACCTCAGGTGGCTCCCAGAAGCGGCGGCATGTCCCGCTGGCTCCTAGGCTCAGGGGCAGCCAGGTGGCTCCACGTGATGCCCCTGCCTACAGGCACCACCCACGCAGCTCCCATTGGGCACTGTTCCTGGCCAATGGGAGCTGCAGAGCTGCCGCTTGGTGCGGGGGTAGTGTGTGGAGCCCCTTGGCTAGCCTTGCACCTAGGCTGGCCTTGCACCTTGCACCTAGACATGCTGGTCTCTTCCGGGAGTGCACAGTGCTAGGGCAGGTAGGGATCCTGCCTTAGCCCTGCTGCGCCGCTGACCAGACTTTTAGCAGCCTATTAAAATCTCCTGGAGTGCTTTCAATAGTCACCAGGAGATAGATGCCAATTATGGTAGATCCAGGCCAATCCAGGAGGGTTGGCAACCATATATTGGACACTCCAGTGCATTAGGCACGTTTGGCAGAATGAACGGATTTTACAGTTATGGTACTTTTATGATGTTTGTAAGACTTGTTTATTATTGGGCATTTCATTGCTATTTTGAGTTAGGGCCTACCCCACATAGCTAAAAAAATACATAGAGACAATTTCCCTTCTTTCTATTTGAGGTAGTCTCTGCCTTTGTGATATAGGTTATTTTTCCATTTGCAAAACAAATCTCATGTATAGAAACATGGCTGCCCAGAATAAAATAATTAAGAGAAATGCCTTCCTGTATTTAATCAACTAAAATTTTCAAAAAAGATGGGCAGATGGGATGAACAGATACCAAATAAATTACTGATATAACATTTAAAATAATAATATGCATACTAGCTGCAATTCATAACCTCCGCTGCCTCAACTTTACTGTAAGTCACTTAGGCCTTAATTCTGCAAAGACTTATGCACATGATTAACTTTACTCACTGCAAAGTTAGTTGGACTTCTCACAGTACATAAAGTTAAGCATGTTCACAAGTCTTTGCAGGACTCAGGCCTTAAATTTTATACTTTAAGTAAATAACAAACTGTCATCAATTCTATTTATCTTTAATTAAAAATTATTTACCTGTTTTGCTAATGATACCTTATGCTATTAAAAAGGAAAGAAATTTTAAAATCTAATCTGCTCATCAATAGTACATGGTATCTATTTATTTACTTTTTTGCATTTCCTTCCGTTTGAGCCGTGAAAATGAATATGTCAGTGTCACTTTCTGATATCTTGTGCTCTGACATCAAGCTGCAAAGCCTGGATTGCACACTGCAGAGAAACATTTAAATCCAAACAACACAGAAACTTTTTACACTGAATATTAATTTTTACAAAATGAATGGAAATATTTTTATTGCTATTTGGTTGAATACACCTTTTGAACAAGATCTAGAATTTGAGACCTAAATTAACAGTGTTTCCTGCTAAATAGTGTTCTTAAAATCTAATTTACCTTTACTTGTGGAGGAAAAATTGCAATCAACAGCAAACAATACAAATGTCAGAGTGGGAACAAATGAGAAACAGTGAAGTTCTATTGCCCACTGGGAACAGGTAGAGATTATGTTCTTAGTCCTGCAAATTGATTCATGAGATATTACCGCATGGAGACCCATTAACTTCAGTGGGGCTCCATGCAGGTGCACTCTCCACTCATGTGAATAGCTTGCAGGATCAGGAAATAGTGGCCCAATGCTTAAATCACTACCTGCATGGAACTCCCATTGACTTCATCGGATTGTAGCATCAGTCCCTATGACTTGTTTGTGATGAGAGAATGAAAAAGACTCTCAAGCACAAACCATGGCTCTGCGAGAGCAGGTGAGAATACAACTCCAAGATCTGTTATAGGCCACCATACAGGCCAGCTATAAAAAATTCAACAGGGATAGAACAGTAATGGCACCCTGATGTATTAAAATGTAAGATACACCTGACATTGTTCTTCAGATTTTTTTTGTTTTGTTTTGCTTATGCGTATTTGCATAAAATATACTGACATTGTATTAAAGATAACATCCCAGGAGACACACATGCAGAGTCTTACAACATCCTTGGCTCCAGTGCTGACCAGACAAATACACAAGTTATCCTTCCAACTGAGATGGAAGAGAAAACACAGAGGTAGTTAAGAGAATCCAGCAGGAAATTGAAAGACTGGAGATGTATGTTTCGCAAGTGTTCTCTCTTAATGTTTTTTAGCTTGACCTCTCTTAATAAAAACACAAAGACATTATAGACAGACAGATATACAAACACACACACACACACACAGACATATATTGTTTTACATAGACACATAGACTCCCATTCAGTGCCACAGTGATAGGGGTTAAATGATTAAATAGACTAAATGGTTGTAGTTTCATTTAGATGTAGGATATTATTCCTTGATTCTCTCAATTTTTATTTTTAATGTTGCATAAAAGAAAGAAGGGAAAATCTCTCTTGAAAGTGCCTGAGTATTGACACAGCATAACGCCAACACATGCAATACTAAAGATGCACAAAAGCTGAAGCTATGTATTCTGAGGTTTGGCTAAATGGACCAAGCTATGAAGTACGCTTGATTTGGCCATGTAAAATCTAAAACTGACTGATAAGATTTGCAAAATCAAAAGGATGCTGATTTTGCTCACTTGCAAACATCCTAGGCCAAATTCAACTCCACTGTAACATCACTCAGCAACGCACAGGACTGGGCTTGTAATGATTTAAAACAAGTTTACCAGCAGGAGAGTGGGGTGGGGGGAGGTATTTTTTCATGCTTTGTGTGTATAAAAAGATCTTCTACACTTTCCACAGTATGCATCTGATGAAGTGAGCTGTAGCTCACGAAAGCTTATGCTCAAATAAATTGGTTAGTCTCTAAGGTGCCACAAGTACTCCTTTTCTTTTAACAAGTTTTCAAGCTTTTTAAGAAAAGTCAGGTAAACACAGTCCACAATACATTAGGAGCTAAGGGCAAACAAACGCATACCATTCAGTTTAGCAATTTTCACAGTATATGGGCTGATCCTCAGCTGGTTTAAATCAGTGCAGCTATATTGAAATCAATGTAGCTACATTGATTTATACCAGTTGAGTATCTGGCCCATATGTACTCACACGCTAAACATGAACAGACAAATAGTGCTTATCAGCTTATCAGCATAGAGTGAGAAGGTATGAAATTGCTAAATGCATTGAGGGCTAGATCCAAAGCCCAATAAGTCAGATTCTGCTCTCATTTACATGGGTGGAAATCAGGAATAATTCCATTGACTTCAGCGCAGTTAGTCCAAATTAAACCTGTGGAAATGAGAGCAGAACTGAACTCTTTCCATGTCTTTATATGCCATAGTCGGCTCTCAGTTACTCTGGATTTATAGCAGTGTAACTTCACTAATGTCAACAGAGGTGCTTCAGATTTACACAACCATATCTGAAAGCAGAATTTAGCTTCGTCTCTCCAACTTTTAATTCTTCCTTGATTCCCGGTGGAACAGATTTTAACCATAGATGTCGGAGAAATACAAGAGCTAATTAAACACTAGGAGGGAGATACTTACAGCTATAAACCTTTGACTATAATAAATATATTTATATAACATTTAAAATTTCTAGTCTAGCTAAAACGACTAATATAGCTTCTCTGTGTTTTACAGCTGCATAAAGTATCCATTAAAATCTGTAAGAGTAAATTCTCATACACCTCCCTAACAGATTAGATTTCTTTATACATTTTAGACAAATTTAAAAAATAAATAAAGGA
Source organism: Eretmochelys imbricata (assembly GCF_965152235.1). Taxonomy (NCBI): domain Eukaryota; kingdom Metazoa; phylum Chordata; order Testudines; family Cheloniidae; genus Eretmochelys; species Eretmochelys imbricata. Next base: position 342,185,878 of record NC_135572.1, on the reverse strand, counting down.
GGATATTAGACCACAATAAATGACATAAAAATAAAGTTATGATTCTGATTTAAACTCTCGTCTAGTGAATAAGTTCATAGTGAAGTTTCCTGCTCTGTCACCAGGTCAATCCTGCTTGCACTTAAGACAACGGCAAGATGCTCCTTCATTTCTTAAACTGTACACTCTTTAGAGCTCTTTTTGTTCCACGTTTGTACAGTGCACAAATGGGGTCCTGGTCCATGATGGGAACTCCTAGGTGCTACAGTGATGATGATGATTAATAAATAAAATAATAATAATAATTCCAGTGGGAGTGGAATCAGGCTCTGCACTGTTGCAATGCAATGTGTGGCACTGTTGTGTCACCATTATTACCTGTGCATTATGGAATGGCGGTCTGGTTTTTCAAAGTGACCTCTTGACTTTTCCTACCTTTGTGGGTTTAGGGGAAACAAGAGTCTGTAATGTAACAGTTTGCAGCACTTCATATGAATTCCGGCAGGCTCAACATCTCAACACATGTTGACACCAAGGAATCTACTACAATAATGGAAGGTGTGGGTGTGTATTGGTTAGATCCGTGTTCAGGGTGCTGGGTTCAGGACTAGTCTACACTATGTGAAACCACTCTGCTATAGCGCGTCCGGTGAAGATGTGCTATGCCTACGGGAGAGCGCTCTCCCACTGGCATAATTATTCCACCTCAATGAGAGGCAGAAGCTATGGTGGTGGAAGAGACTCTCCCGATGACCTAGCGCCAGTGTGGGCATCGCTTTAAGTCGATGTAACTTATGTCACTCAGAGGGGTGGCTTTTTTACACCTCTGAGCAACGTAACTTACATCAAATTAAGTGCTAGTATAGACAAGCTCTCAGTTCAGACTGCTGGGTTCTGCCACTGGTTTGCTATATGTGACTTTGGACAACCTACTTAACCTCTCTGTGTCTATCAAACAGGGATGACAATAATTACCTATCTCACAGATACCATAAAGCTTAATTAATTAATGTTTATAAGGCAAATGGAGAGTCTTAGATGAAAGTTTCCATCTAAGTACAAAGGCCGAGAGCCTTAAAGGTACTTACCTTTGAGGCTCTGGGCCAAAGTATATGGTTGTCAGTCTGTTCAGGCCTTAAAGGCTCTACCAGTTTTACTAGAGTTCTACTTTTCTATCCCTTCCTAATGAGGCTGGCATGCTGGCATTCACATACCTCTAACTGTGAAACCTGGCACATAACCCTTCTTCTTGAAGTTGGTGACTGTATGTGTCAATTTCACTACAAAGCATCCATCCCGCCTTCCTGGCTCAAGGCCTGGAATGACTTAGTCTGTCTCAAACTGGGCTTGTCCCACTTGGCAGCAGGACATATTGTTGTCATGCCCTCCGGCCAGCAGGATATTGTTAATGTGAAGGACAATGCCAGCAGAGTGGAGTATTTAAGTACATGAGCTCAAAGTGTAAGACACTGGAAGCAAAACAAAGATAACACAAGAAATATAGTATGTCAGTTAAATATAGAAGATGGGAGACTATATCTACAGGAGCGGCAGGAACAAAATGAACAGGAAGTAACCAAGAGCCAGAAACTTTAATGTGCAAATTGTCAGAGAATTTTAAATGCTGCATGTGCATTACTTTTAGCCTCATTGTTCATTTATCTTGGGTTTTGACTTACGTTATTTTGACTATATTATATTTTTACAGAAACGTCAAGATTTTAAAAAAATGGACATTTTTGCATCAGGGCACTTTCAATACTATTCCTTTTCAAAAGGAATAATGGAAAGAGGCCATTTAACATTTGGTTGCTTTGGAACTGGGTATCACAAACTTTTGCATGTGTGTGAGAGCAAGGTAGATTTGTTCAAATTATTTTTAATCTACTACTACTACGTAGCATGTTTCAGCCTACCAGTGCTTTACTAACATTAATTATATTAGCATCACAAAACCCCTGTGAGGCAAGAAAGCATCATTAACTTATATTAAATGTGGGGAACATTGGAATTGCCACACTGAATCAGACCTCTAGACCAGTCTTCTGTCCTTAAAAATGGCCACGATCAGATACTTGACAGGAAGGGTCCCGGAAAAAAATTGCACAAGGCAGTTATGGAATAGTAGGCCAAATGGGGAAGTTTCTTCTTAGTCCCCATCACATTGGAGGATGGTTTATCCCCTGAGGCATGAGAGTTTATATAGACATGAGGCACAATGCATAAGTGACTGTATAAACCACAGAGTGATTCAGTGTATTAGATCTCTGGAGTTCTTGGTTCCCTCTCCTGTGCTCATGTCCTATATTTTCATCATTTGCCCAATCCTGCTCCCACTAAAGTCAATGGAAATTAAGTTGCTACATACAATTGCTCGAAGATCCTCAGCTGGAGTATATTGCTGTCGATCATTGAAGTCAAAGTAGCTATGACAATTTACATCAGCTGAGGATCTGTCCCAGAGTAAGAGAAGGGCCAGTGACACCCCTCTTGCAGACAAATACTCTAGCTCATCTGCAGATCTTCATTATAAAGTGAGAAGGCATTAAATTCTCAAACGTGTTAAGGGCCAGATCCACAGCCTGGTAGGCTCAATACACCTTGTTAGAGTCCCTAATTTGTCACTCCTCCTCCATGCAAATATGCATGTATACTTTAAAAAGAGCAGGGGAACTACCCTGAAGAGGAGATAAAGTGTTAATTAACTGTTCCAGCAGAGCCGCCTCCACCTTAGGATCAATATGTCTGTCTCACTAACAAAACATTTACATTTATTTTAAGAGGTTTCCAATATTTGTGTATCAAATTGATAGAAGGGACTATGCAGAGAGACATTAGCCTGAAAAAATAAATTACAAAGAAAATGTCTACAAGCAAAAGCATAGGAGCCAAATGCAGAATGATTAAAAAACAAACACTACAGATATGTAACACTGATTAGGCTGTGTTATGCAGACTTTTCCCGGACAGTTACAAAAATAAAGTCCATCCATCTGTCAAAACATCTGCTCTGTGTATGAAAATTAAAACAGAATTTAGGTGTTTTTCACTAGTTTCCAGTAATTATCTCTCCTTCAGAAGCTTGCAAATTGCATGCTTAGATCTGAATTAACAGAATAATGCTTTTTAATGGCATTTTAACTGAAAATCTAAAGTGTAATCCCTATTATTCTAACCAATGTCTAGACTTTTTCTCCTTCTTCTAAACAGCAGCCATTTCTTTTTATTAAAGTGTAAAAAGGTTCATAATTGGTTCCCAGATGTTACAGTGAGTGGGAATATTAGAAATATGCAGTTAGGGAATCTTGTAGGTCCAGATCTTCATCTGATGTAAATATGCATCTCCGTTAACGCCAACAGATTTATATTGATTTACACCAGATGAGCACTGAAAGAACCTTACTTTATTCCAGCTCTTCCGCAATTAAAATATCAGGAGATTTGTCCAAATTGGATGAGCAAGGGGCTTTAAAGATATCATCTCACAGCTGGAAAAATAAAACAAATTAATCATGTGTTTCAAATGAAGTTGGGTGGACATTTTCTATATAAAAACCTGTAGGTTTCATCTTCACAGTTAGTGAATATGTTTACTTTTTCCCTTCTATCTAATTAGTTGAATTCTGGAATAGCAGGGTCAGGGATATCCGTAAAGAATAAATAATCCCTAATATTATTGCTGTCATTCAATTTATTCCACTGTTGAAAGATGTTCTCTAGTAATCTTGGAATTTATTTTGTTCTTTCTTATACCAGTGCATTATTGCCAGCTGTGATCAGTTCAGTCTTAACAAGGTGGGTATCCCTTTCAGAGTGCAATAGTATTAATTGAAGAAAAAGGTTGCTTAAATGTCAAAGTATGCAGTGGTGTGTAGCTGTGCCAACCCCAGGATGTTAGAGAGACTAGGTGGGTGAGGTAATGTCTTGTTTTGACCAACTTCTTTCTGTTGGTGGGAGAGACAAGCTTGCAGCTCAATAGCTTCTTTCTCTCACCAACAAAAGTTGGTCCAATAAAAGATATTACCTGACCCACCTTGTCTCTCTATTGAAATAAATATTATTTCCTAATAGTTGGTGACGCACTCACAACCAATTCAACCCTTAGCTTAAGCTATGCTGCCGTTACATAGGAGAAACTGAAGATGAAACTTAGCCTCTGATCCTGCAAATATTTTGCAACTTGAGTAACTCTACGTATGTGAGTGGTCCCATTGAGCGCTCCATGATGGTGAAATGCACTCTACGTGCTATAATGGCACTACCTGCATGCGTGCAATTGTTTGTAGGATCCTTGTTTTCATTCTTGTTCACGTGTAATAATATTGTTTAAGAACTATTATCCTTGCGTTTTGCATTTGCATTATGGCAGTGCCTACTAACCCCAGTCTCAGAGCAGGGTCCATTGTACTAGGTAAGTAACAAAGACGACAACCTCAGCTACACTGTAAAGTTCTGTTTTGTTGTAACATTGTAATTCAGTTATTATTGTAAATATTGTCTGGGCACTAAGAGCAAAATTCACTCAATAAAAGATCCTCCACGCCATTTAAACCCCACTAAAGGTCTGTGCAAAGAAAACAGGTGGAACAGCTATACAGGGGCATCTGTACACAGCAGTAGGATCTTCATGATGGCCCTGAATAGGCTGGTGCAGAATTCCATAATGGGAAAAGGCCAGCACCCCCTGCAACTACCATGGAGGGACAGCAACTTCAGCCACTCCCATTGGCTCTGTGTAGGAGGAATGGATTTTCACCATCCTGGTGGATTCCACCCGTATTAATCAGGCTCTATGCAGAGGAATGGATTTCACACAAGAGGAGTGTGCTTACTGCTGTGTTTATATGTGTGCATAAATAAATGCTATAACTGGTTCATATCATAAATCTATGTCCTTCTCTTTATTTAACAGCCTTAGTGATAACTATACTTTTGAATGGTGTTTCTGGTCTCCAAGCTTTGAAAAAGTGGCTTGAATCTGAAACATAATCCATGATCGTTACATAGTCTTCTGATAAGTATGACTTGAAACCTTCAGACTATGTCAGCAACAGCATTACTCATATGCAGGATGGGCAGAGCAGGAAGTGCAGAAGCAGCAGTGATAATCACAAAATTGGATTCCTCTCTGCTGTTGAGAGGGGACCTGAGAATTTTCAGAATGAAGCTGCTTAGATGTTGATAAGACTTTTTTGGGGAACCTGACACATCCCACTTTAGTGTAGCGCAGTTATCTTCCTGACTAAGTGTTTAATGACTAGAGTCTTATCTACCTGATTTCTTGACATGACAGAGTGTGTGAGAATTTTGAAAATACACAATGTAGACATGTCCTAGGATATGTCCTCTGAATTTTCTTTATCCATTATTCACAACTGATAAAAGAAAAGGAAGCCAATTTACAAAGCAGATTAGAAAAATCAACCACTGGGAAAAACAAATATATCTTAACGCTTTCAAACCTCAAAAGGTGTATGTCATTTTTAGCAAATAGTTTTATTGGAAGCACACTTGTGCACGGTAGTCCTATTGAGGGTTCATTTGGTCTCAGCCTTGCGTCAGTGGGAGAGGCATAAAGACTCTATCTACCTTCCTTCTACTCTGAGCAGCAAGAGGGCACAATAAAAGTTCCTGTGCTCTGGGAGTACTCAGCTTGATCACTTTTGTCATCATGACCATTGAACTCTGACCTGACACTAGCCCAAGATATGGAAAAGTAAAGTCCTTCTGTTTTTTCTTCCTTCCAATTCTATTAAAATTCAAATCAAACAATTTTTCAAGGCTGCAAATGACATATTGTCATTCAACAGATGCAGCTAATAATTGTTTTGGGCTCATAAACAACTACAGTGAGGCCAAGAAAATACTGTGGCCTAAACACTTGTTTTAATGACCCCCTCATACTTTTGTACATCTGGCTAAAGCAAAGAATACAAGATAAACTGAAGCTTTGTGTGGACAGATTCCAGCAAACAAGTGGGATTTCAGTATGTATAAACTGAGATGCTGAGTTGAAGTACAGCCCTCTAAGTGTCCCTAAGCCTCTTTTTCTCTAGGTTATTAATAATATTTTTACAACGTATTAAGAATCAGTTTAATCAAGGAACCAAATAATATTCCAAGAATAACTTGAATAAGCCTAAAAGAAACAGCAGCCTTGATAGTGGGATATGAGAAAGTTCTTTTTCCAGCTAGCTCTAAAACAAACTTTGTATACTTTATTGAATGGAAAACTCTCCCATATCTTGGGATTTATTAACCAAGAAATTAACAATGCCATAAAGTTAGGCTCAAGGCTTCTCATGAAGCCTGTCTGCTATCTGAGTTCCTTCCTCGGGGTTGCTCAGCCCTCACTCTAGAACAGGAGTTTTCAAACTTCATTGCACTGCCATTCCCTTCTGAGAACAAACATTACTATATGACCCTAGGAGAGGGGACTGAAGCCTGACTCTGCCTGAGCCCCCCCGCCCCAGGTGGGGGGGGGGCAAAGCCTAAGCCCCACCACCCTGGGTGAGGAGGCCAAAGCCAAAGCTGAAGGGCTGCAGCCCCAGGCAGGGGGGCCTGTAACCTGAGCCTCGCTGCCCAGGGCTGAAGCTCTCAGGCTTCGGCTCCGAGCAGTGGGACTCAGGCTTAGGCTCTGGCCTCGGGCCCCAGCAAGTCTAAGCCAGCCCTGGCGACCCCATTAAAATGGGGTCCCAACCCACAGTTTGAGAACCGCTGCTCTAGAACTTCTAGAGAGTCTCTGCCATCTCCCTTATAGCTGGCTGTGGGTATAAACCACACGCCTCATTGAATCAGCAGATCTCACTCCACATTCCCTAGCAGGATTAACACCTGTTGGCAGGGTGGGGTGTTTCAGACATATGCCATCAGTCTCTTACATGCACATAAAGCACATAGAAGCGGTAACAGTCACTCTTTTCTATTCCACTTTATGCACATCCTGAAATGATTTCCAGACACAGTCATCTAAGATAAATATACCTAAACTTCTGAGATGAAAGTGACAAATTAATGCATGAAGTGCTGAAAGCAAGCAACAGAATGCTAGATCTATAGGATGCAGTTGCTTAGCAATATGTACACACATAAATAAACATATACTATAAGCTTGACTATGAAGTTACGTGCTCCATAACATGGGAGTCCTGATTTTTGGGTGTGGACATAAAGCTATTCTGAGTTCCATGAGAGAAACCAGGCAGAAAATCCTTAACTGATGGAAGCCTAAAATTCCCATTCAATTAAAATTTAGCATGTACTGAATCAAGAGTTGTCAAATTATGTTTCCTGCAAGATTCACAACAGGGAATCTTATAGGGACCTACAGCTTTAGAAGCAGTTAATCAGGAAGGGATTGTCTAAATTAGAAAGGAAGTAATAGGTGATCTGTTCCAACAGAGATCAGATTGTTTATCCACATAAATAAGTCTCTCTTTACTTATTGGCCTTAATATTGTGGCTTCACCATATTTGGAATACAAATTTCCCTCTCATCGGCAAAGCTCTCTCTTTCTCTCTCTTTCTTCTTTAACGATCTTGAACTGTTTTTTTAACAGTTGTGGAACTAAGAAAACAAAGCTATAGTTTTAACTTAAAAATAATTCTACACAATTTTGGAGAGTATTTTAAAAACTTTCTCTTTGACCAATAGTTTGGTTATTTTTACACATTTCAAAGGAAAATGGATATTAAGTCTGCAAACAGTTGAGAGGCATTTAGAAGGCTAGCTGTTTGGCATGCGGTGCCAGCAGTATCATAGAAAGATGATCAGGTGTGGACTAATGCAAGTGGGGAATTCTGAGCTATGCTGCAAGTGTATGGAAAAAGAGAGAAATGTGCTTTTGGAAACAAGCTTGCTTGAGACTGTGAAGTGAAACCAACCCTTCCTTCCATTAAAACAATAATTTATCTGCCCAAACAGAAAGAATTTGAGGCAGAACTAGAAATAGATAGATCAGTCCTTTAGAAATGAACTGCTATGAAGACTTGAATCTGAAGTCAGAATTCCTGAGAGAATTCAGGGACTGAAACATGCACATCATTTTTACTAGTTATTCAAGTGAGCATGTTGCTTGAAAGATATAAGCGGTACACTTACCCTGTCCACCTATGGAGACAAAATAAATCATAACAAGGAATCTGTCTAGAGCAGTCCCAAAACAGCAATCACTGGTGGCACAGTAGCATATAAAAAGAACCCTCAATCTTTGTCAAAGCCAAACTCGGACTCAGAGGAAAACTCCATCAGTAGAAATCCGAAAACCATTATTTTGTGAAACAGTTTTGTTTCCCCTTCCTTCCCCCCTCCCTCCCCGGTCCGAACCCAGTGACTTCAAAATAATTTCTACATTTCTAAAAACAAAAGTGCTATTTGTGCAAGGCTCGTAATTCAAGGCAGGAGTTCATTGCTGAGAAAATCCTGCACTGGATTTGATGAAAGTAAGCTTTCCCTCAGAAGCAAATCTCTCTAGTCACTCCTAGAATAGAAAAATAATCCATAGACAGGAAAATTTAGCTCTTATCCTTGATCCAGATTAATTTATCCATCATAATCTGAGGTTTCAGAGAATCTCACGATACAAGAACGAGTACAAAAGTATATTCATCATATTATTTTCCTTAACGTATGGCAAAACTAATTTTTGCCATCATTTCAAGGATATTTAATTATGTTCCTATATTATGAAATTACCAGTCAAACTGTGTAGCACCAGATAGGATAGAGTACTTGAATTGCCATCACTAACTTAATTCTTCCTCTACTCAAGTGCTCAAGGCACTACCTTGCAGTAATTGATTTGCCTTGGCCAGTTTACACAAGGCATCCTATGCCAACTCCTAAATGAAAGCAAACACCAGATTGGCGTCTGAACTGACTGATTACAGCACATACTGTATCGTAAAGCCACTGGCTGCATTGTAGGGGGTCCATGGAGGAATTGTGCCTAACTCAGCCAGAATTCCCCTGGGGAGGAAACACATGTTACAGAGATAGCGCTGCAGTACTCGGAAAGGCTCCAGTGTTCGACTCTTCTCCTCAGCATGCCAGCTCACCTCCGCTGGCCAGTGGCAAGGAATTATACAGCCTTCATCTCCACCCTTCCCCATGTGCTTTGTGGAGCTTACACAATGCGGTTTTATACATTGGTGAGACTACATTAGCACAGTGCTTGCTTGCATTCCCCACCTAGCTGGAGCTGACTTCTATGATGGGGGACAAAAGAAAGTGGGAAAGGGTCAGTTATTACCTGGCCTGATCTTTTCTGGTTAATTTATGAGCAGGCCATCTATTTTCAATTGGTATTCTATAATTAATTTTCAGTCTCCCTCCTCAGTTCTTCATTTACAATAGCACATGAAATGAATTTACTTTTATTCATTTACTTTTACTATTTACTTTTATTCTGCCTTTATGTTTTCCCTAAGGCGAGAGGGGTAATAAAAAGAAGTTGAAAGGAATAACAATATTTTTTTTTCTCGCTTCATTTTCCAAAATGTCATCAAAAATGATTTTGGAGAGGAGAGGCAACTGAGTAAATTGCACCCTTTTGAAATCACAGATTTGAACCATCAGACAATGATTCCAAATGCAAGGCTGCAGTGGCCTTTAGAATTGCGCAGTGTCACATGATTCAGGGAGGGGTCTGGAAATTGAACTTTCCCATCTCCTGGAGATAAAGTCTTCGGTGGCATATTTGACTTGGATGTGTCCTATTTAAACTCAAAGGCCTGTGATCTCATTTACATCCATGCAATCCTCAAAGAAGGAGCTGAACAACACTTCTTGAGATGCAAAGATGCATAAATGCAACGTATCCACAAAGTACTTCATATGAGCCTCTGCTGCTGCTGCTCAGCTGCAGAGACCTCTTTAAATTTTGATTTGACTCCACATTAACAGCAGCACTGAAGTAAAATAGGCAGATATATTTTTATCTATTCAAGTAAATAAAACACACTTTGAATTCCTGTGGCCACTGATGATCAGACAAACCTCCTAGGGCTCACAAGCTGAGTCGGTGGCCAAAGTACAATTACGAGCAGACAAATGTCCACATCACAAAAACTATGACACAGTGAGCACTAATTGGCACCCCATTTGGATGGGGTAGTTTAGAAGCCAAGGAATTAATGACTTGAAGCCTGAACTACTTTTAAAGAGTAATCTTTTAAGAAGAACAGGTTGGAGGCACATGGTTTGGACACTGTGCTTGCATTATGGCTGCCTATGATGAATTGCACCAGATTGACGGATAAATACAAGACCATCATCCTGGTACCGACAATTTGTCACAATTCACTAACAATAAATTACTCCTAAAAATGCTAAGAGAAGATTTGGAATGTTCCTGTAATGCTAACAGATGCCGGTTGTCGGCGGGCAGAATCGAACCACGGACCTCTGGAGCTTAGTGCATGAGTCTCTACCACAAGTGAAAAGCCAACTCGCTGTTAGCGATGGCTGTAAAGCGAGCTTATTTTATCTTTCTCTTTAAGTGGTCTCGGTGCCATAGATGGGACAGGACACCACACCCAAGAGGTGTGTGGGTTACATTCCAATAGTGTTTCAAAGCTTTCACAAATTTATTTGATTCTATGCGGTCTAGACACCTTGTGAGAACAAACATTCTAGGCAGATTTTTTAAACTATTTCCAAGCATCTTTGGGTAGATTGGAAAGTCAAAGATTAATAGATGTTAAGGCCAAAAGGGAGCATTATGATCATCTAGTGTGACATCTTGCATAACACAGGCTATAGAGTAATTGCTACATTCAGCCTACCAACTTGATTTAGATTTAGAGAGGGATTTTCAGAAGGAGCTAGGCATCCAATTCGCACTACAAGTCAGCACCCGTAGGTGCTTTATTAGAACTCATCCTTAAAGACTTCAAATCATGGAGAATTTACCATATCCCATAGTTAAATCTCATAATTAAATACCACAAGAACTACTCCTTTGATGTCTTGGCACTTCTGTTTCCTGTGCATCACAAAATTAGGAAGTGCAGAGATGCACTGAATAGAGGAGAAGGGGAAAGTTAATCAAACCTTTTCATACTGTAACAAAATAATGGTTTGAATTCTAGGTGAAGTTTCTGCTCAGCTCCAGTTTATGCACTGGTTTTCCTGTCCCCAGTTACAATTCCACCTTAGGGTTCCAGTGACTACATAAATAACTCAAACTACACTCTCATGGTTTATGACATCACTAGAACCCCAGGATTGAATTATAGCCACATTTTTTCTTGTTTGCCTATTATTTAATCCATATGTAATGCAGAAATTGTCATGCGTTACCACTGTGGCCTGGGTGTCTGTGAGCTCTTTAAATCAAAATACTGAAACTCAGTAATGAGTTATATTAGTAGGAGCTTCATTGATCACGTCTGCACTGTGTGGTTCAGTGTAAAACCTGGGATGTATTCTGTAGGGACAATTCATTCTTTGATTGTTCCAAACTCCTGATCAGGAATCTACAGGGGAAGGTTTCAGGATGTAATCACTGTAGATCAAGGGAGAGTATCTATCCGTGGCTGAGGTTCAAAACAATACGAAACTCTGTCTCCTTTTATTGGGCTATCACATTTGCTTGTTTAGCTTGGCCATAAAAGTAAGTAGCTTGGTTGCTATTAAATATTTTACAGTTTTGCCTTTTTCTCTAATAACATTACGTTGCTATTTGTAGTTTTTCCTGTACTAAGGATAGAGAAATATCACAGCAACTCTAACTGCTAATAAAGAGTTTAATGGCAACATCTCTATACCTGATGAGAAATTCTAGTAGACAATTTTGTTTATGAAAAAAGTGGCTTCTGCTGTAAGCACTGTGTGATCTTGAGCAAGACTTTTAATCTCCTGGTGTCTCAGTTTACCCATGTGTAAAAGGGAGTCAAGCATATTTTAAAAAGTTTACCTACCTATAAAATGGACAACATACAACATGGGTATTGCAAAGCTTCACTTATTAACATTTATAAAGTGCTTTAAACACACAAATGAAAATTGCTACACAAGTAATAAAGGGTTATCGTTAGATTTAGAATATCATAATATGCTGCCCTCAGCATTATCCCATGCAAACTGAAATGTCACCAATTTGCTATTCCTAGATTGGCATGACTGGCACTGTGGATTTAAGGAATCCTTTGGACTCAGAATAAAAGATACAGTAAATTATTTCTTTTAATTATGAGGGAAAATCTCTCAGGTCATGTTTGAGGTTACCACTGGGGCAATATTAGGGAAAGACTTTCATTGCAGCTGCTGTACTGCACCTGGTTTATTAGTGGGGACTTGAATTTTCAGTATTGGCTGCCCCCCTTGAGATCAATAATTACAAATGTTAAAAATGAGAACTGTCATAAGATACAGAACTTCATTTGGGAAAGTGTGAGCAATCACAAAGGAGAAATATCTAATATCTTAGCAATGGTCCACGTTGATAGCAACATTAAATCAAATGCGCTTTATATTCCACTTTAAGCGTCCTCTCTCTGTTTAATGAGAGCACGTTGAGTTATTTTTGTGGGCATTATATTTCACATTTCCTAGGTATTGACAACAGCTATAAGGAATATAGGAGGGAAGAATGCTAAGTTTCTTTAACGATGTGCAATCTTTAATTTTATTACAGCTAGAATTGTTATATTATGTTACACCATTCAGTACTTTGTTTCTAATGCATTATTAAATGGCAAGAGCAGGACTGGAGAAAAAACTGTGACTCAGGTACTTCTGGGTGTTTACCAGCTGAGATCTAGACACACTGAGAGTTAATCCTGCTTCAGTTTTCTAACTCACCTACCAGAAACACAGTGCTGACCTGGACCCACATAAAATATTACTAGTCATTCTTTATTTATATTTAAATAGATAGAATGAACTCTTTGCGGTTTACATACATTTGTCTGTCTGGTTGGAAAATAGAAAATAAAATTTGCAATATCTTTTCTGTTGTTTACCAACATTTTTCTTCTTTCAAAAATTTTCTGACCAGCCCCGTATAATCTGTAACGCTGTTACCCTCACTTTGGGTTAGATTGTTATATGTTCTGCGCACCATACTCCCTGTTATGCCTTCTTATGCCCTTCTGCCAGCACACTGTACTGAAGCTTCTGCATGGGGATACCCAATGCAGGTAGATAGAAAACGGCAGAATGGGACTGAGCCATGGATCTACTCCACATTCATGCCCAGTGGAGTAGCTACCTTGACGTGTCAGTGAGTATACGCTGTGCAGGATATAGACTTGTTGTGTAATTCATGCACATACACACAGAGGTGACTGGAAGTGAGATTGTGACTCCAGAAAGAAGATTACGACTCCGGGAGTATTCCAGTAGCAACACAACAAAATACGGCCACTTACTATGAGTATATTGGAAACTGACTTTCTGCAATATCTGAAACTTTACCTCCCTCCCCCACACCACTTTATTATTGTGAATTTTTAAAAGAAAATGTTTTTTCTTTTTAAAGTAAAGGAAGCGTTTTTGTTCTCAGTGCTGTAGATTTCTGAGTTTCTCCTCAAGGGATGGTATTCTTGTTTACTGTAATATAACAATACTTAGTACAACGCTGGGCAGCCACTAGTTAATTTCTTCGGGTACTTCACACCAGCCAGCACTTTCTGGGTTACCGACCAGGTTAGATTTTCTGATCTCTAGCTTACAGAATATTTCTAAGGGAAGTGCTTGTGAATACATATGTGGTTTGAATAAAAAATATTTGTAGTCACTTAAAATCAGGGGACTACGAAGTGGCTAGAGACACTCATACTATAGCCAGGCACATGAAAATTGTGAGCTCCCTCTCCACATACACAGCTCTGGTTATACATGTCAGTCCTGACCTAAACCACCTCTGCTGTTCCAAAAATGTTTTTTTGATGTAGACAACTGTCCTCTAGGGACTAGGTTAAGCCCAGTGAACCCACTTTCACTTCTGAACTAAGACAGTATTAGAACATAGTTCTTCAGAAGCATAAGATCGGCATTATGAATATTTTAGTGAACCATCTCTGAAATTCAGGCCAGTAAAGTATTCACATGGGGCCAAATTCCACTCTCAGTCATAGCCATGAAACTTCACCGATTTCCCATTTGGCCCACTGTGCATGTGTCCATTTGACTTATTGTGTATATGTATCCTCTTTATCTCTCTGCTCCTATAATGGAAGACAGGACTAAACTATCAATATACACAGAGAAAATTGTTAGGACTTGTGGCGAAATCTTTTTCACTCTCATATATACAAAGATGGAGATATGTGAGTGAGAGAGAAAGTGAGAAGGTACAGTAAAGCATGTATTCATAGAACCATAGAATATCAGGGTTGGAAGGGACCTCAGGAGGTCATCTAGTCCAACCCCCTGTTCAAAGTTATATAACTGTTTCTTTCCTGAGGCACCAAAACTCAGGCAGAAAGTTAAAACCACTTAGGCCTCAATCCTGCAATGAACTCCACGCAGGCAGAACCCAAGGAAACCCTGCATGGAGACCTGCTTCAGTGAAGTGCCATGTGGGCACAAGGGTTTATATGGAGCTTATTGCATGATCAGTGGCTAACTCAGTGCAAAATTAATGAAATCAGAAGAAAATTAAATAAGAATTAATTATTCTTACTTTTAGTGGGTGCTTTTTTTAAGAAGCACTTTCTCTTCAATTTGAATGATTTTCACCCTCTTATGCATTTAAACTCAGCATCCATTTCTTTGGACCAAAATACCCAACCAACCAAAAAACCTGATGTGACCCAAATCTCATGTTAGAGTAAGAAGAGTAATCTTAGGAAAAATAAGTGCTTTAAAAATTAACACAAGACTTCATGAAATATTCAAATCCTTCACACACAAAAACAAAACACTATTATAAAGATATGTACTTACCAGAATATCTTTTCCAGCCCACTTACACTCATCCCTTCGGGTATGAGACACAGGCCAAAAAATCTAAAGAAATAAAATAAAAATCACTTTATGCCATTTCATGCTTCAATAATCACAAATTGAATACCAAGTGTTTTTTGTAGTCTCTTCACCCAGTTCCTTTCCTTTTCTCTCTTTATTCTTTTCACTGAAAAAAACAAACAAACATAAGCAGAACAAAGTGTATATGATGGGAATCATGGCAAAGAAGATTATAAATATAGATGTATAATGTGGATCTCTGCTACTGGCTTTGACAAATATGGAAGCAAAGGGCTTGATTTTCCATTCAGTTATACTGGTATATCGATATTGATTTTAATGTATTTACAACACTGGTTTAAAAATGGAATGGAGACCCAGGCCCAAAACTTGCATCTTCTTGACATCACTGAATATGATAGATATGTATTAGTGTGTGCCATTTAATTGGGTTTGGGAATATTGTAACATAAATGGGACTCTTGACTGTTCAGTTAATATAGTAATTCACTTTTGTTTCCTGCTCTTCAATTAAATGAATAAAAATGGCTCTGTTAGTTTGATGCTATCATTCCATCAAGCACTAATGCTGTTGCTGAGTTCGATAAGTGTCTTTGCAAATATCTATAAAGTTCTTCCAGTAATACTCCCTAAGCCTGCTGTAGTATTACTTCCGGTAAAAGAGGTATCTCACTTTCTACAGAGAAAACCCAGAGACCATTTCAGTCAATTATTCACGTCTGTTGAAAATCTTTTAGGAATTACATATAGAATAAAACATGATCTTCACATAATGCCAGGTTACAATTCCAGTTGGTAACTTCAGATAATGCAATATGAATGGCCACAAGACTGGATTATAACCTTGGTGTTCAATACATCTTATTTATAAAGGGGAAAGTATTAGGAAAATAGGATGATTGCAGGTGACAAAAGAGAATTAAGAACATATTGTTAGTGATGTTTTGAGATCTAGGATGGACCTCAACCAACACCCTAAAATTCAGAATTTTCTTTAATATAAAATATAAAATGTAATATAATATAATATAATATAATCCAAACAGAATTTGAACCTCTTACATCTATAAAATTGGGCTGAAAATTTCATGAGAACACAGTCTCTCAAAGGATTCTTCCTGCTTCTATTCCTGGCTTAAGCAGTGCAGAGAAAGTGAAAAATGAAAATTTCCTAAGTTAAAAAAAATAATCAAATTTTTAGAGCTCCCAAAAGGATCAACTGAAGTTTTGGGGAAAGGTTCCTATATTATCTTAACCAGTTTTTCATATATCTAATATGGGCAGGCCAAATTCTCCTCTGATAATGCTGCAATTATGTTGACTTGATGTGAAAGTCAGTGAATTTGCACCGCTGTAATGACAAGGTGAATTTGGCCTTATTTGTGCTATTTTGCTGAAGCCATAACTTACTTCCAGTGCTTAGGTAGAAATCCTCATTGATCTCAGTGGAAATGCCTGCTCAAAAACTGATGGGATGATGTGATAATTGATAATAATAAGAGATGAACCTGAACCACAACCTGAGATTCAAAGACAGCTAAGACTTTAGAAAAGTTTTGATTTGTATCTAAATTTCTTCAGGACCATGGTCTTTATATTAGGCTGATCCAAAAATTCTCTAAATCTTTGGGAATATTCAAATCCCACTTTGAATCTGCAGTTTTGAGCCATCTTTCTTTAATATAATAATGTCTGTTTATTATTTCACACATTGTTCTAGAAGTGTTTGAAGACTGAAGGATAGAAGATACAATTCACTTAATGTCAGAGAGCAATTTTCTACTGTGGAAGCACCATCCTTTCTTTTAATTATTCCAGATGTTTTGTGCATTAAACTATGAATCCCTCAGAGGATACAAATAAATAGCCAGGTTCTTTTATAGCTGCTCTGAAGAGAATAGAAAAGAAAATACTCAGTTTCCCTTTTATCTTTTCCCTTAGAGAATACAAATGAATGGCCTGTCTTCCTTCAGAATACAGAACACAAAGTATTTATTGCTATCATCTTAGGAAGCTAATAGGCAAATGGGCAAAAGGTCAGAAATACCAAGAAAAAATCCACTAGTGCTAAAGTAATATATCTTTCATAAAAGTTGAATCTAAAATGCACCATAAAAGTTGTGGGATTTTAAAGGCTTGAACATAACAAATCAAACCTCCATCTCTGTGTTTACCTTCTTTGGCAAAGCTCATTAGAATAAATGAAAAGATAAAACAAGTTTTTAGACTCAAGCAGAAGCATACCCAAAAGCACAGTTGAACTGTACATCAGCTTTTAATTTAAGTCTACAACTTTTACCAAAAGTAATGTCCTCCATCAAGGGCAAAGAGAAATCTGTCACTCTTTTATTAGCATCCAATCTATTATGGTTTATGAGTAGCAGAAACACACTTCTTTAAAACACTTCATGCTGAGGAAAAGAAATCAACACTCACCCTCACAAACACTGAAGTGGCCCTACTCTCAAAAAAAAGTGAATGGTAATGTGACCTTTTTGTGAGAGCTGTCGTGATAGTCGTCTTCGTTTTATTGAGCAGTAAACATAAAAATATGGACTGTTTGGTGACTAGCTGGCTTAAGGTGAAGTGCATTCATTTACTGGTGCTACTGCTACTGTTTTACTACTTTTCAATCAACTCTTCCTTATTATGACATGTTAAAAAGGACTATGCTACTGTGGATATAGTGGACCTGGACCAGAAGAATACACATAGAAAAAGGGAGCTGTGTAGATATTAGAACCATGGCTTTACAAAGCCTTAAAGCTTGATTGCTTCAATAGAAGCATGTAAAATCCCACAGTTTTATGCTTCATGTTAGGATCTAGGGATTAACCTTTGTAATTGGGATAGTTGTGATATGTTATATAAAATAATTATGTAATACCTCTGTAAAAAATATACTAGAGCTTTAACTATTCTGCCCAGGCTCCTAACACATGACAGGCACAAATAATTACAGAACATTAAAATGAGGTTTACCGTATGTTCTCTGTAATGAGTAGCTAAAAATCATACATTCTATATTCCCTATCTTGGTGACTTGCGGCTTGTCTACACAAAAAGTGTTTTCATGGCAAGCTGGGATGTGACTGTACCCTGCACTATCCTGCTGAGCATTACCTGTCCACGTGGAACCTGCTGACATGTACTAACAGTTTGTTAGTGTCCCCTGATCTGCCCCGCTTTGAAATACGAGTAGACTAAAGTACACTAACGGTTGGGGTGCTGCAGCAGGGGCTACATGGCCAAATAGCACAACAAGCTAGCATGGAGTACATTCAAACCCCAGCTTGCTGCTCATTAAATGTTCATGTAGACAAGCCCTTGCATTGTTTGTGTATATTTGTCCACATTTAGAACTGGTGTAACCACTTCAACCAGGTCAAATTTGGCCTATTATTTCCCCCCTTTTTAGCTGCAACAATTTTCTTTTTTGGGGGGTGGGTGGAGGGTTAGCTGTCATAAGCTGTCATGACAATTTAAATGTAGTTTATGTCTATTGTCAAGTTATACATTATACCTCTGCATAGCAAGATTTGTACCACAGGTTTTGTTAAAAAACAATGATAGTAGGATTGAAGATACCTTTTGATATTCCTTGATGTTAACCAGGTTGAAAGAAAATATGTGATCCTTTGCTCCAACATATAGTCTACTCCGTTCCTCATCCAAAAGGAAAGTGTGGTAATTGGAGCTATTGGCTAGTCCATTGAAAGTGATTACATTGTTGGTTTCCAACATCTCTGCAAGATAAAGTTAAAGATTTTTTTTTGTTAATTTGATAAAGATCGCGGGCTAATGTCCTGATCCTCTAAAGGCTTCACTTTGAGCATATATGCAGCCCCATTGACTTTATGGGAACAGTTAGGTGCATAAAGGTAAGTATATTTGCAAGTTACTGGAGGATGAAAGCCTGAGCTCACTGTTACACAAGCGCTGAACTATGAATGAAATTCAGCACAAGGCCACAACACCACTTAAGGTTCACTGAAACCCTATTTTGAGAACTTATGTGGGGTGTGAGGAATTTTACCCCAAGGAACTAACCAGGAGTGGGCCAAATTTTGTTCTTCTACAGTCAATGAGAGTTGCAGGCATATACCTGAGGATGAATCTGGCCAACTGAGGTAAATTAAATGCAGAGACTAACTCTTCCATCTTATTATAATGTTTGTGGGCATGTATAAGCCATTTCACACAGGCCATTCAAATATGGGGAAAAGGAGACAAACATGACAAGCTGTTGAGATAAAAGCCACATGTTAAACAAGGTCCTTACTTGTATTACTAATAACATCTGCGATTGCTGAAACAGGAAGAATTTGAAAAAAAAAGCCAATTAACTTTTTGCCATTTACAAGCTAGACATGCTTACTGCATTATACTCAGCAATCAGAATAATAAAATTATATGGGTCAGTTTCACTTATGTTTATAGCAACTTTCATTTTCCAGTTCTCACTCACTTCCACACAGCTGTTGTGTTTAACCAAGAGTGAGTTCCTTCTTCAGTCCAAGTGTTCACAGAACCATCTCAGCTACTCCCAGATATAAACACAGACTTTCATGAAAGTTGTTGTAAAAATAATTTGCATTAAAACACTCAGACTGCATTTATATTAGGTTTTGTAAACATACCTTTCCTTCATTTCTCTCTCTTTCTACACATATTTGGGATCCAAACCTTTTACTCAGTCATTTCAAGACATGTCTACACTAGCAATTCATACTGAAAATAATTTTAATACTATGGGCCAAATCCTGCTCCGGGCTGTGAACATGCCGGCAGGGGCCCAGAAACATGGGGGACATCTTCCATAACAGCTGGGCAGAATTCCAGTCTAGTGCTGTAGGCCCTGAATCTAGAAAGCACTGAAGCAAACACACAACTTAAAGCATATGAGGAGTTCCACTGAATCCAGAGGTACTCCTCACATGCTGGTTCACGGCCCAAGATGACAGTTGGGAAAGGGAGTGGAGGGTATGTTGACTTCCACACCGAGGGGTGTGCTGGCTAGCGGGCATGCCCAGGCCTCCAGACAGCTAATCTGTTTGGTGTCTCCAGAACATGCTACCCAGAATGACTTTCAATGAAGCTGCAATGTTCAGACCCTGCCTCATAGTGCACCTATCTGCCTTGATTCATCATACCTTGCCTGGACAAGATGGCACATGTAATGCATAGGCAGACTATGCTGTGCCATGTGATTGAAGGCTAGATGTTACCTGTCCCTGTATCTATCAATGTGCTCACATAATCCAAGGCAAAACCATTTTACGAAAAATGTGCACCATACTTCTCTTTCTTCCTATAGTCTATGAAACAAACAAATACATTGATCTAAAACACGGACCACCTGAGTTGTATGTTTTTGGTTTGATACGACGCCAGTTTTTATAGCTTTGCAGGATTGGAGCAGCACCCATTTTTATAGTAATCTGTAAGCAAAATATTTTTTTTAAAAAAACAAAAGGAATAAACTTTATAATGAGCTGAACAAAGTACATTTGAAAATAGATTCCTGCCTAATTTCTGTGTAGTGAAAAGAAGTAATATATGTACATATCCCAGGAGAACTAAAAACAAAATTAAGAAGGTGTAATACAATATGCATTGAGGCAAACCCTAAAGTCTTCCTTAGATTTTGCTCAATATTCACTGTTCTTATTCAGGCAAACTCTCATTGGTATGAAGAGGAGCTTGCATGAATAGGGACTGAGCCAAAAATTAATAAGGAACTCAGGATGTGTACCATACTTTTTGCTGTCCTCTAGGTTCCTTCTGAAGGAAAGATGATACATAAAAGTATATGATATGATGTTACACTTTAAAAATCATTCTACCTAAGACTTAACTTCTCAAATTTTTTGCACAACAAGAAGAAACCAAATGTTCCCATATCGGCCTGATGAAATAATTCTGGATTCTTGTCAAGTTTTAAAATTCAATTGCATTGTCCTCCTGTTCATTTATCTTTATTTTGTTTGAAACTTTATTAATTCTCCTTTACACTGTAATGACTGATTCAGATGTTGAATCTCTTTACTGAATGGTGAGTGATACAAATGATTGATAGCTTAACTTGTCTTAGGACTCTCCTGGTTAGAAATGCATTGATGTTATTTTTATCTGATAATTCTCCACATAATATAGCTGTCAAAAGCCTTTATACTTTTTCTCTTACACACTTTTTCAGTTTAAATTCCCAAGGGTGTGAGTCTGCTCTTGGTTACTCTGGTGTAATCAGGAGTAATGCCATTGAATTCCATGGAGTTACACAAATGTGAACCAAGTATAAATGAGATGAGAATCCATCATCCACCATCTCTGCTTGGTAGAGAACTGAAATGATGGGGTTACCACTTAGTTCTAATTATTTCACATCTATTGTTTCTGCTTTGTGCATTATTTTGTTTTCTAATTTAATGTCTACTGACGGTGTCAAGTTATAGCACTGTTATCTGAAGTTCTCATTAAAAAGAAGAGGTACAGCATAGTCAAGAGCAATTACATCTTCTTTAACACTGCTCTGCAAATGTGAGTCTATTTTGAGCTGAAAGGGCATGCAGAGATCATAGAATAACACGGTTGGAAGGGACCTCAGGAGGTCATCTAGCCCAAACCCCTGCTCAAAGCAGGACCAATCCCCAATTTTTGCCCCAGTTCCCTAAATGGCCCCCTCAAGGATTGAACTTACAACCCTGGGTTTAGCAGGCCAACACTCAAACCACTGAGCTATCCCTCCCCCCAATAGATAGTTCATTTTTCCTGCCCATTCAATTGCTGGCTTCTTTGCAGAACAGATAAAGGTATTAAATGTGATACCACCTACAGTGAAATTTTCCCTCCAGTGGCAATCTTCCAACTGACTTCAATAGAGCTAGGATTTCACCCCTTGGGTCCAATCCAATGCCCATCAAAGTATCCCATTGACTTTAGCTGGCATTGGATCAGGTTCCTAGGGCTTGATTCTAATCATGTTTATGCCATTGTAAATCAGAACTCACAATATTGGAGCCATAATATTGCAAAACCTGATGTGAAATCAGAAACAGCCTTCTATTCACTAGGAACTGACAACTGAGTCTGAGGACATGAAACAAAGTTCAAGTGTCGATGATTCTCCCTCACTACCAATTTCCAGTAGGGTGGGGTTCAGACAGAGACAGAGAGGCTAAATATTCTCCGAAGTCACACTGCTTGTTTTTCAGGCGTTGCATTATTACTTTGGCAAAGAATATAACCAGGCACTGCCTCCTATGATATTCTGTAAAGGGCTGCTGAAGAGCAGAGCAATGGCACTTGCTCAATCAATACAAATTAACTATTCTACCTCCTCAAATTAATTAGTTTCCAAGTGCCTTTCATCCAACAGTTTTTTTAGTATTCAGCCAGTAGCCACAGAAGAGATTATGACAGAAGTAGCAATGAAAGGACACATTCCTGGAAGAGCGATGATGCCGATCAATTCTTTTCACTGTCAACTTGTCATACGGGCTAGGTACTGTGTTGATCAGCTTTAAAATAAACCCATATTTACAACAAAGGTTGAATTAAAATGACAGGGGCTACATGATGAATGCATTCACAAACTCAGTGTAATTAATACTGATGTCTACAATGCAAGACCTTAATTAATTATTTTTTTCATATTGAAGGGTGGAAGTCTGCTTTGCGCATGACCTATGAAAACACATAATAGTTACCTGTTCTTGTAATCATTGGTTGACTTCCTCTATCCTTTCTCCAATTATTTTATTGAAAACATGGTAACAGTACTTCACGAGGTGCTGTAGCTTGCCAAATTTCCTTTCTTGAGTAATTGCTTGGAGACCATTTTCTTATTTCCATTTTATATGTCTTCAGCTTGTACTCATTCCTGTCATTTTGATCATTTCTCTGTAAAGCTATAATCACTGTGCTGTGACCTTAATATCATCTATAAAAGGTAGATTTATAGTGGATGGAAATACTTCAAATGTAATAAAGACTTTATCACTTTTGGTGCTGCTATTCCCAACTGACCTTCAACAGGATTGATGCAGATGACCAAAGCTAATACTTGGATATGCACCGTGTGTTGTAAAAGTTTCTAATTCTGATGAGTTTTCACTTTTTCCTCTCACTGAAGCCACATGGAGTTTGAATTGTTCAAGAGATTGCAGGCCAAATTCTGCTCTCAACTCCACCACTGCAATCCCCTTTAAGGCTGTAGTCCATGGTATGGTCTCTCCTCTTATTTTATTTGCTCTTTCTAACATTTCCAATCCCTAAATATTTGCATTTGGTTTAATCTTTCTGCTTTAGATGCCATAAAACATTTTTAATGGATTGATGTTTTTGTTGATCCAATCCAGGGGTGAAAGTACGCCGGGATGGGACAGCCGGTAAAAAGCCGGTAGTGGCCTATACGCAGCTGACGTTAAAGTGCTGCCATGACAGCGCTTTAATGTCATTGCCCCTTTTGCCCCCCCGGGGCCGCTGACAGGGGTGGCAAAAGGGGCAGTTGCCCCAGGACCAGTGATTTAAAAGGACTTGGGGCTCCCGGCCGCCACTACCGCAGCAGTGGCCAGAGCCCCGGGCACTTTTAAATCGCTGCCGGAGCCCCAGGCAGCGCAGGCCAGGCAATGCTGATGGGCTGGCTGTGGGAGGCTGACCCCAGCCCCACCTCTTCTGCCTGAGGCTCGATCCCTTCCAGGGGCCCGGAGCCAGGCCCCCGTATCGGTAAGTGTTTCATATTACTTTCACCCCTGATCCAATGTGTCTTTCACTTGAATCTGAATGCTGGGTTTGTCAAAGCACCTTGGTAGAACCACTCCCAAATACCCCTTTCAATATATGTTTATTTTATTTCCTAATGGAATTTCAGTCCAGTCATACATACAGAGATTAAGGATCAGATCCTTCCCCGTGAAGTCAGTAGAAATTTTGCATGCACAAGGCATGCAAGCCTGCTTTATTTTTACTACACTTTCTTTCATTTGAGAATGAAGTAGACAATCATAAATGTAACTAATATGAATACAGTGTGTGAAACCCTGGGGTAGCTTACCCAAGGCTTGATAATCTACTCTGTTATGCTAACTTTATGCCAGTTTAATTTTACTGGCTTTAGTAGAGTTTGCAGAGAAGAACGTGTAACAGAAAAGAGACTCGGCCTTTTGGAATTAGCATTTACTCAGTCCTAATTCAGGCAAACTCTTTTTGGAGTTAGTGGAACTCTGAACAAAAATGTAAGATTTAGCCCAACATTCTTTTTAAAGTCTTTACAATAAAGTATCTTCCTGTGTTTTCTACTGTTTACAATCCAGGGCCCTATCCAATTTCTATAGAAGATGTTGGAAAGACTCCCCTTGTCTGCAATGGGAGCTGGAGCTGGCCCAAGCCCATTACTGGTGACTATACAGATGCATTATAAATTCAGAATCGCATATCAGAACTTGCTTGCTAACCAAATGAGTGGGTTGTTGCTTTCAGAAATTTCCCCACCTCCGTTGCTTTGCCTCAAGTGATATTATCTCATTGTGCATCTCCTAGCGATAGATAAAAGATGAATCAACAAGTAGTATCATAGCCATCATAAGGGGATTTTTCTGAAATGTTAATGATGCTTCCCACAACATCTTGCTAGAATATTTCCTTCTTGTATCACCAGGCTTTTGTCAGCCACAGTACATTAAGTGAGCACTTGCTCACTATGTGCAAATACATATCTTGCTCTAACTGATGCATATCTTTCTTGTTCCATACTTCTTGAAATAGCTCTAAGTCAGACATCACTGTATGTCTGACCATTTGCTTAAAGGAGGCTGTTCAGGGGAGAAAAGGTATAAGCTCTCCTCACCCCAACTTCTGTTCAGGGGATGGAGGAAGTGTTGTAGGGCTTTCCACACTTCGCTGCCCATCTGCAGAGGACACTGCAGGCACTATGGGGCCACTATACCCTGCCAATAAAAATGGGTGAGAAGAGGGCAGAGACTTGCAGACAGTGAGCAGAGCCCCTCATAATACACCGAACAGCAGAGTTTAGCTGGTAAAGGAGGTAAACTGCATCCAGCACAAGGATACAGTGATTTAATTCTCCTATTTGAAACAAGTGAGAAACCAGACAAGGAATCGTGACTCACTGTCCCTACACCAAGCTGCTTCATCTACATGTCTAGAAGTTGCATCTCAGCAGAGACCCAAACATGGTCAGTGTCCTTTATTTTGTTCTGAGAAGCAGATCGACAATTTCAATGTTAATTAATTGTACTGGATTGCCTAGATGAATACCGTCCCATGGTATGATTCTGCCACCCTTAGTCCCGGTGAGTAGCCCCTTCTAACTTAAGTACTAGTCTGACAAAAGGTAGCAGGATCTGGCCTTCAGTGAAGAGAATATATTATAAGGGAGTGCAATAATCCCCTGTAAGAAATGCCCCATTAGAAAACAAATTAATTATCAGAACAGCTAAGGGAAATCTTTTGTTGTGATGTAATTCAAACCATCACTATCCATCACAGCTTCCTCACAGCAGGACTCTGTGTTGAGGTTTTCTTCAAATGAATTAATTTTGCATCACTTATTCCAATGTCCATTAAAAAAAATCTCAGAATTCTGATTAGATTTTGGACATGAATGCTTTGTAAATAATGAAGGTATTAGTGAGGCTTGTAGCAGCATTTGTCTTACGGCATATATATTGGACTTTAACAATTACCCTTCACTTTCAAGATAAGCTCAGCAGAAAAAAGGAAAGAAAAATGGTAACTTCTATGGGTAAATGGTTACACAATGATGACTCTAACTGGGAATATCACCAAGTGATAATTTTTTATTCCAGATGTAACACAAGCCAAATTTATACAAGAATATGATCTTTATCAGTGTTATGAAGGCCATATCCATTTTTGTTACTCTAAAACCAAAAAAACTTTTGCAATCAGTAACTTTGCTTCCTCCTACATTATGAGTTAGATAAGTCTGAAACTGCATTTTATGCCTTGTTGATGGCAATTCTCTGTTATTATAATTTGAATGTAACAAATCATTGGGGGAATTACCTTATCAGTAATCTAAATACAATTGGACCAGCATCTCTTTCACAGCTGTTCAATCAATCCTAGCTTTCATCCTTTTCTATTACCTTATCATAACAGTCGCCAGTCACTGACTTCCATTGACCTCTACTGGAAAAAATCCCAAACAACATTTGCTTAGCTTTGCACTGATATAAACCATTTGGTTTTCAGAGATGAAAAGTAAAGGAATAACATTTTCATTAAAATTTTATCAATTAAAAATCTGGATGTCCAAAGACACAATATATGACCTTTCTTGGATTTGTGTTTTAAGGCAAATATTCTAAATGAAACACCCATCATATTCTAGCAAAAAAGATTTCAATGCCACAAGTATACCTTGACTAAAAACAGACATTCTGTCATTAGGGATGCTGGTCCAAGTTTTAGTTTCAGTTACATTGCTATGAGCATGGAGTAACACAATATACTGTAGACTTCAATATACCATAGAATTTCTATGTATGTTTTTATACTGTGAAATTGAGAGTAGAGTTTGGCCCACTAGTATGCAGTTGTATAGCAGTTCTGGAAGTGTTCTCTGTCTTAATAATTGAAGGAGTCACATGATATTTTAAAGACATAAAACATTTAAATTTTTAAAACCAACCTGTTTTCTTTTATTATGTGTCTATTTGGTCTCTGAAATGAATCCAGATTATCCCTATTGGGCAATCATTACCTTATAACAACATGAACATTATTAACCTTTGAACTAAACATGATGCTTTTTAAGATATAGTTCATGTATATGTAACTATTATCAGTTAGACTTGGCAAGTCCACTATATATTTTACTATGGGTTTTGTATATCTTTGAAACTCTAAGTCCTGTTACAGAAACTGAGACAATGGAATTCTTTAAACTACATATTTTTGATGATTAAAGAGCATTTAGGAAAATTAGAATATATGCACTTGACTACCAGCCCTCAAACTCTGCATGCAAAGTGGAGATTAAGGATTCTTCAATGTCCCCAAAGGAGTAATAGTCAGACTACATAAATTTCTTCTTTGAAGGATTCAGAGTAGCAGACGTGTTAGTCTGTATTCGCAAAAAGAAAAGGAGTACTAGTGGCACCTTAGAGACTAACCAATTTATTTGAGCATAAGCTTTCATGAGCTACAGCTCACTTCATCAGATGCATTCAGTGGAAAATACAGTGATGAGATTTATATATACACAGAACATGAAAAAATGGATGTTATCATACACACTGTAAGGAGAGTGATCACTTAAGATGAGCTATTACCAGCAGGAGAGCGGAGGGGGGGAAGGCAGGGGGAGAAAACCTTTTGTATTGATAATCAAGGTGGGCCATTGCCAGCAGTTAACAAGAACGTCTGAGGAGCGGGAGGTGGGGTGGGGTGGGGTGGGGGGTTGGAGGGGGGGGAAATAAACGTGGGGAAATACTTTTACTTTGTGTAATGACACATCCACTCCCAGTCTCTATTCAAGCCTAAGTTAATTGTATCCAGTTTGCAATTAATTCCAATTCAGCAGTCTCTCGTTGGAGTCTGTTTTTGAAGTCTTTTTGTTGTAATATTGCGACCTTTAGGTCTGTAATCGAGTGACCAGAGAGATTGGTGACCAGAGTCCAGGATTCTAGGTGGACTCCTCCTGAAGGTCGAAACAACAGACTGGACTTCTACATACAGTGCTTCCGCCGACATGCACAGGCTGAAATTGTGGAAAAGCACCATCACTTGCCCCATAACCTCAGAACACAATGTCATCCACAGCCTCAGAAACAACTCTGACATCATAATCAAAAAGGCTGACAAAGGAGGTGCTGTCGTCATCATGAATAGGTCGGAACATCAATTTAAAACTTAGTTCTGGTCTTACTATTTGCAGATTCTGGCAATAAAAAACCTATCAGGAATTAGTTAAAAAATTAATAGCTATTAAAAAGAGCCCCTTCCCCCAAAAAATTAACCCCTTGCCTTATTCTGGAAACCTCCACCAAAAAATGCAATCAAACCCACTTATCAGGGAAGGCAGTTTATCAAGCCCTGACAGGGAACTTTATTAATGCCCAAGCCCCATAAGTGATATTGCTATGAAAGTCAGTCTTCAACGAGGTGAAAAGGTACAAGTTATCAAGAAATGAAAGTGTAGACAGTGTCCACTGGGGAGATCACATTATCTATAAACAGTGCCATTTCAATCTCATGAAACGTCATGCAACTGAGGCATATCCAGGCTTTCAACATCTAACATTAGCATTCACAAATTGATTTAATTAACATAGCCAGGGAGTCTCCATAGTCATGTTTAGAACTTGTATGCAGTGAAAGTGTTTACACATACTAGACAAAAAGCTTAATGTTGTATTGCTAGCAATAGACTGTGCCTTTGTGTGGCTCAGTCACATAGGGGAGTGACAGGGAATAAGGCCAACCCCAGAGTTAGTGAGGTGCAAAGGGGAAACTAAGATGAAAGACTGCCGTACAGTCATTTACTTCCCCCTGGAGTCCTATTTTCAAATGTGACTTTGGAACTTAGGAACCTAAGTACCACTGTCTTTCAGTGAGCCCTTTGTTCCTAAGTGCCTAAATCTATTCTGAAAATGGGATTTAGGTTCCTAAATTCCAAAGTCACATTTGAATATAGGACTTAGGGCTTCTCTATACCAGGAGACTCAGGAAAATTAAACCAAATTAACTAAAGGTGTGAATTTAAAGTGGATTAGTTAAAATGCATTAAACCTCTGTGTAGACAGACATTCAGAATTAAAGTAGCTTTAATTCAGTTTATTTTAAAAGGCAAATATTATTCCCCAAATGCAACAAGTCCCTCTTTTTGTTACAATTTTAAATGGAGTTTAGGTACTGAGCTGGCAATATAAAAATGCAAAGAAAATATTTAATATCTAATGCAGGGTGGGCTAATTAATATACAGAATTGGGACAAAGATTTAGAATCATTACTAGAAACTCAATCATATCCTCAGAGTTGAAAAATAAAACCACTTTAGATTTTTTACAACATCAGGAATAGAGTTTTAATGGAAAATATATTTGTCTTGTTACTGTTGACTTCTTTCAAGGAAGACAATATTTTCATGACGGAAAGCTATGCATGAAAACTTGTGTCTATCTGTCCAACACCCTTAAGAGCTCTGTGATTCACAAAATGAAAGTAGCCACCAGTTATTCTGCTTGTTGGCAAATCATTATATTGTAAAAAGGAGCTAGTTAGATGGACTCTGTCCAGGTTTCCTTATGAGGGTGCAAACCACTGACCTGATACTGCCAATTCAAGACCTAGCAATCAACAGTCTTTCCCCTAAATCAGGTTTTTATGCAATTGGATCCACCCTACTCTCTGATCACATACCCAGCACTTTGAGAAAGTGTCCTTTCAAATTAGAATAAAGGATAATTAAAGCTTAGCTGAGATTTACATCTTCTCCAGTCTCTTGATAGCCCCTGTTGCCTCTAATCCACAGGGGGCGATTTGAATTAATTTCAATGAGAGACTGAAAGCAGTGGTTGGAGTGTAAAAAAAAAAAAAGTCTGGGCAGGTGACATGAAAACTTTCCCACACAACTCCGCTAACACACTTTGATCACAGTAGATAAAAAGCGTTACTTTTTCAATTGCAGACTTCCCCTGCATAGACTATAGTGCCAAATCACACATGTGATGGGACCCAATTCTACTCCCAGTTACACCCATGAAAAACAAGAGTAACAGAAGACAAAGGAAAAAGAAAAGGAGGACTTGTGGCACCTTAGAGACTAACAAATTTATTAGACTATAAGCTTTCGTGAGCTACAGCTCACTTCATCGGATGCACAGAATGGAACATATAGTAAGATATATATATATACACACACATACAGATAAGTTGGAATTTACCATACAAACTGTGAGAGGCTAATTAGTTAATATGAGCTATTATCAGCAGGAGAAAAAAAGCTTTTGTAGTGATAATCAAGATGGCCCATTTAGACAGTTGACAAGAAGGTGTGAGGATACTTAGCTTAAGGAAATAGATTCAAGATGTGTAATGACCCAGCCACTCCCAGTCTCTATTCAAACCCAAGTTAATGGTGTCTAGTTTGCATATTAATTCAAGCTCAGCAGTTTCTCCTTGGAGTCTGTTTATGAAGCTACTCTGAAAGAAGTCAATGGAGTTACATCAGTCAGATTGAAATCAAACTCTGTCTTTCTGGGATGTCGGATACTTCTCATTTACTCGGTATTTCTCAAATATGATCTGACTCTTAACTTGTTACTGTTATTTATCAAATGTTTCCAGTTGTACCCACAATGTGGTAGGTGCTGTACAAACATTGCTTTCTGTCCCAAGAGATTATAGTCATCAGTGTACAACTCACACAACCCGCAATACTGTTTTCAGTTCAGAGTGAGTTTTTTATGGTGTGCAACGCCCTATATCAAAACTTTCAGTGCACTTCAAGACATACTAACCAAACCTGCTTTTTCTGGTCCTGCCCTTCTTTTTCTTCTCTACACTGGTGTAATTGTAATTCACTCTAGTACAAAAGGTTCCTAATCAACAGTTAAAGTCAAACATGGAAAGTAAGCACTAAACATGCTATCGCTGTCATGTTCTGTATTTTCATTGCTCTATCATTCCAGAATGTGGATGGGATGAGAGCTGTTCCATCTAAACAATAATATCCTACAAAAAATGTCAATGAAGTTGGGAAACTATGGCACCTAAATGCCATGCCCTAGATCTCAGGTACACCACATCTCTATTCAACACACCTTGAGAAAATGGTGAAGAGGGGGCAAAAGTGACATTAGAATGGTTTGGCCCCAAGTACATGTTAGAGCAGCCTCAAAGCTGATCTGAACTGTGCTGTCTTGTAATGGCCCCCTAAGGGCTGTTAAACCACTTGGCACAGCCAAAGTGCAGTGCACTCCAGCCATGCTGCCTCCCTCCCTCTGTGCCATGGGGGGATAAAATAGAGGTGGTGTAGAACAGGTTATGCTGGCTCTGCACAAACTGGGAACTCCCTTTTGCAAGGGGAATCCCCACTTGGTTTGTTAAGGCAGCTTTGCAGCAGATATCAAGGATCTGGCATTGAATCCATGTTGGATGGTACCAGCTCCCCCTTCTTCATTTCAGCCTCTTCACTGTATGACCTGACCTTATTTTTCCCATGTCTGAAACATGCTCCTCAATGACAACCAAGAAAATGAAAACACTGCTTTGAAAGTAGTTTCCTGAATTGAGGAATATTTTGTTAATTAAAATTAATGGAGAAAGAGCCCATACAGCTAACTACAACGCTTCAAATTAGAGTATCTCTGGCAATTTTTGTGCAATAATGTAATTTGTGTATTGCATCCAGACAATCCTGCTTTAGAATCAGCAATGAGGTTCAACAGATATTTATATGAGGCAGCAGAAGAAATGAATGGTTTATATTCTTGGAGGCCCCTGTGGTATACCAGTGAGATAATTTCTTCTATGAAAGCTACTCCTTGCATATTTAGACAGAGATCAAATGCATATCTTCCACCTGTGGAATCTATCACAACAGAAGTCTTTAGAAAATGCTCTCCTCTGACATGCAGGCTGAAGGACCATGAAATCAATATAGGCCTGATTCAAAGCCCATGGAAATCGATGGAGAGACTCCTAGGCCCAAATCCTCAAAGGTATTTAAGCAAGCTCTGTTTCCTGACCTGCCTGAGTGTCTCTATTGGGTATATACTACCTAGAGGCCTATAGAACTTGGCTCTTCCACCTCTCAGATATGTGCCCTAACTACTAGGCTATTGACCATCCTGGGGTGACTCTTTCTGTCTCTCTCTTTCTTCCATCCTGGAACTAAGAAAAGTTTCCAATTCAGTATTTGTCAAAAACAATACATTTGCATGAAAAGGTTCAGTTTTGATTAATTGTCCATTTCCAAGAAAATTAGCATTTTGTAAAATAATTCCTGACCAACTCTCAATGTAGGGGACACCTCTTTTTACTTTTCTAGAGCCAACAATCCTATTCATTCACAATGGTGCCACTAGTTATGGTACAGATTTCTCTTCAAAAGCATATTTTTGGCGTGCAATATTTGTGTGTTGGTCAACATCTCAAGTTTCAAAAATGCCCACACTGACCTAAGGTACCTTGCTTCATCATTGACAGATGAGAAACATCTGTGAGAATCTGGAAAGCTGTAGACAGCACCTGCTGAAAGGTAAGGGAGAACTCATGTTTCTTCTTGATGGTCACACACGACTAACACATTGTGATTAAATGGTACTCTTGAAGACTTTCAAAAGAAAAAAGTTGCATATGACCTAAAATTGAACAGGACACCGATTCAGTGTTTTCCAAGTAAAGGAACTCTGATTGGTATTGAACACCTCCAATTGAATGCAAAGGGCCAGATCTTCAGCTAATATAAATTGGTAGCTCCACTGACTTTTATGGAGCTGTTTTGATTTACCCCAGATGAAGATCTGTCCCAAAGTTGAGCTAGCTCAAAACCTCTGAGAATCCACTTATTACCTAATAGGACTGGGGACATTGGGCCAGCTATAACACAAGACAATGTCGAGCAATGATGAAGCCTTTGTGCTTTAGCCTTCTTTGTAGTATAATATTTAATGACTAAACAATATCTGTGGCAAAGAAGTTATAAAATACTACTGTGATATCCTGTGGCAGAATGCACCAGGCTTCTAAAATAGCTGGGAAAATGACTCTTTGACTTTACGTAGACATCAGTTTATGTCTAATTTTTTAAGGACACAAGTTAGCAATGTAGTTGTTTCCAAAACATCTGCAAATAGTTCAGCTAAAATAATGTATAAGGATGCTAATGGAGAGATTTCCAGAACATAAATCAGAGTTAGTCACCTAACTATCCTCTGTGCTTTTGAAAATCTCCCTCTTAATATATTATCTACCCATGCATCCAACAACTGCAAGCTCCTCCAGAGTAGATATTGTCACCTGCATATTCTTGATACCAATGAGCACTAAGGCTCCTGCACTGTCAATGAGTGTATATACATCGTTCTGTATTTTTTAAAAAAATATGCTAATCTATCTTTCAGTCTGTCTTAACCATAGCTAACATGCCTATCACAGTGGCATCCAGCCATAAACCCACAGTGGAACTAGACTTTAAATATTTCAATTTAGAATTAAAGCATGACCCAAACCCCTATGGAAAAAACAACAACAAATGCTCCTTTTAGATACATCATCTTTTAGCCTTAAAATGATCATTACAAATTTGCTGCTAACTGTTGTTTCTGCAGATGTCTATTCAAGAATACAATCGTGAGATACAGATGCTGACAAGTTGAAAAAGAAATCTGGTAGGAAGAGTCATAGTTGAGGAAGTCTGCATCTGCTTTACTACTCATCCCCAAGAGGCTCAGTGGCCTGATACAAAGCCAACTGAAAGCAATGGGATTCTACAAATTTCATTGAACAATGGATCAAGCCCCTGGAGAGCATAGTCCCTAGAGCTCAAGCTAAAATATTATGTTCTGGCAGGTATCACGAGGTAGCGCTCTTACACACCACCTTTTTCTTAGCCTGTAAGTAAATGTTCACTCTTCAGGAAAATATGCTGTGTTGTTAGTTTTGTAGTTAGTATACAATGTTCTGTGTATAGGTAGCCATGCGACCATCAGGAGAGTACACTCTCTTGCCTTGGCCTCTGATTGGAGTAAATTCTTGAAGCTGCTCTTGGGAACAGGTTTCAGAGTAACAGCCGTGTTAGTCTGTATTCGCAAAAAGAAAAGGAGTACTTGTGGCACCTTAGAGACTAACCAATTTATTTGAGCATAAGCTTTCGTGAGCTACAGCTCACTTCATCGGATGCATGGGAACAGGGTTGCTCTTGGGAACAGGGCATTGGTGCTGGCCAAAGATTCCTGGAGGAAGATTGCCCTGGATGTTGCTTGACAATCTTTATTCCAGTATTGGTGCAAATGTATAAATAAAGCAAATTACACTTATAATATAACCAGACTCTGTTTGGCTGATTTCTTCTCCACTGAGAGGCTGGCCTGCAAGGCCTGGACATCTGCTACCACTTGGCAGAGGATGTCAGAATGGGACATTGTTGTTGGAAGACGAGGCAAGAATAACTTTCTCTGATGAGTTTGAAAAGGTGCAAATCCAGAGAAGTCCAGATGAAAATCCACTTCACCTCTCCCCATCCCTTCCTCCATCCCCAGAGAGTCTTTTCACAACCTTGTCTGAGCCCTCACAGAGAGGCATTCTGCAAAGACACTTCTTCAGTAACAAGGGCTAAAACCTCTATTCCTCCCTTCTAGAAAATTTTAACAAAAGAGACAATAATGAGAGATAGCATGTGTGAGAATCATGTGCTGTTCTTTGTATTCCATCCCCTTTTGTTTGTTGTCTACTTAAACCATAAGCTCTTTGGAGCATGTTCCTTGTTTTCATATTTATCTATTACACTCACAAAAAAAGATGCTAAGAACACCATTAAGGTTGCTAAATCAAGTATTCAAAAGTTAGGAAAAGTTAGCAAAGTCAAGTATTCAAAAATTAGGAAATGGGAGTGCAGGTGCCTGAGCTCTGGGGGCCCCACACAGCCACCTCCAGCATCCTCCAACCGGAACTGGGTTGTTGTAGGGGTTTCTTTAACTCTACTCCTGGGGGAATCATTTTTGCTGTTGTCTGTGTTGTTGACATACTTGTTGACAGGTACTTTGAAATAAATTACCAAAATAATTGAAACTGGAGTGATTATATTGTGTTATTTTGACAAATAAAATATGCAGAATTATAAAATATTGTGTGCAGAATTTTAAATTGTTTGGTGCAGAATTCTCCCAGGATAATGTTCAGAGTGCTACTCCCATTGGCTTCACTGCAGATGAGAGCTCAGCACATCTGCAAAGCAGACCCCAAGGTATCAAGTTGAGCATCCAGAAACTGAGGAACAGAAAATTAGTGACTACCAGTGAAAAGTCTGGTTTGAATGACTTGCCTGGCATCACACAGAAACTCTGTGGCATAGGAAGGGACAGAATCAAATTCTCCAGCACAGTATTCAACTACCTTAACCACAAGACCATCCTTTCTCTTCCTGCAATCCCCTTCCTCATTCACTGCACATCTTCCAACTTCTGAATCAAATGAGGCAGGGGTCCACCAATCTCCTTTATTATACACCCCTGATTCAAGACCCTAAAAGTTCAAGAATTTTTTAAATGGGCAGAATAATATATTTTTCTCTAGCCTCATTCTTGGAAACTGCCAAACTGGCTGAAATTTTCCAAAAAAATTGAACCTGAGATAGAACACCTGACATGGAAAATTTCAGCCCAAGCAGTTAATCTGACTAAGTTATAAGCAACCAGAACAAGGATCTTATAATGTAAAGTGTTGGACAACTTTAACAATAGGCAGTACTACCAGTCTCACCTATAATAAAACTCCCAGTACTCATTTAGCACCAGGTAAATAATATCATAGTTCAGATTATACAAAAATAATAGCCCTCACAAATGTGAATATCTCACACATACCCATTCACATTAGTGAGGGCTATTATTTTTTGCATGATTTTCTGCATGATTTAGGTTGAAGTTCAGGAAAACTCTTAAACATGTGCTTAGCTCCCATTGAAGTCAATGGGATTTGAGCATGTTTCTAATGCTTTACATGTGCTTAAGTGCTTTCATGAATTGGGGTCTTAAGCTATTTTCTAGGTAAAGTGACTAATTTATATTTTATGGAGAGTGAGAAAGAGTCACATGAAATGGACAATCTGAGGTTTCCACACATCAGAAAACTGCATAACTGCAAGTGATGGCTGCAGCTACATCCTAATTCCTGCCTAATCCTGAGTGGTTTACTTCTCAAAATAAACAGTCTGTACCTTATGTCCTTACTGGATTACTGTGAGTAGGATGTTTACATAATGGATATAGCTAAGTATACCCCAAAAATAACAGGAGAGCAATTCCTTCCCAAGTGCTAGAACGTAGTGTAATTTAGTAGATCTATTTCAATATATCAGTAGATGCTGTCCAGTGATAGTACTCCGATTGTGTCCCATCCTTCCCTACAGAGTTCATTTCACTGAAATGTTGATTTGCATGACTATTTTCCAGTGGCTACAAACATGGAGGCAAGCCCTTCATTCAGTATAAGTAAACATACTTTACTTGTTTATGCACAACAGATCCTAATATACTAAATATTACTAATAGTACTGCTAATAATAACATTGTACTTGCATCTATCATACAAAGATCTAAGAGCACTTTTAAAAACCAACAGGACATGAGTCTCAGTTACAGGGAAATGTCTCTTAAAGTGAGTGAAAATTATTTTGACACTCTCTTTAAGGCCCCTTTACACTGCCAGAGTGGTGTAAATGGCCCTACTGCCAATGACAATGAGCCCAATAAAATTCCAACAATATTGTAAGGCAGGTCTGAACTACTATACCCAGTTTACAAATGGGTAATTGGAAGCACAGATGTGGTAATTGACTTGCCCAAGGTTACAAAATGAAAAATGTTGACAGAGCTGAAAATTGAAGAAAGAAGTCCTCACTTCCAATCTCCTGCTCTAACCACTGGACACATGGCTTTATTAATTCACACCTTTATATTAATTGATTTAGTCATGTTAGGTTAACATCCATCACAGCACAGGCATAACAGGTTCCTCCCTGTAGGAGAACAATTAAGAATTAATTGAAGCTAACTCCCTTCAATGGCGGGATTTCCTTATTCTAAGCAACAGCACACAATGACCAATGTCAGCAGTGAATGTGATGTATGCTCATGCCAAACAATTGAAAAAGGTGGTGGAGTCATGACCACTACAACCAACATGCCACAGAGCAAACCAGGATTCAGAGACTGCACAGAAATCTCAAATACTGTGTCACAGAACATATATCAGACACAGAGAACCGTAGATATATTCCTGGCCAGACCCTCAGCTGGTGGAAATCAGAAAAGCTCTATTGAAAAGGCGTGATGTTGATTTACACCAGTTGATGATATTTTCTTTCATAAATCCCCTCTTTATATTCTCAGGCATAATCAGTCTAAAAACACAGCTAAAGGGCACACAAACTTGAACAGGCAAGAATCTATTTATTCATATTTTGGGGATTTATACTACTCTACAATAGTCATCTAATCCTATAATATGATCCAACAAGGGCATTTTAATCTTTTAAAATGGAAAATATTTATATTATATTAATTAATTATATAATGTTATATTAAATTATATTGTTACGTAATATTATATGCAATACATTATTAACAACAACAGCAGCAGCAGCTTGTAGAGACTCAGATTGGGGATCAGGGCCCCGTTGTGCACGGTGTTAGAGTCACATAGAGTAAAGAGATAGTTCCTGCCCATGAAGAGGTTTGATAAGAAACAACAATAATAAATAAATAGAGGGAGGACAAGGAAAACAATCACGGTGAAGTAATAATTTCAGCATACTAAGGCTGAAATCCTGGCCCCCTTAATGTCAATGGCAAAACTCCCATTGATTCCAGTGGGGCCAGGGTTTCATCCCAGCTGTTCAGTCAACCTCAGTATTCGATGTATCAAGACAGAGGTAAGTTTTAAGGAGCGATTTTGAAGAACCATAATTTAGTAAGTTTATTGCTAATTTTGTGGAGGTCTTTCATGTGTAGGAATAGCATGGGGGAAAGTATGAAGGTATGTGTGGGAAAACTGAGCTAAAAGGGTGAGTTCAGACTACAATAACATAATGTTTCATGCTAATACAAAAATATACTATAATGTCTTAAAGAAACAAGGTGCTGTTGATACAAAAGGGCAAAAGAACTGTAACGTTTGAAGATTAACTAGCTTTCCATTTATAGATTGTTATTGCACGATTGAAGCATTGCCACTGACTTTGTTTTCAGAATATACTGAATTTAAGGAAACTCTTTTGTTCCATTTGCAGCCCACATGCTGACACAGCATCTCATCTCCTATTGTTCTGACTCCTAACTATTGTTTGATACACTTGATGTGCTAAAAGATAATAGCACATTGACTGAAGTTACCTTAGAAATAGCAAAGGAATGGTTACTTACCCTACAGAACCTGTGCTTCTTTGAGATGCATATCAGTGCCCTGCATGACCTCACACTCCTAAGTGTGAGGGAAAAAGGGTAGGAGCAGACCAATCATCTCTCATTTCCTTCACCAATACAGAATCCAGACAGTATAGACTGTGTGATAACTTCCTCCCAGTTTCAGCAGGATAGACCTGGCTAACCTTTCCGGAGCACCAGACACACCTGAGTCAGCTACCCTCCTTCAGGTGGACAACCAAGCGCCCTACAGGCCTTTGTCATCCAGCTGACCTCAGAGAACCTGATAATTTAGGAGCAAATCATGCAACTGTGTGCTGAAAATGCCATACTCCAGACATGGCTCACACAGGCCTATTTCCTGATATCACAGTACAGCAATTAGGGCTGTCCTCTCCCAGAAACTCGATCCCAAACAAATGTTACGCCGTGCACTTATTACTCAAGGAAGCTCACCTCCGCAGAACTAAACTACAAAATGCTTGATAAGGAACTCCTGGCGATAAAAACTGCCTTTGTGGAATGGTGGCACTACTTGGAAAGATCTCGCCACCTGGTCCAGTTATTCATTGACCTTAAAAACCTGGACTATCTATGTAGGGTGAAATCCTTAAACCAACAGCAGCTTTGATGTGCCCTATTTTTCTCATGGTTCAATTTCATTATCACCTACCACCTCGGATCCAAAAATGGTAAGACAGACACCCTGTCCCGAAGATATGATACCAACCCAGGAGGCCTTGCCCAGGAACCAACCCTCATTCTCAAATCCTGTAACTTCCACAGTGCAGCTTTTCACCAGGCTATACTCAGACTGATATGCTCTGCCTCTGCCTCAGGAATTTCACCTGACAAACAAGCTATTATCCACAAGCAGCTGAATGATTCCTGGGAAGCAGGGCCAGATTTAGGGGCACCAAAGCAACTGCCTGAGGTTGCAGACTTGGGGGCCACTGGGCTTGGGGTGCTATTTCTGTTGCTAGCAACAAAAAGAAAAATAGAATGTTTTAAGTAAAATGTTTCAGGTATTCCGTATGTGGATTAATTTTTCACTAACCTCCTAGCATGTTCTGGACCTTTGTGACTGAGGAGCGAAGCGTAAATAATGGAAATCCTACTACTAAGGAATTAGCAGATTTACCTGAAGATAAGGAAAGGAATGGAGAATCATCCAGCTTTCTTGGCGGTGTAAAGGAGAGTGACGATAAAGAAGAATGTGGCTCACATAAAAAAGAGAGTCATGACAAAGAAAAGTCTGGTTTACGTGAAGGAGAGAAATGATAAAGAAGAATCAGCCTTGCATGGTCACATACACGGCAATGTGAAAAAATGCACACCACAAATCAATACACCAGATACTGCTTTATGGACAGTGATCCTAAACTCTGCCAACATTGACTGTACAATTTTGAATGGATGAGGCAAAATCAAGGATATGATATTTCCAGTAAGTGAGCAGAAGCAACACTTCTCAAAGTCACACTGCAAAAGAGTGCTCGAGAATGCTGAGAAACTGAATTGGCTTTGGCTAGTTTACTTAAAATCAACTGACAAAATGTTCTGGTTTTGTTGCAAACTAGTTAACGAGAATGCCAAATCACTGATTGTGCTTTCTAGGTACAATTACTGGCATAACTTAGCTAATGCTCTGAAGCAACATGAAAAGACACCAGGCCATTTTACAGCCTACTTCCAACAGATGGAGGTTGAGTCCAACTCAAGTTGAATAAGTGCACGGACATAGAAAATCAGCGCATTAATAATGTAAAAACCCAGCATTGGAGGAATGGGCTTCAGCATCTGATCTCAATTAATCCTCTTCTTTGCAAAGAAAAAATTGCCTTTCTGGGGCTCATCGAATAAGTTGTTCACAGAATATAACTGTGATTTCCTCAGTTTGGTAGAGCTCCATGGGAAATCCAACAATTTCATGCATGAGCACCTATGTTGAGTAGTTCATAAAGAAGCCACTGACCACATTACTGCAGCAAAATAATTTAAAACAAATTGATTGATGTTATGACAAGGAAGGTGCTTGATAACATATTGATGCAGCTCAGCAAAGTGAAGTACTACACCATAATAATGGACTGCATTCTGAACATTAATAACAATGAAAAGGTATCATTTACAATAAGATTTGTTGACAATGAGGATGGTTGTATCCAAGTGATGGAACACTTTATCTGTTTCTGGTTTGTGAATGACTCTACTGGAAAAGGCCTACCAGAACTGTTCATGAACATTTTAAATGAGAATAAAATAAATCTTCAGGACTGCCATGGCCAAGGCTATAACAATGGTCTGAACATGAAGGTTAAAAACAGTGGCGTCCAGGCAAGGATCCCTGTGCTGAATTCAAGAGCTTTCTTGTGACTGCCATTCCCATCAATGATAAAGAGCTCTATGCCAAATTGGACAATATCCGTCACTTTTTGCCACATGGGAAGCACTCTCCACTCCAAGTTCTCCAATTCATTCATGATGTAGAACTGAAGGACACTTTTCCTAATATGTGAATAGCTTTGAGGATTCTCCTCATGCTGCCAGTTACAGTTGTGAATGGTGGTGGTGAGCACAGCTTTTTGAAGCTCAGACTCATTAAAACATATCTTCAGTTGACGATGGCTGATGAGAAACTGAAATCACTTGCTATTTTATCGCTTGAAAATGCCATTGGCCAGTCTTTGAATCTCTCTGATGCTGTACTTCAGTTTGCGAGGGCAAAGATTAGAAAAGTTACCTTTTGAACTAAAGGACTTGGGTTAACATTCTAAGGCTGTCACTTACTGTAACACTATTTAATACTGGTCCACCCAATGTTGGTGCACACTTCAATTTCTTCATGTTAATACATTTCAGTTATTCTTAAAATAAAAGTTTCTATAAGCTTAGAGGAAATGATTTTTTTTATTTGCTTATGTATGACATGAATACATAGATCTACAGATCCTAGCAAGCAAATTTATCTTCTAACATGACAGGAATAACTCATGCATGCAAATTGTGCATCAAAGTCATGAAATGGTTTACAAATGCAATAAAAAATAAGGTATTAAAAAAGTTTAACAAATGGAAGTGGGGGGGCCCTGAAGAGGCTCTTTGCCTGGAGTACCATTTGTTTTAGGGCTGGCCCTGTCGGGAGGGGATCACATACGTAAGGCACTGCATCTATGTTCCCCCTGGACCCACAAGACTTGCAGTCCTAAAAGTATGCTGAGATTTTCCCCTAGCAAGACATGTGGGGCGCTTCAAGACCCAACGACTAATATTCCACTCCTTTTGATGTCCCCAGAAGTACCCGACAATACAGTCATTCATTGCCTCCTGTGAGGTTTGTACCCATGCCAAGACACCATGCCACAAGACCCACAGTCTCCTCTATCCCTTGGACACCCCATCTTGACCCTGGGAAACTACCACCCTAGACTTTATTGTAGAATTACCAGAGCAAAACAATTTTACAATAATTTTCACAGTAATGGACTACATTACCAAAATGAACTACGTCACCCTTGCACTGGCCCCCCTTCTGCTGAAGAGACAGCCTAGATATGGATTAGCAATGTAGTCTTCTCCCACAGCTTTCCAGAATGCATCACCTTTGATTGAGGGTCTTAGCTCATGTATTCGGTTCTGGTGCAAGGCCCTTCACCTTCTGGGAGGCTGAGAATGTCTTTCCTCCATTTACCATCCCCAGTCCTATGGCCAAACAGAAAGGGTCAACCAAATTCTTGAGCAGTATCTATGCTGCTACATCAATCAAAGAATTTTCTGTAGTATCTGACTGATGAATCTTGCCCGTATGCTCAGGGTTTAGCGAATCGCCATATTTGGAGTCAGGAAGGAATTTTCCTCCAGGGCAGATTGGAAGAGGCCCTGGAGGTTTTTCGCCTTCCTCTGTAGCATGGGGCGTGGGTCACTTGCTGGAGGATTCTCTGCTCCTTGAAGTCTTTAAACTACGATTTGAGGACTTCAATAGCACAGATATAGGTGTGAGGTTTTTTTGTAGGAGTGGGTGGGTGAAATTCTGTGGCCTGCGTTGTGCAGGAGGTCAGACTAGATGATCGTAATGGTCCCTTCTGACCTAAATATCTACGAATCTGTGAATCTATGAATCCCCACCATTTGTCTTCACATCTCCCCTACACAGATTGTGCCTACAACAACATATGTCATGCATCTATTGGGCAAACGATGGTACAAAGCAGACCATGCACCTACAAGGCAAACTATGGGTACCACCCCTGATTCCAGCCACAATTATCTAGGTTGTCTCCCAACCTGGCCATTTCAGACCCGATCCAGCAGATTCATTGGGACCAGGAAGAAGTGAAGGGACACCTGGAAAAAGCAAGAGCAGACTATAAACGGCATGTGGACTAGCATTGACAGCAAGGCATCACCTACTCCATGGAACAAAAGGTATGGCTCTCCATGGAGTATCTCTACACAAACAGACCTGTGCGTAAGCTGGACTTGTGAGATGCTGGACCTTTCAAGTTCCTGCAACAACTTATTCAGTCACCTTTGAACTACAACTACCCTGCTCTCTGAAGATTCATCTGGTATTTCATGTATCACATTTGAAACCCTACATAGAAAGCCCTTTCCTTCACAGGATCGAGCCACTTCCTTCATTAGTACAGGTACAGGACCATGAGCAATAAGTGGCACCTGGACCACCCCGACAAACCACCCAGACCCTGATCCCCACACCACAGGCCACAACCAGACACACCTGAATCCCCACCCCACTGAGCTCCCCACACTCAGGCCTTCCTGCTGAGCTCTATTGCCCTGATACCCAGGTACCACTCCCCCTACCTGCAGAGCCCCAACCACCTTCACCTGGACCCCCCAGCAGAGTCCCATTACCATTGAACCCAGAATCCCCCAACAAGCCCCTGTGCATCCAGATCCCCCACATACCCAGATCCCCCACTGAGTCATCTGCACCCGGATTGCCCCATACCTCTCAACCAACACCTGTCCCCCCACATTAAGCCCCTCCACGCTTGGATCCTGCCTTGCTGAGCCTGCCTGCCCACACTTGATGCACCAGCCATGGAGTGGCAGGGCCCTTGTGCTGTGTCCTCACCACTGAGTCCATGTCCCAGTGGGTAGCTGCACAGTGATCTCCAACCTCTGTGCAGCCAGTGGCCTGTGTACCCCAATGCCATGCTGGAGCCTCCACATTTATTTAACAAATAAAAATTGCAGAATTTTAAAATATTGTGTGCAGAATTTTTATATTTTTGGCACAGATTTTTTTTTTTTTTTTTGGCTCAGAATGCCCTCAGGAGCACAGGTTGCAGCCTTCAAAAGGAAGGCTCTCTATCATTTGGACCATCTCTGGTATTCCTAAAGCTTGGAGCCATGAATCCCTGGACCTATAGATGGAGGTAGCCATTGAGTGTTCTGCAGTATCTGATGCCTCTAACACTGCTTGTAGTGATATTTGAGGTACCAGCTGTCCCTCAGATATAACAGATGTTTAGTTGCTTCCTCTGTTTTGTTTTGCTTTTTGAGGAATTTTCTCTATAAACTGTGATAACCTTGCCCCAATTCAGGTAATTATACTTTTCCAGGAGTGCCTAGTAACTTGAGAGGAACATCTGCAGACTTGATGATGGTAAATTTTCCTGCCATATAAACCGCTTTTATTGAGTCATGTTGAAGGTCCCTACTGTCTGGACCTTTCACGCACTGCTGCTGCTATCAGAGACCCTGAAACTCAGTGCATGTAGGAACTTGATAGCTGCTACCTGCCTTCTTAGACATAGGGGCCACAGATGCTGTCAGCCTCTTTTTTTTAATTTATTTTTGTCTGGTTCCAATAGCCCCACAGTAATAGGCATGGCCAGGGAGTAATGCAATAGCTTCCTGCACTGAATCCACAGAAATTTCTCAGGCATGCCACGTGATGCAAAAGTTCTTGAAATATTTTAAAATTGCCTTGCTCAGTGATGCAAAAGTTCTTGAAATATTTTAAAATTACCTTGCTCAACGGGAGTGGAGGGTATTACTGCATTGTCTGGTGAGGAAGAGGAGAGCACTGCTGGGATCAAATGCTATTCTGACTCCCGTAGCTATTCTTCCTCAGTTTCCTGTCCTGGTGAGCAAGGCCAGCCTGTGACAGCTGCCCCTCTTGAGTGATGCTACAAAGTTTGTTAGGGGAAGGAGACCTCATTCTGGGAAGGGGTCATCAGTAAAGGCAGGCCTCCTGTATGGTTGTATACCCCAACAGGCCAAGACTGCATATTGTAGGAATAAGGGCCTGTGGGCTGAGGGTGTGGATACCACGGTGAGTGCTCTAGCATGGGTCTATGTTTACAGTGGTGGCTCCTGGTTTCTCTGTCAAATAGTAGGAGTCATATGAGTGGGAACTAAGTGAATGGGAGATGGGATACCTGCCTA
This sequence comes from Eretmochelys imbricata, assembly GCF_965152235.1. Classification (NCBI taxonomy): domain Eukaryota; kingdom Metazoa; phylum Chordata; order Testudines; family Cheloniidae; genus Eretmochelys; species Eretmochelys imbricata. The sequence goes on along the minus strand of NC_135572.1, from coordinate 342,141,408 downwards.
CTGTGCCCTGGAAAGGAGGAAGAAAATAAGTATGGCTCCTCTACTGGAAGGGCTAGCCCATCTAGCATTCTAATTGAACTTGCATTACCCCTCTTTCTCCCTCCCTCCCTCCCTCCTCCCCCCCCCAACAGAGCTGACTGGTACTGTAGCAAAACTGGTAGTTGGTACTAAAGGTTGGTACCTAAAAGGTGCTGTAATAGCTCAAGAGAGTAATGGTGACTGAGACTATGTGGTCACCACAAAGTCACTTGGCACCAAAAAGAACTTTGGTCTCTGGCAAGCATCTGTGCTGCATAGATCAGCACAATAGTCACAGGTTCCAGGGTCATCAGCACTGTGCCAAAACCTATATGGGGGGTGAAGTGTGGGCTGCTGTCTGAGATGGTACTGAAGATGCCCAGTGACCAATTTTTCCCCGTTTGAACTATGAACTATCCTTTCGCGAAATGGCCTAAGAAGACCATGACCCATTTTACTAGGTTGCAGGCAGGGTAACTTAGGTCTGTGCTCTCTAGGAATGATGTTCCTTTCTACCCCTTGCAGAGAAGTGGGTGGAAGACTCCTTTGATACTGCTGAAGATTTATAGCCAGTGCCGGTCTTACGGGTGGGCGATGTGGGTGACCACCCAGGGTGCTATGATCAGGGGGGTGCTGCGGTCAAGAGCAGCATTTCTCAAACTGGAGGTCCCAACCCAAAAGGGGGTTGCAAGGCTATCGTGGGGGGCAGGGGGTCACAAGGGTGGCAGGCAGTGGCCAGGTGCCCAGCTCTGAAGGCTGGACTGCTGCTAGTAGCATCGTACAAGTAAGGGTGGCATGGTATAGCAAAGAAAGGGCACCAAAATACAAGTTTCCCCAGGGCACCATTTTCCCTAAGGCCAGCCTGCTGCAGCCAGGAAGCCATGGTAATGGGGATGATCACGTAGTGTGCAGCTATACACAATCCATCCAATGCAGTCATTGCGAGGGGGAAGAGATGAAGAATTCCAGTCAAATGGAGAGCTTGTAATAGGGCAGAGAAGGAGAGGCTGCCTCCAAGGTAATCATGAGACCCAGATACTTTGGGCCTCTGTCGTTAATAACCAGCATATTGAATTTCAGACAGAAGTCAAGGGGTGAGGTTTTCAAATGGCCTTTAAAATTAGCCTCAAGTAGAGTATGTTGTATTAATCTAGTACTGAGTTAACATAGGTGTGGTTCAATTCCTGGTTCTACTATAGACTTTCTGTATGACCTGAGGTCACCTAAACTCTGTGTCTCAATTCCCCATCTATCCCATGGGGATAATACTTCTTCCTTTGCCCGTCTTGTCTACTGAGACTGTAAACTCTTCACAGCAGTGATGGTCTCTTAGTGTGTTTGTACAGGGCCTAGCACAGGGGTTCTCAAACCAGGGGTTGTGATCCCTCAGGGGGTCATGAGGTTATTCCATGGGGGCCATGAGCTGTCAGTCTCCATGCCCAAACCCCGCTTCATGTCCAGAATTTATAACAGTGTTATAAATTAAAAACATATTTTTTTTATCTTTAAGGGGGGTCACACTCAGGCTTCCTGCATGAAAAGGGTCACCAGTGCAAAAGTTTGAGAATCCCTAGGCACAATAGGTGATATTGTAATACAAGTAGCAAATAAATGAAACTTTGCTGGATGAATACTTTTATCTTTACCATGCATAATTACTCTATTTGTTCTAATATTTAATTGCTATTTTGTTTATTATATTTGCATTGAAGACAACAAATATCTTAGTTCTTGTCCTTAGCCAGTATATCCACAAACTACTGATCGTTCCATTTGTAGGGATAATAAATACTATTTATTTTGCACATGGAAGACCAGTTTAAAGGATGTCAGATTACAAGGACAGTGCAGGAAAAAAAGCATGAGATTTTTCACTCTATAACTTCATGGGAACAACGGAGACCAGTGAACAGTTTCTGTTCGTCTGATCATATATTTGACTCATAATTCGGGTGATTGGAGCTTTGGACACAACTACAACTTAAGCAGTAACAGCACATATTTTGCACAATATCTCATGGAGACCTTATGAAAACTGAAATCAGTAACTAGTGCACCCCATCACAGCTCACCAGTGTTGGCGAGTTGTTAGCTTTCATGCATATTTGCCAAAATTAGATAATTAACACTATTGTAATGCCTTTCAGAGGTCATTTATCCCTCTAGTTTGATTTCTGTCTAATTTGATTTCTGTTTGATTTGATTACTAGGCATACCTCTGTAGAAAACAAGCCATCCCAGTTTGCCAAGCATCTCTATAATAGGAAAAAAGAAAAGGAGTACTTGTGGCACCTTAGAGACTAACCAATTTATTTGAGCATGAGCTTTCGTGCATCCGATGAAGTGAGCTGTAGCTCACGAAAGCTTATGCTCAAATAAATTGGTTAGTCTCTAAGGTGCCACAAGTACTCCTTTTCTTTTTGCGAATACAGACTAACACGGCTGTTACTCTGAAATCTATAATAGGAATTAGTCTTGTACACACTACAGTGCAGGAACCACTGGTACAGAGAAGAATAAAATCCAGTAAAAGCACTTCAAAAATGCTGTGTAATTCACTTTTTCTTTACAATCTCAGCATGAATATTTGTATATGCTTGATGCAATAATTACTGACACAATGCTACTCTTCCCGTCCTTATTATCCAGCAGGATGGCCAGGGGTTTACCTAATTAAACAGACTAGAAATCCCATTAAATGGACTGCATGAAATGGTTTCTCACGGGGTCTCTCAATTACATGGACATCCCCATTGTCCAGCTCCTGATTAGTGCTACCAGCAGTTTTTAAATAGTAAATATAACACGGCTACCACTCTGAAACCTATTTTGACACAAGCACTCAAGCATCTCGTTTAACTATTTGACTTACTCCTATGTATATACTGAGTGTGACCATTTTCTATCATATGAAGGACATCCTATCACCTCCATAGCAGTATACATGGTAAACTACTGATCTGCCTGAAGCATGAAAGGAAAATATTGTTTAACATTTTGGTGATGAAAAATGAGATTTTTCAATATGACATATAAGTACCAATAACAAAGCATGCTTACATCCAGCTGATCACTTTAGTACACAGGTGGTTCTATGGGCTGCATACCCGAGGTCAGAATCAGACTTCTGGTTTTATCAAGGACTGAGGCCTAGTAGTTCAGAAAGAAGTATTGCTAGCTCTCAGTGAGGAAAACTCAAACCAAAATGTATTCTTCTTCTCCCCCGGCCCCATCCCCATTTCTAGCAGCTAAAGCTAAAACATTGGGTTTTGATGCTTTGAAACCAAAAGATATGACGAAAACAAGAATATTGTGGGGGTGGATAAAGAGAAGAGACAGTCCCACACACAACGATCTGTCTGGGAAGATGAATGAGACTTCAAGCAAAAACAGCATTGTTAGCATGACCCTGGTGTTAGGTGTGGAAGGCAAATGCATTTGGTGATGAATCACTGTGTGACAAAAGGATGCATCTTATAATAACAGCAAAAAACAGTATTACATTCTCTTTGCTAGATGCTTGTCTTTCATCTCATCCACTTGCCATCTTGAAAGCTTGTTCCTTCCAGCAACAGAATTTGGTCCTATAAAAGATATTACTTCACCAACCTTGTCTTTTGTTATTTGACCTCTCAATTACATTTAATTTAACAGTTCTGTTGTTTCCACGGCCCTTTTTCAGTCTCAACATTTGAAATGTGGATACCCTACTTCTGTAGAAAGTTTAGATTACCAACTGTTTTTGGTGAGGATTCTTTTTCACTGCATTTCCATGGAAGCTCTTCTCTACAACATAACTTTGTCTAATCATCAGCCTCCCTGAAAAGATTAATCATTATATCTACTTGGCTTTCAGGGATGTCTACACTGTAGTAAAAAGACCCCAAAGCACTGAGTCTCAGAGCCTGGGTCAGTTGACTGGGGCTCACAGGGTGTGGAGCTAAAAAAGTGCAGTGTGGACTTCTGGCTTGGGTTGGAGCCTGGGCTGTGGGACCCATCCCATCACAAGGTTTCAGAGCTCCATCTACACCCCAAGCCTGAATATCTACACTGCAGATTCAGAGCCTTGTGAGCCCAAGTAATACAGTCACAGAAATGTAGGGTTGGAAAAGACCTTGAAGTCATCAAGTCCAGCCCCTTGTGTTGTAGCATAACCAAATAAACCTAGATCTTCCCTGACAGATGTGTATCCAACTTGTTTTTAAAAGCTTCCAATGAGGGGACTCCGCAACCTCCCTTGGAAACCTATTCCAGAGTTTAACTACTCTTATAGTTAGAAAGTTTTTCCTAATATCTAATCTAAATCTCCCTTGCCACAGATTAAGCCCATTATTTCTTGTCAGGGCTTCAGTGGACATGGAGAACAATTGGTCACTGTCCCTTTATAACAGCCCGTAGCCTATTGAAGACTGTTATCATAGCCCTTCAGTCTTCTTTTCTCAAGATTAACAGTCCCAGTTTTTTCAATCTTTCCACATAGTAAAGTTTTCCAAACCTTTCATCATTTTGTTGCTCTTCTCTGGACACTGTATAATTTGTCCACATCTTTCCTAAATTGTGGTGCCCAGAACTGGACACAGTACTCCAGCTGGGGTCTCACCAGGGCTGAGTAGAGTGGGATGATAACTTCCTGTGGCTTATGTACAACACTCCTGTTAATACACCCCGGAATCATATTAGCCTTTTTTGCAGCTGCCTGATATTGATGACTCATCCCATTTGTGGTCCCCAGCTCCTTTTTAGCAGCACTACCACCTAGCCAGGTATTCTCCATTTTGCAGTTGTGCATTTGATTTTTTTTCCTTCCTAAGTGATGTATTTGTCTTTATTGCATTTCTTTTTGTTGAGTTCAGATCAATTCTCCAATCTGTCAAGATCATTTTTTTTAATTTTAAACCTGTTCTCCAAAGTGCTTGCTCCCCTCCCAGCTTGATGCCATCTGAAAATTTTATAAGTACACTCTCTACTCCATTATCCAAGTCATGAATGAAAATATTGAATAGTACCACACCTGGGACTGACCCCTGTGGGATCCCCACTAGATACACTATCCCAATTTGACAGCCAACCACTGACCACTACTCTTTGAGTATGGTCTTTCAACCAGTTGTGTAACAACCTTATAGTAATTTCATCTAGAGCATACTTTCACATTTGTTTATGAGAATGTCATGAGGAATTGTGTCATAGGCCTCACTAAATTCAAGGTATATTATGTCTCCTGCTTCCCCCTATCCACTAGGTACAGTGCTTGATTTGTAAAGAAAGAGGTATCAAGGCTCAAGAAATTGTTTCATAACTGACACGGCAAGCCCAGAGGTGCTGGGGCTATGAACTGTTAAGCCTAGAAGTGCTGGGGCTCAACCCTGGCAAGCCCCAGCACAAACTAAGCACGGACTAGGTCAGTGACCCTATCAAATTAGGGAATTCAATTGCTTTGGCATGATTTGTTCTTGACCAGTCCATGCCGACTGTTCCTTATAGCACTATTATCCTCCAGGTGCTCCAAATTGATTGTTTAATAATTTGCTCCAGTATCTTTCCAGGCTGATTGAAGTTAGGCTGATTGTCTACAGTTCCCTGGGGTCAAAATAGCGAAAGGCCAAATTAAAAATATTTATATAAGGTAGATATTTTCAAGTCAGCAGAACCTGATAAAGTTCATCCTAGGGTACTTAAGGAACTAGCTGAAGCAATCTCAGAACCGTTAGCAATCATCTTTGAGAACTCTTGGAGGACGAGAGAGGTCCCAGAAGATTGGAGAAGGGCATACACAGTACCTATAGACTTTCATTTACCCTCAATTGTCAATATTAATTGTGTCATTAACCTTTTTAGTGAAGACTGAAGCAAAACAGGCATAAGCATGTCAGCTTTCTTGATGTCATCAGTTATTAGCTCTCCTTCCCCACTAAGTAGAGGACCTGCACTTTCCATCATCCTTCTTTTCTACCTAATGCATTTAAAGAATCTCTTCTAATTATCTTTGATGTCTTTTGCCAGGTATAATGCATTCTGTGCCTTAGTCTTTCTGGTTTTGTCCCTACATACTTGTGCTGTTCTTTTGTTCTCCTCCCTATAAATTTGACCATGTTTCCACTTTTTGGAGGATTCCTTTTTGATTTTAAGGTCACTAAAGAGCTCCTGATGTAGTCATATTGGCCTCTTACTATTCTTCCTGTATTTCCTTTGCACTGGAACAGTTTGCAGTTGTGCCTTGAATATTGTCTCCTTCAGGAACTGCCAGTTCTCCTGAACTCAGTCAGCTGACCCAGGCTAGTCGTGGCCATGCCACTGATCTTTTATCACAGTGTAGTCATACTCTCAGAAAGACCTGCCTCAAGTTTGTTCTAAATGGTGGTCTTATTTATCTTAGCGACAGTTAGAATAAAATGATGCAGATAGGTCTCAAGTACATCCTGCACTGTACATGTAGGATGTGAGCCTGAAATCCAGCCTAGTTCCTTGCATTGTTATATTAATAACAGTCAATATGAATAATGAATTGCATTGTGTGTGTGGAGGGAGCCTATTTAAACGTGTAACTAAATACATTTTCTGTGGTAAGGTACTTATCATAATTACTGACTTCTCATAAAGCCTGATCCTGCTTCACTGAAGTCAATCAAAGCTTTGCTATTAACTTGAATGAGAGTATGACCAGGGCCTTTGGGTGGCATTCAGACACACAACACAAAATATAGGCTTTTTGTGGGACATTGGGAGGTTGCAATCCATCACCCACAACTCAGAGGCACACCACAGAGCAGCAACCTATTCCCACCTATTCCATCCTATGGGCCAGAAGAATGATTGCAGTCCCTCTGTAACCCCAGTGCAAGAATTCTAGGCTCTGGTGTCCATATACATGCAAACACAGTAATTCCTCTCCTAGTCTGCCTTTAGCAATGCCTGTTTACGCTTAACTCTGTTTGGGACTATCAGACCCCTCTTCCTCCTTTGGATGAACAATTTACAGCATACAATTTACAGCATGAGGGGCCTTATGCAAACTCTCCACATCTGGGTAATATCAGCCTTAGGAACTGTGATCTATGGTTCACTAAAACTGTAGAAGTATTGTGCAGGCATGGAGGGGATATTACGGGATATGCCTGGGGTAAGGACAATCTATGTGAGAGAGGATAGTCTCTGACTCTACTTCTCCATATTTGTGCAGGCTGTTCTTGCTATCCCTGGAAGTGTTAATCTGCATGGATCTTTGGCCAAGATACAGATCTGTATTACTAGGCTTTTACTATTGTCTGCAACTAAAAGCTGATCATGGCCTGAATTATGGCTCAAAGTCTTGGTTGCAGTGATGGTAGCATGGACTGGTTACAATACACTTGGTATTTACAGTTTCTTCTGTACAATTTTATTCATCAAAGGGCTTGTTAATTAAATTAAACCAATGTAAGAACCAGGTCAATATATTCTGAACAACAACAACAAAAAGCCACTACAGTTAGGTTACTGAACAGCTCAGTTTTGCTCATTGCATGCTATTGATTTTTTGGCAGAGAGAAAGAAAAGAACAGATGGTAAAAGAAATAAATTAAGCTGCTGGTGATGGAATACAATATCACACTGAATTATAAAGAATGATGATCTCCAATCCCTTTAAATAGGCATTTGCATACAGTACAAGAAGCTTGTATTGTACAAGCCCTTAGCTGATTGTTTCAGAACCTCACAATAAATGGCTTATTTTCCAGTCACTGGAAATTTTGCATTTAATTTTATTCCCAAACCAAAATCAGAATGCTAATCCAAGGCAATTTGCAGGGGGTGAGATGGGTGCATTGTGCAGTGGTCTCATCAAAAGCTTTTAGCATGTTAAAAAAAAACACACCCAAAACCTCACTGTATTTCTTTACTGATAGCTTCATCAGTGAAAAGCCCAGGTATATTGTAAAGTGGAGAGCTGAGTTATTAAAAAACATGGATTGAAATTTTTAATAAAGGTTTTTATATTATTCCTTGTCCATAGCCTGAAGAACTTGTAATAAATTTAATAAAACCCAGTCCATTTTGGAAAGAAATGTAAAAGATGCTAATGAAGGCAAGGGGCCAGTGTAATTCTATACAGGCTGCAGAACAGACTTAAATTCCACATGTAGGATTGCAGCAAATTAAAAAAAAAAAAAGGGTGGCGGGGGGCAAACTCAGCCCTAGTGTGCCTGAAACGCCATTCATCCTCTTCCTCCAGATCTCAGTTTGATCCTTCAGTACGAACACAATTCTTTTAAATGTGATTTAATCAGCATTTGGAATTGTACAGAGAAGAAGGGTGCACTTAGATACCAAGAGCTAGGTGTCTTATAACATATGATAGATTGTTTTTACATATGGTATAAGATTATTATTTTTTTTTTTGTATAAGACACAAGTTACTGACCACGGTTTAATGTCCCTTGAAACCAGAACATCACATAGGAAACAAAAGACATGTAGTTTATTTGAATGAAAGTGCTTAAACAGAATTTTCACTTGCTCCTCAGTGAAAATACACCACGGCTGTTTTAATCTATTATGCTATAATTTCTTATTAATAATATGATGTAGGTACTTTTCTTCTTTCAATTTCAAAGCACTTTACAAAGGTGATTAAGTATTAAAATCTCCACTGTAGAGATGGGGTATGAATATGTTCAGTAATCTGCACAAGGCCACAGAATAAGTCAGTGGCAAAACTGGATTGAACCCATCTTTTCTGAAAGCCAGTTCTATATGTTATTTAGAGATGGGTGAACTTTAAAAAGTACAACATTTGGTGTTGATTTGGAGAAGTACCCAAAACAATGAAATCCTTGCACCATTTAAGTCAATGACAACCATCCAATTGACATAAATGGAGCCAGGATTCCACCCTGAATATTTAGCTTATCTGAGATATCGGTACCCCAATGCCTTGGGTCTGCAAAAGTAGCCTGAAAATCTTATACGCATCAGATGAAGAGACATCTAGTTCTTCTTGCTTCTAGTTAATTAATAAATACTGCAAGAATAGCTTACCTTGTGGGCAGTTTTATTTCCAGTCCCTGAAGAAAGACAGAGGGACACAAAAGTGAAATATAATTTAGAGCAGTGGTTCTCAAACTAGGGCCGCCACTAGTTCAGGGAAAGCCCCTGGCGGGCCGGGCCAGTTGGTTTACCTGCCGCATCTGCAAGTTCGGCCGATCATGGCTCCCACTGGCTGCGGTTTGCCACTCCAGGCCAATGGGGGCTGCGGGAAGTGGTGTGGGCCAAGGGATGTGCTGGCCACCCCTCCTGAAGCCCCCATTGGCCTGGAGTGGCGAACCGCAGCCAGTGGGAGCCGCGATTAGCCGAACCTGTGGACGTGGCAGGTAAACAAATCAGCCCGGCCCGCCGGGGCTTTCCCTGAACAAGCGGCAGCCCTAGTTTGAGAACCACCGATTTAGAGGGAATGTTAGTCAGAATATTTTCACAACACAAAAGATTTGACATAACGTTCTGGTAATGGTTCAAGCTTTTTTTTCTGTTATCCAAGCCAGTTCATCTCTCCTTAGTCTCTAGAAGATATCTCTACTCATAACATCCATGATTTGGCTCTAATTCACCTTATGTCATAAATCAGAAAGTACAGTAAATATCTCAAAACTTGACTGAATGTGATCACATGAGCCCAGTGAGATTTCAAAACAACATATAGAATTTACCAAGGGTGGGCAGACCACAAAACACGTATAGCAGGAATTGGCCAGCTTGTTTTGACTTGGCATCAATGCTTAGATTCAAGGGGCATGATTCTCCAGAGTGCTAAACACCCAGAGTTCCCATGGATTTCAGCTGGGGTTGAGCACCTTCAACTCCTCTGAAAAATCAGACCCAAAGACAAGAGGTGCCTCAGAAATACCAAACACAAGATTAGACTGATTAGATAGACATAGGGAACATTTGGTATCGATTATTCACTGGTTCTAAAGTTAGTTATCACTTCATCCTGGTTCTGCTTAGGAGAAACTATCAAAAAAGTGGCAGTGGTGGGATGGAGGAAAATAAAAATCCAATGAAAATGGCAACAGAACCATGGAGCTCACATCTTAACAAGGTCTGGTAAATCCTACCCAACATTCATCGAAGCTGTCAGACCACAGTTTGCACAGGGGTGGGGAGAACATATGCTTCACTCTATCACAGGGTGTAGCAATGACTGCTTTATCATATCATATCACAGTATGCCAACATTTTTTATGTCTGACTTAGAACAACGCTTCCTTAGCTCTCATCCCCTAACACCCCTACTCTACTTGCGCTACATTGATGACATCTTCATCATCTGGACTCATGGAAAAGAAGCCCTTGAGGAATTCCAACTTGATTTCAACAATTTCCATCCCACCATCAACCTCAGCCTGGATCAGTCCACACAAGAGATCCACTTCCTGCACACTACAGTGCTAATAAGCAATGATCACATAACCACCACCCTATACCAGAAACCTACTGACCGCTATTCCTACCTACATGCCTCCAGCTTTCATCCAGACCACACCACACGATCCATTGCCCACAGACAAGCTCTATGATACAACCACATTTGCTCCAACCCCTCAGACAGAGACAAACACCTACAAGATCTCTATCAAGCGTTCTTACAACTACAATACCCACCTGCTGAAGTGAAGAAACAGATTGACAGAGCCAGAAGAGTACCCAGAAGTTACCTACTACAGGACAGGCCCAACAAAGAAAATAACAGAACGCCACTAGCCATCACCTTCAGTCATCACTAAAACTTCTCCAACTCATCATCAAGGATCTACAATCTATCCTGAAGGATGACCCATCACTCTCACAGATCTTGGAAGACAGGTCAGTCCTTGTTTACAGACAGTGCCCCCAACCTGAAGCAAATACTCCCCAGCAACCACACACCACACAACAAAAACACTAACCCAGGAACCTACCCTTGCAACAAAGCTGGTTGCCAACTATGTCCACATATCTATTCAGGGGACACCATCAAAGGGCCTAATCACATCAGCCATACTATCAGAGGCTCATTCACCTGCACATCTACCAATGTGATATATGCCATCATGTGCCAGCAATGCCCCTCTGCCATGTACATTGGCCAAACTGGACAGTCTCTACATAAAAGAATAAATGGACACAAATCAGACATCAAGAATTATAACATTCAAAAACCAGTCGGAGGACACTTCAATCTCTCTGGTCACTCCATTACAGACCTAAAAGTGGCAATTCTTCAACATAAAAACTTCAGAAACAGACTCCAACAAGACACTGCTGAATTGTAATTAATTTGCAAACTGAACACCATTAAATTGGGCTTGAATAAAGACTGGGAGTGGATGTGTCAGTACACAAAGTAAAACTACTTCCCCATGTTTATTCCTCCCCCCCCCACCTTTCCTCACACGTTCTTGTCAACTGCTGGAAATGGCCCACCTTGAATATCACTACAAAAGGTTTTTTTTCTCTCGTGCTGGTAATAGCTCACCTTACCTGATCTCTCTCCTTACAGTGTATATGGTAACACCCATTGTTTCATGTTCTCTGTGTATATAAAATCTCCCCACTGTATTTTCCACTGCATGCATCTGATGAAGTGAGCTGTAGCTCATGAAAGCTTATGCTGAAATAACTTTGTTAGTCTCTAAGGTGCCACAAGTTCTCCTTTTCTTTTTGCTTTATCATGGCACTTGGCACCATTCTGTCTGCCCCTCTGCTATCTACACATCCTGACTTAAGCATATCCCAGCACCCCCACACTCAGACTCTTCTGCAACAGTACCTAGAAACACTCCTCTGCTGCTGCTAGGTTTCAGACAGCCCACAGAACACTGTGGCAGAGTTTCAATTTTCTGCTTTCCATTGCATTCACTCTCAATTGCATTCACTCTCATTCCTGGTTTGTAAAATACAATGTGCTGATGTTCTCTTAGACTTAGCAACATGGAATTCAGGGCTCCTTTTCTAAATAAAAACAAACCAAAAAACCTAATTGATCACACACTATTGACTGAAAATTTTTTACTTTAATTGTCTTCACTTTGCTGTTAACCTCAGATGTAACTGTTAAAGTGTCTTGTGAAGCTAATATTTACACTCTCAAAAATGCTTCCTGTAAAAGCTGAAAAATTATCAATATTTATTTGCTTAGTCCCCAAAGTGTGCTAGGTCTCTGCATTCTTGATATCCTAAGTTCCCCGGGGGTGGTGCAACTCCTCACTCCACTAATATTCTGTGCTGTGCCAAAATGATACAGTCAAGCCCTATTGCGTATGTCCATACCATGTCTCTTAAGGCCTTGATTCAGCCAGGCACTTAAATATATGTTTAACTGTAAGCACATGCTTACAACTCATTGAAGTCAATGGGATTTAAGCACATAGACCATGATTCAGCCAAGCCTGATCAAGCTTTTCAGAGTAGGGGCTATGTGTTTGTATAGGGTCTAGCACAAAGGGCTAGCAATTCCTCAAGGAGACAATTGGAATAAGGACCTCTAGATTCTGTAATACAAATAATAATGCAAATGGACAACAATAAAAGAAACATGACAAAAGAAATAATTAAAAACAAGCTGAAATGTATCTTCATTGCCCTGAAGTCTGAGAGTTACCTTTTCATAATAACCTGCTTCTGTTTGTGATATTATCTTTCTGCTGGAGAGAACTCCAAAATATTACCTTGACAACCAATAAATACATTAATCCATGTGAGATTTTTCCTCTGAAATACTTTCTATATTGGAAGTGTTATGTAGGAGGTAAAATTCAGCTGGAACTGGAAGGGTTGTATTGAAGATGTTCTCAGTCTTTTCCCTGAATTTTGCAGCACGAGCAAATTGTGAACTCTCATGCATATACAACAAAATTCACCGTTGCATTAAATGGGTACAGCTTCTGTGCCCATTTGCACCAATGAGAATTTGGCCCAGAGTTTCATCTGTCCTTTGGCATACTATAGCACCATATCGAGAAGTTAGCCCAACATTTAAAAAGGCTTGTGCAAAGGCCTTGTGTGCAGCAATGTGTACTTTGTTATTTTTACACTATTGGTCCTGATTCTCAACAGCCTTATAAATTTAAACCACACAATTCACAAAGAAAGCACAAATTCAACAATTAAATTAAAATACATCTTATCTAGAAAACACCTGTGCAAAAGTTGGGCATTGAGAAGATTTGAGCTCTAACAACCCATTGGGAACAGCAAATTCCAGATCAGATGACCCTCCATTGGAAAGGTTCTGACAGCAAGTCAGACAAAAAAATATTGTGACACTTAGCTTCATCACCCCATTTGACCTCAGTTGTTGTGGCTGAGCTTGGATAGAGAATTGGTCCCTAAATTAGTTATACCCAAAGTCATATAGTGAGTGATTGATGTCCTGATTCAAAATCCATTGAAGTCAGCAGAAAGACTCTCACTGGATTAAATGGGATTTGGATGAGCTCATTACAGACCATTACCAATGACTTGAATAACCCAGAAGCTAGTAGGGACCCAGTGCAGTAGCAAGCAGGACATCAGATTCCACAGGCACCATCTGTTATGAGAATAATCCAAAACTCATTGAAGTCAATGCGTGGCTTTCCATAGACTTTGGATAAGAGTGCAGAACAGTAACCCAATATGGAGGTGACAAAGGTTAGAATGACTACAGCAAGGTCCACATCCAGGTTTTGTTGTGCTAAGCACAGTTGAAAATAGCTACATACATTATATTTTATCCATAAGGGCAAACACTTTTGAGCATTTGTCCATGTGAAATAACCCATTGCTTGGGTCTCCTAAGACATGAAGTGAACCATAATGTGTGTTATTTCAAAATAACACATAGCTTGTCACTTAATATTATGTACTATGCTGCATTTGAATAAAGCAACAATGGAAATGAATACTTAAATCAAGGAAAGAGCAATTCAAGTGAAGGAGTAATTATCCTTTTGTAGTCTTTAGGGAAAATAAAGGAAACCTTTTGTAAATATGGACCTCTGTGCCAGATTTAACTCCTGAATAAGGTTAAACCCTTTGGAACAAGTGGATGCCTTTTCTCTAACACTTATACACAGCATGGGATTAACTTTTCAGAAATGTTTTCCATGCCTAGTAACACTCATCATAGTCAGGTATGCCAGAACCTAGGGGATTACACAGCTTGTTTTGGAAAACAGTCATTCTTCTTTTATGACATCTTGAAGTCCCCTTGGTAATCTGCAGTGTTCCAGTCTACCGACACTGCTAAACACACCTGAATTCATAGATTACAAAAAAGAGGGAATGTAAAACATGTCTACAGACAAAGATTTTCAAGTTAAACATAATACAAATGATACCACTATTGCTTCAGAGTAACATATGGTAATGAGGAACTGTGTACTTTTCACACTGACTTTATTAAATAGAACCAGCAAAACTGTTGTAGCCGTCTCTGTACACAGAATCCTATATAACATCCAGTATCCACTTGAATTTGCAAAATTAGTCTGGAGCTTTATCCCAACTGAAATGCTCACAAGATTTTTTTTTTTATAGTTTATGCTTCTTGTCTCTACAGAAATATAGCAAGAATATTAATAATACCAGATTTAATCTGGGCCCAAACTTTATTTGGGAAATTTTGGGCCCAGATTAAATCTGGTATTATTAATATATATAATTTGTATTATGGGATTAAATCTGGTATTATGAATATATATAATTTGTATATTTGGTTTTAGCGGCCCAACTGAGGTCAATACCTCATTGTGTTAGATGCTGTACAAACACATAATAAGAGTTCCTTCCCCAAAAAGCATACACAGACAAGGCAAAAAAAGTATGGGAGAAACAGATGGGAAACTCAGTCACAGAGAGAGTACCTGAAATCACACAGAAAGTCACAAGAGCCTAGAATTTAACCAAGATCTCCTAAACCTCAATCCAGTACCTTAACCATAGAAGCAGTCTGCTTGAGATTGTAAATTTGTGTGAAAATGAAAATAAAAATGACAAAAAACCCAAAATAAACCAAACCTTATACATTTAAATCTTTCAGTGTCTGCAAGGTTTGGTTGTAAAACTAGAGGAGAGATCAAAGTTGAAGTGGGGCCTTATTTTATCTGAAGTATTCACTCATCCCTAGATTCTATCTAGGGGAAAAAAAGCTGACAAATCAAATCATGAAGGCCTCATTTAAATGATACTTCTATAAAATATGAACTATGACTAAATTTACTAACAGTATTTCTTTAAATAATTTACTGCATTTTCTGCTACAGAATCTGACATCAATTTTTAATTATGCCTTTGTTACAATACACATTCAGGACTATATTTGGGCATATATACTAAGGTGTGGCCCTGTGTTACAGGGTGGTTTGGAGATGAACAACCCCAGTGGGAGCTTCATAAACTATCATGGCTTCTGAGGGATAGCTTCATAGTAGAAAGAGCTAGAACTGAGTGAAAATTGGAACTTCTGAACTGTGAGGATGAAATGAGGGTGAAAAATCAAAATAAGAAACTGTTTTCACAGAATGAAAAGTTCCAAAAAAATTAAATTCAGAAATGTCAAAACATTTCCAATCAGTTTGACATTAAACTGCATCTGACTAAGGTGCTTGGTGCCTCATGGGAGTTGTAGTTCAGCTACCTCATGCCTTTGTTCTTCTATGTGGGCCAGGATCCCTGTCCGGACTACATCTTTCATAATGCACTGTGCCTCTCATGACAAAACATGTGGTTCAGTAGAGGAAATTGCTTCATGGGAGATGTACTGTAGCCAAGGAGCCTGGCCAAGAGGAGAGAATGGGGGCATGAAGTGCCCAAGCGACATCTCCCGTCAGTCACAGTGTCACCTTAGGCAGATGCCATTTCATGTCAAAGTAGCTGAAACTGAAATTTTTTTGTTCAGTTCAACAAACCAAAATGTGTCAGTTTGGGTTGAACCCATGGAAAATTTCAATTTTTTGGAAACTACTTTTCTGCTGAAAAATCATTTCTATGGAAAATTCCCAACTGGCCCTGGGGATCAGAAGGCCAGCCCGGATGACAAGTCCTCTATCAAAATGATGCATATAGCATGGATCTCAGCAGTTATGGCAAGTTCAACTCTACCCCAGTGTGGTACAACCCTGACCTACATGTGAGAGGGTAGTTCAGTCTCCCTACCAGTTTCATCCTGCAGTGCTAGTTAGTGACTTTTGTGGTGGTGAATTTAATAAAGCGAACTGGGCAGGAAGCTCATTTTCACATTGGCCATAGAACAATTTTTGGACGATGGTGGCTTTCAGACACTACAGACCCTGACCTCCATTTGACCTGATGGTGAAAGGCTCTATTTACCATTGCCACTCACTTCAGCCATGAGGTCTCCATTCTCTGTACTGAGTTACAGATGGGTAGATTTGCATATGGTAAGCACCCGAGTTTGTATCTATGCCAATAAATATATGCTCAGGGCTACAATACTGTTATGAGTAATATTATTAGTGGAAATAACTCCATCATTTTTAAACGTACTTAAGGATAAAAATCACTTAATTTTTAGTTTGAAAACAGGAGATTTCTGAAAACACTTTTTGATTCTGGTCATCTTGTTCCTCATGGACCAGGGTTGGCCTGACTCTGCATAGGGAAGGAGAAAGTGCACGGAGACTAACTCAGCCCCTTAGTCCTTTGCATAGGGAATGGGCAGAATGAGAGTCCTTGAAGTCAGGGAGCAAAGGGTGCTCCAGGTCCAGAACGCTCTCTCTTCCATACCCAGCAAACTCCGCAGACCAATGTGGAGGGGTCAGATCATGACATTGGGCTTAACAGTGGTACTAGCCTTGCAGACTCTTTGTGCCCCCGATATATAATTGGCATAGAATCAGAGGCCAGTGGGCTGATTTTCAGAGGTTCTGAATATGACACTGCACCCCATATTCATCATAGTAATACTATGATATGATTGTGGAATAATTATGATGCATTTTGTACAAGATAAGTCACGTGGAGGTGTCATTGGAAAAGTTATGATTTGCTGAATATGATTATCCTATTTGTATGCATGTGTCTTTTTTATCTGAGGTTATAAATACTGACAATGTAGCTGTACTTCAAATGTGGTTACACCTGGGTAATGCCCACTAGGCAAGATGCTTTCAGTTTAGATAGCTGGTTGGGAAGGGCCTATTCAGGGTAATGAGCCATCAGGGAAAACAATAGGCCTTTGGGGAAGCTTATCTCTCACCTGGCAAGCCTTCCTAAGAACACTCCAGACAGCCTGTAAGTAATGGCTGATATGACTCTACAAAGATATGTGACCAGGCCACATGATTCTGGACTCCATCTTGGGATGTCAGTATTTTTCCACAAACTGGTCTGGGAACCAAAACAAAGGGTTCCCACCATATGTTAAAGCTATATAAGGCAGGGAGTGAAATCATCCGTTGTTCTTCACTTCCCACACAAGAAGACTCCTAAAAACACCTAAGGAACAAAGACTGAACTGGGGGAAGTGCTTGACCCAGGCTAAAGGGATTTCTAGCCTGTGTATGAAAGACCTGGGGATTCCAAGCTGCAAAGCAAGTGTAGTTTGTGCCTTAAGAATCTGCAGCCTGCTTGTATCATCCATCAGGGTGAGAGACTGTTAATTCAAATCCTGTTTTTCTAGTATGTTAAGCTTAGATTGTGTTTTTGTTTATTTATGAGGTAATCTGCTTTGATCTGTTTGCTATCACTTATAATCACTTAAAATCTATCTTTTGTAGTTAATAAACTTGTTTTTGCTTTATCTGAACCAGTGAGTTTGGAGTGAAGTGTGTGCGAATCTTAGCTCAGAGGGGCTGCTGAATATTCCTCTCCACACTGAGAGGGAGGTGAACTGGATAATAAATTCATATTTCTTGTGATTTGGACCAAGGCAGGATGGTACAGCTCTGAGGTCCTAGGCTGGAAAGCTGGGGGTTATTTTGGCTGGAGCCTCTCTATTGTTGGTTCACACGCAGTGCTGGTCAGAGAGCCTGCATGTAACTGCAGCTGGGTGTGTCCCTACCTGTGTGTATGCTGGTAGAAGTGTAAAATGGGGAGCATGTCTGCAGCTTGTCACAGAAGCAGAGTGTGAAAGGGAGCCTAGGCTGGTGGGTCAGAGGGCTCAGTGTTACCCCAGTTCCAGGTGGTACCCTGGGGGGAACCCATCACACTGAACACCTTCAGTTGCCACTGAACTCAGGCCATTATTCCCTTCTGATTGTGCATGCATAAGTCCCATTAACCTTTGAAAATGCACTCTGGCATATGGAATAATTATTTGTCTATCAGTGCACGTGTAAAGGACAGAGTGGACTTCTTGTCCCTTTATACAGATTTAGGGATGCAGGATTATCACGCTACAAACATCTGTTATGCCATGTGAATATCTACCCACTGAGGCTAACAAATGTACTGGCATTCATTCATTAGAGTGGGAATTAGTTGTGTATACTGAGAAGTAACTAAACTATAGCATTTTATAGGCCCTGGTGATCAGAAACACATGAGTTTGGGTGCAATGTGGTGCTGCAAATAATTGTGTGTGTGCACATACTTTATGTAGGTATTTGCATGCCTGGCCTATGGAAAATCCTTGGGCCTGGAGCATCCAGGGTGCAAAGAATGCTGCAGAGCTGAGACACCACCTGGACAGTGATAGAGACCAATCTGATCTTGAAGGGGGAAAGGCCAGTCTCAAGAGCAGTTATATAGATGCCCAGCAGAAGCAAACATACAATTTATGGAGGCTGGCTTAAGAGTTGTGGAGGGCTAATTTACATGGTCTTCCCTGTTACCATCCTAAGAAACTACATATTGCTCCCACGGAGCAAGTGCAGTCCTCGGTCCCCCATTTTGCACACTGGACCTATCTAGCTCAGCACTGATTGGTCCCATGCAATCATTTTAGGCAGCTGTCTGGTATTTTTATATGTCCCCTAGCTGCCATGAGGGCAGGGACAATAGACCTTGGAGTAGTAATTGGGATTCCTGACATACGTGGATGCTTAGTGCACTAACAGCAGCATCTGTGCACATCCACCACACACAGAATACAGTTTTGCCCTTTGAACACGAAAACTCACCCTTCCCTGACACCACACTGGGCTTGGGATGCATCCCTTCCAATACATCCTAGTCCTGGCATGAGATATCTATTAGAGAGTTACTCTGTAGTTTGCTGTCAGATTCCTAAAACCGTTTAAGTAATAGCACAAATCAGTTGAACGGCTATGAACTCTTAGGGCAGGGAAACAGCCAAGTGAAAAAATTAGCATCAAAACTGCATGAGACATCAGAGGTGGTATAAATGTGTTTCCTATTGGGGTTTATGCCACAAATGGTTTCCACTCCGATGTTTAATAAAAAACATTCCTTTTGTTTCCTTCTTTGAATGTATACCTATCATAGAATGTGAAATCTTTTATTGCCTGTCCATCCTATATTGCATGAGAGATTTGCTGCATTTGATTCACATATGAAATAGGACACAATAAATTTTCAGATAATAGATATGTCTCCACAAGTGGCTACCCATCTGCAAAATGAGATCTCTCTTGCTGTTTTGCATTGAGGAACTATTGACAAGATGCCTGGAGTGAATGAGCACATGGCCCTATGCTCGCTGTCCCATTTTGTCAAGCTGATATTTGAAAAGAAAGAGGAATTTCCTTGCTTGCCTGCTTGCTTTCTAGTTTTTGCTACTCTTTGGAGCCTCCAGGAAGCCAACTCTGAAGGGCTCCTGCTGGGGAGAGAGTTCCTGGGCTGCTCTCTGATGAGCTCATCTGAGGAACCGGCAGTAACAACTTTCAGTCAAAGAAAGTAAATTGTGCTGCCTGGAGCCCTAAACTTTGGTAACTAACGCTGCAACAGTGGAGAAAAGTTTCCATAGGACGTTGTTCTATTTTGATAGTTAAGAGAATGGTTATTGAAACAGAATAATTGCATAATTGCATTATGGAAACTCTATCCCACTATTACAGTATAGAAAGAATACATATCTGTTTGTGTGTAACCTGGAATACACATTAGACCCAATTCATTCCTGGTATAACTCCACAGATTCTAGATCTGTGAATTGGGCCCAGTGTCTATTCAGTGTTACACACAAACAGATATAAATTTAAATATAAGCCTATTAGTTAACTTGTTAACAAGGGATGGAATGAAAAAGATTGGATAAAATGAGAACTGTTTTAAACCTTCACTCAAAAACTCAATCCAAACCTATTTCGCATTCAAAAACACCTCATTAATTGTTTGCACTGCCGCAGTTCTTCACCAGGGGCTCAACCAGCACCCATTGGAGTCAATGTGTGTCTTTCCCATTACTGTTGTGGTATTTTGAACCACATTGAAATCGGGAAGTAACCAAGATCAAGACAGACTATTCCTGCAAGATGTTCAATGTGATTTCAATTTGGGGATGATGTAAAACTCCACAATTTTGCCTAAATTTTTACTCTAATCTGAACAAAACTGAACAATTTCAGATGCAGTTCTATGAATGGCTTGGTTTTGTTGGATCATTACTTAAAAAGGGAAACTAATTTCTGAGTGCCAGCTTTCTCTCTTTTTATTTAGAACAATCATATTTATAATCACATCAAACACAATTTTACAAAAAAGGCCATTTCATGCAAACACTTACTCATGAGAGTATTGGCTTAATCATGCCTGTAGTTCCATTGCAGTGAAATCAATGGAGCTACTCACATGAGGATGAATTTGAAAGATCAAACCGATTTTTTTTTAAAAAAACTCCTCATAAATATCAAGACAAAACCACATTTCATTACAAGAATATTAGCCTGAGTGAGCAAATCCCATAGCCTTTGAATGAAATTACATTTAACTTTGTCTCAGTGAGTCCTTTACGGAATAATTTAACCAAATCAAATTAGCACACAGAAGCTTTTCTGAGAAGGAAAATGAGTTCTGTAAATGATTATTGAGGTGACATGAGCTATTTACTGAATTATGAAGCTTGCATGAAATACGTCATGGTATTCTGAGGAAACAGATGGAAACTACAGACTAACACCAGTGAAAATTATTATTACATGGTAAACTCCAGTGGTGGTACCATGTTATCTCATGGTTATGGAGTAGGTACATAACTCATATCACCCCTATAAGTGAACTTTGCATTGGAAACAGTCTCTAGTTTTGATGCCTAAGCAATCAGTTTTTGGAGCTGCTTCAGCTTTGAATGGCTTGGTAAATCTCTCTCTCTCATATATATACATAAATATATATATATCCATGCCAACCAGTTCCAAATCTAAGCAGCAGAGTAGTGCTATAAAACACGTACAAAACCATCTGGCTCAAAGCCTATTCAGATTTTTCTTATATTCTCTGTTCTTTGCTTATCTACTCTAGCTGTTTACCTCTGCTTTTTTTAGAAGCACTTTATCTGAAGGATTGAATTACTTTTAAACCAGAGAATCTTTACACTACATATAGCAAAACAAATTGCTAATATGCAACAAAGGAAAATGTGGATGTAAGGGGTATTAGTGTGATGAGTTATCTGAGTATATAATGGGCCAGATCTCTCAACATCTAGGCAGATCAGCACAGCACCATTTGGCTCACTATGTACATCACACCACAAGGTGCACTTGTTCAACTGTTACACATTGAGTGTCAGATGTTCTGCTGGTGTAACTCTAATGGAGCGACACTAATCTACACCAGTTTAGGATCTAGCCTTAATACTTCTGTTGATTTGTTTTTGTCTTCATTTAGTTTTGGAAACATTTAAAACATGGAGTAGTTCTCACCTCTTCCCATAAAGGGGTAAGTTTAAAGTGACAGAGAAGCTCTGACACTTCATTATAAGGCTTGCTGACTACAAGTGGTCATTATCGTAGGAGATATATAGATCTATAAATACATAGATCTGTAGAGCTGTTAAAGGTATGAAAGTTTCAATATGTCTGAGTTTATATGTTCAGGTGCTAATTTCCAGAATGGTTTGGAATGCAGCAATTCATAGCAGAAGCTGGCAGAAGATAAGGGCAGATCTATCCTTCTATTTCTGAGTGCTGTTCACATGCAAGGTTGAGCTTTTGCAGCTTTTCTAAAAGAGTAGGAGGATAAACCCAGTTGCCTTGGACAATCCCTCTCAGAATACAAAATGTGCTAATGCCCAGATAACCAAAAATACGGCTACTCCCATTGACATCAATGGGCTTTTGATCAGGCTTTTATTGCAACCCTGAATATTAGTCGGATTTTCAGAATGGGAATGTGTAAGAGCACAGTGGATGCAAGATCAGGTTCAATGTAAATACAAATTATTTTGTGCTAGACTGAAATCCCTTACTCGCATTAGTGAACTGCTACTCACACGAGTAGTCCCAATGAGGAAAAAGGGGAATTACTCCAGTTTTCCATTCCGTGGAAAGAGTTCGCAATCTGGTCCTTCTCTGTAGATCCCAGTGTCCAAAAGAGCTAATTGAAGGGCTAAGTTCAGTACCATATTGTGCTTTCGTGCTGAATTATTTTTTAATCATTGCTGTTTTAACCATTCTCCATTCATTATTTTGAAAGAAAAGGTGCCTCAAAACGTAAAGTCTCTCTCTCTCTCTCTTTTCTCTTTTGGTGTGGTTTCAAAGTCTTATAACCAGAAACAAGTACACATTTCCTAACTATACCTTACCTTCTTCTCTTGTAATTTACATACACTGATCACTTCCATATGTCTAATATAAGGTAAAATACTTTGTGTGCATAGCACTAAGGACGAATGTACAGCAAAATAAAACTCAGCTTTTGTCATATTTTTTCATGCTGATAGAAAACACTTTAAAAAGAATTTCAGCTCTCAGAAATTTCCTTTTAAAGGCCTTCTGTGGCAAGTCTTGGCTAGGGAATCATTCTTAACAAATAAAACCTGCAAAAACAACAAGGAGTCCTTGTGGCACCTTAGAGACGAACAAATTTATTTGGGCATAAGCTTTCGTGGGCTAAAACCCACTTCATCAGATGCATGATAACATGATCAGATAACATCCATCTGTTAATATTCATCCCTTCTCGTCAACTGTTGAGAATAAGCCACTTCCTCCTTAATTGAATTGCCCTTTTTAGCACTGACCCCCCCACTTGGTAAGGCAACTCCCATCTTTTCATGTGCTATAATATATACACTGCTTACTGTATTTTTCACTCCATGCATCTGATAAAGTGGGTTTTAGCCCACGAAAGCTTGTGCCCAAATAAATTTGTTAGTCTATAAGGTGCCACAAGGACTCCTCATTGTTTTTGCTGATACAGACTACCACAGCCACTCTGAAATAAAACCCGCGTTGCTCAAACTATCCAATAAAAATTAAAAATAGCAAGTCTCTGATTTCACTCCAATTTATACCAGTGTTACTCCTATATAGTTCTATTGACATTAATGGAGTTGCTCCTGATTTATACTAGGATAACTGAGAGGAGAATCAGATCCCAAGAAACAAAGAAACAAATAAACACTTACGAGGATAAACACTGCTACATTTGAATTGCAAAATGCAAAAATCCCAATGATTTCAATGGAAGTAGGGTTGAATCCTTCATGTGTGTTTCAACTGATTTGTCATTCTGTTTACTAGCTGTGACCATCTGGTTTAGCTTCTATGATGCTTGCATACTCTGCATAGAAACCAGCTAATAAGTAATCCACAGAGCCTAAGAGGAGACTACAGTGACATCTTGTTAGTTTTAGTTCAGAGCAAGAGCTTTTTTTTTAATATAGCAATATTTGTGTTAATTATTGTTCTGATTCAGTGTTTCTTTGTCAGTCTGTCATTCAAGTTGATGTATCGTTATGGAACAAAATGATATTCAGAACAACCCCTCCATCACAAGGGGACAGGAAGTAAGTATAAAAGCAAACGTAAGTCATTTCCTGTGTTAATTCATGAAATGTCATATGGCTGCATTGAAGGCATGTGCAAGATATGAACTGGAACTTATATTTTGAAAGATCAAGGCAATCTCCAGTTTAAGAAACAGGTGCTTCTTTACTTAGTCTAGAAGCTAAGTGTATGAAAACAAGAGAGCTGCAGAATCCCACTTTTGACTTTATCTTGTTAGCTATTCATTGCCATTAGTTTCAAAAATGAACAAACTAAGGCCCTGATCCTGTAAATACTTGTGTAACTTTATAGTCACCAAATACAATAATACCAATAATAAACACTCATTCAGGGCACAGTTCCCGCCACTCCGAACATTTACTGCATATGTTGAGATCAAAATGTACAAGGGTATCTGAAAAAGGTTAGAGAGTTCCTGTCTGCATTAGCTGAAATATCCAAATGATCAGTGAGATATTTCCAGTATGATAGCAACTTAAGTGGTGCCATCTCAGTACTCAGCTGCAATAATGTTACAATAAGCACCTTTTTCAGCTCTTTGTATGATGAGCATAAAAAAAATGACTCCTGGCTGAAATATGAATGTGCAAATTTATAGGACTAGTCTGAGAATAAGATACTATTCAATGTGAGTAAGCGTGGCAAGACTTTTGCTCTAACCAACATCTCCCGACACTAGCGCCACTTTACAGATGATGAAACTGAGGCCCAAAACCAAAAGAAAAAATATGGTTCAGTAGCTAGGGTGTGAGCCGGGGATACTGGAGATGGGTGTTCTCACCCCTGTTTTACCACAGGCTAAATGTGAGACTTGGAGTACGTCACTCAGTTTCCCTATGCCTCAGTTTCCAATCTGTAAAGTGGGGATAATATCACTTCCCTTACACACAGGGGTGTTGTGAGGAAAAAACGTCAAAGACTGGGAGATGTTACTGTAGTGGGGATCAAAGTGCAATAGCTAGAAGACCACACAGTGAGTCAATAGCAGACAAGGATTTTGCACTCAGGAATTCCATGCTCAGGTGAACAGACCACATACCTTTGGACATCATGTGAAAAGCGTTGACAGAACTCTTTAAATATATGAAACAACCAGCATCAAGCTGAAAAGTAACATTAGGTGTTTACGATCATTTTAGTTGTAATGATCTAAGCTGCAGGTAAGGAAAATGTTTTAAAGATATAATACACTTATATTTTAGCTTCATAATGTACTTTCTAAAAGAGACCCTTTTAAAAAAGACCAAAAATATTTTTCTCTTTTTCTTTTCTCCAGAGAGCAAATCCTGTATGCCAGATTTCAGCTAGGAGTCCATTGTGACGACCAGAAGACAAAGACCCCAGGAAAGATGCTATAATAGCAATATTGACAGTTGGGATCTGTACTGGCACAAGCTGCATAGCTATAATGCTGGAAACAATATCCTGCTGATGATTAGGACATTTCGGCCAGTGTGAACAGGAGCTCTTTAAAATCACTTTATGCTCCCCTCCTACATGTTTCTCTTGATGCACATAGACTCTTGGCAGATGGACTCTGGCATTTCTTGGAAGAACAGAAACTCTGGAATTCACTTTTCTGGGAGAAAAGACATTTTTGCAGGTAGTTCAGGAGTTCATTTAATATCTGTTTATGCCATGGAGACTCTTCCAAACAATGATCTTGGTGCTCCCTTTTCACGTCCTCAAGCTGAGGGGAGTAAGAGAGGTCAAAAGAAGGCAGCACGGAAGATAAGACCGTGGCTCATCTCTTCTCTCAAAGTCCTGGTGATGAATACTGTGAGGTCGACAGACGAATTCTTCTATTGACCAAACTACTGCCTCTTGAGGGGGTGGATTTACTACACTAGTGGAAAGATCCCTTCCATTACTTTAGGAAGTGTCTACGGTAAAGCACCACAACAGTGTAGCTGTAGTGCTCATAGTAGAGACATAGCCTCTGTGATCCAGGGGGTTGTACTCCACTTTCCCCAAGCCTGGTCTGGATCTCAAACGTTTGCAGGCTGCACCCGTTTTCAATCTCCCCAGGGCTGTGAACCCTTCCCCTTGGTAGCTAAATGAACCTCACCATGTTATTGGAATCATTTCCCCACATCATGCAGAAGCTTCCATAGAAGCTAGGATGGCACATAGAAGCCAATATGGTCTTTACTTCATTAGAAAATAGCAAAAGAGGACTTTCTTTTTCATGTGCTTGCACAGTAGATACAAAGCAAAGAACTGCACCATTCCTCAGACTGTTCTCTGAAAGATCCAAGTTTGCACAAAAATATTTATAAAGGAAGGGAATGTTATTTGACTGCTCGGTTATACAGTTCCTATAACATTTAGCTGGAGAGATAAGCAAGCAGCCCAACAAATGCCAAACAATTCTGAAGCATTAGAGGAATGGCAAACACTTTTGACTGTTTAGTATTTGGCTATCAAACACCAAAGGATGAAAAACAGAGATGACGCACAGCAGAATGGTGCCCACACATTTCAGAGACCGCTGCAGGTGATTTTAACACATAGAAAACATGTAAATGTCAGGGTGGGAAAAGGATCACTCAAAGTTTTATCATTTGGAATATTCAGAATTAATCTGAAATCAGGGTCTAATTCTGCTCTTATTCCACTAGTGTAAATTTGGAGTGACTCCAATAAAGTCAATGTAACTATACCAAGATAAGTGAGAGGAGAATCAGGTCCAGGATCTGCATATTTCCATAGATTTGCAGAGATGCATATGCATACTTATGTGCAAGCCACATTATATGAAACTGGGTCATGGAAATATTTAAAAACTAAAAGTAATATATGCCATTTCAATTAGAAGACTTAGGTAATTGACACAGGGTAACAAACCTGATTTAGAATCAGCCTATTTAAAGCTATGAAACTATTAAGAAAGGATCTGCAGCCGCAGCCAGTCGCCACCAGTGGGTGTAATTGGGTTTGGAAGAACTTGCTTGTGCTATGAAGGTAGATACAGGAGGGGTGAACCGGAGTAAAGTATTTAAGAAAATGCTGAACTTAATGATACTGTATATTTCCTTTTCTGGGCCAAATTCTGATGTCAGTAACTGCAGTGTAAATCCAGACTAACTCAATTGACTTCAGAAGAGTTACTTGAGATTCAGAAAAGCATTTAATCGCAAACTTAACTTTAATCAGTGGAACTTAACCATGTACTTAAGCACTTTCATGAATAGGGATGCTTTCCCAAATTGGGGCCTTAGACAAGTGTAAATGAGATCAGAATCTGCTCCTATGGAAGTACATGGAAAGTATGTAATGGTACTGTCTTCCTAAGAAGCATGTCATACTCTGGGAGGTAAAAATGCCAGTGCCTTGTGTGTGCCAAACTTGCATAGTATATGGTAACAACTGGGCCAAAAGTTACATTACATACTAAGAAGACTGATGTTAAAAGTTAAGGCAACACTCGCTAGAGGCGACTCAGTGAAAACAAAAACGTGCAACCATTAAAACTGAAAGCAAGTGAAAAAGGTCCACTGCATTGTAACTCTTCATGGCAAGGATTGAGATACCCTCTCCTCTATCTTCATCTGGGCAGCACCTAGCTCATCCTGAGTGCGACTGTACTATAAAGTAATAATAGTAAATAATAAGGATAACAAGAAGAAGATGGCTAAACTTGTAAGTGCTATCGAGAGGCATAACTATAACAAATCCAAGCCCAACTCCAGCTCCATGAGGTTCACCTACTTGAGAGTCAAAGTACAATAACGTTAATGAGAGAGAGAGAGAGAGAGAGAGATGTAACAGGGAGCACTTTCGAGTGGTGAAGGAGCCTACGGCACTTTTAAAAATGTTCGTGGTCTCCGCAGCTGAGGAGAGCTCCCTTCTGGCTCTTTCACTGGCGGGCAATGGGGTTCTGCACTACTCAAAAGACGTAGGAAAAGAAAAGTGAATTTACCATCATGACAGTTATGCTCACCATTCACAGCTGTTACTGGACAAGAAGAGCTAGCCCACATGAAGGCTCCATAGGGCAGGCCCCTGTGACTGCACAGTGTACATGTGCACATTCCAGAAGGGGCTTTAATGCTACAGTAGAAGGAATTTGCTGAATAGCCCACCAGCCACAGCAGAGCACTGAAGGGAACATCCACAAATGACCTTAATTAATAAGCGCACTAAGGCAAATTACAGAGCCTCATCTACAATTCTGACCTCGAGCTGCCACCGTCCACTACGTGCACTAGTTTAAAAATAAGCATGTGGGATCCTGAAAATGATTTTACCCTTTTTAAACTTTGAAACTTGGAAGTAGAATGTCACAGTCCTTGACATCACTTACAGGGATTTGTTTTCATCTCCCTCACTCAGGGACTGCCTCAGGTAGAGATCTTATTTTGCTTCAGATTGAATCGAGGTCAAGTCAGACTCTGGCTGATATGGGAACTATTCAAAACATTGGTTCATCTTTACATGATTATTGCTTCCATTACAATTTTTTCAGGGATGTACATGAGAGCAATAAAGGGTGAGCCTGCAGCCCAGAAAAGACAAATAGAAAGAAGACTCTCTAACACCAACTGCAGAAGAGGTTGCATGTTAAATCATCAGTGATCATTTTAAGGACGTAGTCAAACCAAAACCACAGTGAAGGGAACAGAGTATGGCAATATATTAAATGAAACCTGAAAAACACATCTTCTTTTAGGAAAGTCAAAAATAGGAGTAATTAGTGATTTCCTCTCAGATATAATTCCATGTATTCATATACTATATAGTGTGTAATAATGGATAGGCGTTAGTAGACCATGAACACTGGAATAACCTGTACATGCTAGGTTCCCTATTTTAAACTTTTTTTTTTGGTCATGTGTTGTGGTACCAACATGTACTTAAACATGTCCCAAGCACTCAGAGATGCATCTAAGTCCCAATCCAGCAAAGCACTGAAACGAATACTAGATTTAATCATGATGTGAGTAGTCCCACTGAGTTCAATGGGACCATTGATCTGATTAAATTCTTTGCTGGATCAGGGCTTTAAGTATAATGCAACAAGCAGCAAAGGTAAGCTGCTCCATAGACAAAGAGAAGACCACAGTTTACATTACTATCAACCCAGCACCTTTTATGAACAAAAAACTGTATAGCAGGCCGAGTTACATGGACATAGTAAGCCTTCTAAGAAAGGGAGAATTTTGTAATTCAGAAATCACACTTTTCTTACTAGCATTTAATGGGAAAATTGGGACTATAAAATAAAAATGTAGGGCCAGGTTCTCTTCCTCCTTGTTCTGGTCACTTTGCATCTTTTGTCCTAAATGGCCAGCTGAGAATTCCCCTAAACAGGCAGGTTTCACAGGCAAGATCTCAGCTGACGTAAAGCATTTTAACTAGTCTCTACACCAGCTTCCCCTCTCTCCAGTGTCAGAGTGGGCCTCTGTTCTGTTTTGACAATTCTTATCTGGTATCTGGCCTTCTTGGGGATCATGGTCAACTAACGTTAGTGAAATCAGCACCAAAGCTACTGTAAAATACTCCAAGATCAGGACCAAGGCTACCTGAAAATTTTGTGACTGCATCTAAGTCCTGTACTTCCAACTCCTGTGCCAAATAGATATAGTCATAAAAGGAGCCTAAACTATAGACCTTTTTGCTATTTACTGAGAATGGGGCCTGGAGAATCTTACAAGTCCTTGCCTATGTCCATAAACACTTGTTTTTCCTACCTCCCTGCTCCTCTTTCCAAGTTCTCAGTTCCCTTATCTTCTTCACAATGAGTGTGAAAAGAGGTTTTCAGAGAAGCGGCTATATGCATAAAGTAATTTAATTATAAGACCCTTTAAATGGGTATCTTGAGTTTTGAGACAAACTGTGACATTAAGTGATAAGAGACATGTCTCCAATCAGGCCCTGTATATTATTAATGCTCTTACTAAAATGCTCTCTGATTTTTGTTTTAATTTGTTTTTTGTTTTGGGATTATGTGGCTGGCTGAAGAATTGGGTAGAAAAAAAAACCACCTGCATGTTATCAAGTGCCAGTAGGACAAGTTGATAAGCTACCTTACCAATTAAATATCATACGTAGACTCATGTGTACCCAGGTAGTGCTACTTGTCTATAAAAGAGTGGATGAAATTCTTGCACATTTGTAGATTGATCATACACAGAGTCTGGAGGCAGCTCTTATTTTCATTCCAATTTTAGGCAAAATATCTATTTTTACTATGGCTTGAATGGAAACCAGGGAGTAGTACAACTGAATCTACATGCAATCTTTTTCCAGTTACTTATTCTTAAGTAACGTGCATCCAATTGAGCAACAATTAAAAAAAAAGAATCACACATGTACTTTTACCAAACATACTTAGAGGATTTATAAATTTTCAATAAACAAATGCGATGAGACAGATGGATATGAGAAACTTTGAGTTCACAAGATTTACTCATGACAAAAATCAGAGTTGCCTTGGGAAGAGCTTTGTGAAACAAGGTATTTTAATGAGCATTCTTTTTATTAAAAACAAAAACAAAACTTCTTGTAGCTAGATCTAGCATTTGTTTATACTGTTGGTTCACTGCATAAAAGAAAAAGAGAGAGATGGAACAGATGGAAAATACGGGAAGGAAAGAAAGGAAAAATCCTTGTGGAGCTAAGACTATTTATTGTTTTAAACTTTGCACTCACAACTTCATCACCATCACACAGAGAACTCAATATATAATAGATGCTTTCTGAATAGAACCTACAACCTAATAACACAGTAGAGCTCATTACATTATTCATTGAAACACAAGTCATTGGGATAAAAAGAAACTTTAAGAACATGTTATTTCCTCACCGTTTAACAGTTGTTTTATTAGAGGCTTTCTTTGCATCTTGGAGATTAAATTTTTTTTGTTATTTCACCAGATGCAGCCTTTAAAAGCTACAGAAGGGAGGTGGAGGTGGTGGGGATCAGTTTAACCTGCAATAGTTTTAAGCTAATTTTTTCCCCATATTTAGGACATGATCCAAAGCCCACAAAAGTCAATGAAAAGAATTGGAAAGACATATTGTTTGGGCTAGATTTCTTACTATTTATGGACCTACGTGAAATGTCAGTGTTTGAGATCTGAGTGTTTGAGAAATCCTGACTTCTACTGAAGTCAATGTGAGTTTTGCGAGTATTGACTTCAATAGAGAACGGATGTCATCTCTGTTCACCCCATATTTGCTTCCCCCAGTGAATTGCCCAAATCTGACTGCTACAAAGCCAAGAGACCCCATTTTTCTAATATGTCACTTCTGGAATGAACCTGAAAGCATCTTTTTGGTCCCTCTTCCATAAAGGTGGCCCAATTTATAACATATTTATTACATGGACTCCCTCCCTTACCCTACACAAAATGTGCTTGATATGATACTTCTAATCTACTGTGAGACTGAGCGATGGGAAGTCAAGAGAAAATAAGAATGGGAGTTCACTGAAATGTCTATCTGGCAACCTGAGAAATGACAGAGCTAATAGTGGACCTTTGAAAACAAGTGACCATAGGAAATTAAGGTTGGCAGGGATTTAACCCTTCATGAATCACTTTGGAAATTTTTAAGCCAAATGCCTGCATGTTTTAACTATGTTTGACATCTAATTAGTCAGAAAAAACAAGAAGCTAAAATAAATCCCTATTGTTCTTTAGAAACAAAACAATGACAACTGGCTACAAGGCATTTGCTTAGGCAAAAATCAATTGTACATTCAAAAACAAAAACACGACTGCGAGTAAAACAACAGAAGAAAAATTGTTTGACACATTCTTTTTTACCCTGCATGTTCTCATTCATTTCACAGTTTATTTTACTAAACTGCCAGGCTCTCAATGCAGAAATAGAACTGCTAGGTAATTGGAGGAGTGGGGTGTTATTTTTCCTAATTGTTAGTAGTTTTAATACCCATTAGTCCCACTAGTAAGAAAATGGCCTATGGTATCTTCACAAGATCCACATTGATATGTAATACATTCATTCATTGCCCACAAAGTATATTTTCACTATGCACAACTCTTAAAGCAGCATACTCACAAAGCACTGTGCCTATTTATCCACCCGACAATTTATCAGAAGGATAATTAGCTGAAAAACACCAGCTGATTAAGTCTTACTTTTCTCTATTTTATAATAACTCGAAAGTATGGGTCCACCCTGCAAGATGCTGAACACTTTGGCCACAATCCAGCAGAACTCTTAAGCCTGTACTCAATTGTAAGCATGCTAGTAGACCTATGCAGTCAGTAGGACTACCCAAACATTTAAAGTTAAGCACATGCTTGTTTTGGTAGACTGGGCTAATGTGCTCAGCACCATGCAGGATACAGCTCTTATTTTGCACATGCTTAAAATTAAGCATGCCCTTAAGTGTTTTGTAGGACTGGAGTTCTCATTGTCTTGCAATCATTTCATTTTAACAGCTTGTTCAGTCAACTACACAAACAGTACTAAGGAGTCTATCAGTTTCCCGAGTTACTATTGTGAAACACTTTGCCCTAGAAGCTGGTGTTTATTAAATAAAAAACGGTGAGAATTAGATTCTTGTTCCCAGCAGAAACAGAAGTTAAAAACAACCAGCCACCAGAATAATCAAGTGTTGCAATGCTGGTTATAGTTTGGATATAGTATCAATGGATACAAATGATGGGCCAGATTCTGCCTTCCTCAAACCACAATAGCACTTTTTTGCACAGCTAGTCCCACTGATTTCAATGAGAAGATTCAGCGTTAGTATGAATGCCAGAATTGAGCCCTCAATAAACTTTAATGGGGTGAAAAATAGCAAACAATTATTAATTAGCCATTAAACACTTTAATGGAGCACTTTTAAGCAACACTCGAAGTTAAGCTCTGATATAATAATTTAATTGAGTTTTACAGTAGGGCCATTAAAGTTTGGAAGTTAGATCACAAACAATTAAAATGGTATTTAAAGAGTTTTATAACATGGCACATGCATCAGGTTGTTTCTCAGATTAAATTATTTAAAATAATCAATTTGCATTTATTCAATATAAAATAATTTTCTCACAAAAAACAAAGTGACACAAAGTGACACATAAAGTTTTCTTTTCATATATAAAGTGCTGCTTACACAAACACACATTCTTTTTAAAATATGCACATTCATTTATTTCACAATGAAGTCAGAACACATCCAAGTTTTATAGGTGTTTAATTTTCTGGTTTAAAGTGTGAAAATCACGACTGCCTGGAATCATTTAGATGTTTCTTTCTTCACACTTGTGCCACCAGAAAGACAGATTCTCCCTGTTATGCAAAAAGTAGAGAACATTTTTCTCCTGGCATGAGATATATAGACTATACAGCGGACAGAGATTGACATCTATGACCACAAACACACATGTTCACTTTTTTCCATTGTAGAAATGGGACACTTCTTCCCCCCAACACCCACACACACATTTTGAACTGAAGGTACTTTCCCCCATCTCCCCGTCTTAAATCATCTGGGATTATAAAAAGTCAACTTTTAGGGGTGGAAACCTCTTTTAGTAATAATAATACCTAGCTCTTATAGTTTAATCTTCTATCCCATTTGTATACTGTCCAGCTTTTATTTTTTCTCCCTACAATGTACATATATAGAATCTGTAATGAAATGTCCTGCAATGATAAGGGAGAGGGTATACCTGGTTCTTCAGAGTCCTGAATTTTAATAATAGCAATAATTTTACTAAAGTTAATTACTGACAATGCATTGTGTCTAATGCTATGCAAATTCCCAAAGGTAAGAGTAATCTCACAGTTATCTTCCCTTAATAACACATTCTCTGTAAGGATTACTGAAATATACTCAAAGTATGTATGATATAATTTCATTTAAGAAAAAAATAGCATTGCATTGAAGATCTAGTACATTATTCCTTTTTCTGGAGCTGATCTGTTCCTTTCAGTTTATACTTTCTTGGCAAACCCACCATCTACTGCTTATGTGAGGCATCTGATTGTCAGATCTGTACAAACTGAATATTCATGACTGAGATTTAACCACTTCATGCATAAAAAAACCCAACATAAATCTCCTTCTATTCCATCGTGTTTGAACTAGATAAATACTCGATTGTAGCTGTACAACATGCCCAGAGCAGCATAAAGATTAATTGGGTGGTCAAAGATGTCTAATCATTTTGAAAGAGTAAAGTCCTATGAAATAATTCAATATTCTTACAAAAATCAGCATATTCTAGGATCTTTGCCTGCAAATGTAATTAACTCTTCTTTGTCTGCATTTAAATTGAGTGGTATTGAATTTAAAACGTTTTTTTAAAGTGTTTGAAAATATTTTCTCTAACACACATCTCCATTTTTAACGATAAGAAAAAGCAGGAAAAATAGGAACAGATCCTAAGAAAAGAGAGCGAGGGAGAGAGGAAATAAAAGACAACAACAGACTTACCTTTATAGGATAATTTGAGTCTTGGCACGTTATTCTTCACATGCTGGCAGTTCACTCCTTCTGATAGTAATACTCCCAAGAAAAGCAGTGCAATCCTATTCAGCCAGCTCATGCTGCCGACGATATTGTAGGGTCCTTGTATATCGGCGTCTCGGTGCCCTCGGTCCTGTAGGGTACAGCCGCAGAACTTCAAACAATCTAGAAACTGGAGGTAACAGGTGATTGAGGTCAGTTTCATTCATAAACGCAGAACAATCAAGCCCTCATGGCCACGCTATAGAACATCTCTCCTTCTTCTGCCACAGTCGGTGGAGCAGGGAAAACTTCAAGCCCCTTCCAGTACACACACGGGCACAAAAATTGAGCCAGACAGTGGATAATGAGGCACAACTGTTGTGGGGAAGGAGGAAACAATAACAAGGGCTGCAGCGGGGGCGCTGAACGAGCAGTGCCTTTTATCTACGCTCCTCTGATAGCCAGTGCCACGAGCTAATCCTGCTCCCTGCTTCAGCGCAAGCAAGAATGAAAGGGAAACAGAGCGGCGCAGCGAGCAGCATTGACTTTTCCTGTGCACATGTACGGGAGATGACACAGGATCCCGCAGACAGGTTTTTCCCAACACGCTCTTACACTAGCTGACAATGGGAGAAGAGAAAAGCACAACCCACTCCCCTTCCCCTGCTGTCACACGACACATGCAAAAAACATCTAGGCAGAGAGGAGAGGAGGGAAGAGAAACCTCCACCAAGCTCCTGAAAGGCACGGAGCTATAAATTCACCTCCAAAGGCACAAGCGATTTTATAGCCAGTTGGGGATTTGATTTGATTTGACTATTTTGAATAAAAAACACCCGCTGCAAAAAAATAAACCCTGAATATTGCCACCCACATAAATAACATCTCCTGCCCACAGTGTAATCCTGTGTGACTTGCTATCAGTGAACAAGTAGGGAAGACTTCCATCAACATAACTTTACCACTGAAGCTTTTAAAGCCTTGTTAGGAAAAGTTCCTTTACCCTCCCCCCCAACCCAATCCAGCAAAAGAAATTCCTAGTAAAGCTCACTTCAACAGTCAGTTCAAGACATGTATAGGTCCAGCGGGGCTTGTAAATTATACTGGGGAATTCTCCAAAGAATTCTTATAAATTTAAGATGTTCACAACCTTCCAATTGCTTGGACACTCTGGTATTGTTTTGTTTTTTGTTTTTTAAATAATTATGTGAAACTCATTAATGAAGTTGGTTCGCCCCCCCCCCCCATCATAAAGAGTGAAGAAAGACTGCAGGAAGACCCCAGTGTCTGCTAAGTGTTAAGGAAAACTGTAAATACAAACACAAACCTGCCCCACCCCTACACACACACACACACACACATACACTCCGTTTTCAGTGCTTGAAGGATTACCAGAGTCTCCCAGCCATGCAGAATCGTCGGACATTCAAGTAAGCATAGGAAGTCAACTTTTACTAAACAAGCATGTTGTCCAAGCAGTTTAGTATTTCCATCTATTTTGTTTTAAAAGTTTTCCAGAATGAAAAGATTGACAGATATTTTAGGACAGTAGAAGCTAAGGGTCAAATTATGACTCTCTTACTCACATTGGTGAATAATTAATCATATAAATAGTGCCACTAAAGTCAATGTAAAAGCATATAATCTGGCCCCAATAGAATACAACATCAGTTTTCTATACCTACAAGCAGGTACAAATTCACTTTTTAGGATATAAGGTTTACTCTATTCTGAGCTTCAAACAGAAGTACATATTTGAAAAGCTGCAGATGTTTTTTATTCTAATTAAAAAATTAAACCCTTAAAAAAAAGGGCTTAATACTGTTGTAAACTAGACCTAAACATTCTGTCAACACTGGTTTCACTGCTTAACATTTGCCACAGGGAAAAAAAGTTTTTTTTCTATCCCTCTTTAACAAATTTTTCTTCCTCCTGAGTTTACTTCGTTAATCCAAGGGCACTGTATCTGCCAGATTCAGCAATTCTACTGATCAGTGGCATTGTAAAGAAAATAAAATCCAAAAATAATGTTGATTTTGGTCATTCCCACACTTGTTATCCTGAGCATTTTCATGCTTCAGGCAGTGGATTAAAGCTCCAAAATGACAAGAGACGCCTGTCTGTTTTCCATGGATTACTTACTACAGACATTCACTCTGCAGAGGAATTCATGTCACTTTGAGATTATTTGGAGAATTGGCCTAATGAATTATCCTTTTGTGTAGAGCAAACAATAAGAAACAAAATACAAAAGATGCACCATATTCAGGACTTTATAAAAGTACATCATTTTACAATGATGTTGCTACACTCAATTAACTGCTAGTTGGATAAAAGAGACCTAGATCCTTTTCTTCTCTTAAGTATAAAAGAATAAGTAGCTAAAAATGTATTTTTAGATATAGATATAGATACGTAGAGAGAATATTATTCTAGGCTATTTTCCAGGAAATGAAATAAATAAATCATTGTTTCTGACCAATATTGCACACAAAAAAAAATCGATTGCATACCATTAGTAATGCTATTTAAGTCTTCATTTTGAGAAAGAAAACATAGACATGAGCCACAAGGGTCTGAGAAACTTTCTCTCTTTTTGCCCCCACTCAGGGGCCACTCACAATCACAGACCCCATGCTTTTCAAGGGGACATGCAAACGAAGATAGCAGGGTTTGGATGTCCTTAAGAGTGAGATTTACAACCACAAAGAGTGAGATTCAAGACCAAAGAGTGGTGTGGTAGGTCATTGCTTAAAAAAGGGACTCTCATCTTTGGTCCTTGGCGACATCCAATAGTCCAGGTTTTTAATCCAACCAGCACTTAATAATTTGTTCTAAAATGTACACGGCTTAATATTGCATATGAAACACTTAAATATCCTAATTCATATTGTCTAAGGCTCATGAGAATTCTATATGCAATGCAAACCAGTGGATTTTAATAAAAAACAATTATTTGCTGGTTGGAAGAAAAGCCTGGATGATTGGTGATCCCTGAGGACATGAATTTGTCCAGTGTCATTTAAATTTTGAACTGTATTTTGCAGAACCTGCAAACTTTTGATCAAGTCCTGCTCATTTTTTGGGTGAACTCATATTTTTTTGAACATCAAGTATTCACACACACACCCTTCTCCCCCCACGTAGCCTCCTTTCTCCTCTTGCACATGTATAGAACATGGGCCTATCGTCTCCATTGTTACCACAGTGCACAAGCTTGGAAAGCCACTTTCCAAGCTGTCAACCCTGTTCCTGAGGGCCCATATTCATTGTCGTCTCTTTCAGTGCCTGAATAAAAATAATTTACACCTGTACATATTTTACTCAAAATAGTGAGATAACCTTAGAAATGTGTGTGGGGGTGAGACAGCATGCTAAGGAGTGAGACTTACACCCAGTGAATGAGACTTGACATGTCCGTGACAACCCAAGGAGACGGGAAGAAATAGAAGGTGAGCCCATGGTCCTGCCCACTGCTCTGCACCAATAAGCAATGCTGGCCAGCCACATGTTGCTTCTGCTGGTACAGGGTGTCTCTACACAGTCTCCTACAAAGGATTTTGCTTAGTAGGCACAAGCTGGCCTATTCTTTTAAACAAGTCCCAGCAATGCAAAGCCTTTTAATTCAGGGTGTTCAACAACTTACTTTCAAATTTACAATTGATTCCTCTTTCCCCCATGGTCAACATATCCATTTGCAAACAATCCCAATTGATTGTCTTAGAGATGGAGAGACCAGTTCAAAGAGAGTAAAATCCAGTTCAAATCTTCATCCATTCTTCAGTCAAATGTATTCCTTCTCCAGTGAAGTAAAGGAGAATTCTGTCATTGACTGTGAGGGTTAGTACATTGCTATTGGATGTGCTGTATAACAGCTCCAATTCAAGAAAAACAGCATTTCTTATACATTCTGTTTCCTGTACTTGTTCCAGATTTTACACTTATCTTCATGTTCCATGTTCCATAGTAACATGCATGCCTGGCTAGAATATGGCATCTCAAGCTCTGTGGTTATACTTTTCAAAAGCCAGATAGGCATAGTGGGTTCTGTTTAGCATTTCTGGCCTCCTGCTGTGTGGCATTATGAATCAATGTTCTTTATACAGCCTCTCACCATATGCAGTAATTTCACTTCGATAGTCCCTATAAAAGTTTATGCTTGGAAGTGTCTGGGCTTTTCCCATTGGCTATCCATCTAGAATTACCCTCTCAAGCAAATTGGGGTCATTTTGTGTTTTTCATTTGTTGATGTTGTTACCGAAATTAGTATTACTTGAGTCACATTTATTTCAAACTCCTCTTGCTGCTGCTCCTTGCTTTTAGTACTTACAGGAGCTCCTGAAAGCTGTGCTGCTGTACAAAGCTCTTTATCAGCTCTGTACTTCACATTTTCAAATGCACTTTAGCATTGTCATGATCATTTTCTGCTACTTAGGTGCTGCTTTACTTAGCTATGTTGACATTCCTATGAATCTGTGTAAGTCCTACTTCTTTTGGGGGGTCCTTACTCAGTTGCCTCCACCTTTCTTTCTCATTTGTCACTGAGAACTTGTCCTCTATAATTAATTTCGCTCAGCTTGATCTGGCACTTTTTCCTATTTGACTAAAAGTCCTATGTTTTGGCAAAGATAAGACATCTACCTTGGATCAGAAGCTTGAGGATTTTTGTCCTTTTGTGGTTGTTTTCTGCTTAGAGGGTATTTTCTAGTTCAAACAGAAATTAATTTGCTGAAGTTTTACTACCTATGTCACACAGGAGGTCAGACTAGATGATCATAGTGGTTCCTTCTGGCCTTATAATCAATGAATCTACACTGCAGAATTTTATGCTGTCATCCCTTGTAGCATTGATCATTGTCACCCTAAATCAACAATTACTTCCATCCAGATCCTAAAAGGATCTAAGTCTCAATACTGTGGTACATTTTAAGCACCCAGGCCATCAAAAAGAGACATTATTCA
Source organism: Eretmochelys imbricata (assembly GCF_965152235.1). Taxonomy (NCBI): domain Eukaryota; kingdom Metazoa; phylum Chordata; order Testudines; family Cheloniidae; genus Eretmochelys; species Eretmochelys imbricata. The sequence goes on along the minus strand of NC_135572.1, from coordinate 342,102,129 downwards.
TACATATACAGTATAATTCCAGTTCTCTGAATTCCCTTCATCCAAAAATCCTAGTTAGTCAAATCCACAGTCTGTCCCCCATGTAGCCCTGTGCTACTTACAGTACACTTCTGTGTATCTGAGTTGCCAGTTATTTGAAACTTTCGGATGTCCCCCAGATAATTTGGATAAATAGGAGTGTACTGTATCTACAGAAAAGGGAGCTGAAAGGGTAGAGTTGCACTTTAGCAGACTGGACTTGCAAAATCCTTGGCGTGCATCCAAATTTGAAAACACTCTTGCATTTTGAAGGCTAGACATGATGCCCACAATGCTGTCTTGGCATGTCTTTGGTAGCCTTATTCAAATCTTTTGGATCTATACAAATGCTTAAGTTGTTTGGTATTATTATATGTGCCCATTCTCTTAACCAACTCAGTATCTGTATTCTCTCAAAAACACTGAAACTTACCATCCTGTCATATTCAGCTTTTACTTTATTTCTCTGGGCTATTGGGGTTATATATGATGCAGGTATTTTTGGCAGCACACTGGGATCTATATCAGTGTGATGTTTTTTATTCACAATGCATTCAGGTCAAACACCTCATCACATTCTTTAAGAATATTCTCTGTATCCTGTTCTGTAAACAGACTATACATGGATGTGATCAGCTGCATTCAGACTGCTCTTCAAACCGAAGCAAATCTGTTCTATTATTTCCAATTCTATGGAGTGGGGATCCATCATCATACACACCTGATCATGTAGCTTTGCCACATGTAGTAAAGGTGTGACACAAAGGAATGCTGGTAAGAAACTGATCTTTATAGCCTAGCCCCAATCACATAGCATGTGCCATGGACAAAAGGCTTATACCCCTGTCATATGGGATGTGTCATTATCTGCTGTTTCCAATAGATGCTGGAATAAAGTGTGGGGTGCTCTTCCAAAGTGAAGAGAAGTACCAAATCTCTTAACTTTCAACTGAAGCTACTTCAGTTCCCCTGATTGATTAAGCTTATTGATATACCTCACCTGCAGAAATATTGGCAAGGACATATGCCCTTTATGGAAGAAGAAGAAAAAAGGACAAATGTGAGAGTCAATCTACTAGTTCTTCACAGCAAAGTAGACATCAAGAAAATCAAGACAGAACAAAATAATACAACTGACTCCTCAATCCTGGTCCAGCCCCACAGCAAGCCCTAAGAAGCTGAACTATGCCCAGGGGATTCTATGGAGCAGAAAGGTGCCCTCCCAAATACCAAGCCACAGAACAACTGATCCCCCACTGCCCTAATCCACAAGGATTAGGCAAATGGCCTGAAATGGCAAATGATCCACCAATCCTGTTCTTCATCCTTCCCTGGCTGATTTTGCCTTTGATGCTAAGACTCAGGCCACTGGAATGTACATGAAGATGCTATAGAGCCGTGGTTCTTAACCTGGGGTGCATGCACCCCCTACGGGTGTGAGATGCCCTTTCTGGGGGTACGAGACATGACAGATTTTTTTAGACGGTAAATCATCGAAAACAAATTAAGCACAGGCACATAAGTACAACTGCTTTGTTTCACCAAACCTATCTATTTATTAACATTATACATTTTTTAACGATTAGTGTAATATACAAACAAAAATATATCTAGGTTTAAAGAACTGACTTACTTCAATGATTTTTGATAAGGGGTGCGAGAACATATTTTGATTTTTGATAAGGGGTGCAAGAACATATTTTAAGAACCAAAGGAGTGCAGGCTTCAGTAAAGGTTAAGAACCATTGCTACAGAGGTGGGCTCTTTGGCACTCATATCTATCCATCTTATTCCATTGCCCTGATTACCGTATTGTCAGAGCGCCAATCTTTATTATATTCACAACACCCCTGTGAGGTAGGGAAGTGCTTTTACCCCCATTTTACAGAGGGAAACTGAAACACAGAGACAAAAGTATTTAGACACCTAAAACGTTACATATATGTGCCTAGTGGGTTTTTCAAAAATGCTTCAGTGCTACCTACATCGTTAGGCACCTAAATAACTTTAAAAATCTGGCCATAAGTGACTTGGCTAGCAAGTTAAGGCTGGACTAGCCTTCCTCATAGAGTGTGAGTTCCCCATCAGGTCTAGAAAGCCATCTATTCTATGCAGCTGACCCTCACCAGTTCTACTATGTCTGGGACCCATCATGGGCCTATGAAAATTTTGTTAGTAACCTCTATTGGTGAGTGTCAAACACTTGAAAGAAATTTTCCATGGCACCTATTCATCACTGGGCTTTTAAAATGCCTAGGTGCATTGCACTTGAGTCATGTGCAAAAACCACAGAGTCCCTATGCAACATCTGCTATAATCATTGTTCTTGCCTGTTATTTTTTTCCCTACTGAATGGTTCATTAGTAGTATATGACAAAGACATCAGAGCAACAACATTAGAACAACTGCTTGTCATTGTCAGACATTGGTCCTAGCTGACTTCCCATGCTGGAAAAGTCTTTTTAATGAGGCTTTCCTTGTACAGGGAATGGGAAGCCTGATTCTGTCTAACAGAGTGTGTGGGTGCAAACATTCTTTGCAAGATCAAAAGAGATCACACAAAATATAGGAGCTAAATCGTTGGTGCATGTTTATTTGAGACCAAAAACTGATAGCTATTTAATCACTACTGAGATACTCCGTGGAAACTGAGGGTGGTAGGTAAACTGCAATAGATCAGGAAAACTCAGCTGAACTTTCAATAATTTGACCTCTGTGAAAGCTTTTAGTGGCAGCAATATGTAAAGTGTGTGTGTCGGAAGGGAGAGATGTGGCTGGGGGTGGGAGGGAAGGCAAAGGAAAACAAACTCTAAGAAAGCATTAACTCTCTCTCGGATGAATGGAGATTTCAGAAAGGAGGGCAGGGGAAGAGAGGGCATTGTATCCCTCCTCTAGGCTGAACATGAAACTATTTAAGAGGAGCTCACTGTATATTATTTTCCTGTGACATCATTCTCATGATATTTGAAGCAGGTAAACACAGACACAGGAAAGACAGGCTCTTTTTGTCTTTGGTGGAAAATGTTCAATTGCGAGGCAAAGTTAGATCGGAGCGGGACCAATTTAGTCACCTAACTCTTGGTTGTAAAAATTTAGGGATGGGTTAGACACACGAACATCCAGGAATTCTTGAGGGAAAACTAAAAATCCAGCTTGGTTTCTATTCCTCAGGGGTTCTAAAAATAGTCCGTGCATGTGCAATAACTTGATGTGTTTCTTTTTGTGTGTGTACAAATAGAAAGAAAGTGACTCAATTGTCTCCTGTGCTGAGATTTGATCTGTGCAGGTGGTGGCAGAGTGGAGGGAAAGGCATCAGGGAACACGAGAATCTCCCTGATTTTCATGGTGTGTTTTTGTTGACCCTGGCATGAGTTAGAGCAGCTAGGGGGTTATGGTCACTACGGGACCATATGTCAGTTGAGCATCACCAGTGCACGGATGTATTCCCACCCCCTCAGCACGCCCCTGTCCCAATCCCCTACCAGAATGGGAAGAATAGCCAGGGAAGGAGCTGGTAATGCCACTTTATCCCAGCTGAGCTGGGGGGAATTCTCATTTGGCCATTTGGAACCAGAATCCACCACTTGGTAAGTGGCCAGAACAGGGAGAGAAAAATCAGGACCGATATATACTCTAGAGCCAGATCCTCAGCTCAGCTAAATCGGTGTAACTCCATTAAATACAATGGTGTTACACTAGCTTACATTAGCAGAGGATTGAGAACACACACATTGCATAACATATGTGATATATGTTGTATAACATAAGATTATTTGTATCATAATCAGCCTCTTAAGTCCATCATTTTCCCCAGCATTTCAGACTATGTTACTGATGGATGGGTCCCTTGTTTTTTTCTTCACAGTGTAAAGCTTATGTGTTTCGTAGAGTTACTTCATAGAACCCTCTCCCAAATTACTAAAGGATTCTAGAAAGCTTTATGTATTTTCCTTTTAAATGTAAATACCTGTCGGTGCAGCATTTTTTTTCTTACATGTTTATCTCCACCTTCAAGTGAAATGGAACAAGAATATGTTTGCAAGAGACAAAAATTCCATTGTATATACTGATCAGTACAGACTAAGCAGCGAAGGGGAAAAACGAGGCATCTGTTGAATACAAATGAAGGTGGCAGGTTGGTTTGTGAGTAATTACGTTTTGAAGTTACTAGTTATTTGCTTTCAGCAACCAGCAACCTCGCCCCACTCCCAATCCAAGGCAGGGGGAAAAAAAACTATGAAAAACATGGTGACTCCTAGAAAGTTATTTTATATCAGGCCCTAGACAAAGCTGATACCTATGAGCTCTGTCTTTATCCATTTAAAGGGATGTTTTACTGTAGACGTAACTTTACTGAAGCTTAATTTCATTCTAAACAGTTCTTTTTAACTACTGTTAAAGAGCCTTGAAACAACTTGCATTACATTGTTAACGATAGGGAACAGTGTGCTGAAGCCTAGTATTAGTCTCCTTAAAGGGTTTATTATGATGGCAAAACCAACTGTTTAAAGAGCTCCTGTGTGCCCAAAAGGTCGGTACTATGCATCAGCAAAGGAGGCTTTCACAATAAATTGTGAAAATTGGAAGGAGGAGAAGAAAAAAACAAACAACCCACCAACCCAAACTTCAAACAAAACTTGCTCTCCATTATTCTTCCCACGTGTGGAATGATATATGACATCATATAATGTGTGGCAATTCCCCCATCTCTCTTTTGAGGGGAAGGAGTGTGTTCTATTTTGTAGCAATGCCTTAGAGCCAAAATCCACTTTCAGTTCAGGATGTAAGCCTAGGGCTATAGAAACTCAATGCATTTCCTCTGTATTTACACTGAGAGCAGAATGCGGTCTTTGAGAAAGCAGCTGTCACCTTATGGAAAACTTTGAAAAATATCTTATTTGGAAACATGTGTTCTTCTGTGTCACATATTTCCCCGTCTTTCTCTTCCCTCATTCTTTCTTACTGAAGACAGTGCATTAAAACAGGATCTCCGTTGTTTCTTAAGAATTTATCTGCTTCTGCCACTTATTCCCCACCTGACATCATAATCCTCGGTTTGTGACATAATAATCATTTCCACAATGTCCAATTGTGATACCACACGGAGGGTTTAAAATCTGATCCTAAAAATGCATTTTACTACGGTACCTTACATAATGTCATATCAACTTTCAATCCTGAGATATTAATTTCAGCCAAGTGACATCAATTAAACTTGCATACATGGGAGTGATACACTTGAAATAACTCCCTAGAGATAATTCTCTCTGGATTTTACGGTTTTATGATTTGACCTTTCAGAAATGTTTCCACTCTCTACCTAATGCTTGCTTAGGTAAGTCACAGTGATATTGCCAGATTAGAAAATATAGCACAATCTAGTCAACCTAGTCCCCTACAGTAGTTAGAAGTCATAATGAGCAGAAGCCAAAGAAATATAACAAATGTCTCAGGAATTGCTCAGCAAAATTCAGATAGCATAGTGATAAACACAGTATAGAACATCTCTCCCTGCAGGTGCTTGGTAGAAGCATCTTCATAGGATGTCCAATTTGAATTTACAAAACCTCATTCTGATTCAAGAGCCAATTTTGTCCCTTACTGCTGCCCTGGAATTCGGTAATTTAGTCTTTCCCCAGCATTGTCAGACTTCATTGGGATTAATCCCATGCTCCAAGTTAAGCACATGCTTTGCTGGATCAGGGCTTACCTGTCCCAACTAAATCGTTTGTTCTAGATAATTTACCCAAATCAATTCACAGTGACTGAAGGCCAGCTTTTATTCTTCCTTAATTCACTTTGAACCTTATTGAAAGACATTTTGGAGAAAGATAAAAGTCAGGGAGAACAGGCTAACAAGAACTGTACAACTCCAACCTGTTCTTACTGACAAACAGCTGCAAACCTCAGAAAAATGGCACTCTACTACTAAGATGAGATTCTCGTGACTCACTCAGCCAGATGTGAGACCAAGATTTCCAACCTTTCCCAGTTTACTGTACATGTTGTGGAAGGTTTTTAGATCATTAAGCCATGATTAGACCCCTAACATATTTGGTGACCATAACCAACATTAAACTCTGGATGGTTTTTAACAGGACTTCAACAAGTTTCACAGTTTAGTGAGTCTTTATGTTTCTGAGAAAATTATTTTCATGCTTTCTATGGAACACCTCAAAACTTAGGTCAACAGGTCAAACATTTGAACTATTGTTATGGGAATACTTCGTTACTGATATTTTTATCTCATTAAACTAATCTGAAGCACCCATTACTCCACAAGTTTTGCTTTCATGACTCGAGAGAGCTCCGAAGAAGTTAATTTTCCTCTTGGTAGAATGTGCGACTGCAATAGCTTCAGCTGGATTGTCCAGCTTCAAAAATGTATTACTTACAAAACAAACTCCTCTGTACTATCCTCTTACCAAACCCCATGTGCTTAGAAGATGATTCTCTTGTAGCATACAATGGATCCCTGATGACATAAATTGATGTATAGCATATCTTCCTTTTGCAAAACTATTTCTTTTCTAATACTGCATATTGCATGACTCTCTCCAGTAATATTACATGACAAAGCTGATTATAAAAATACCAACCACCACAGTATGACTAAGGTTATCCTTTCTGTTTGCCACACAATGCCATATCATGGAAATGCATCCTAGATTTATTGGCTGAAAATTATTGTATATGTGAAATAGACTAGTGGGATAAAGAAGCATATCTTTATGGCTTTCAGAGCATCTCCTCTAGAAACAGCTGGAAAATGCAAAACCTATTTCACTAATCTCTTCTGGTACTTTATATTTGCAACACCCATTTCCTAAAGATCTATATTTTCCTATGGTCTCATTCTCAAGCATCGTGAAACAAATCTTTTAAAAAATCAGTTCAGTAAAGGATCACTCAGCATTTTCTTTACATAACATGGTGCTCAGCTATTGAAGGGGCAAGGGTCAAGTCTGCCAGTTTTTCCTATTATAAATATAAGGTCTAGACTATAAAAATATGTCACATTCTTCTTAAGATTGAGGTGCTCAGATGAAAATTAAGAACCTTCTACTGAAATGTAGAGAAGGATTAAGTTATGTCTAACAAGTGGCAGGAAATAGCACTTTAGATATCAAATAGTGCCTGAATGATTTGCTAACAGAGCAGATATAACAAATGTTCTTTGCCTAACCCATTTTCAAGGGTATTTTCATTAAAAATAACATGACTGAGCACAATGCCCTGTGCACAATGAAGATATGTTTCAATGTTTATATAAAAGCAATTAAATTGTGTTGTTGTAAAGCATAAACATGGGTCTGTAATTGCCACATTTTCTCTACTGTCATTTTGAAGTCTGGAAACTAAAAAGTATCCTGTTAGCGTTCTATGTAGGCTATTTCATCTTGAGCTATTTAAACTTTTGATTTTTTTCTCCATCTGATTAGATGTGACAGAACGTCTGCAATATATTTTTCCTGAAATTGCGGTGCAATTAAAGGGGGTTTGGAGTCCCAGGCTGACAGTACCACCTAGTGGCGATACTCCAGAGTCTGCCATCCAGTGGCAAGAGTCATCAGCCAAGTACCAGGATTCAGTGGCCATGTCACTCAGCATGAAAGTCAGTGGCCACTTTGTCGAGCAGTGGGATTCCACGGCTGTGTCAATCAGCAGTATGAGTCAGAGGATGCCTTGCCTAGAGGTGGGATTCAACGGCTGTGCTTCCCAATGATGAAAGTCAGTGGCCAGAGGCAGGGGCACCCGAGCCCTCCCTGCTCTACTAGGTACGAACACATGGCCCAAAGAAACAATCATTCAAATTGGAAGGCCTAGGTGATGGGTGCCCCTACACTTGCTCCATGGGCTACTTCCAGCCTTGGCTTCAGATGCTCTGTTGATTTCACTGGTCTGACTTGGGGTCCCCCGGGAGTTCTTTTGGGCCATTCTCTGGAAGGTCTCTCTCTGTCTGTGGTGTTTCGGTGTCCTTGGCTTCTGCAGATGAAGGGTCTGTAGCAACTTGACCACAATGCCTGATCCTGACCTTTAGGAGCCTCTGCAGCTTGTCTGCAGGAGGCTGTAGCACTCAACTGCTCTTCTGCTTGGTCAGCCCAGACTGAGATGAGTTGCTCCCTTTGAACCTTCCCTCCACTGGTGCATCCCCAGCAGGAGTGAGGGGGTGTGGCTTCCTGTGTCTAGAGGAACTCCTTAAACCTTGCCTCACCTGTGTGGGGCTGCTACACACCATCACAGGCACCTTCATATCTACTCCTTTCCAACAGTATGTACAAAGGAAGCCAGACTGGCAGTGACATTATTACTTACATAGTGACATAGATGTGCCTGGAATGTGACAGAACAGATAAAGATGGATTCCCTGTCCAGTTAAGTTAATAAATCTAAGCCACACTTAACGATTTGATGCAAATGGTTCCACTGACACTTGAAAGCTGTCCCACAATGGACTTTATGATACACATCTGTTACAGCGGATCCTGGGTCAAGATTTACTTAAATGACTGGTGATTAGGGGTGCCTGAGACACTTTAAAGGTTCCTGATTTTCAGAGGATGAGTGCTTGACCAGAGACCTGGAAGGTGTCTCAAGTTGTGTACACAAAAACAGAACCACCCAAAATCACGAGGGACTTCTGAAAATCTCACACTCTGATCTTTATACGGAACAGATCATATATATATATAAAGGGTTATTAGTGGTAGTGTAGGTGAAAAGGGAATCTATTTTAAAGTTTGTGCTTATGGTCCCCTGCTTCCCAGTTGACAACAAAGTAAGTGGTCTTTATTCCCCCACCTGGGATAGTTAAGAATTTTTTTTTCTTAGGCTGTTTTGTCTCTTCTAAGAAGACCTTGTCTTCATGTATATGTGGTTGGGTAGGAATACCAATGATGTATTGAAACAATCTGGTCAGCAGTGCTTTGGTAACTGGATACAGAGATTTTCTCCTCTGCTGAAAGTTATTAACATCAGAGGGCTGTTCAACAAGCTATCTGAAATGAATTAGTGGTCTCAGTCCTTTTCCAAAGGGACAGGTGTGCATTTCACAAAAGCAGTGACAACTGCCACTAATGCTCTCTCTTCAAAGTCTCAACAGAGGAACCAAGTCCTCTCAATTCCTCGCTCACTTTGAGAGGAGGTCCACGAAGCACTGATGGGGCAACATGGTGTACCTGCACTACATCATCTGCTTAACCTTCCTGTTTAAGGCTGCCAATCAGGTCTCCTTTGTGAATGCTGGCTTGTGACTTTTTTTGTTTGTTTGTTTGTTTGTTTGTTTGTTTGTTTGTTTGTTTGTTTGTTTGTTTGTTTTAAAGAACTAAAACAATCTGGTGATTTTAGTTGGCCTCAATCTCAGTCGGAAAAAAAGACTCTGTTTCTGAAGATTATTAAAATTGTTAGTATTTAAGTAGCACATCAAGGCCCTTGCTGACAGCAGGACCTCAGTACGCTATACCTACAAACTAAAGAGAGAGCATCTTCTCTGAAGAGAACTTATAGTTTAAATAGGCAAAGGGGGAGCGGGAAACAGGGGGCAGAGAGAAATGGAGTGACTCTTCCAAATTTGTGACAATGGCAGTGCCAGGAACTGAATCCTGTCAAAGCTCGTTATCCATTAAACCACACGGTGTATCTAAGAGAATAGAACTTAGTCAGGTAAGAGTATAATGTCAGCATGCAATAATGTCCCCAGTGATAATGTTGTTTTTCATTGCAGCAATATAGACAATGTATATTTTATTGGCTAACCTATTACTTTGCAAACAACTTTAAAGCATACACCATGCAATACCGTATATTCTACTTCTATCTCTCAAGTGCCCAGCTTATCCAGGGAAGACTTGATAGCAGATATCTATAGTCTGTATGACAGCAAATGGAGGGCTTTGAACTCCTTTGCTTTCACAAGATAAATAACTTTAAGAGACATGGTTAATGGCATACTTACTTTCTGCACAAGTGGAAGAGTTGGCTGTGATCCACTTCCGAATCTGAATTTTTACTACCACAGTACTGATAAAAGCTGTTTTCAGGAACCAAGCAAATTGCGTTAGGGAGAACAGCAGGTTTCTCACCACTTCGCTGCATTCAGGAGTCAGCAGAATGCAGTAATTTCATTTGAGCGATTCATGTTAGTAGGACACCAGACAACAAGGGAAAACTATACGCTATTTACATGTAAACAATAATGTCAGCAGTGGCAGTTGTACAGAAAAGGTTAATATCCCACTGCTGAAAAATAAATAGCTCAAGCTTCAAGCAACAGAATGGCTGACGGAATTGGTAATGGGATACCGAGCCTTTCACCTCTAGATCACTGGATGAATGATAAGTAAATGGTTAGTGAAAGTCATTACCATCTGAAGTTCATTAAGTGGTCTATATGTGCTGGTGGCAGCAGCCAAGTTTAGTGGAGAAGCGTCCGTACTTCAAAAACCACCCCCATATCATACTGGTTGGCAGATCCAGCAGAGAGGCCAAAAACTGAATGTGTATAGAGGCTAACCTACCCTCCATACCCAAAACATAGTCCATCCAGAAAAACATGGAAGTGTACTGGAATGCCAGTCTGGGGCAGCTTCTGTGCTGGGCCATTCTTCTTCTGTGGATTACAAGAGGACTTTCTTCTTCAAGCATCAAGACCTTGCATCTTTCATGAGGAATACATTCGCTTTTTTAAAAAAATGGCTGTTTCTTAGTTTTTATTACCAATAACCACTAAACAGAAGCCAAGCTGTTCAATTTCATAGGTGAAATATATACCAGAGGAGGCTAGATGAGTTTGGAGCGTGGGGAGAATCGACAGTCTAGGACAAGGGAGGGGATTCAACCACCAAATCTTTGTGGAAGTGTGATTCTGTTTTCCTAGGATGAGCTCATGTTTGATACAGTTGAGAGCTGGACTGCAAATGATTCCAGACATAGACAACATAATCTTCCTCACACTGCCTGAACTTGATCACAGGTGAATAGCCACTCAGGTTAAGAACTGGACTGAGACCAACCTATGCTAGTGATTCTGGGGGGTAGATTCACAAAGGGGGCTTAAGCATTCCAGTGTCTAGCTCCTAGGCACCCTGCCATCCACTGGAATTCACAGCCAAGTTAGGTGCCTGCTCTTTCCATGCATTGATCTAGTCTTCTAGGCACCTGACTGACAGGCTGGAAAGAGGGACTTATCTCCATTCCAGGATTCTCAGCTGTATACCCCCTCCTGAAGTTAGGCACCTAAGACTAGTCAGCTCTTTCTCACAAAAAAACAAAGAGAGACCCAAATGTAGCCACTAGCTCCATGGGTAGGGCATGTGGAATGTGGGAGACCTGTTTCGAACCCCAGCTGTACCTGATCTGGTGCAGACACCTGAACTGAGGTCTCACACATCCTAAGTGAGTGCTCTAATCAGCAGACTGGCATGGATGGTGCTCTCCATCTTTTATCTTGAAGCTGTTCCACTTTGCGTACATAATTATTCACTGGGTCAGAGAGAAAGAAAAAGGGACCAATTGGCTTGGGCATTCACCTAAGATGTGGGAGTGTCCTGTTCAAGTCCTTGGGGCAAATCAAGCAGAGCAGGAATTCACATTTGTGTCTCCCACATCCCAGGTGAGTGCCCTAATCTCTGGGCTGTTGAGTATTCTGGGGCAGGCACCCACATCAGCCAACACACAAAATTCCTGACCTGCTTGCCCATGACTGTCTTTCTGCAGATGAGACATGTTCTAAACTTACCTATTGGATCAGGCCCTGAGGGTGAGAGAACACCTAGTTTGAGAGTCCCATCAGGTCTTCTGCATGAGCAAGGGCTCTAGGAAGCTTGTTCGTTGCGGGTGGGGTGGTGTTAGGGCACAGATGGCTTTGCACGTTCATGCTGGCAGAAAAACTTGGGCTCCTATGGAGTTTTGGCACCCACAGGGTTAGGCTGAAGCTGAGTTGTGGTTGTATGAATGTCAGTGGCACCTAATGTCGAGAGGCACTTAGGGACCTAAATCTCTTTGTGAATCTAGTCCTTGATCACGAATCTAATGTCCACATTCCTAACAAGGGTTGCAGGACAAATTAAATAGATACTACATTCAAAGAATCCATCCCAGTTTCCAATCTGAGCCCAGTGAATGCTGGATTAAGACTTCTGGAGTGAGTTACTACAGTGCGGATAGTCATGCAGCACAGATGTAAGGCTAAACTGTGCCTGGCTCCTGTACCTAAACCAGTCACACCCAAAAACTTAGAATTTTATTACAATTTTTTAATTTAAACAGCAATATTCATCTAATTTACTTCTCTGAGAAGAAATGAGAGCAAGGATGCTCTTGTAGATAAGGTACCCCAGAAGATAGGCATTGAATTGCTAACTCTGCCACAGAATGCCTGTGTGACCTTGGGTAAATCACAATCTCTCTGTGCCTTAGTTCAGTATTTCCAAACCGGTGTGCCCTCAGGCCCAAACAGGTGTGCTGAGTTTTTTTTAAAAAACTACATGCAAGAACAAGGTTGGGTGGGAAAGCTGCCTTCTAATTGGCCATCAGCCTCAGTGACCCGCCTCCTCCAGGGGTGGAGCAACCAATCAGAGCTCAGTCTCTATGCCTTCCCCCACTTTCCTCCTGTGTAAGCAATGGGTAGGCTCCTCTGTCCCTCCCCAACCCTCCAGCAGCTGTCGGCTGGGATTGGGAGGAAGAGCCCCTGAAGCTCAAAGTGTGCCACAGCAGAGAAAAGGTCAGGAATCACTGCCTTAGTTCCCCATCTGTAAAATGGGGATAATATTTCCTGTCTCCCGACTGTTGTCTCGCTTGTCTATTTGAACTATAAGCTCTTTCAGCCTGGGATGTCTCTTGGCATATATACAATACCCAGCACAATGGAGCACTATCTTTGGTTGAGGCCTCTAGACACTACTGAAATACAAATGAACACTAATAATTAATAATAGCTCTCTAATAATATAATCCTGGTTATTTGGGTAGGAAGTTCACCCAAAGTTTAACTCTGCAATACAAATGGACACCCTGCCCAATCTTTTGCTTGTTGCAGTTTTATCATTACCCTAGTAAGGGGAGATGTGACTGATTAGGATGGTGTAAATAAAGACAGACTAGAGGGCTGATCTTGTGTGCATTTAAGTCAATAGGAATAATGCAATAGACTTAAGCAAAAGCAGGATCAGGCCCTAATGAGGAGCTGAGCAGTCCTAAAAGAAGACATGACATCATCAGACAACTCCAAAGTGGTGACATAAATCTTTTTATGGGACCATCAATAAAAAGAAAAAACCAAAAACCTTTCACTTCTAATTTTCAGAGGTGGAGATTTCATTCTGACCTCCAGAAGGACTAATCCCTCAGCTTTCACAAGCAGTTTAAAAAAAAAAAAAAAAGTAAAAAGCCACACAAGTGAAGGGGCTGAAAAAAACACACAATATTGGAGCAAAGTAGGTCTGGAACGACTATGAATCAGTCTGAGCCAGCGCAGCAAGAGCTGATGGAAGTAGCTGAATAACAAATAGGTAAACTTCCAAAGCAGCAGTTTTTAATTTGGGTTCACACAGAGCATCCCCTCCAGCACACACAGAAACATAGGTCGGTTGAATCCAACTGTTTGGACCTGAGTACAAAGATATAGATAGATTGCATTTTTCAATATAAACTTTTAATAAAAAACATCAGTATGTTTAGCTTCCCAGGCAGAAACATAATCCATGGCATCTCAATGTAAAAACACAAGAATGGACCATAGTGGGTCAGACCAATGGTGCATCTAGTCCAGTATTGTGTGTTCTGATAGTGGCCGGTGCCAGATGCTTCAGAGGGAATGAAAAGAACTGGGCAATTTATCAAGTGACCCATCCCCTGTCATCCAGTCCCAGCTTCCAGCAATCACAGTTTGAGGGACACCCAGTGACCGGGGTTATGTTCCTGATGATCTTGGCTAGTAGACATGGATGGACCCATCCTCTATGAACTTACCTAATTCTTTTTTGAACCCACTTATACATTTGGCCTTTCTGACATCCCCTGGCAACGAGTTCCATAGATTGACTGTGTGTTGTGTGAAGAAGTGCTTTCTTGTGTTTGTTTTAAACCTGCTGCCTATTGATTTCGTTGGATGACTCCTGGTTCTTGTGTTATGTAAAGGAGTAAATAGGACTTCCTTATTCACTTTCTCTACACTACTCACCATTTTATAGACCGCTATCATGTCCCCCATCAGTTGTCTCTTTTCTAAACTGAACACTCCCAGTCTTTTTAATCTCTTCTCCTGCGGAAGCTGTTCCAGGCCCTTATTCATTTGTGTTGCCCTTCTCTGTACCTTGCCCATTCTAATATATCCTTTTTAGATGGGGCAACTAGAACTGCATGAAGTATTCAAAGTTTGGCCATACCATGGATTTACATAGTGGTATTATATTTTCTGTCTTATTACCTATCCCTTTCCTAATGGTTCCTAACACAGTTAGTTTTTTGACTGACGCTGCGCTTTGGAGCCTTTTTAAAAAATCGGCATTACATTAGCTACCTTCCAGTCACCTGGTACAGAGGCTGATTTAAGTGGTGGGTTAAATACCACAGTTAGTAGCACTGAAGTTTCATATTTCAGTTCCTTCAGAACTCTTGGGTGAAAACCTCTGGTCCTCATGACTTATTACTGTTTAATTTATCAATTTGTTCAAAAACCTCCTCTAAATACACCTCAGTCTGGAACAGTACCTCAGATTTGTCACCTAAAAAGAATGGCTCAGGTATGGGGATCTTATTAGCTTCACTGCAATGGACTTGTCTTCCTTGGGTGCTCCTTTAGCACCTCAATTGTCCAGTGGCTCCACTGATTGTTTGGCAGGCTTCCTGCTTCTGATGTACTTTAAAAAAATTGTTTTTAATTGTTATGTCTTTTGCTAGTTCCGCTTCAGATTATTTTGCCCTCCCTAATTATATTTTTACACTTGACTTGCCAGAGTTTATGTTCCCTTCTATTTTGCTCAATAGGATTTGACTTCCAATTTTTAAAAGATATCTTTTCCTCTCAAACTGCCTCTTTTACTCTGTTGTTTAGCCATGGTGGTATTTTTTTTTTGTCCTCTTACTGTTTCTTTTCCCCAATTAGGTTATACATTTAGTTTGAGCCACTATTATTGTGTTATTATTGTGTTTTTTAAAGTTTCCATGCAGCTTACAGACATTTCACTCTTGTGACTGTTCCTTTTAACTTCTGTTTAACTAGCCTCCTCAATTTTGTGTAGTTCCCCTTTTTGAAGTGCAGTGCTACCATGGTAGAATTTATATAGTACAATAGATCTGAAACCTGCTGTGTGTGGCTGAGTCTCTTCTATATTTTTGTTGTGTTTTACCAGCTCCTGCTTAGTTCAGCTCTGTGTGGCCAGTGTGCTATCTTACACTCATGTGTACTGGACAAGATCCTCAGCTGGGGTAAATTGCTTTAGCTCCTTTTCTTCAAGGAAGCAATACCAATTTACATATCTGAGGGTCTGGTCCTTATAGTTATCTTTCTAGATTCACATTGCTGTAAATATATGCTACACTTAAAATCTATTTCATCACTTTATTTGTTTCATTAAAGGCTAATCCAAAGCCCATGCAAGTCAATGGGAATCTTTGACTTCAATGAGCTTTGGATCAGGCCCTAAATGAACATTCCAAAATGATAATTATTAGTGGGGAGCATACGATTTTCACAGAGAGAAGGTGATGGAATCACAACAATCCACTGCATGCTTTTATGGATTTGCACATTCTTCTGATTTCAGCGGAAAGCCTTGGATCAGGCTTCTAGTCCATTACACTGACACTGTTGGTTTATTGTACATTCACTGGTGTTTCACTCAGTCTAGTTTTAAATATCCCAAGCAATAGGGCTTCCACTTTTTTTCAGATTCTATCTACTGCTAGAATGCGAAGATGGACTAAACCTTGACAGCTGCCGCTGTATTTTTAAACCTGTGTAGTGCCTAGGGTATCCTGGTGTGCATCTTTCTTGGTGCTTGTCTTAGCATCCATTACCATAGTGTGACAGGTGCTTTATGAATATAGAATAGATGCAGGTAGATTAGATGGGTAAAATAGATTAGACAGACAGGTTTTGTGGCTAAGATATGACTTGAGGGCTGTAAGCCTCTCAGAATCTCCGGCAGAATTACTGATACCTAAGGCACTGATCCTGCAAAGCTGAAATCAATGGTTATGTTTACACTGCAAAGAAAAACCCATGGCTCCAAGTCTCAAAGACCGAGCCATTGACTTGGGTTTGCAGGGCTAAAAATATCCATGTAGACATTCCTGCTCAGGTTTGGGCTTTGAGACCCTCTCTGCTTGCCAAGTTTCAGAGCCCAGGCTCCAGCCCAAGCAGGAACGTGAACACTGCCATTTGCAGCCCCACAGCCCAAGCCCGCTGAACCCAAGGCAATTGGCCCGGCTCTGAAACTCGGCACCCCGGGTTTTCTTGCAGTTCAGAGCAGCAAGCAGGACCAGAGTCTTAAAAAAGCATGAGGGATGCAGCTTCCTTCACTGTGCCAGCTGTTTGTGCCTGCCTCCACTCACCCAGAGGAAACAGAATTTCTTCTGTTTTTCAGATCACCTTAGATGACCTGAAAATGTCCAGTTTTACCATAAAAAAAAAAAAAAGAAAAGTTTGGAGCCAAAAGCTAAAAACGTCTCCCAGTTCCAGCTATGTTTTTAACCACAGGAGTTTACAGCAGGCAGCTTGTTTACCCAGATTACTATCAAAGACATTTTCCAACATAGCATCAGAAGAAGGAATAAAATATATACTTCATTTGTCATAAATTCATGGGTTTTGTATTGAATCAAGCTGAAATGCTGCCTGCCCTTTGATGCCATGTTTTGCCATCAGCTTGTGTCTGTTTGTTTCGCAGTACGGGCTCTAGCTTGTTTTTTAATCTGGTAGGTGGTTTTGAGAGATCTGCACAGTGGCAGGCCCTAGAGGCATCCTGGTTGCTTCATGGTGCTGAGAGAGCACATGCCAGAATAACTACTTCTGCACCCTTTGAAAGGGTGCAGTGTGCACTCCTCCTGTGACAAATATGGTCTGAAATCTGGCATGGCCCCTTCTAGGAGTCTAACACTGGTACGGTTGTAACCCCACCCCCTCTTTGCACTCCGGTATGCAAGAGCTGGGATTGACTACCACTTATTGTGGTGCACACAGAAGAAATCTGCTACTCTAGGTAAAACTACAATGTGCTGCCACCCCTCGTACTCCTTTAGAAGTTGACAGCAGACACTCAGCACCTCCCCCACTGCTACCACAGGCCCCTGGGCAGCTGGGTCAGCGGCTGATGGATCCTAGGGACAGACCCCAAGGGATGGGAACAGTCTGACACCTGAGTGGGTTCAGCCAGGCTAGGCCAGGATGAAAGTCCCCCAGCCTCTGCCCTCAGCCCTGCAAGCGGCCACAACTCACTCCCTGGATGGGTGATACCGCCAACCTTCCCGGTGGCCCATTCTGGATGAGTTGGCCCCATCTGCCCAGGGCTAAAGATAGGAGCAAAGCCCAGCTCAGCAGTTCTGGAAAATAGCGGCTCCTTCCTCCTAGAGCTGCTCAGCTGAACCATAATGGGAACCAGGCAATGGCAGGGGGCAGTTCCCAGCCTGTAAAGCCCCACTGATGGGCAGCATGGACCCCTGGTCTTTCACAAAGTCATCCAGACTGGGGACGCTGATTCTCTCACATGAAGGGTGGCAGGCTCCTTCCCACTGAAAAGAGAAGGGGTCTCCACACCTCAGCCTCTGCCCCCACACCCTGGCCCCTGCACTGCCAGTCCCTTGCCTAGTCCCGCAAACTTTGCAAAGCCAGCCTGCACCCCTGCCTAATACCAGCAAACTCCACACCTCCGCAGCCCATCCCCCACCCTCCTACCTTTCCTGAGAAGCTCATCATCCATGGGCTTGTAGGTTGCACAATGGCAGCACCTCCAGAGCCTGGACATGGTGGAGTTGAAATGGGAGTGGCAGTATGACTCCAGAGCAGTGGCTGGGGGCTCCCTGGGCAGCAGGGCCTGCAGGGGCTGAATGGAGAGAGGCAGATGGCAGCTTGCTGGCAACATGGAGGCAGGCAGGTCTCTGCGCTGTTGGCTGAAGCCCCAGCAGTGCTCACAGTGCCACTAGAAGCAGCCCTCAGCCTCTCGAGAGATGGCCACAATCTTACCTGTGCCAGGGGCAGGGAGTGGCTGGGAAGAGAGAAGGAACATTTCTCCTGCAGCCTGGTTGGTCAGAACCCCAGCTTCTCACCACCTGCTCCACAGGGCAGCCCTGCCAGCCGGCTCCCTTGCTGCTGCTGCTGGAGGGTACTGGAGCAAGTCTAAATGTCCCAGAAATCTGCCACCCAGTAGCTGCCTAGTCTGCCGATAACTAGAGCGGCCCCTGGGTGCACAAGCTGGGAGGGACTGCTCTGTGTTCCTAGCCCATACTAAGCCAACCACATCACACCCTACATGCATATTTGTAACTCGATCCATGGTGCCAAGCCAAAGGTTTGAGAAAATCATGCTGCTCTTTAGTTATGTTGGCAGATCAATTGCTTGTCTACATGGTGGGATAACGTGCTCTGCAGAGGTGGGATTTATAAAGCGCACTGATGAGTTGCACATTAATTGGTCCATGTGGACCTTGCTGGTGTGCACTAACAGTTCCCTAGTGCACTTTAATATCGTACTGTTTCACACAGCACTACATTAAAGCGCACCAGTTAATTAATGCACAACACGGCAGTGCACTTTTAGAACTCCCCTCCCTCCTGTAAAGCGCATTACCCCACTGTGCAGACAAGCCCCTAGTTTTCAGAGTACAGGTGTACAGATTATGAACACCACCACCGCCAGTTAACATTACATTACACTCCCAACCCTTAGGGCCTGTCTTCACTGAAAAGTTAATTCACATGACAATTTTCCTGTTGCCCCTAACTTGAGCCCTGACCACACAGAAAAACCATAACTCAAATGTCGTAGTGCTTTTAACTCCAATTGATTGGCCCAAGAGGCTAAGCTCGAGTGAGCACAACTGGTCAGCTGCTTACACAACCATCCTCTAGTCTGGATGCAGGCCAGTAACTCTGGAGTGCCAGTGCCCTCCCACAATTCCCCCTGTGTGCCTAGAAAGGACAGACACATTTTTCCACAAGCCACTGAGAGAGAATTCATAAAGCAGCTCAGCTTACTGCAGTGTAAAGTGCCATGGGGCCTTCCCCCAGAAGTCTTAGGGCCACACAAGAATGAATCCAGCATCACAATAACTTGAGTGTTATTTCTCAGGGTGGCTGCGCTCACTCAGGCTTGGCTATCTCTAGAGATGTAACTTCACAGTAAATGCATACCCTTAGCGTTGGGTCAGGACCACAATCCAGGTGAAGACTGAGCAGCACCGTTGCTCCCATACCAAATTTATTCTGTGATTTGATAGCTTCTAGTCTCCCACCTTTCACAAGCATTAAGCTTTTCAGGAACAAAAAAATATTTAAAAAGTTAGGATGGCAAGGAAAATCTGTTGCACCCACTTAAGCAGCCTTTAGAAACATGGATGAACTGAGATCAGACATATACATCTGAGATATGTTGGAAGGTATTGCAAATGGCTGATTGATTACACTGTAGCCTGAAAGTCTCTGAATTCATGACGGAGTCCAGGAACATGCCTGGCATTCATGGACATCCAGTTGACAAAACTCTCCAGGAAACTTCCAAAATTAGAAACCAACTCTCTAAATTGGTAGCAGACATTTACTAAGTAAGATGTCCTAGTGACTTATACGTCAGTACACAAAAATATCCTTTATGCCTTAATGTTTGACATTACATTGTGTGTTATTATGGGACAATGGAACATGATGCGACCAAAAATGTAGTCATGACTCTTTTTTTTAATATCCATTTGGAAAGTGGTGGGCATGTCATTCACATTAATTGTGCCAGAACAGCAGCAGCATGAATGCTAAATTATTCTCCATGTTCACAAACTGTCAAGTGGGGCAGATAGCCAGCGATTCAAAGTGACTGCAAAGAGATCTGCACAGCTGTAACGTATTTTCAGCTTGTACTCCAGATACTACTGAAACCAAGGATCTCTTTGATGGAACTGGGCTTGGAGTCACATTTCCGCTTTGCTTTAAATAAGATGAAGAAGATAAAAATATAATTAGTTAATTTGCTCTATAATTTCCTCCTCTGCAACAATGTAAAAATGTCAAATGACTGCAAAGCAGGAATAAATGATGAGGATAATAAACAATGGATGTATAAATGATATGTGGATGACATGAGCTGATGAAGAGCCTGAACTAATTATGAAAGAAAAAAAGAAAGAAATATTTCAGTGACAACACACAGTCAAATTCTCCTCTTGTTGTCTCCTACTTCTTTGAAGTCCAAGAGGTTGAACCACATTACTAAGAGGAGATTATGGATGACTACTTTAGCCTGTGAAGCCACCTTAGCAGCTTTCCATCAAACCTTTCAATCACATGGTTTCCCTCGCCAGTATATGGCAGAGCCTAATCTTACAGGAAATACCACATGGTACTTTGTAACTGCAACGTGAGTACACTGGTAATATGTAATAACTCAATGCAACACAACCGTGTTATCAATCACTTGTAAAAAAGTTATTATTTATTTGGATTGATATACCCCCAGAGGGCCCGGTTAAGTAGCAACCCTGTGCTTGGTGCTGTACGTACACATAATGAAAAGACAGCCCTAGCATCGGTCAACAGGGCACCAAGCCTCCCAACCTGGCTCGATAGACTCAGGTCACACTACCACTTTCAAAATAGCTCTGTAGATTGCACTTTGAAGTTGCAGCTCTGGCTGGAGCTCAAGCTCTGAAGCGCACCCCTCCCCCCCGAGGCGCCAGACACAGAGTCCAAGATACAATGTCTACACAGCTATTTTTAGCATTGTAGACACTGTAGACCTAGGAGCCTGAATATGTCAACCTGGGCTGGGAGGCTTACTGCCATGGGCTGTGTAGAGGTATCCAAAGATCATATAGTCTAAGTATATGACAAGAGACAATAAGCGGATAAAACAGATGGGGAGAGTTCAAGGTAACAGTGGAATGATTATGATTAGTGTAATAAGCAATGGGTGTTAAGACTGATGAATCTGCAAAATGTTGAACATTTTATGAGGGGCCTGCTACAGAAGTAAAGGGAGACTCCTTCATTCCTCTATAAAGGGCCACCTACACCACTGAGGACTCAGAAGATCAGTGTAATGATGTAATTAACAGAATCACTGATGTTAAAGCCACAAAAGACATAGCAAGTCAATAGACATAGGCAGAGGCAGCATGGAATTGTTTCCTAGAAAGTTTTTTTAATGCTGTGTCCAGTGTGGTTTTAAAAGGAGCTATAGAAAACACTAAAAAAAAGAACTAATTGTAATACTATAGGGCCAGATTCTGCCTTGTCCTTATGCATGTATGCAGTGGATGGGCACAGAGTCAAGAGCCTAACCCATTTGAATGGCCAAGCAAGAATTACTTCCTCACTTCTCCCAAAAGGGCAGATGGCATGCCAAAGGGGGCAGGATGAGGCAAAGTAGGCGGAGCCATGGCTTAGAACACTTCCTCCCCACCCACTCATCAGCCATGCTACGGGAAGTATGCTGAACCCCACGCAGTGGTGTAGCAGTGACATGCACCCTCTATGAACCAAGGAGATGTGAGAGGATCCTTGGAGAAAGAAGGCATCCCATTTCTCCAAGCTCTTCAGCGCTAATGCAGTGCTGTGCCTAAATAGTACGACTGAACTCCTAATAAGCATGATTTGCGAACTCCCTTTATTTTTGAAATGGTACCATAATTACAACTGAACTGCTGAGAATCTATTTATTTATTCTCCAGAAGATTTATTTGTCATGATGAACTAAGTTCATCACTCTTTTTATTCTGTGTGTGTAATATAATGAGTGATACAATATCTTATAAATGTCTTTGTTTGCTAGAGCTGTTTGACTGATGAGGGTTTTCAGAGTGTTCATATAACATAATCTCATTGGCTGGAATCTATGAGCTTCTATAATGTCTTCATACCAATGTGTTACATCCATGAATTAATGTGCGGTTGGAGAACAAAAAGCCCAGCCTGAAAATATATTTCCTTATTTCCCTTGCAATGTTGTGGTATCTTATTTTGTTGTATCATTATCTTTCTTTTATACAGATATTCTACACGTGTGGATGTGCACACACACACACACTTAACAGGTTTTAAGTTCTGCTGGAGCTTGCTACAAACACCACTGAAGTCAATCCAAAGTTATTAAAATCAATGGAAGGACTCTCATTTACTCCAGTGGGTTGTGGACCAAAGCTTGGGATCCTAAAGTTTTCAGGACCCAGACCATTTAGCAAAAGCTGTCTTCACTTAGAGAGTAGACCATATGGAGACATCCCAGTTTGAGAAATGCCACTTTCCTTCCTGTAATGCATTTAGGATTGCTCATGCTGAACACAAAACCATATTTTCAAGCATTATGATCATGATCCAAAAGCTTTGGACACACACTCAAATAAAAACACCAGATAGAAAATTACTAAAGAAAAATACCAGCAAAACATTTTCATTTTATGATTTCCCAAAGTATTAATTAATTTAAAAGAGCTATTTTTCCGTTGCATATTGACACACTGCATAAAACATAAAATTTTCTTCAAAATAAGTACACAGCTTTTATCCTGTGTCTTTATTCACTCAACATACAGAAGCCGATTTTAAGTATAAATACCTACTCCAAATTGTATAGACTCTGGGCCTTATCCTTTAGCCCTTTTTCATGGGTTGCAGTACCAATAACATGATCAGATATTGTAACTGGATCCAATTAATCATGTGTAAAACCACTGAAGGCAATGGAGATTACATAGGAATGAATTTGGCTCATATATGTTGGAAGCAACTGGCCTTTCAGTTAGTGCTTCATGAGGCACAAATGGGGTGCACCTTTCCCATTGTAATTGGATGTACGTGTTTGTATTGTTCATAACAACTAGTAACTAGACCAGGCCCTAAAATCAATGAAATCAGTGGAATGACTGCACTGCTGTAGGCTTCTCAGCTTGGTTAAAAGTGAAGTCTGAACCTTTATATAGAACAACACAGCCAAAGCACCAACCTAAGCAGTTTTGTAGAAAAGAACAGGAAAATGGGGGTAAGTTATTAGAAAAATCAAATCTGATCATTTGCATTGTTTAATTTTTTTTAAAGTAAATGGTTTATATTTTCCCATGCTCCTTTTCCCATCTGTAATCCAACCATTCATATTCTGTGAAATCTAAACCTTCTGTGCTTCATGTTTTATTCAACGTTTATCCTAAGGTGCTTAATTTATACCAAAGGACAGAAGAGTGGCTAAGAGTTCCTTGTGTAAGGGGAGACGCTTTAAGGCCATTATTCATGCCCTTTGATCTTAAGTTTTCACTTAGGGAACTTTGGTTCTGTGCATAATTAAAGGCTGCCACTACCTATCACTATATAAATTAAAATAAAATTGAATAAAGCCAACAATTTTTGAGATTGTATCTATACTTCCATATCAACAACTGCAGAGTAATTATAAATATAGTCTACAGCTCCGAAGTTAATCCTGATTCAGTTTGTGGTTGTTGTTTGGGGGAGGGGGTGTAAAGGTTGGTTTTTTTTAACCACGCCAGTTTCAAAAGTTTCCAGTTGTTTATCCTTTTATACTTTGTTTTAAACCGTTTAGGCTAGTACATAAAATCAAAGCATGATGGATGAACAATGACACTAAACTTAAACTTTCCTATGGAAATATACATTTATGAACACAAAATCAATTAGTTCAGACAAAGCCCATACTGCTTCCACTTCTCCTAAAACAGTGGTACATATTTAAGTTTTCCGATCAAATGCCCACTTTGGCACCACTTGTGAAATAACTTATGTTTGTTGTCAGGTTTCCCACTGGGTGGCGTGTGGTTCCTCATGTATGTTCATTTGTCACCCTCAGATTGCTTAATGCCTCCTGAATGGCCTTCGAGCAGGTAACTATTTAAGTGGAAGTTAATTAAGTCATTGGTTCACTTCATTCTGGAGGATTTTAAGACACCAACACTGCATGTGGTACATAGAGTATAATAGTCCAGGCTTACCCGCTGCAAATCCTAGAACACCATTTTTTGTTCCCACAGTACGTAAGGAACAGGGAATATTTGACATATCCATCAAGACACTGTGAAAGACTTGGGGGGACATTTTCAAAAGGAAGCATCAGGATTTAGCTACTTGACTGCAACAGCCAAATCCTACAGACTTTGTATGCACAAGTCTATGCCCCAAGTATTGATAACCCTTAGGAATTTGATCAAGTAATAATAGAACAAGAGAAATGTTGACCTTTGATAGATAGAATATTTTACCATGACCATAAGAGAATATTCTTTTGCAAAGAAGTAAAGCTGATCCAGGGGTACCAAGTGGCTCAGAGCAACGGAAATGGACTCTACCGCCTTTCTTGTCTAGGGTGCTGATTTAAAGCCAACTTGCATCATCACTAAATGGAAGTGGTACTATGATCTGGTGGCTGTATAGTGGCCTATTTCTAATGTGTTTGGTGGTATTTATCTAGTCTCAATCTGACAGGGTCCTCATGTCACAAAAGTCACTGCTCCACTTGGCAATCTCAGCAGAGAGACTGCAAAGAGAATAGGCTTCAGAGTAGCAGCCGTGTTAGTCTGTATTCGCAAAAAGAAAAGGAGGACTTGTGGCACCTTAGAGACTAACACATTTATTTGAGCATAAGCTTTCGTGAGCTACAGCATCCGATGAAGTGAGCTGTAGCTCACAAAAGCTTATGCTCAAATAAATGTGTTAGTCTCGAAGGTGCCACAAGTCCTCCTTTTCGTTTTGCAAAGAGAATAGGCATTCACCTTTACTGGCAGGTGTTTTGGTACTGGGAGATGCTAAACCTGCTAAACTTACACCTGCTCAGTGGACACACAGAAGCCTTTGTTCTGAAAGGCTGTCAGATAATTCACATATATACACAACTGAGGAAAAGAGTGTGAAGCCAGAGTAAGTGTGTCTGTGCAGGCAGACACATTCTAGCAAGGTGAAAGGGGACTTATTCAGACTAGCCTATTGCTAAAGTCAGTGGGAGCTGTAAATGCTCATCACTTCCCAGTCAGTCTGTTTATGTAGCTACCAAACGTCAGACCCCCACATTTGAAATTGTTGTCCGTCAAAATCATCATAGTCAAGTCAAACTGTCAGTAAATTACACATAATGGTGTCACCAGACCTTTGAATAGTTGGGGATGGGTGGCAAGATATCTTAATGCTTTTGCACAGACTTTAAGCATCTTAGCAACAGTGAATCTGTGATATCACAACAGTGTTTCATGGCAAAAGATTAAAAACTGATGAAATCAAAATATACATTCATATCATGGAGGCATCAGAGAGGAATAAATCCAGATCAGATATTCCCACCACAGATTTAAGCTTCAATCACAAAATTCAGTGGCAGGTTTCATCCAGGACTCTGCCTGGACCCATGTCCAACACTAACATGGCATGTTAGTGTGCAGCAAGCCAGATTTACCATGCACCAGCTTGCTGCACAATAACAACCCATGTGGATGCTTCTACAGTGCAGTGAAAGTCCCAGACAGTTAATTAGTGGTTATGCTTTCAAAA
This sequence comes from Eretmochelys imbricata, assembly GCF_965152235.1. Taxonomy (NCBI): domain Eukaryota; kingdom Metazoa; phylum Chordata; order Testudines; family Cheloniidae; genus Eretmochelys; species Eretmochelys imbricata. The sequence goes on along the minus strand of NC_135572.1, from coordinate 342,076,421 downwards.
AGTAACAGCTAAGCCACACTCCAGGACTTTAACTGCACTGCAGCAGTATCCAATTGAGACGTCACTGTGTGGCAAGCTGGTGCACTGTAAATTCACACCCTGGCCTACCACACAGTAACTCACTGCATAGACAAGCCCTAACTGAGGGCCAGATTCTGTAACCCTTATTCATGGTGAACAGTAGATTACATCATGAGTAGACGTATTGAACTGAGTGGAGATACTCATAGAACAAGGTGCTACCTAATGGAAAGGCAGCAGAACCTAGCTTTTACAGACTAGCTCATAAGAACTTGAAGAAGCCAGAATGTGAGCAGCCCTGGCATAAGCAAAGGTGGAAGAGTGCGGAGAGGAGCCTTCCCACACCAGGTACACCCTCCACACTAAGTACGACATCCACACAGGGACAAGTTAAAACAGAAGTTCCTGTGCTCTCCTCAGTCCAGAAAATACTTATTCTGGGAGCACTTCCTGGAGTAGATATATTCCTAAATGAGGCAAAGTTCTGGGGCCAGACTGGATTAATGCTATGCCAGCTAGGTTTCAACAATGAAACATAATGATAAGGCTTAAATTTATTGCTGTTTCCCCATAAAAAATGGAAACACTGGAATTTATGGACTCACTCTCCATGTACAGTATTTCCACTGAAAAGAATGATGAGAAGTCCCTGGTGCCAGGATGTGCCTGGCAGCTGCTCCTGGACCTGACTCTCAAATTCTGAAACTCCAGTTTGGTTTTAGAAGCTGCCTTTGGGTTAGTGGGTGGCTTCCCAGCTGGCACCTTCTCATGTCTTTTGTGTGAGACCACCACTGGCTGCCTTTGGCAGCTCAAAAGTTGCCTAAGAGACTATGCCAACATCATCTTGCTGGTGTGCTCAGCTGACCTTCCTGGTGTTTTTGTTTTGACTCATATGTGCTCGTAAGGAGTTTGCTTTCTCTCTTGCTATATAACTAGTCAGGCAATATACAGGACGTACCCTGAGTCCTTCACTTTGCAGATATAGAGCCCAGCCACAGACCCAGACCCTGATCCGGAGCTGCACCCATAAACACTAGGTAAGTCCAAGTTTCTGCATGAAAGGACAAGGTCTCCCTAGCTGTTTGACAATGGAGGAAAACAGAAAAGAGGGCAACTGGACACCTTCCTCCAAGCACCAGAAATGGCTGACATCCCTATGTGGGTTGTCAAAAACCAGGCACTTAATGATGGATGTTACAGTTTCTTATTCATAAAGTGTCATGGGCACCCAAACAAATAGAAGTCCTAGGTCTCTACTCACAGAGAGTTTACAGTGTGGATAAATAAACAAAATACGTCAAGAGCTGAGAGTGAACCTCAAATAAACCAAAAGGAAGTATCCGTCAGAAGACCCATTTTTGCTTTTGCAAGTGTTATAATCAAAGCTTGTTTTACTTAGACCTGATTACTGCAAATGTCTGTTTCCTCTGTCCTTCCAGCATGCTACTTCAGGCTTCAGCCAATTAACCAAGAGGGTCACACATGAAATCCCATGAAGCAGTTCTCTGGATGGGGCATCCTGCCCTCCTAGGCAGGACAAATGCCATTGACCAATCTCACCTGTCCCAGTGAAGGTTGGGGATTGGCTTAGACTTCACAATGCTGCCACTAGAGCAGCTCAAAACCTGGAATTTCAATTCCATGGGAAAGTCGCATTTCAAGATATCCCTTCATCCCAAATCTGAACCCCAAATCAAAATTTTGATGTTTCCCGCAAAACAAAACACCCAGAAAATGTATTTTCAGACATTTTGAAATGACCGTATCAGAACATTTTGTTTCAACATTATTGAAATGAAGCACTTTGATAAGGTCAAAGTGCTTCATTTTGACTTTGACTTTACCATTTATTTGAGTATATAATAATTCAGAATAAAGCACTTCAATCTTATTGAAATGAAGAGGTTTGACTTTATCTAAACATTGCATGAACATTTGATAAGTTTTCATCTAAAATTTTGGCAAAACGGATATGTTCCTATGAAACGTTTAGATTTTGCCCAGTCAGTATTTTATAATGGAAAAAATGTTCCATAGCAAAATTTTCAACTATATGAGTACATAGCTGCCACTGAAGCAGCTCTGTTCGATAGCCTACCCAATCATCCTACCTATGCAGGATTGTTCTCTATGGCCTGATTATATGGAGCACATAATTGCAGAGGAGGAAAACAAGTAAATTTAAACTTTTTTTCAATGGAAAATTGTCCTTGTTTCAGATGCAAAAACTTTCATGGTTTCAGTTTTTCCCCACAATTTTTGGATTTTTTGAAAAAATGAGTATTTGAAGATTTTTGACATTTGAAAAAAAAATCAGCAAAACACACTCACCATTTTCTGACCACCTCAACTGCAATTATTTGTTCAAGTGGGATGTTGCGTATACCAATGTTTGGTGAACAGATGTACGATTCATGAATACCCTAAATGGCATGCCACTAAGGAGTCTTACATATAAGCAAGTGCATTCTCTACTAGCTACTGCACTAGTTTATCTGTTTAAAAAGTTTTAATCATTCCAACCATGGCCCAGAAATGATACATGTGACCAATCACACAACAAACAACGAACAGCAAAATGGTAGGCAGCTGAAGCAAATGCTCCATGAAGAATCCATAGGCTGAAATTTGTTTGCATAAATTGACTAATTACTACTAAATTAATAAAAAAGTCAATTTTCAAACAGTTCATGAACAGGAATAAGGACTAAGGCGCTGGTCCAAAGCCCATTGAAGTCAATGGAAAAATTCCCATTGACTTCAGTGGACTTTGGATTCGGCCCTTACATCCTAAACAAACATATTCCCTGCAATATTAATTTGTCCAGCTCAACCTACCATTCAAGTGAAGAGACCATCCCCTCAAAATACTTAAAATATGTATATGCCCAAGGGGAAGGAAGGGCAGTCTGAAGAAAGGTGTCACCACATGAAAAAAAAAAGGCATTCTTTTCTTTGTGCCCCTGTAGAGCAAGATATATGACAGAGAACATAAATTTAGGCTTGAGTTGCTGGGATCAGGAGAGGTGTCAGAAATCACACATTTTGCAGTGTGTTCCTCTACAAGAAAGTCCTTTTGAGAGAAAAGCCTCTAAGTGTGCGCGAACAGGGCCCATAAAACTTTATAAAAAAAAAAGAGAGAGAGTAGGGGGCAAGTCAAGCATCCAAACCTGCTACAGAAATCTTGACCCTTCCTTTAAATTTGTCTGCAAGGCTTTTACAAGGCGTAACTTGGAAGAGGCTTCATGTTTACTATAAAGAGTTACATCTATAGTGTATTTCATTATAGCAAGCTGTTTGCGTCAGATGCCAAGACATTGTTTTCCTCCTCCACAATAATGTATGTGTGTGATTTAAAAATAAAGTACAATAGTTCCATACATATTCTTACCATACAACATGCTGTTTATAAAATCCCTCATGTCAAAAATCACTTTGGGAGCCAAAGAAATGGGACATACCATTTTAAAATCATTTTGCATTACTACTGTGTATGTATTCAAGGCTGAACTTTTTTTTCATTTAAGATCCAACCTGATTGAAAGCAATTATGATGCTGGCATGAGGCACTGCATAATATTTAGCACAAATTACATTTCATTCTATTATTAATAGATCTGGTATGTGGGAAATGAAGATGTATGGTTACTTATCTTTGCTTGTAATTACAGTGATGCCATTCAGAGTTACCTTCTTAACATTACATATGCTCTTTCGGCTGGATTTCTGTGTGTTTGCAATCTCTTATCCAAAGGGCAAAATGACAAGGAAAATAAGAGCAGCTATCCTGTTACAAGGTTAATTTGTGAATGATAAATGAGTGGTTTTAGAATGAACTGCATAGGCTACCATTTAAACAGGTCTTGGCAAAAAACCAGCTCTTTCCTTCAGCAGAAAAAAGAGAAAAAAACGTAGAGAATGTACAAATGAGTTGATTGCCCCAGGATGTCTCTCTCAAGAGGGATTAGGGAAACCCACTGGGACATTTCCAGTCCCAACAAAAGCATGATTTGAGCTACAAAAGTTTGCCCCGATAATCATGTTACCACAGGAAAAAAAAAAAAAGGATTTTCTGCTCCCGTATATGCTCTTGTTGTAAGACATTTGGAAATAAACAGTAGGTGCCAGTGAGCCAGCTGCATAAGGGAGCTCAGCCCATCCAAATGCTGAGTGAGAGCAATGCCTCTCAAATATTCCTCCACTGAGCCAATGCAAACCAACCTTTATATCTGCCTATTAATGTAAAATAAAGTGCGGTGGACTCAACCTTCACAATAAGGAAGGAATTTCACCGGAGTGCTATGAATTTTATTTAGGGTTTTAACTATACTCTGACACTCCACTGAGGCTAGGGTTGGCCCCACATGTATATTTAATACAAAAATGTGTATTAAGGGCAGCTTCCGATCGTGCACATTCCCATTCTCGCAAAGCTTAATTTCCCAGTCGTGAGGCAGGGCTTCTTGAAGGGCCCAATCAGCTCTGAGTGAGCCCCAGCATGGCTTAGTGCCAGCCCTGATCTACGTTTGATGAGATGGGACATCTGTGTTTCACTTTGGACTCTTTACAAGAAATTCACTGGCAGAACACGGCTAATGCCTTGTCTGGGCTTTACTCCTTCCACGTGACAAGACAACTGGATGATTTTGAGTTGAGTCCCATTTTTCCCCCTGCCCTTTATCCTACAGTATTTCTTCCTATTATTTGCTGGGTTACTTACTGATAATGGAACTCCTTCCCTGCCTTGATTAGCACATCCATTTACAATAAAGAAGTAGGTGTTTTCCTACTTGAAGAAAAAAAAAGGAGAAATGGGGAAAAATAAAGACAAAAAGATCTCACAAAACTAAGTGATTGGGCAACAAAATAGCAAATGAAATTTAATGTGGATAAATATAAAGTAATGCACATTGGAAAAAATAAACCCAACTATACATACAATATGATGGGGGCTAATTTAGCTACAACAAATCAGGAGAAAGATCTTGGAGTCATTGTGGATAGTTCTCTGAAGATGTCCACGCAGTGTGCAGCAGCAGTCAAAAAAGCAAACAGGATGTTAAGAATAATTTAAAAAGGGATAGAGAATAAGACGGAGAATATCTTATTGCCCTTATATAAATTCATGGTACACCCACATCTTGAATACTGTGTACAGATGTGGTCCCCTCATCTCCAAAAAGATTTTCTGGCATTAGAAATGGTTCAGAAAAGGGCAACTAAAATTATTAGGGGGGTGGAATGGGTCCCATATGAGGAGAGATTAAAGAGGCTAGGACTTTTCAGCTTGGAAAAGAGGAGACTAAGGGGGGGGATATGATCGAGGTATATAAAATCATAAGTGGTGTGGAGAAAGTGAATAAGGAAAAGTTATTTACTTGTTCCCATAATATAAGAACTAGGGGACACCAAATGAAATTAATGGGTAGCAGGTTTAAAACAAATAAAAGGAAGTTCTTCTTCACACAGCGCACAGTCAACCTGTGGAACTCCTTGCCTGAGGAGGTTGTGAAGGCTAGGACTATAACTGGGTTTAAAAGAGAACTGGATAAATTCATGGAGGCTAAGTCCATTAATGGCTGTTAGCCAGGAAAAGGAATGGTGTCCCTAGCCTCTGTTTGTCAGAGGGTGGAGATGGATGGCAGAAGAGAGATCACTGATCATTACCTGTTAGGTTCACTCCCTCTGGGGCACCTGGTATTGGCCACTGTTGGTAGACAGGATTCTGGGCTGGATGGACCTTTGGTCTGACCCAGTATGGCCGTTCTTATGTTCTTATGTTCTTACATGGTGACTGTGGTGAGAAAGGGCCTATGATAGAAAAAAAGACAATGAGATGGAAGAAGGAGCATGGAAGAGAGAGTAAATGTAGGAGTGTAGCCAAGAAAAGATAAGAAGGAAAGGGTGGGAACTGACACATTTTGAAAATTCAAAGCAGTAATTGGGCCAAGTCAGAGAGTTGGAAATTGGTCTGAATGCCAGCCCTGTGTTTTAATCACTAGATCATATTCCATCCAGATACTTTTCTGAGGGTAGTCCATTAAAACACGCACAAACACAAAACAACAACTAAACGAAACAATTAAATGTTGATGTAGAGCAGACAAGATTCTCTCACTGGCCCCAGCTGTTGGTATTTATTTTCACTTGGCAAAAGTTTGAAAGAGTTTCTAGCTGATCAGTTCATGAGAATTTGGCGGATGGGTGGGGGAGAGGGAAATGGACCCTGGCTACATTCAGATTGAGATAGTGGTATGATTAATGACAATCACAGCTTAGACAGGGACATGTTTCATTGTCGTTATTCTTTGTTTTTGCTGCATTATAGTTTTATGTGATGTAAAGGACAAGAATACAGCTTTAAGCCACTGTCTGCCTTACGAGTGTTTGTGAAGGGATCCTGGACCAGTGGCCTCTCTTAGCAGCAGTGTGTCTGAGACAGGCATATTGCATCAGGAGTACTGGTAGAGTGGAGGCCTTAGTGGCCATGCAGTGCTCTGCTCTTCCTAATATCATCCCAGGCAGACTGGTTTGTGCCAAAGGGGCAGGACAATGGACCTGCCCACTCCTTGACCTCTCCACACTGCTGTCTGAGTTAGACTTCTTCACCATATTTGCATGCTAAGGGCAGGTCTGTTTTCAGATGACATGAAGGAATGGGAAGGCTTGGGCTGCGGAAGGGCAGAGAGAAGGCTCCTTGCACTCTCCCTTCCAAGTGGTGCTGCCACCATATATCCACAAATGTGTAGGGCTGAGTGAACTGGCCTGGGTAAAAGTAAGAATCATCAGGAACCATGCCCAAAGCTCAACCCAAACTAGGTACAAAGCTTTTCTGAGGTCTAAAAGAATTCAATTTGAAAAGAAACAAGCATGATTCTGTTCCTCTTGGATTTTGGGGAGACAGGCAGCAGACAGACCAAACTACCATGATACAAAACTACTCTTGTGGCAATTACAAAGTAGCCAAAAACTGGTTGTGTGGAAAAATTCCCAAAATAGCACGTTTCAGTAAGATTACAAACCTGATTTCAAGACAAAATTTGTTAAAAACCATGTGTTTATCAGTTGTTTTTATTATTTGTATTACAGTTATACCAGAGTCCTGCTCCAAAGCCGGTTCAAACTAACAGGAATCTTTTGCTGATTTCAATGAACATTGGATCAGGTCCAGTTGCCTCAACAGGGACTTAGGTCTGATCCACACTACAGACCTATATTGGCATGAATATGTCTCTCAGGGGTGTGAAAAATCCACAACCCTGAGTGACGTAGTTATACTGACCTAACCCCTGTGTAGACAGCGCTATGCTGGTGGAAGAACTTCTCCCACAGACAAAGCTACCACCTCTCGGGGAGGTGAATTAACTACACCAATGGGAGTGCTCTCTTCCATCGGCATAGAGCGTCTTCATTGGTGCAGCTGTGGCGATGCAGCGTTTTAAGTGTAGATTTGCCCTTAGGTGCTCTACATACTCAATAAGATACAGTCCCCACTCCAGAGAATTAAAGAACTAAGCCTCTGATCCTTAAAAGACTTATGCTCTTGCTTAGTTTTAGGCACCAGATTTAGTCCCAATGGAGTTGACAGAACTACTCACTGTGTATAAAGTTAAGCATGTGTGTAAGTTTTTGCAGGATAAGGGACTTAATAGACAAGTCAGACAAATGAAGGATTATCCCCATTTTACAGATTTTAACCAGAGATATGAACACTACCAAACTTGGGCATTCATAATCTACATCCAAATCTGAATTTCCCACTTTAGATCAAGCTCAGATTCAGATACATTAGCTTCTAAAATTTTGAGTGCTCATCCTAAATAGAATCACATCCTTGAACATTATGAGGTTTGCCCATCTCAACACACATTCCGTGTTAAAGTGGAATACTTAAATACCTAAATATTCCTAGATTATCCTTACCCTCGACTCCATCCTCAGTGTTTAGCGGTCCCACTTCTTCTTTCTTTGTTTTCTTCTTATTTATATGGCTAAAGAACCTTTTACTATTGGTTTTAATTCCCTTTGCAAAGTCCAACTCTACTTGACTTTTAGCCTTTCTCACTTTATCCCTACATGGTCTGACCTCAATAAGGTAGCTTTCCTTGCTGATCCCTCCCATCTTCCACTCCCTGTATGCTTTCTGCTTTTTCTTAATCACCTCTCTGAGATGCTTGCTCATCCAGCTTGCTCTACAACTCCTGCCTATGAATTTTTTCCCCTTTCTTGGGATGCAGGCTTCCGATAGCTTCTGCACCTTTGACTTGAAGTAATCCCAGGCCTCCTCTGCTTTTAGAGCCATACATTCTTCAGTCCAATCCACTTCCCTAACAATTTCCTTAATTTTTGAAAGTCAGCCCTTTTGAAATCAAAAACCCTAGTCGCAGATTTATTTTTGTTTATCCTTCCATTCAGTTTGAACTGAATTAGCTCATGATCACTTGAACCAAGGTTGTCCCCTACAACCATTTCTTCTATGAGGTCTTCACTACTCACCAAAACCAAATCTAAAATGGCATCCCCTCTAGTCAGTTCAGCAACTACTTGATGAAGGAATACATCAGCTATCACATCTAGGAAAATCTGAGCCCTATTATTATTACTAGCACTTGTCCTCCAGTCTATATCTGGAAAGTTAAAGTCTCCCATGATCACGCAGTTTCCATTAGTATTTACTTCATTAAAAACATTAAAGAGGGCTCTATCCATATCCAAATTGGATCCCGGTGGTCTATAGCACACCCCAAGTACTATCACAGGGGAGGCTCTAGTAGTTTTCCTCCCCAGTGTAATTTTTGCCCAGACGGACTCTGTCTTATCCATTCCATCGCTTCTTATTTCTTTACATTCTACCTCATCATTGATATACAAAGCTACTCCACCACCTTTACCTTTTTTTCTGTCTTTCCTAAACAGCACATACCCTTCAATAGCTGTCGTCCAGTCATGACTACTATTCCACCATGTTTCTGTTATCCCTATAATATCTGGTTTCACTTCCTGCACCAGTAGCTCTAGTTTCTCCATTTTGTTACCTAGGCTCCTCACATTGGTGTACAAACATCTTAATTTTTGCTGTTTGGCCTCACTCACTTTCTTTACCGGATTAGGCACGGACATTCTACAGCCAGTAGAACCTATTAGACTGGTATCCACACTGCCCTTCCTCCTTATGTCCATTCTCCTACCCACAGCTGTATCTTTTCTTACTTTGTTTTCTTCCCTCTCAATGCTAAAATCCGGCGTGGAGATTATCTGGACATCTCCCAACCATCTCCCCCAAATTCCTAGTTTAAAGCTCTCTTAATCAGTTGTGCCAGCCTCCGTCCTAGAAGTCTATTTCCTTCCCTACTCAGATGAAGTCCACCCTGAGAGAATTGTCCTCTGTCCATGAATGCCTCCCAGTGGCCAGCATCCCAAAGCCCTCCTTATAGCACACTGCCTGAGCCATCTGTTGATAGTCATAATCTTGTCACATCTTTGTTGCCCTTCGCTAGGAACAGGCAGAATCCCACTGAAGATCACCTGAGCCTCAATTTCCTTAAGCGTCTTCCCCAGCCTGGCATAGTCTCCCTTGATACGTTCCAGCAAGAATCTACTCGTACCATTTGTTCCCACATGAAGGACAATCAGTGGATTCTTTCCTGCTCCCTTTAGGATCCTTTTCAACCTCAGGTCCACATCCCATATCTTAGCACCTGGAAGTCAGCACACCCTTCTATTCTCTGGATCATCTCTGGTTACAGGCCTGTCTATTCTTCTCAGTAAGGAGTCCCCGATCACGTAGACCGGTCTTTTCCTGGTGATGGTGCGATTCTCTTGTCTATCCCCTGTGCCCTCTGGCTGCAAGTTCTTTCCATTCCTATTCTCCCTTGTAAGCCTCTTCAACCCATCCTGTATCCTCCTGGGGCTCATATTTGGTGTTGTCTCCATTGACTCTTCCCCTTTTCCTATAGGACTAGCTGCTCTTCTCTCCTTCCTTGCCATTCCACCTTCAGTGACCACCTGCTGAGCTCCTTCTTCATTTTCCAACTCTGCAAACCTTTGTATTGACTCAGCAAGGGCATGTGACCAGGCCACATGACTTTGGACTCCATTTTCCACTGGTTTGTGGAACCAAGTTTGAAACAAAGGGTTCCCACCATATGATAAAGCTATATAAGGCAGGGAGTGACATCACTGGTTGTTCTTCACTCCCCACACAAGAGGACTCCTGAAAACGCCTGAGGAACAAAGACTGAACTGGGCAAAGTGCTGGACCCAGGCTAAAAAGATTTCTAGCCTGTGTATGGAAGACCAGGGGATCCCAAGCTGTAAAGCAAATGCAGCTCATGCCTTAAGAATCTGCAGCCTGCTTGTATCATCAGTCAGGGTGAGAGATTGTTAATTCAAATCATATCCTTCTAGTATGTTACGCTTAGTTTGCATTTTTGAAGTGAAGTGCTTGGAAATCTTAGCTCAAGGGGCTGGGGTTGTTGAATTTCCTCTCCTCATTGAGGGAGGGGCAAACTTTATGAGCTGACTTTGTGCAAATCTCTGTGCGGTGTAAGACAGTACAATTTTGATTTTATACTCCAGAGGGGAGGGTGCATGCCTTGGGAGCTGGGAAACTGGTTGGTGTCTGCTGGTTGCACTCAGGTAGCCCAGTTTGAGTGACTGGTGCCACCTGCTTTCATATTCAGTGATAACAGGGCCTGGAAGAGGCTGTTGTTTCTCCAGCCTACGGAAGCAGTGTAAGCAGGACCAGCCCAACTGAGTGGTTAGAGAGGTGCAGCAGTTTCTCACGGCTCCCAGACTGCACCCCCGGGGTGAGAACCATCACACCAGCAATTCTGCCTTTTATAATGCCCCCTCTGATTGCTGGTGTCCTGGAACTTCAGTCCCCAGAAAACAAATGGTTCTGATTTATCTGCATTGTTATGGAATGTTTGTGGTTTTTTCAGTCACGGTTGTTAAAGTTCATCCAAGAGGTTGCCAGCCCAAGGTAGCAATCTAAAGGCTGCTTTTGAATGGTTTCATTCCCACATTTTCTGTTCTCGCTAAATAAAGAAAAGTTTTTTTCCATTCTGACAAGACTGCAAAACACACACATTCTAGCCAACTCTGAACCTCCTAAGGAGATATACCAGACCTCACTTCAGTCCCTGGAAAAATCCTGGAGCAGGTCCTCAAAGAATCCATTTTGAAGCACTTGGAGGAGAGGAAGGTGATCAAGAACAGTCAACATGGATTCACCAAGGGCAAGTCATGCCTGACCAACCTGATTGCCTTCTATGATGAGATAACTGGCTCTGTGGATATAGGGAAAATGGTGGATGTGATATATCTTGACTTTAGCAAAGCTTTTGATATGATCTTCCATGGTATTCTTGCCATCAAGTTAAAGAAGTATGGATTGGATGAATGGCCTATAAGGTGGATAGAATGATGGCTAGATTGCCGGGCTCAATGGGTAGTGATCAATGGCTCAATATCTAGTTGGCAGCTGGTATCAAGCGGAGTGCCCCAGGAGTCAGTCCTGGGACCGGTTTTGTTCAACATCTTCATTAATTATCTGGATGATGGGATGAATTGCACCCTCAGCAAGTTTGCGGATGACACTAAGCTAGGGGGAGAAGTAGATATGCTGGAGAGTAGGGATAGGGTCCAGAGTGACCTAGGCAAATTGGAGGATTGGGCCAAAAGAAATCTGATGAGGTTCAACAAGGACAAGTGCAGAGTCCTTCACTTAGGAAGGAAGAATCCCATAAACCGCTACAGGCTGGGGACGAACTGGCTAAGCAGCAGTTCTGCAGAAAAGGACCTGGGGATTACAGTGGACGACAAGCTCGATATGAATCAGCAGTGTACCCTCGTTGCCAAGAAGGCCAATGACATATTGGGCTGTATTAGTAGGAACATTGCCAGCAGATCAAGGGAAGTGATTATTCCCCTATATTCAGCACTGGTGAGACCACATCCGGAGTACTGTGTCCAGTTTTGGTCCCTCCACTACAGAAGGGATGTGGACAAATTGGAGAGAATCCAGCGGAGGGCAACAAAAATGATTAGGGGTTGAGGTACATGACTTACAAGGAGAGGCTGAGGGAACTGGGGTTATTTAGTCTGCAGACGAGAAGACTGAGAGGGGATTTGATAGCAGCCTTCAATTACCTGACAGGGGGTTCCAAAGAGTATGGAGCTAGGCTGTTCTCAGTGGTGGCATATGACAGAACAAGAAGCAATGGTCTCAAGTTGCAGTGGGAGAGGTCTAGGTTGGATATTAGGAAACACTATTTCATTAGGAGGATGGTGAAGCAATGGAAAGGGTTACCTGGGGAGGTGATGGAATCTCCATCCGTAGAGGTTTTTAAGGCCCAGTTTGACAAAGCCCTGGCTGGAATGATTTAGTTGGTGTTGGTCCTGCTTTGAGCAGGAGATTGGACTAGATGACCTCCTGAGGTCTCTTCCAACCCTAATATTGTATGATTCTATGTAAATTATCCATTAATAAGAAAGAAAGAATGCTGAGGAGTACAAATATCTTAGAATTTTCTCTCATTCTTCTTGCCAACTCCCCAAACTGCTTTGCTATATCCAAGAAGCAACAGTTGCAAAGAAGAGCAAGAGGCTGAATCCTTTGTTTGGATTCAGACCTTACAAGAGTTATCCATGCCTTCATCACCTTGAAGCTGGATTATTGTAGAGCACTCTGCATAGGACTGGGCCTTCAAGCCGTTCCTAAATTGCTGCCAGTGCAGTTTTACAAGAATTATTTCATGCAGAGAATAAATTCCATCCACTGCAGTGGGTACCAGCTAATTTCCAGGTTAAGTTTAAGATGCTGCTTTGACCTCAGTAGACCCAAATGATTTAATCCAAGCCATCTGAAAGACTGCCTCTCTCCTTCTATGAGAAATATTGTGAAGGATGTAATTTTTTTAAAAAAGTTATTTTCTTAAGTTAATTGATCTATTAAGAAATCTGAATGTGCTTGAATGAACGGGTGTTCCATCTACTGAACATTTTTAGGGGGAGGCCCAATATTAGAAAAATAAAACAAAATAATTAAATTAAAAGCTGATAGTTACATCATTATGTAGATAAATACAGCAGCCATTATGTGCTTCAGACACCTGAGAATGCAAAACCTTTTCACTGAGAGATGGTACAATGCACAAAACTTTGAAAGTTATCACATTAAAAAGTGACTTTTAATTCCACCTGGACAGTCACTAGACACAGGTAGAAGGGGCCTCAGTTTAAGGCCAAGCATGATTCCTATTACAATTTAGCATTCCTTAGAGCAGGGGTTCTCAAACTGTGGGTCGTGACCCCTCAGGGGAGTCATGAGGTTATTACGTGGGGGGTCGAGAGCTGTCAGCCTCCTCTCCAAACCCTGCTTTGCCTCCAGCATTTATAATAGTGTTAAATATTAAAAAATGTGTTTTTACTTTTTAAGCGGGGGGGTGGCGGGGTCAGACTCATAGGCTTGCTGTGTGAAGTGGGTCACCAACACAAAGTTTGAGAACCACGCCCAAGAGTTTCAGCTTTTGGAGCCCCTGTTTCGAAAGCTATGCTTGGGTGCAAGCTCACACAAACCGAAGAAAACTGTTGTACAGACCCCTGTGAATCAAAACTGTGGGAATTCACACAGTTCTGCTTATGCAGCTAAGTCCTATAAGGGCAAGACTGAGCGCAGGAGTTAAACTCATGACCTCTAAGCCCTGAAACAAGCGTGTCACCAGCTCAGCAACATTAATGTGAAACAAGACAACAATTTCACTCAGTTGTTGCTGCTCCTAAAAGTAAACATATTTACCCGCACTATTTTCAGCTTAGATAACTAGACCGTGCAGAATAATGTCTGTACTTCTGGCAGAGTTTTAGTGGATTGGGCAGGCACTCAAACCAAATCATATGAATTCTCCACAGAAAAATTCAAAACCAGGAATATTTCATCACCCACAAATTTCTAATTTTTACTCAAGGAAATCAAGTACACAGGATCCAAGGGTTCCGTAAACATAAGCAACCTGATTCTCCTCTGACTTGCACTGGCTTGATGCTGTTATAAATCCATTGACTTCAGTGATATTATTCCTGATTTACACTGCTTTTTTTAAGTGCCTGGAGAATCAGAGCTACAAGTATCTGCTACTTTAAAGCCATACAAATTCTAAATATAGTGTTCTTGTAACTATTGCACTTATATATTTTGTGCCAAGCATGCTGCACACACTTAGTATCAAAACATTATTTTAAAAACATGTATATCTAAAAAATGGCGTATTTGAAAAGGACTTGGGGGTGAATGGGAGAGTAAAATTTACCAGAAAGATCTCAGCAGAAATACAAATCTTCTGTGGAAAAATCTTCATGTCCTTAATGTGCCAAGAAACTTTTATAATTGCACCATGTCTTTTTTCAGCATCTGATTGTCACTAACTAAAATCCAGCTCCAATTATATTTTATTGGAAGCAATTTCATGTTTATAGATCAAGAACCCTTTAGAACTGGATCATAAAAAGAAAATAAAAAGTATCGGCTGAGGTTCGAATTTCTAAATGTGTTTGAATTATAGTAGAAAAAGATCAGAAGGAGTGAGTGAGACAGGTTGTGTTTAAAATACTCACCACAGAACCCAGCAGTTCAAACCAGTGCCTTGGAAATATCCATCTGTCTCGGACAATTCAGGGGGTGGGAATGAAATACCAGGAGGTTATTGAACAAGGGAGAACTGCCACCTCTTCTTTCAGTGTAAGCTAGTATTATCAGGAGTAACAATCAAACCCCAAACCTATTCCTTCTCTTTTACCTTGGGAGATTGAATCCCCACAGCTGACATTGGGAAAAGGGGAGGAAGATACTATTGCCTCTTTTAACACCAGCGTTCCAGTCTGACCCTATGCTGAGAGAAGTTAACGTCTCAGGCCTTACAGGTTCATGTTACAGTGGAGGAGACATCAGTAATGCTAAGTCTGGTTAACTTCAAAAAGGGGAACAACACAAAAATGAGGAGGCTAGTTAAACGGAAATTAAAAGGAACAGTCACAAGAGTGAAATGCAGCATGGAACATTTTAAAAACACCACAATAGAGGCTCAAAATATATGAATACCCCAAATAAAAAAAAAACTGTAAGAGGACCAAAAAACTGTCACCGTGGTTAAACAGTACAGTAAAAGAGGTGTCGAAACAAAAAGACATCTTTTAAAAATGCAATTCAAATCCTATTGAGGAAAATAGAAAAGAGCATAAACTCTGGCAAGTCAAGTGTAAAAGTATAATTAGGCAGACCAAAAGAATCTGAAGAGCAACTAGCAAAAGACACAAAAATAAGAGTAATTTTTATAAAGCACATCAGAAGGAAGAAGCCCACCAAACAATCAGTGGAGCCACTGGACGATCAAGGTGCTAAAAGAGCACTCAAGAAAGACAAGGCCATTGCATAGTAGCTAAATGAATTCTTTGCTCTGGTCTTCACTGCAGAGAATGTGAGGTGGATTCCTATACCTGAGCCATTCTTTTTAGGTGACAAATCTGATGAATTGTCCCAGATTGAGTTATTAATAAAGGAGGTTTTGGAACAAATTGATAAATTAAATACTATTAAGTGACCAGGACCAGATGGTATTCACCCAAGGGTTCAAAGGAACTCACATATAAAATTTCAGAACTAAGTGTGAAAAGAAAAGGAGTACTTGTGGCACCTTAGAGACTAACCAATTTATTTGAGCATGAGCTTTCGTGAGCTACAGCTCACTTCATCGGATGCATACCGTGGAAACTGCAGAAGACATTATATACACACAGAGACCATGAAACAATACCAGTTTCCACGGTATGCATCCGATGAAGTGAGCTGTAGCTCACGAAAGCTCATGCTCAAATAAATTGGTTAGTCTCTAAGGTGCCACAAGTACTCCTTTTCTTTTTGCGAATACAGACTAACACGGCTGTTACTCTGAGAACTAAGTGTGGTATGTGACCTATTTCTTAAAATCAGCCTCTATACCAGATGACTGGTGAATAGCTAATGTAACGCTGATTTTTAAAGAAGGCTCCAGAGGTGATCCTGACAATTACAGGCTGGCTAGACTAACTTCAGTACCAGGCAAATTGGCTGAAATTATAGTAAGAACAGAATTATCAGACACATAGATGAACATGGTATGTTGGGGAGCAGTCAACACAGCTTTTGTAAAGGGAAATCATGCCTCAACAATCTGTTAGAATTCTCTGAGGGGGTCAACGAGCATGTGGACAAGGGTGATTCAGTGGATACAGTGTACTTGGACTTTCAGAAAGCCCCCACCAAAGGCTCTTAAGCAAAGAAGGAAGTCATGAGATAAGAGAGAAGGTCCTCTCTTTGTTCAGTAACTGGTTAAATTATAGGAAACAAAAGGCAGGAATAAATTATCAATTTTCACAGTGGAGAGAGGTAAACAGCAGGGCCCTCCAAGGATCTGTCCTGGGACCAGAGCTGTTTAACATATTCATAAATAATCTGGGAAAAGGACAGGTTTCAGAGTAACAGCCGTGTTAGTCTCTATTCGCAAAAAGCAAAGGAGTACTTGTGGCACCTTAGAGACTAACCAATTTATTTGGATGCATATGTATCCAATGAAGTGAGCTGTAGCTCATGAAAGCCTATGCTCAAATAAATTGGTTAGTCTCTAAGGTGCCACAAGTACTCCTTTTCTTTCTGGAAAAAGGAGTACACAGGGAGGTGACAAAGTTTGCAGATGATACAAAATTACTTCAGATAGTTAAGTCTGAACCAGACTGCAAAGAGTTACAAAGGGATCTCACAAAACTGGGTGTCTGGGCAAGAAAATGGCAGATGAAACTCAAGCTTGATAAATGCAAAGTAATGCACATGGAAAACATCATCCCAACTATACATACAAAACGATGGGATCTAAGTTAGCTGTTACCACTCATGAAAGATCTTGGAGTCACTGTGTATCGTTCTCTGAAAACATCTGCTCAATGTGCAGTGGCAGTCAAAAAAGCTAAATGAATGTTAGGAACCTTTAGGAAAGAAATAGATTGTAAGAGAGAAAATATCATAATGCCACTGTATAAATCCATGGTAAACCCAAACTTTGGATGCTGAATGCAGCTCAGGTCACCCCATCTCAAAAAAGAGATTAGAATTGGAAAAAGTACAGAGAAGGGCAACAAAAATTATTAGGGGTACGAACAGTTTCCATGAGGAGAAATTAAAAAGGTTAGGACTGTTCAGCTTAGAAAAGCGATGATTAAGGGGGGATATGATAGAGGTCTATAAAATCATGACTGGTGTGAAGAAAGTAAACAAGGAAGTGTTATTTACTCCTTCTCATAACACAAGAACTAGGGGTCACCAAATGAAATTAATAGGCAGCAGGTTTAAAACAAACAAAAGGAAATATTTTTTCACACAATGCACAGTCAACCTGTGGAACTTATTTGCCATGTCATGTCATGAAGGCCAGAAGCATAAGCGAGTTCAAAAAAGAATTAGATAAGTTCATGGAACAGAGCTATCAATGGCTATTAGCCAAGGTGGTCAGGGATGCAACCTCATGCTCTGGGTGTCCCTAAACCTCTGACTGCCAGAAGCTGGGACTGGATAACAGGGGATTGGTCACTCATTAAATTGCCCAGCTCTGTTCACTCCTTCTGAAGCATCTGGCACCGGCCACTGTCAGAAGACAGGATACTGGGTTAAATGGACCAGTGGTCTGATTCATTATGGCCATTCTTTTGTTCTTATGGGTATGTTCTAAATGTAACTTATACACCAGTCCTGGAACAGAGGCGGTCAAACAGCATATAGGCAATCCCTTCTTCCAGGAATCTCAGCCCCACAGCAGTGCCTGGTCCCCAGAAATCAACTTTGCCTCAGAAATTGACTCCAAACAGAGACTAAGGCAGAGAGCAAACTCTCCACCTATTCACATAGCTCCCTCCCCAAGGATCACTGCCTCAACACAGAACCTTGCATAACAACAGCTAACAACAACAGAGCATGATGTGACGAAGTGGGAATGTTCTTAATGTTTTCTCTGAATACTGTGTGGGTGCCTCAGTTTCCCCTAGGCATTTCTTAAGTATCTAGGTGGTGGGGTAAGGGTGTGTGATTGTTGCAGAGCCCTAGAGGGCCATGATGCTCTCTGCACAGAGAATGGCTGACACCCTGTCTCCTGGCAACTGATGGCCTGGGCCCCTCCTCTGCAAAGGTGCCAACTGAAGGGGTTGGAGAACGAAGAGATCAGGTGGCCTACTGGCCTGGGAAAGACACAAAGGCCAGAGGAGGGGCAGGAGAGTTTCAGTTTGGAGCTGGCTGGGAAATGGGGCTCTGGCCTCCCTGCCCCACAAGGCAGACCTGACTGCGGGGTCCTGTCCTCTGTACCTACAAGTCTGTTTTAGACCATGTTCCTGTCGTCTAATAAACCTTCTGTTTTACTGGCTGGCTGAGAGTCACGTCTGACTGCGGAACTGGGGTGCAGGACCCACTGGCTTCCCCCAGGAGCCGCGCCTGTGCGGACTCACTGTGGGAAGCGCATGGCATGGAAGGGGATGCTGAATGCTCTGAGGGCAAACTCAGGAAGGTCGAAGCTGGCTGAGCTTCTTGCCCTGGAGACAATCTGCTCACAGAGGGGAGGCTCCCCCAGAGTCCTGACTGGCTTTGTATGCAATAGTTCCAGAGCATTGCCGGGTGATTCTGTGACCCATGTCTTCCCCAGATTGAACATCTGCTTGCATGTTCAAAAGAACTTGGAAGACTGTGTAACAGTGCCACCTTTAACAGCCTGCCATGACAATACGCACCAAGACCTGGCTTCTTCCTACACCAGAGCCAGAAGGGAGTAGGTCATATCATAATCTGTCTTTCTGTGCTCATGCCACTATTAATTATCTGACAGCTGCAGCCACTTGCGTGAGAAGAAATATGTTTTTTACTGATTAATTCTATAGTCTTTACCATTTACAGAAATGGTTTGAGGGCTAAGGCCCTGATTCATCACAGTGTTACTCCAGTTCTTTTCCAGTGTGACTCCATTAAGTCTTCTTTGCATTTGAATATTCTGGCTCAGTTGCAGGGGTGTGTTATGACTTCTCTATAAAAAGCCTTTTCTATTTCCAACAGAAGATATTCCACATTGTTGCAACTTCTTTTACAATTGTAAAAGCAAAATGTTCCCCCTCCCACCCATCCCCCTGCGTTTCTGTCTTAATGCTTTGTAACAGGCTTGAACAAGACAAACATCCTTCACAGGGATAAAGAGAACTCTTTGAAAGATTCACCTTTTGTTTGGAGTTTTGATGTAGGGTCAAAGAAATATTTCACCACAAACTTTCCAAAAACTCACAGCATTACAGAAAAGTACCTCTGTAATACACATTTAGGCTACATTGGAGTCGTCCTGCAGTAATTTTACCTAATGATAAAATTAAACATGCAACTCCTCAGTTGGGTTATCTATAGAAGCCCCCAGTGCTTTTTCAGACAGACAAGTTTCAATAAACACCATGTCAGTTCTTGTTTATAGAATTAAAAGAACTTTCTTTCTATTCTTTCTTTAAACATACCATTTTAAAGGGCTCTTTGATGTGTTTTTCTGCTTAACAGCAAAGACCCTGGAGGGAATTCAATAAAGACTCCATTTAGATCCATAATGCGGCACTGTTCACACTGTAAGTGAAAGCTGTTTATGCTACTACCTTCCATTTTCAGGGAACAAAAAAAGTAGGCCTAATCAAGGACAGATCTCCCCCATCACACGATATGGGTCACCAGAAGGCCAGGACTGACAATTCAGCCGTGATACACGTTTGCATGGCAGAGGGGAACAAATCTCCCACCTTGCTGTCTTAAGCAGGGAATGGGTCAGTTTTGCACTCCTGTTCCCAGTGCATTTCCACATGCTCTCATGCACCTCTGCCTTTCCCTGTGAAGTCACAAGGTAGAAAATGCTAAGGCATAACTTTTGGAGGCACAGTGTAAGGACTGCCTGGAGAAGTGGCTTGCAGAGCAGTGACAACGCAGCATTGATCAGATACTGTATAGGCACTGTGCTGAGCATAGCAAGGAGGGTTTTCACTCAGCAAAGGAACTGATTTTGTTTGAGCCGGAAACACTCTCAACAAGACACAGGTAAATGAGGTTTATAGCTAACTGAATCAAAGGGACAAATGTATTTCATGACTGCAAAGATCCAGGGATCCTTTTTTATTATATTGTTTTGTCTGTAGGGGTAAAAAAAACAGCCCTATCCTATTCCACTGTGTAATTACTTCCATTTTCTTTAAGCAATTTAACCTCACTTGAACCCCTCTGACTACTGTACAGGACAAAGCCAAGTGACTTTGATGAGATCAGTCCAGCAATAATAATAAGCTCTTTGGGGGCTGTAAACCTCTTTACCTTCAAAAGAGAGAGAGAGCGACGGATGGCTCCTCCAAACTGCTTGTGTTCTATGATTGATAATGAGCACTTTCTCCCTCCTGCTTCTCTCTGTGTGCATGTGTGAAGGCTGACTTAACCTACTGGGAGGTGGAAGGAGATTGCCTCAGGGCACAGTAGGGTTCCAAGCCACAGTAAGGAATAACATTGTGTGGACAAACATTGGGGCAAAATGCCACCTTCAGTGTTTCGAAAACCGAAGACAGCATTTTGCCGGTTCATTAATCCAATGAATTTGGGGTCAGGTCTTCTGCTCGTGTAAATGATATCAATGGGTCTGCTGCAGTTTCCACAGTATGCATCCGATGAAGTGAGCTGTACCTCACGAAAGCTTATGCTCAAATAAATTGGTTAGTCTCTAAGGTGCCACAAGTACTCCTTTTTATTTTTGCGAATGCAGACTAACACGGCTGTTACTCTGAAACCTATCAATGGGTCTGTGCCCATTTACACCAGCCAAGATATCTTAGCTGCATTCAGATTTACATTTGGGTGACTTTAACTCTTTGGAATTTAGAGTTTTTCCATGCAAATTACCTGCTCCCCCGATGGCTTCTGAGAATTCTAAACCTTTGGAACATTCAACGCTCCATCACCACATGTGGAGCATTTCAAAGAACAGATCATGCAGTTTCTTAATATCAAAGGCAAATTTAAAAATAGATGCAGGTTAAGCCACAATAAGGATTCTTTTTTCGCCTGTTTTACACTAACAAATTACATGTAGCTGATGTGAATATGCTACTGCCATTGGTTAAAGGTCGAATGGAGGCTTTTCAAACCAGTGCTCAGTACTGAAGTATGAATCTGAAAATGCACCTGTTCACTAAAGTTTTAAAATCCAGACATTGATTACTGGTGTGGGGGTTCCCTAGTTCTCAGACACCGAGTAAAGAACTCCAAATTTTTGCTCTGAAAACTTACCAGTGACCCTATCCCAGAGTATATATCAGCTGAGCCAGCTATACAATACAGGAAATTAATGGGATCCTAGAGGGATTTTCCAGATCTTAACATGGCTTCTCAACAGAAAAGACAACAAAATACCAGGAAAAATATTTTTTTTCATAAACCACAAAAATGCAATGTACTACGTATTTCCTATGTCATAATCTGAGCATGTTATTTACTTGCTTTAATGACTTGTAGGACAGGAGATGAATGAAGCAATTTTCAGCATAGACTGTTTTCCCTGTCTCACACAAATGGTGGATGGATATGCAATAGAATATGCATATAAAAATTGACTGCTATCTCAGATGCTCATGACTTCTTAAGTCTTTTTAAAAGCCCAGATATAAGGATTTTCATAGATCATTATTACCTTTTTTGGCAGCAGAATCAGTGTGTTATACTATTTTATGGTAGGTTTCAGAGTAACAGCCGTGTTAGTCTGTATTCGCAGAAAGAAAAGGAGTACTTGTGGCACCTTAGAGACTAACGAATTTATTTGAGCATGAGCTTTCGTGAGCTACAGCTCACTTCATCAGATGCATACCTTGATAATAAAATACACATTTTTAAAAAGTGGGTATTGCAATTCCCAGAGAGTTCTGCAAGGTTTTTGGATGGAAGCCATGTGGGCATAAGAAGAACTAAAAGACCTGCAGGGTGCAAGGTATCAATCGCTCTCCACATAAATCTGAATCAGTAATTGTACAGAGGTTAGACAAATTCATCTCCTCTATAACTCTATAGTACACAGTGGAGTTACATCAGGGATGAATTTGCCCCAAAGTGTGGGTGTTCATAAAAGACAGAATTCCAGAAGAAGCACTCATGAGGTGCACAAGGAACTAGAATTTTCCACTAATAAATACCTGAAAAATTAACCAGGATCTGAGATTTTAAATAGTAATTTGGCTGCAACTGTCAACTGTCTTCAAAACATGGTGACACTTGATAACTCCTTTGATCCTTATGGTACTAAACATCCTTTCATGGATGTAACGTATAGCGAGTTAGCATACTGGATGAAAAATAAATGTCTTTCAATTGCTATTAAAGTACAGCTGCTCCCAAATCCAGCATGTTAGTGTAAATATTTTTCATAAACATATCCAAATGAGTTCACTTCAAACGTTTCTGGCATCCTTGGTCCAGTTCTCTTTTCTCGGGACATGACTACAATCCACTGAAGTGCTTGTGTCCTACACTGAGGAGAACTAAGTTACAGGATATTTTCATTTCAGTTTCATGAAATCTGAAATGAATGAAACTTGCATGATTTCCTCCCCTCCTGTCCCTCCCCCCACACTCTTCAACCACAGATCCATCTCCCTAGTTTGCTCTAGGACTTGCCTTACATATACTGCTGAGGATGGTGTAGAGCAGTGGTGGACAACCTGCGGCCCACAGGCCGCATATGGCCCATCAGAGTAATCCGCTGGCAGGCCGCCAGACAGTTTGTTTACATTTGCACGGCTGCCCACAGCTCCCAGTGCCCACAGTTCGCCGTTCCCGGCCAATGGGAGCTGCAGGAAGTGGTGGACAGCACGTCCCTACGGCCCACGTGACCTCCCACAGCTCCCATTGGCCTGGAACGGCAAACCGTGGCCACTGGGAACTGCGGGCGGCTGTGCAAATGTAAACAAAGTGTCCGGCGGCCTGCCAGCGGATTACCCTGATGGGCCACGTGCAGCCCACGGGCTACAGGTTGCCCACCACTGGTATAGAGACTGCAACTCTCTGTCAACATTTTTGTGGGGACATTAATTTGACCTGTTCCCCTATTTGGTTATCTGTGACTCTGGTAAATTTGCCTGCTGGCTCCTAATCCAATCAAGAGAATCTTCTGGGGCAAACAATGTACCTCCTTCCACTGCTGCCTGCTCCACACTGAACCTTACTCCACACTGCTTTATGTAATGAAACAGGGTGGTAAATTCTAAGACCCTACCCAGGGATCCAGGGATTTTCATAGTGTCAATTGGTTGAACTCTGCATAGAGATGCAGAGGTATTTTAGTGAGTCGTTCTGATTGCAACGCCTGGTGGCTGAGGCAGGCTAGGGGGCAATCCAGAGCAGTAGTCAAGGGTATGTGAGTGGTCAGGCAGCCGGCAGGTCAATCCATATAAGGCAACCTGGGCAATGGTCGGTGCTCTCATGGGGTCAGTAGCTGAAAGACCCAGTCCACGGAGCGGAGTCAGTGGGATTTTTTGCAGGGGGGAAGGGGAAGAGCCAATAGTTGCCTATATAAGACAAAGCCTCTAATATCAGGATGGTCCCAATAATATCAGGATGTCTGGTCACCCCGTGGAGGAAAGGCACAACCAGCAGGGAATGGTCTGTTGCTCAGACAGCTTCCTCTTCCTGTGAGGGCCATTATATAGTCCAGATACCTAGTGAGAGTGCGGCCTGTCCATCCAATCAGGGGCTTGGTTTCTGTGGGGCTGTAGGCCTTTAGCACTAGGGCTATTGATCAGTGTGCTGGTTTAGTGCATTGCCGTGGTGCAGAGGCTAAGGATGCCACTGGTGGGCCTGGGTTCAATATTGGAGTCCTGATTCTGAGGTTAGATTGTAGAACCCTAATTAAATCCCCCTAAAAAAGTGTCTCTGGTAGAGGGAGCTAGGGGCAGAGATGAAAAGACATTGTAGGAAAACCCTAGAAACAGCCTACCTTGAGGAGAAGACTCAGAGTGAGTTTTATGTTCTATTATTTGAGTTACCAAACCTCAGAAAGGAGGGAATTCTGGACTTTATATTTTGTTTATTCACCAGCAGGATGGGAACTCAATCTGCTCACATGCAGGATGGGGAAAAGGTATGAGGAAGGAGAGACCCAGCCATTTAGAGGTTTGTGTGACTCCCACAGTGTTACAAGCTACCTGGTACATCCTACAGTAGTGGCCTTGTCCTAGATGTCAAACCAGCTCCTGCAGATTAGGGTTGGGAATCTCATCTCTGGGCTCACACCTTTTGTGTGTCCTTTTTCTAAGTGTACTGTTTGCTTGGGTGCACTATTTTGTTGGATTTAATTTTACTTGTGGATCCATGAAATGGAGAACTTTCAAATCAGACATATGCATGGAAACAATCTTCCCATCTTTCCAGGACAGAGCAAGTTCTAATAAGCATTTCAGTACCAACTCAGGTCAATTATTGGTTTGAATTAGTACTCCCACAAGCTGTAACATTCTTTACCTGCAGCCAAGTGGAACTCAGACAGGAACATAATTCTTTCCTGTCTTTGAAAACCATCAAAGGAACCAATTCCAGCCCAAATTTACAACCAAAATCCTCATTGATCACTATAAACCAGTTGTAGACAACAGCACACATGGGGGACAGGGAGTTATGGAAAGTTATACTTTCTCCAGAGAGTTGCACTTGGTGATCAATGAGACTGAATTCCACTGTAATAGGAAAGTAATGCAGCAAATTTCTTATTTCAGTATTCATTTTGTGGCACAGTATATATTAAGCAACAAAGTCTGTCTATGAGCCAGGTTCAGCCCTCGGTTACATCTGACTTGAGGGGTCACACAGGTGTAAAGAAGACAGAATCTGGCAATCTCTACATTGAAACTTAATTTAAATAACACCTCTTTACAAAAGTATCTTAGGTCTGCATTGCATAGTTTCCATATTGACTGAAAAGCTATTTTCAAACATGAATTCCTTTCCTTGATCTGATCCACATTGTAAAGCCAAACAAAAGGATTTTTTTTCAAAAATACCTAGCAAATTAAAGCATTTGTTTCAAGAGTATCCCAAGTTTACTGCAATAATAACAAAGTGGCATTCAGCATAGTGTACTATGCTGGACTAAAGCCACAACATACTGTACTCCAGACGCGCAATGATGGGTTGCCATTATTGTACCATACACTGGAATGCAAAATGAAGATTTATTCCGAAGCCGAAAGAACTCCTGTAACTATATCCCTTGAAGTCAAAAACTGGGAGATGGCATATGGTTAGCATACTTTTTTTTGTTTTATTTTTAAACTTGTTTGTGAGCTATAAATGCACAGGATTCTGAACCCTATAATGAAAACTGGTTTGAAACATCAGCAAGGCCGGCCAAGTTAAGGCGGTATCTAATTATCTTGTTACCTAAGACCTCTTCTATTCAGGAAAGCATTGGGATGTAAGCACATGCGTAAGTGGTTTCCTGAATATGCTCAGACATGCTTAAGTGCTCTGTGATATAGGGCATCTGACAGTACTTTTCTGACAAAACAGGAGAGATTATACTTGAGAGCATAAGAACTCTGCTCAGAAAGGGAGGCTGGACTTGGAAGATCTGGGTTCAAGTCTATGCTCTAACACCCTCGCTATGTGACCTTCTGAGTCACGTAGGCGCTCTGTGCCTCAGTTTCCCATTTGTAAAATAGGGATATTAGCACTTCCCTACCTCACAAGGTAGGAAGTGAAGATAAATACACTAAATATTGGCATGGGCTCTTATACCACGGTCATGGGAGCCATATAAGTATGTAGATACTTTTACTGAATTAAGAATAAAATATCTTCTTTTTTCCCCTTTTCACATTGGATTTGCAAGGAGGCAGGGATCCCAGACACAAGCAGCCAGGATACTGAAAAGGAGGATTTAAGCATTGTTCTTCTCCCCCTTGGTGTCTCCACTCTTTCATGAATCAAAGAGTAACAAGGAAATATCAGTTTCTGCCTAAATCCATTTTTAACCCCAGAATGCAGTAGTCAAGTCCTCTTAAATCACCAAGGTATTTCTAACAGAAAAACCTAAAGGAAGTAATAAATGTCAAACACACATCAAAAACAGGCTGGACCTTTTTTTTAAGGCTCGGCTGGAGCTCTTTGAAATGGTAACTTTTCTGTGAGTAACCCATCTGCAGTTCAGCTCTACTGTAAGCTGCTTTACCATGCTACCTGTTTAAAAGCTTACATCTTTACCCAGGGGCTTAGCTAACGAGGGCCTCCATAATGGGACTAGAGATTTCTGGAAATATTGCATTTGAACATTCCTGTAATTTCCTTTTGGTATTTATTATGAACTTAAACAAAAACTTAAGGAAGGAACTGGAATAACCCAGTGTAATGTTTATAGTCTTAGAAGGAATACTCCTGTAAAAAGCAAATAGAACATGTTAGACAGCCACAACTTTAGGAAAAGTATGTGGTACCTGAATTGAAACACTAATCCCTGCAAGAGATGATTTGAAGCCTCCCGCTAGGATTTAAAACACAGAACTCTGAGTTGCAAAAATTGGATACATCAGCTGTGTCTATGTGATGGCTCATCTTAAAATAAACAGAACACAATATGGAGCACATGAGGGAGGGGAAGGCTTTATAAAATCACTAATCCAGCAGCTTGATGCTAATGCTGAGTCAGAGCTCACAGCAGCGTCCTCTCCTGTAGGCAGCCCAGGAGATACTTGAAGGACTGGACAAGCTCAGGAAGACTAACATGGTAATGGCAGCACAAGTTACTTGGAAAATAGAGTGTAGACAAAAGCAAACAAGTTGACAAAACTCTTTGAAGATTTATGTTGTGTCAGCATTGTGGATACAACATTTTGACTGTACCCGTTCCCCTTTACTTTGCAGCATCTCAAATGTAGTATTGTATATTGTGTTGTGACTTGACTGGCATGGAAGGAACAACTATTTTAATACTGACCGAAGATAAGGGGAGCAGCTGCTTCCATCTAGAACACCAAAAGATACATTCCTTTGTCCTTCCTTTCAAAATTCAATCTCTACCTCTATTCTGTCAACACTCCTCAACTAAGGGTCACAGAGGAATTTATTCCACCTCTTTTATCACACACATTCATATGTAGCACTTCATTTACTGAGGGGTTTTTTTTCCAGAGGGATGATAACTCTTAACTCTGAAGGTTTGGAAGTATGGGTCTTCGGATCATAAGCACTGGCTTCTAAAGGTCAGATGATGCTTGCTTAGTTGTGTCAATTTTATTACAGTCACCTCACTTTCCATGCACAATGGGCATTTGATGATTGATGCTCAGTAATGGGACATTCCTACTGAACTCTTAAGAAATTCTTTTCCTCCGTGCAAGAGTTCAAGGGAAAGAGAAACAGTGAAGCAGCAATTCAGCACAAGATTTATGCATTGTACGGTGAGAAGCCAAATACTCTACTGTTGAATATAATTATTTAACAACTTTGTGAATAAGATGCAGACGTTACTTTCAGGTACCCATGGATCTCAAATTACATGTTGCTGTTAAAAGCAATGGGAGAAAAAAACTAAAAAACAAAACAACAATAATCTTTGTTGGACTGCATCAATTAAATTAATGTTTTAAGGCAATACAGCGCTAAGCTGGATAAGTGTGACCACGATACTCAAGTCTTTACGAAGGCACTTAGACTCCTCTGACACTTAAGTAATATGAAGTGCAGGACAAATAGAAGTCCATTTTTCACTTGTGGTGTTTTGGGTTTGTTAGAGTTGTAATTTCTTTTAACCTAGTTATAGTTGTTAAGATCTGCTTTCAGGACACAACTTCTCTACAGTCCTGGTGGTGATGAAGTTCCCAGTAACCAATTCATTCATATATTGTAGAATTTCTTAAAACTAGAAAGAACCATTATGACAATCTAGTCAGACTGTCTTCATAACACAGGCCACATTCTGTTCCAAAAGAAAGCTCATTAAAAGACTGGAATTCCCTGGAAACTCTGCCTGAGTTAGAGCTGCAAAATGCATCCCAAAGTGTTGGCAAATTAGAAATGCCAATGAGTACTCATATACAATATGGAGAACCTTAATTAGCATAATTATTGATGGGCGTGCAATGCAATATTCCTCTTTGCTTACAGCTGGTTCCCCCTCTCTACAAAAAAAGATGAGAAAATAATGAGTGGATAACCTACAAGCAATATCTCAAAGTTACATACTACTGGTATCCTAGAAGTTCTAAAACAGATGGATTACAATTTAAGTCCCGGATGTTCCACAAGCTTGATGCCACCTTAAATTGGCACATGATAAAGTTAGCTGACTACTGTAAGACTTGACGCCTCCAGCCAAGCATCATAAAAACAGTCTCCAGTTTGTTCTATCTTCATCACGCCAGCGCAACCCAAGAACTGAATGTTTATCTGAAGGGTCAGAAGGTGAAGTATGAAGTAGAACCGGTCTATCTAGGTGTGACCTGAGACCGCACACTGCGTTACTATGCCCCCCTGAAGAAGATAGAAGCTAAAGTTAAGATGCGCAACAATCTTCTTAGCAAACTGGCAGGTTTGTCATGGGGTGCTCGTGCTCTAACTCTGCAGACGTCAGCTCTTGCCACCTCGTATTCACTGGCGGAGTACTGCGCACCAGTATGGAGTCGATCATCACACACCAAACTGTTGGATATGCAGTTACATGGCGCCATGTGTATCATCTCCGGCATCCTGCATCTGACTCCACTCCCATGGCTTCTAGTTCTGAGCAATATGGCTCCTCCTCGTATCAGACGAGAGGTTGCCACTCGCAACTTACTAGAAAAAGTACGCACCAACCCAAGCCTTCCACTGCACAATGACCTTTCTAAACCACCAGATGCACGTTTGCTGTCACGTCACCACTTATGGTCTCATCTGCCACGCCAGGATGTTAGGGCGGAAACGCTCTGGTGAGAGGAATGGATATCTGTTATAATCCCCAACCAGTCCCTCATTGCTGACCCCACAATTTGCCCTCCTGGTTTTGACCTGCCCCGTTGCTAACGGTCCCTGTTGAACTGGACCAGGCAAGGTCTCTGTGCACCCAGCCAGTATCGCTGGGGCCTTTGTGCAACTGTGGTGCAGCACAGACGATGACGCACATCGTCGAGGAATGCCTGCTGACAAGGTTCGGCGGTGGCCTAGAAGAACTGCATCACGCCACTGCAGATGCCATCGCTTGGCTAGATGACTATGCACACGCTAAATAAATAAATTGACATAGCTACTGCCTCTTGTGGAAGTGGATTAACTACCCCACTGGGAGACGCTCTCCCGTCGGCGAATTAGCCTCGTTGATAGGGTTGCCAATTTTGGTTGGACGTATTCCTGGAGATTTAAGCACATGACATAATCTTTAATTAAAGATTAATCTTTAATTCCCGGAGACTCCAGGCCAATCCTGGAGGCTTGGGAACCCCAGTCTTCGATGAAGCATGGCAGCTGAACTGGTGCACCTGTGCTGCTGCAGCTTTTTAAGCGTAGACCTGCTGTACTAACTGTGGGTCCACACCATGCAACCTTGACTGGATGGACAGACACTTGTTAATTTAGCTGTTCCAGTGTTTGGTTGATCTAAAGACTTCCTCTGACGTCAGAAATCACTCTAACTACCATATTATCTTTCCACTTCTGGTGGACTCCCAAAGAAGCCATTTCACTTTTTTCCCAACTGTGCTATAAGCAATGTGAAAACATTTATTTCAGAAAATAATAACCCAGCACTTATAAATGCTACTTTGATTAGGTCAGGATTCATGGTCCTATCCCTCCCCCAGCACCAAGTTCCCAAGAGACAGTTTTTATATAAACTACACCCTTGCTTTCCACTGCTGGTCGTCATTCATTTGTTCAGGTAGATACCACTGTTTAGGTGACAAGTGGTAAACTCAGAAACAAACACCACAGCTGGATAGCCTTGTAAGGAGATTTAGAAAATACATTTGGAAAGTGAGCAGTTCACTTTCTACCTCAGAGGTGAAGAGAGTCTTTCAATGAGTTTCCTAAGCTGTGGACCGGCCCCATATACTCAGCTTTCTGAGTTTTCAGATGATGACTGCGTAAAAAAACAAAACAAAACAGGAGTTGAAATATCTCCGCTGCCTGATCTCTGTCCTTCAGAAATGAGAAGTCTAGTGTTTAAGTTAGAAGGGAGAAAGAAGGATGCAATGCAGACCTGAGAATGTGTTCTCCTATCACAGGATGATTTTCTCTCATATTATGATGACCTTGGTCTCAGCAGAAAATAGCTTAAGGGCTATTAGGAAAGAAAACTTGTCTTTAAAGGACAATAAACAACCTCAAGATTGTCTCTTATTTTTGTTTGTATGTCTGTGTTTTTTAAGTTTTTTAAGTACTTTCCTCCTGTAAGGACTGGATTTTTCTATAGGGATTGTTGTTGTGTACCAGACTTCCACTATTCAGCATGAAAACACTGCCACGGTATTGTCACTAGCACAAAAGAACCCACACAGTGCAACCAGTGTTGAATTCTTCACCAATTAATTTAGGGTGGGTCTCGTGGTTAGAACAAAGGATGCAGAGTCAAGCGGATGTTGGATTTCAATATGAATTGAGGCACTGACTCACTGTGTGACCTTGGGGAAAGTCACTTGACCCTCTTGTGCCTCAGCAAAGCCTTCTGAAGAGCTGAGTAAAAAGCAGGACTTTGCTGACAACCAGACGCTGAGCATCTCATCCGATCTTTCTTGGCTAAATTACAATCAGATTAATCTGGCAATATTTCCTAGATGATTCACCTGCCCCATTTGCCTTTCTCCTCAAAGGATGAGAATGACCAGGAAGTCATTTAAAAGACTAAGAATAATTTTATTTATTCTCACTGGGTGGTCTACACACCCACACTCGAAATAGCTGTGAAACATCTGACTGGGATTGCCAACAATCTTGATTGCCCATATAAAAAACAATGTTGGCAAGGCAAAAAATACAGGCAGAAACACCTGTGTGCCTGATATGCACAGCTGTACACAGCTGCTGCAGAGGCGTTTGCAATATCCATGCCAGACTGCTCTCTGATTCGATGTGTTTCATTTGGACAGAGCAGCACAATTCATAACAGATCAGTGGAGGAGGGGACAAGCACCAGAGATATCTTCCTGGGCCTATGCTGATCTGGGCAGGTTATCCTTCCATCAGCTATGCTCTTACAGTGCCTTTTCTCTCTCCTCCTCTCCCTCATCTATCAGCACCAGAGCTGAACCCCACATCTTTTCCTGGCCCAATAAATCCTGTCAGTGGTTCTTGGCACTACTCTACTATCTCCACTCATATATCTATGCTTATTTGCCTCCTTCACATTTTAGCAGCTCTGCTGAATGCCAGTGGTCTGACCATACTGAGTCCAGTCTCAGAAAGTCATGAATAGTCTGCATTTGTACCAGGATTATACCTACACCAGACAGTTTGAGTTATGCAGTTACCTGTGGGCTCTGAAGAAGTCTGCTTGTCAGCCCTGTTTCATTTGAACTAACTATCACTTTCTCTTTTTTGTTTTTTAAATGTTGCATTTGGGAGATCCTTTTTGTGTGTGTCTGATTTATTAAAGACTTTACTCTCCCCTGTCCCTCCCAGTTTACAATGAAAAGTATCAGAGGCACAAAGGTGTTCTATTATTAGAGCATCATGGCTGACGTGAATAGTGACGAGTTTTTCTGAATGCCTCAGTTTTTGGATGCTCAGCTCGAGATGACTCAAAGGGGTCTGATTTTCAGAGAGACAATCGGTCAGAGCCATTATGAGAATTAGACCCAAAAAAGGGTGTTTTGAGTCTGATGCCCAGAAACGGAGGCACCCTAAATCACAAAGTAATTATTGAAAATCTTGCCCAATAATAATAAGAGAGAGAGAGAGAAAAAAAAGTACCCCACCTGCATGGTGTCTCAATCTAGAAACAAAGAGACCAAAATAAAGAGAGTGTGTAGGAAAGGAAGCCCCATTTTATTGCACACAATTCAAATTCTGAATAAAAGAATGGGAGTCAGTGTTGCTTTCATTTAAATCATGGCACAGATTATACAGCGACATTCAGGTATAAGAAGGTGCAACAACCAGGTAAGATGAGGTGTAGAATAGGTTGGGTCTTGGCTCCACACCCCCTGTAATATGCCTGGTCATGCAGCTATATTGCTGCCTTGGGGAGCAGACCTGATGAAGCATATGCCCTCCCCGAAGCAGTGGGGGAACTGGGAGCGAGATTGTGACTCGAGCAGTGCTCCAGGATCTGCATAGCAACAATTTGCCCCTACAGCGGGACTCAAGTAAAAGCCACGACAAAGCCCTTAGAAATGAGTAAGCCTACACCTAATAGGTTCAGAAAAAAATAGCGTAAATGTCTTAGAACACGCTATACAAAAAGAATCACAGAATTCATATGCAAGATACTTCCTTCACATGTGTTCATTAGAAGCCTAATCCTGTCCCCAACCAAATCAATAGCAAAACTCACATTTATCTATCTACTGGGAGAGTGTGCCCCAAGTGGCAAACGGTTTCATTGAGATTGGGATTGGGAACTCAATGCAAAAAAACATTCCTTCTCCTCTCCTTCTCTCTTCAACCTCTTTAACTCCCTTTATCACAAATAGCCATGAATAGTCAGAAATATCAGCAAAAGTAAAAAAAAAAAAAAAAAAAGAGAGTACTTTTGGCCTCATTAAACAAGTGAAACTCACACTCAATGCAACACATTTAGCAATGTCCTGAAGTCACCTGTATTATGGATGAAACCTAAAACCACAGCCTTGACCACTTAGTAGCCCTTGAAGGTCCCATGGCACTTTTCACATAAGTAGCAGTGTTAACCCTAGCATTCTGGCCAAATTCCAACACGGGTAATTATGTTATGCTTACCTAAATTCTCCATGAAGTTCCAATTGGATAAGCTACTCTTCATGTCCCCTCCTAGAAGACTCTTGTGGAATATGCTAGCAGACAGCAGCTTCCATTTTCCACCTCAGAGGTGCCTGCATTTCAGTGATGGGTGAAGTGGTCCTTATTCATATGTAAAGTGTTTTGGAATCCTTCTGAGTACAGCATGTTATATGATATATACATGGTAAAATATGTTTATGTAATTACACTGAGATACAGTCTTTTCAGTACAAGCTATTTTTCTTCAAACAATAAGGTTCTGTTCTGTGTTTCTTGCTACTGATTTCTGGAGCATAGTGAAAAGCATTCAAGCATTTCATAGGTGAAAATGTATGACATATTCATTGTTAGTCTTGAAATATAGCATTTTCCAATCCTTATTTTCTTAGAGCTGTGGAGTTTGCTAAGCCTTTATTTCTTGCCAGCTAGAATACATGCCTCTGACACCTTGAGAAATCTCTTTTCCTGAAACTTCACTTAATTTTTTTTGTAATGTGAAAGGTTGCTTAGTTTGAAAGTTCTTTTGTCATTTCAGCACATCTTTGGTTTCCTCATCTGACAAGAGAGGTTAAGTCATTATGCACTAATACTCACCAGCAACCACATACCACACAACAAAACCACTAACCCAGGAACCTATCCTTGCAACAAAGCACGTTGCCAACTGTGCCCACATATTTATTCAGGGGACACCATCACAGGGCCTAATAACATCAGCCACACTATCAGAAGCTCGTTCACCTGCACATCTATCAATGTGATATATGCCATTATGTGCCAGCAATGCCCCTCTGCCATGTACATTGGTCAAACTGGACAGTCTCTACGTAAAAGAATAAATGGACACTAATCAGATGTCAAGAATTATAACATTCATAAACCAGTCGGAGAATACTTCAATCTCTCTGGTCACGCGATTACAGACATGAAAGTTGCAATATTACAACAGAAAAACTTCAAATCCAGACTCCAGGGAGAGACTACTGAATTGGAATTCATTTGCAAATTGGATACAATTAACTTAGACTTGAATAGAGACTGAGAGTGGCTAAGTCATTATGCAAGGTAACCTATTTCCCCTTATTTTCCTAACCCCGCCCCCTTCCTCAGACGTCCTTGTTAAACCCTGGATTTGTGCTGGAAATGGCCCACCTTGATTACACATTGTAAGGAGAGTGATCACTTTAGATAAGCTATTACCAGCAGGAGAGTGGGGTGGAGGCAGAGAAAACCTTTTGTGGTGATAAACACCCATTTTTTCATGATTTGTGTGTATAAAAAGAAACATCTTCTGTATTTTCCACAATATGCATCCGATGAAGTGAGTTGTAGCTCACGAAAGCTTATGCTCAAATAAATTGGTTAGCCACAAGGTTAGCCATAATAAGGTGCCACAAGTACTCCTTTTCTTTTTGTGAATACAGACTAACACGGCTGTTACTCTGAAACCTGTAATACAGCAGTGGCTCTTAAAAACTTGCCAATTACTGCAGATAACTAAATCAAGTATTTACAGTTAGATAGCAACACGGCTGGCAGTAATGAACATTAGTAAGCATGGGGAAATATATGAGAACACTACAGACAGCAAGGTAACCCTAACTGTATACCTTGGCGAATTTGGGGGAAATGTTGCCTTTCTGTAGCCTGAGGATCTCAAAGCACTTTACAAATGTAAATTAATTTAACCTCAGTGAGGTCAGATGTTACTTCATATTTGATGATGAGGAAACCTGAGGGCTTGGTTCTCCATTGCTAGTACTTTATATAGTCATTTGCCCCTGTGCAAAGTGACACCATTTTGATTTGGTAGCATTATAATTATTATTCCTAGTCATGGACCAGGACCCCAATGTACTAGGTGGTGTACAAACACAGATCAAAAAGATGATCCCTTCCCCAAGAAGCTTAGAAGATGAGCGGCAACAGATGGATATAGACAGACGGGAGCATAAGTGAACAATGAGACAATATTGGTACTCGGTAGTGGTCTCTGCACACTAATGGCCTAATCGTTCTCAAGTTTTTTGTAGGTATCAAGCCAAAGGAGAGTTTTGAGGAGGGATTTGAAGATGGATAATGAGGTAATCTTGCAGACATTGATAGGGAGCTTCTCCCAACTGTGAGGGGCACCATGGGAGAAAGCACAAAGATGCTTGTTTGAAAATTTAACAAGTGGGTGATGCTGGCAACAAGGGCTGACGGGAGGAGAGCAATGACTGCTTGATTGCAAACGAAAGATGAAAAACAGAGCGGGGATTGATTGTAAATGGCCTTTAAAGAGAAGGGGGTGTGCCAGAGAAGAGGAAGCCAGTGGAGGGATTCAGAGAAAGCTGTGAGCTGGTCAAACCAAGGGGCTAGGAACCTGATCTTTGGGGCAGCATTCTGAATGGATGTGAGTGGAGCAAGATTTAACACTCACTTTGTGCAGATGCTAAGAGTTAGAGAACGTGCAAGGCAATGAAGAGTCAAACCCTGAGAGGTTAGGGTTCAGTGACTCAGGAAAGCTGTGACCGCACTGGGAACAGAACCCAAGACTCTTGACTCCTACCACTGAGCCATCGTCCTCTCTAAGCTAGTCTTAAGTCCACAAAGAAACTTCTCCAATTATTTGCAAAGGAAAAAA
Source organism: Eretmochelys imbricata (assembly GCF_965152235.1). Lineage (NCBI taxonomy): Eukaryota > Metazoa > Chordata > Testudines > Cheloniidae > Eretmochelys > Eretmochelys imbricata. Next base: position 342,040,773 of record NC_135572.1, on the reverse strand, counting down.
AAAGTCCTAAAATATTATTGTGACTGGATGTTCTTTATGTCTGTCAACTGATAGCCAGACAGTGGCGAAGACTTGTCCAAGAAGCAGAATTTGCCTTCCTTAACTGTCATCCAGTGCCTGGGCTACTTCTGTCTATTTCCAGTACATTGTACAACAGCCAAGACTAGAGCTAGAACAATCATGGCCCAGTAAGCAGCAGTTCTACCAGGTTAGCAAAAAGACCATCTCTCTGTCTCTCTCTCACCTTGTCCCAGCTGAAAATTATTCTTTTCATATCTTTCAACGCCAGCATTATTAGCATGTTGGTGCTACAATATTTTGGCAGTGTGCATCTTGGGGCTCGAATTAGAAAGGCAGCAGCAACTGTCATTTGACATGCCACATATCACCATGTCCCCATATTTAGTTTGTAAATATTTTTGGCAGATGATTTTGGAAGTGAGGAAAGAGGGCCTAGTGGTTAAAGCAGAGGCCTGCCACTCAGCAGATGTGGAGTCTATTGCTGTCTCTGTCACAGACATCCTATTTTCTTCATCTATAAAACAGTAATAAGACTATATCCCTTAAACCCAGGCACACTGCAAAACTGAATTCAGTATTGTTTGTAAATTGCTTGGCAATCTTTAGCTAAAAGGTTGAATAGAAGGGCAAAGTTTAAAATTTAAATCAAGCTATATGAGTTGATTTTGAATGTATCTTGCTGTGTTCATGAGGGACCTTTTCACATCATCCTATCTAGAAATCTGAAGATGTAAGAGACAGTCCCCATCCCAAAGACCTTACAATGGGGGGAAAGTATTATTATCTGCATTTTAGAGATGTGGAACTGAAACACAGAAAGATTAATTGACCTGCCCAGGGTAACGCAGAAAGTTTGTAGCAGGTGTGACAAAGTTCCTCCTCTACCTTGGTGGGTCTTGCACTTATTGGCGGATTTGCTCGCCATGGAGCTTCATGGCAGCCCTCAGCTTGGCTGTTTTTCTGAACCCACAGTCCAGGTCGACTCCTCCTGTGTCTGACCAGGAGTTGGGAGGTTTGGGGGGAACCCAGGCCCGCCCTCCACTCCGAGTTCCAGCCCAGAGCCCTGTGGAATGCAGCTGTCTAGAGTGCCTCCTGGAACAGCTGTGCGACAGCTACAACTCCCTGGGCTACTTCCCCATGGCCGCCTCCCAACACCTTCTTTATCCTCACCATAGGACCTTCCTCCTGGTGTCTGATAATGCTTGTACTCCTCAGTCCTCCAACAGTCCGCATTCTCACTCTCAGCTCCTAGTGCCTCTTGCTCCCAGCTCCTCACACGTGCACCACAAACTGAAGCGAGCTTCTTTTTAAACCCAGGTGCCCTGATTAGCCTGCCTTAATTGATTCTAACAGCTTCTTGATTGGCTGCAGGTGTTCTAATCAGCCTGTCTGTCTTAATTGTCTCCAGAAGGTTCCTGATTGTTCTGGAACCTTCCCTGTTACCTTACCCAGGGAAAAGGGACCTACTTAACCTGGGGCTAATATATCTGCTTTCTATTACTCTCCTGTAGCCATCTGGCCCAACCCTGTCACACAGGTCTGGGATCTGAACCCAGATCTCCTGAGACTTAGTCCAATACTTTATGTAAATGATGGTCTTGTACCTACAGTGTCCAAGGAATAGGTATGTTACTGATTATTCTAGCTATTGGAAGTGCAATTATAAAGTGCACCTAGTCATTATAATACAGATTTGCGTATACCAAGTTTGTCTCCTTTTTGAAGAAGTTTAGCAGGATCTAAAAGAAAATGGTGCAGTATGGAATCTGAGATCATGTAAAACACTGTTGCCCTTCTGAATCTTAAGCAGATCAGAAATGTTCTGCATGGTATTGTAAATTTGGTGAACTGTCTACTTGGGAACTGAAAACTATTAATGGTACGCTTCACCATCTTTTCTCTGAGTTTTAGTTAATTTCCCCTTTTGAAATGTGGCCTAAATCTCTTTGTTTTTTTTATGGTGCTTTTCATTATAAGCGTTCTTAGGGTGAACGTTGTAGTGAGTGAAAGCAAGGTATGCTGAGGAAGTGCTCAGCCATGGCCCACTGGTCGATGTCAAAAGGCCAGCATCTGGTACCATTCTCTTGGTAGTCAATTGCTTCTTTCTTTCAGCTCTTTTCATACCAAGGTACAACTTGAGAAGTGCGTTTTGTGTTATAAGAGCCCTTGCAGAATGGCAGCTTTATGCGCATAAATCTGTTCTCACTGCCAACACCACAACTTAGGCAAATAGCAACTGCAGCCACAATACCAGGGGGCCAAAGATTTCTAAAACTAAATCTGTCACCTCCTCTCATGAAGCTAGGAGCCTATGCCCCTGAATATGACCTTAAACTTGAATCTCCCATTGTGCAAATACCACAGGAAAAATTACAATGAGTTGATTTATTTTATTAGTGAATTTTTCAATTTTTCTTCTTCTCTTCCACCATCCATTCTTTCTTCAATGATTTTGTATTTCTTTAAATAGCAGGAAAAAAAATACAACAAATGATAAAGCCACAATGAACAAATGGCAAAATGTTAATCCCGGGTAAAGCTCAACTGTTGTAATTTACTAATCCAAACATGGGGATTTTCATTTTGGTTTTACTGAAATGTAAAACTTCCTCAAATTAAAACCAAAAGAACTCATCTTTACAGTCAAACAGAGCATCTACCAAGGCAAACAGCATCAAGTGCTAGTTCACATGGTGGGGTCGCCACTTTTTCCAAGCCGCATTTGCCAATGTTTGTTTTTTTGTAGTCAGGGGAAAATCAAAACCATGTGGATACCTACAGGGGAAACAGTGGGTCTCAAAGAACTGTTGGCAGAGGGAAATGTGCAATTATCCTATGGGGCTTCTTTTTTTTTTTTTTTTTTTTTTTGCAACTTTGAGTTAAATTTTCATTTTAGTTTCTTTTTTTTTCTTTTAACGTAGCTGTGGGTCTAAACAAAATTTACCATTGTTTTTAACAGATCTTATACCAGCCATTCCCAGGTGGAGTTCCTATTAAAAAAAGGTTTATTTTCATCCTTAAGCCTCGTTCCAATATATAACCTCTCTGCTTTTCTAATGCACAGGCTTACACAGCAGGTGTTTTCAGTTCCTGGGAGATACATTAAAGAAAAAAATATGTAAAGTATTCATGATTCATAAAATGTATTCAAGCTTTTCTGGGGAATACAAAACTGCTGTAGCCATACTATAGTCTTTAAAATAAAAATAACCCTCATAACACCTGGGTGTGGTAAAGGAAAGTAATATCCTACAGTATATTAAACAGAGCAAGAAAATATATATTGCATTTCTTTTAAATTAAATGTTAAAAATGCAAGTTTGTTGTGGTAATAATAATTTAAAAGCAAGAAATTAAAATAATTTAACATATGGCCTGTAACTATATAATAACGTACAGTATTGAATTTAAAAGCACTTGTTTTAAAAATTGAGTTTACTTTTTAAAGGACCAGCGTAATGTATCTCACTGAATTCTATACATATAATTACACAGATCCTTTAAAAAGTAAACACTATTTATAGATAGATCATAGAATGCATGTGTGTGTGTGTGTCCAGAGCAGTGAGAAGGAGGGCAGGATGCATTGTTAACATCTGTATGATCCATATGTATGTACATGTGCAGAAAGCAGGGCTGGGTGCAAGCCCAGCACAAGTGTCTGGGAAACAGCCAGGAGGTGGAGTCTGAAGCTGACACAGAAGCTATCAACAAAGGAAGCAGATTTACATGTCACCCTTCTTCAGGCCAGGAGCTCAACAGATCAGGGTTTGAAATTAGTTGCTGTTCCCATCAGACAAAGCCAGCAGAATGAAGCCATGACATTATGACTGCTGTGACTACTAGGTCTCAGACCTGGCCTCAGGTAAGATGTGGGTTGTGCAAAGATGGTGTACAGACACTTTTGTCCCCCAGTCCCTGAGTAAAGCTAAACATAATTCAGCTGGAGGACTAGGGCCCAGATTTTTTTTCAAGTTGTTGACTGAAGCTTTTAGATACAGATAGACACTGTAGTGTTCATTTTTTAGTCAAATTAAGTTAATTGGGGTTGGGGCAAGACCTTGTACAAACAAATTGGGTGACCATAGTGCATCACTTCTAGAATCTGTGCAGAATCTAGAATCTATCTGCTTTAGTTAGTATGAAAGAAAAACTCAGAGAGATGAGGACCTGTATATCCTTTCGTTGATTCAGAGTTGAGCCTATTGGGAACAGATAGTGCTCTAGATTAGTGGAAGCCCTATGAAAATCTGAAGTGGGGTGGATTATTTAATCCCTTGATGTCTCATCCCATTGAGGCTGCAGACAATATTTCCGACCTCACATGAAGGTAGCTAATGGCAGCGAGTCACTATTAACAGAGACCTGATGGCTGTTAGCCAGTCAGTACCCAATAACTAGGAACCTGATCCTGGCCCCCAGTAGGGCTTCTCTGTGCCACTATGGCAGCAAAGAGGGCTAGTCTACACTAGTAGCGCTACAGTGGCTGATTCAGCTGCACCACTGGTGGTTCCCATCGGCATAATAAAACCACCTCTGTGAGAGGCGGTAGCTATATCGGCAGGAGAAGCTCTCCCGCTGACATAGCGCTGTCCACACCAGCGCTGAGGTGTGTGTAACGTACGTCGCTCAGAAGGGTGGCTTATTCACGCCCCTGAGCGACATAAATTATACTGACATAACCTGAAATATAGACAAACCCTAGGAGGTGAATATAGCCTGCTTGCTGGCTCTGTGCCATCCCCTACTATAAAGAATATATCAAAGGCATGGCCGAGGGAAGGAGTAGAAGTTTTGGAGAAGAGGTGTGACAGAAGCGCCTCTAACACCCCAGTAATCCCTGACTGCTGTAGAACCTTCTTGGGATCCATTTTCAGCTGGTCATATTAGCGCAGTGTGGAGATTGCTCTAAATTATATTGGGAGCTATTCATTCGCCAGCAGCTCTGGGGATCTGCAGTGTGCAATGATGATATAAAGCCATATTTGCCCATCAGTTCCTGAGGCCAGTACTAAGCAGAGTTCAGCTGAACCTAAGGAGTAGGGCTTAGACCTTGTTCAGGTGCTGACTGAAGCTTTTAGATATGGACAGAGAGACATTGCAGTTTTCATTCCAGTTCTTCTTAAACAATTGAAGAATTAATTGTGGGGATGGAAACCAGATTGGCAGATTCATTATGTCCCATCCAACTACATTTTATAGAACACAAGACATTAGAAATGGTTTGTAAAAAAATCAAAGAAGAATGTATACATATGAAGGTGTACTTTTATATGCATGCGTATGTCAAGGAGTGTGTGTGAATTTTGCATGTGAATTTGTTATAACAAAGATTCACTTCTAGCCCAGCTATTTAAATTTTTTAAATAATTTATGTGCTGTTAAAATATTTATTTGCTTCCACAATTAAATGTATTAAATTGAAATATTTGTATGCTAAGCAGTCAAGTGGAATTCTCTCTTTGAAGGTGACCGGGAACAATTAATAAAACACCAAACGCAGTAGCTCTGGGTCTGACCATATTAATGCTTTCTCGAAGGACTGAGCTCCTCACCAAAAAGGTAAGATATGTCTACACTGCCTTGCAGATTGGACTTTGGACCTGTAAATAGCAGTGCGCACTGAAGTGTTGCGTGGTTACTCCCCCGTGTGGATGATGTGGGCGTGACCTGAAGGGTCCCTTGTTCTCACTAATATAGTCGTGTTTGAACAGGAATCTTTGTATACTAGAAAACTTCAAGTTTGTGCCTGCAGCATCTATATGGGGGAGTTAGAGCACAGCACTTTGATGTGTGTTGCCGTTCACCTCCCTGTAGTCTGAACTGTGGGACAGTGGTCATACCATTAGGCTGATGTGCAGGAAGTGGGGAGTAATATAGAACTCCCAGTGGTGACACTTAATTTGATCCAGTTACATAGGGCTTATCCCACTTACACAGAGCTAAATTCTGAAACCCTTGCATCACACTGAATATCATCTTACTTTACGAGTAGCCCCTCTGAGTTCAATGGGACTACTCATGGAGTAAGGTGCTACTTATTACAGTAAAAGTGTCAAAATCTGACTTACAAAGTGACTTGAACATAAATCTTTTAGAACTTTCAGAAATGGAACATCCTAACTGGCTTGATTTCCTTCAGTCCTCCCCATGAACTTTTATCATATGTCGTAAGGAATATATGCACCCTCTGGCAAGTGCAGAATGCTCAAAATATAGTGGAAACATTACAGGCCAGATCCTGATGGTAAAGCTACTGCTTGTGTGAATCAGGGTACCTCCATTCACCGCAATGGGGTTATGCCAATTCACACAAGTAGAGGATCTACATTTCTGTTGCACAAGAGGTTCAAGCCACTGAGTGGCCACAAGTGTGGGATTCTGCAACCTGTGCCATGGCTCTGTCCAATACACTTGGCAACACTGTCAGATGAGTCAAAGGATTCATGAGTCTTGGTCAGTCACTGAACAAGCAGCCCCAAATCTGTGGCTGGAAAGGGGCCTGAATAAGGCCATGGACACAGTGTGTGACCATAGGTTATAATAAAGACTGCAGTCTGGCTGCATGGCAGGTGGATTCTTTCCCACCCTCACCCTGCTAAAGACTTATCCTGAAAAGTACTTGAGAAAAATCCTTAACTTCAAGCATACAATTAGTCACACTGAAATCAGTGGGACGATTTATGTGCTAACTGTGAAGTTGTTATAAAGTTCCTGGTCCTCCACAGTTACCAGAGAGGACCAGGAAGTATTGCAGAGAAGAGCTTAATAAACACCTAAACTTACTGGTTAGGGAGTTCTCTAGTTGCTGGTTAAAGAATGGCTAGTTGTGTTTCTTTCCTCACACTATACTAAAGTGGTTGGGTGGATTATAGCCAAGCCCTCAGAATCTTGCAGGATTAAGCCATAAATTCCTTGTGAAAAGATCTGTTCCTTGAATACTGCATGAGAGATCAAGATTTGGTCCATTCAAGTGTTCCCAATGAACCTCAGTGCATTTTTACTCGAAGCAATTAAGAAATAGTCACTGGGAAGTTTTGTTTTAAATGGTGGGACAATTTCATCTTTGATGTCATGCTAATTAAGTCAATGGAGCTACGCCAGGGATGAATTTTGCTGGCATGTATACATTTAATCTAAAAACTGTAGTTTCCTACATCTAATCCTTTAAACAGCCTCTTTCATTTTTTGTGGTCAGAAAATGGAAGCTGGCATCACTAGACATCACAGATTTTCTGCTAACTGAAAGGCCGGAAATTTCACCTCACTTCTAATTTGCTATGCAATAATCACAAAGTGTCATTTTGTTTATTAACCAGATGTTGACATTTGATTGCAATCTAGAAGTGACCTTGCACTCCAATCATAACAATCATTAGCAGATTAGATTCAGTTTAAGTAACATAACTTCCTGTGTTGAAAACAGGTGCACTTCTCTGCAGTTGCCAAGCTCAGCACCCTGCTGCCAAAATCAAGCAGAGAGTTGTACCAATGGAACAGTGTAAGTTGAGCTATGGAACCCCCAGGTCATGTTCTCAATTAAAACAGAGAGATTTTAATAGGGGCTACAAGCAGTGTTTCAATTCCCTTTTCAAATTTCACTCTGGAGCTAGTTAGCAGCTAATATTTACTTCAAAAACTAAGCATTGGATATTATTAGGTTTCAGAATCTTATATCCCTTATGCTATTCTTACCTGTTAAGCAACCAATGACTAAACAGAGCTACAGAAGAACAACTTTTATTTGCAGCTTCAAAATAATGCAGAACTACACTGATAGTAAAACTCACTTGTTTTATGAACTGTCTAGGTTACTGAGTTTAACGGGGCAAAACAAAAAAGTAGAATGACTTTTTCTGCAAATTTAAATTATCAGTGAGTTAGTAGATTCAGATGAAAGCAATTAGGTCAGCTGAGTTTAGACCTACTTGAATTATTTGCTTTGACCAGTTTATTTAGTGACTACATTATTTATTTTTTTAATTCATGCTTTATATTGCGGTCGCTAGACAGATGACTGAAAATTTTAACATTATGGCAAATAATGCACTTACAAAAATGGGCTGGCCCCTGAGTAAACACAAAGAAGACACAACCTCTGCACCAAAGAGATATTAGATCTTTCTGATCACTGTTTGCACCCAGATAGATTATAGCTAAGTGCCTAAGTTACTTGGGAGCCTACCTTTCATTTTCAGAAGTGACTTAGTCACTTAGGGCCAGATTTTTAAAGGTATTTAGGTTGCCTAAAAATGTAAATAGGCATCCAGTAGGATTTTCAAAAAGGCCTAAACACCTTGGAGCTTTTAAAAATTGCACTAGACACCTACCTACATCATTAGGCACCTAAATACCTTTAGGGGTTTAGGAGCATATGCCACTTAAGTGCTTCAGTCACTTATGAAAATGAGTCTTAGGTGCTCTTGAACATCCTACCTCATGATATTTCCTACATGATATTTCCTGTTTGAATAATGCTAAAATATATAAATAGATTAGTCACTAACCTATTTATATATTTTAGCACTATTCAGTGCATATATTTATGGATAAATGACCTGCATGTGATTTACTGTCAATGTCTAAGGTTGTATTTTTCATTATTTGCAAACATTCATGCAACCATGAGTGTTCAGGAAAATAGTACTGAGTCCCAGAAGTTTTATCACTTTGTATGGAAGTGTAATATTGCCATAATGTTGAAAAATATCAGTCATCTATATAGATAAGGGCTAGGAAATACACCAATCTCAGACTATCAATAGCAGCAGTGGACAACACATAGTTTGAAAATTATTTGTCCAAACTATTCAGACAATACTTAATAATACATTAGTAGAAATTTGATACAATTTGGCAAACAAATAAAAAGGCTTAGTATGGATTTTTTTTTTTTGTTATACTATTACTAACACTATTCATTCAGCTCTAATTTTTGCACATAGACTTCACAGGCACTATTTATTTACGTGCTCATCGGTGTGAATAGGAATTGTGCAATCTAGCCTTTTGTGAATAATTTCCCCCACTATTTACCTATATTTTCCCCAGATTTACACTGGAATAGGCTATAGAATTGGTCATTTTTCTGCCATTTCCGTGAAACCAGCACTGTTTATTTGAAAGGGTAAGTTTAGATGAATTTCCCATTTTGAAAAAAAGAAAATGAAAAAAAAGTTTTGCAATTTTCAAAATGTCCATTTTGACATTTTCAAGAATAAAAGTTCCTTTTTTAAGTTTCAAAACAACTTTTTATTAAGAAATGTAAATTAATTTATAGTTAAAATGTCAAAAAATAAAAGATCAGAGTTGAAATGAAACATTTAAAAATATCAAAGTAAAACATTGTGATGAATCCATTTTTAAACAAATTTGTTTGATATTTTAATGTTTTATCTCACTTCAGAACAGGAAAATCTTTTGAAATCTCAAAAGTTCTCAACATGGGAAAACTGTTTCTTGCCCGGATTTAGTAGGCCACTAACATTACTGAATACTACTACAAGCAGAGAGAAAAGGAGTACTTGTGGCACCTTAGAGACTAACCAATTTATTTGAGCATAAACTTTTGTGAGCTACAGCTCACTTCATCGGATGCTTATGCTCAAATAAATTGGTTAGTCTCTAAGGTGCCACAAGTCCTCCTTTTCTTTTTGCGAATACAGACTAACGCGGCTGTTACTCTAATACAAGCAGAGAGATGTTCTGATTCTTTCCCCATCCTAGAGTATGTTTCTAACACCTCTCTCTTACTGCTGCTTATGGAAATAGTGAAAAGAATTCTCTTAAACTGTTTATTCCCTAGGGAAAAATAATCAAGTGAAAGCACCTGTGGAAAGCAAATAAAGAGCAGAGGAAATATAGATGGTAAAAACCCAAGTCGCAGCTGTGCTTGTAGTCACTGAAGTGTGCCCACTGTGTAATGGCACATTAGGTGGGCATTGATCTCTACTAGTTTATGAGGTCTGTTACAGAATTGAACCATTTTCTGCTGAAACCCAGGGAGCAGAAATTGCTACTTCTAATCTAATCCATTTTCGAATTATCATCCAATTGTGACTGATGACCTCACTGCAAATCAGTTTACCTAACTGCTAGCACTCAATAAGGGAAGAGAAATCAATCTTTATTTTCTTTTGCATTCCTCTAGCTTTCTTATTTTTTTTTTAAATCCCTCATGATGTCCTTCATAACCTTCCATTCCACTCCAATTGGGAAGATAAGGTTGATAAAAAAGATAATCCTGCTTAATTGTCTGTATCTATGAAAGGTAGGAAGGATAATGTGAAATCTACCCTATGTCTTGCTGAAAGCTCAGTTAAAAAGAACAAAATACATATGCATTGTTTATTATTATTAAACATTTATATTGCAGTAGCATGCAGAGAACATAAGAATGGCCACACGGGGTCAGACCAAAGGTCCATCTAGCAAAGTCTCCTGTCTTCCAGCAGTGGCTAATACCAGGTGTCCCAGAAGGAATGAACAGAACAGGTAATCGTCAAATGATCCATCCCCTGTCGCCCATTCCCAGCTTCTGGCAAACAGAGGCTAGGGACACCATCCCTGCCCATCCTGGCTAATAGCCAGGATGGAACTATCCTCTATGAACTTAGCTAGTTCTTTTTTTAAGAGACCACTACGAGGTTGGGGACCCTTTGTGCTGGCCATTATACAAGCACAAAGTAAATACCAGTCCTTCCCCCAAAGAGCTTACAATCAAAGAGACAAGACATAACAGGTAGCTCAGACAACTGATTGGTGAAACTAACTGTGTGCACAATTCTTATAGCTAATCAGTAGCAGCAATCACAACTTGCCACCTGATTAGCCATTTTCGGATGACATTTATTATATATGTGGAACTCCATGTTGTGACTTGGCTATGAACATTTTACCCAGAGATCATGAAGATTATATAGTGAATGTTTCATTCTAAACATACATCACTACATTATACATATTAATAAGGGGACAGACTCAAAACCCCAGACATCCAAATACACCCTAACTTCGAGGAAGCTCAGACCCAGATAAAATCATAGCATGGGTCTTTGCTTAAGTCAAACCAGTCTCCTACATTTGAATCCCTCCTAAATTCGACATCCAGCTTTTGAGTCTTGGCCCTTTTTTTGTTCATGAGCATGATGAAATGTTTGTACATAATCTATATTTACATTACTATGGAAATGCAGAGTCAAGTTCCATATAAATCATTTTCACAGCACCAAACAAACACATCCCAGTTGTTCATTGCTTTATAATGTAGGACGAACTGAGAAATGGTAGTAAGATGAGAAAATAAAATGAAATGAAGAAAAGGCAAGGAAAGAAGCCACTCAGTAAAGTGGAGCAGTGAAAAAAGTCACTCAGAGCTGCCCAGACTCATCTTGGAATATGTATGTTAACTGAAAAGATCTAAGGAACTACTAACCAGATCTTGCACTGGTCCAAAAGAGGAAGAAATGAGCATATGATCAAGGGGAAGGTATGCAACTGAGCAAGTGATGGCTCATTTTTTATTTTCCTACTTATAAGTCTCCTTTTCTAATCACCGTCTTTCATTGAATACCAGTCTCTTGTTTCCGACTGTGCATCTTTGCGGCCACTACTGGTCACTTTTAAAAAACAAGGGAACTTTGTGGATTGTGGTTTTAAGTGTCTATTCTAGCACCTCCCTAAAGTTTTGACAGGTACAACACACTGCTCTGTGTACAGGCCAGGGAATATAGTCCAGGTACATCTCTGAGATTCTCTCTTGAAGTGAATTGGAATTATCAGTAAACTTCAAACAGATTGATTGATATGTCCTTGCTTCTGGTTGGGCTAAAAATACCTCAGAAACAGCCTTTCCTCACATGCTTTTAGCACTTCTGTTCCAGGTCCCAACTCATAACCAGGAAGTACAGAGATAAGAATTAAACATAATAGGGAAATAAACTTAAGTGAACTTCTTCGGATCCTCATTGTAAAGGTTCAGCTGGAGATTTGCACGCAAGCCTGAGTCCTTTCTTATTTTATCCAGATTGATTTCCCAGTCTCTGTTGCATCATTGTTTATATGTTAATACTGCTCTGAGACTTGCATTGTGAATATGTGGGGCTTGTGGGGGGTGTCTTGGGGTAAAATGTTTCATGAGAATGTTAAGGAAATACGATAAGGTGTAGTTTGTTTTCTTAAGAGTTCCTTAACCAGTTTCAGTATCCAACTCAGATTCCATAACATTTGGACCCCCACTGAAACAAATGGCAAGTGTCGGAGGAACTGAAATGCACTTGATGACCTCAGAACAATTTTTAATTTTCTTAAGTATTGCTTTGAAGCACTACAAGTCTTTGAAGTGGCATTAGACTATTATTCTATGATGTTTGGGGGATAACCTCCATTCTTTATCTACCTAAGCAGGGGTCCTCCTTCAATGAGCCACTTAGTATTTTGAAAAGCTAATTGAATTTAGTCATTATGAAAGGTGCCAGATTAAGAGCCCTGGAGACCAAATTCATTTGTTTATCCAAAATGTGGTCAGTGTCACTGGAATCTTCCCATCCCACTCCAATGAGTGCTTCAATTCCAATCCGAAGAAACACTCTTTAGAAGTGAAATAGTTCAGTGCCCATGTACATTCAAAGTTTAGACTCCCCATTAGGACCACAAAAAAGATTTCTAACTGATGTGGGTGGATGTGGGATGAGCCCACCGATGCATTTCATATAGATCACCATATAGAGAATATAATTGCTTTCAGACATGACTGACCTGGGCTGTATTTGAGATGATGATCTCGAGGTTAAAGGCTGTATATCCCATTACCTGTCCCCTCCCCTTCCATATCTCTGAGTTAAGGGGAAAACATCTCCAGAAACAAAATTCTGCCCCAGCCACCTATTAACTAAACAGACAGAGAGGAGCCTAGAGCACTGAAGAACAGTTGGGAAAAGCAGAAAAGGTGAAAGAGAGGAGTGAGAGAGGTCAGAAACGTGTGTAAAAAGGGAACTGATACCTCTAGGAAGTGGGGGAACATTTAACTACTGACCAACATCCCTTTCTTTATGGCTGTGGATCAGCAGCAATTCCACAGTGCTATTAGTGTTGTTATATTAAAAATGAAGGCACAGAAAAGGAAGGGTCATGAAAAACACGGAAAAAAACAAATGGCAAAATGGTGCATATAAAAGTGGTGGCGAGATGGAAGAAATTGACAATTGTACATTAAAAACATATATATGGGTATCCCATGTAATTACTCCTTTTTGTCATTTTTTATGGATTTAGGCAGCTTGCAGACCTTGAGCCTTAATTGTTCTTCTAAGTCCAGGAACTGATCTCTTAAAAGTTGTCAACCGTGTAACCAGATGAAGTAATCCCCTCTGAGAGTAGCCAGGAGAGGGGCTGAAGTGGGGGCAGTAGAGATTGTAAATTTGCAACAGGACTAGTGAGATCTCAGAAAAGTGGGTCACTGACATTTCAATGGAAGAAAACTTTTCAGTTGCCAGCGTTTGGTTCCTTCTCAGTCAGGCTCCAGGCTAGGATATGGCACTGAGAGAACAATTGTTGCTATGGTGGATAAACTCTTCCTACCCACCGACAAAGAAAATGCAACCATGCTATTCAAGATGGACCTCATTGCGGCATTTGGTAAATTTAAAAATACTGCTCTCCTGCCTCTAAGAAGCTACATGTGTAGATGGAAATGACCTGAAATGGCCCTTTCCTCTTTGACCAAACTCAGAGCCCTCCAAAACATCTTCTTGCGACTAAGACAGAGTATGAGAAATCTTAGCCCCAAAAGGAAAAATCCTGAGGTTGCAATGAACAATTAAAAAGCAGCAGCTAAGAATGGAATGACTCCTCTCCTGAGCAACTGAAGCATCACTATTATCAGAGGGTACAATTCAACAAGCCTGATTTTCAGCTGCACTATGGCCACCCTACATTCATCTGGGTCGTGGGCCCTGGAAGTGGATGTAATTTACATTAACCAGAGCAGTGTAAAGTTGCCTTAGTGTAAATGAAAATTAGTCCCTTTACTCATTCCTATTGAAAGACATTACCACTGGAGTCAATTAGACATTTTCTTTAGTAAGGACTTCCACACTAAGGCTATGTCTACACTTAAAATGCTACAGCAGCACAGCTGCAGCATTTCAGTGGAGACAATCACTACAGCAACAGGAATGGTTCTTCCATCGCCTACCACCTCCCTGAGAGGTGGTAGTTAAGTTGACAGACAAATTCTTCCACTGACAGCGCTGTCTACAGCAGGGTTGGATTGGCTTAACTACATCTCTCAGGGATGTGGATTTTTCAAACTTTTGAGGGAGATAGCTGGGTTGATGTAACTTTTCAGTGTAGACCAGGGCTAACCCCATATTGTCTGAAGGTTTTCAGAATGCATAGAGGTAGTTACAAAGTGCTGAAAAATTATGGCAATGATTCCATTCTCACCAAAATTCACCTTGCCAGTTACGGCTGTGGGCTGGTTTACATGGAAAAGTTCGGTGGACCTAGCTATGTCGCTCAAGGGTAGGAAAAATCCACACCCCGGAGAAATGTAATTAAGCCAACCTAACCGGTAGGTCATCAGAAGGATTCTTTCATTGACCTAGCTACCACCATTCACGGAGGTAGACTAACCCAGTGATAGCATGTAGAGCAAATTTTGATAGCCTATTTATTACAGTAAGTGCACTACTGTAGCATTTTAAGTGTAGACATAGCCTCTGTAACCATATCACAATTAATCATTCAATGGTTTTGGACTGGCACCATCCCAGATAGGCTCATTTTTTTCTACAAAGCATATGCATTATTGATTTTACATAATGTTTCAGGGCTGTAAGCAACACATGCCGCTTTACAGGGCAGCGTACCAACTGCAGAGTTACAATGCTAGATTGAAAAATAATAATATTAAGAGAGTTTAAAAGAAACAACGTGGTCATCACTGAAGTGCAGCAGTTATGAGTTAAGAATAAAGTTTCAGAATTCTATTAATCATCGGAGTAGCTGGAGGATGGGGAAAGCTCATTTGTGGGTACACAAACAAATATTATATATATATATATAATATCTATTATAAAGGTACACACACAAATATTGGAATACCTCAGAATACGTAGCTATGACAAAGTATCTGCTATGCTGCTGGTGTGACTGGCATTTTAATAGGCTTGCCAGCCTGTGGGGGTTACAGTATGTAGGAGACTCAATTCCCACAAGTACAATACGATCATTACAACTGGTCTTTTGCACATCTGAGAATGACTCTATAGCAGTACAAGTGCTGATCATCTGGCCTTCTGCCATTTTTGCCATGAGCATGGGTCTTCTATAGTGAAATTGGGGCTGGATAAAAGAGTTAGCAGATATTAATATATAGTCCCACTGGATAGACTGCCTAAGAATATATCTCAGTAGCAGAGATGGCCCAAGTCACAAAGTTTGGGTCTGAATAAAATGGAAATTCCAAGCTTTAAGGAGGGCTCTTTCTTTCTTTGGGATCTACTAGAGGCAAAAAACATCTGCATCCAGGCCCTGTGCTTCTGTACTAGCACTCAATGCACATGTGCACTTGGTAAGCTGTGGATCCTTGATGGCACAGCTAGTTCATGAGGCCTGGTGGTAGTACTTCCGTCAAGTGCTCTCCACCTGTGGAATGACATTTTGGAAGAAGGGGTTCCACAGCACAGAAGGGGAACCTGCATGAGTTATTTCAGGACTCAGTTTGCACAGTCACTTATGCTGCTTCGTGTTGGGGCTTTGGAGGGGGAACTAGAATGCCGTGGGAACATGGCATCACCCCAGGGATCCCTACAGAACCTCATCTCTTGTGGCTTACCAAGGCAAACAGGGACACAAGAAAGAGGTAGCTCTCCCAACTTCCATGCCTTCTCAGACTTCTTAGAGCAAAGGAGCCTACCGTGAGCATTTAAAGCAAAGTTTAAGAGCCTATTTATTACAGTAAGTGTCTAGGTACATCTAGGAAAGGACTTGGCAGTACGATATCAAATCTTTCCAGAGGATTGCTGCTTCAGCTTAACACGTGGCATTTAAGCAGCATTCAGTTAACTTAACACTCATCATTATTGTTTTATTATTTTTAATGCTATGGTACGACAACTGCTCTTTAATCTTTCTTTTATCGCCCAGGTATATATTTAAGAGTCATGGTGACTACTGCACAGGCTCACATCAGATCTCAGGGCGATGACGGAAACTCTAATAAATTTGAAACCATTTTCAATTAGTGCACAGGAAATTTACTTTGTGAGCCATGACTTGTTTTATTAGTGCCCTGTGGGGCAATTTAGATTGGAAAAAATCAGGAGATTATTATTTACCAGAAAGACAAGGTAGACACTTAGCCTTCATCTATAGTGGTAAAATATAGTTATGAAAACTGGACTACAATATTAAGGAGTATCTAAAAATATTTGTCTTTAAACTTTGGGGTCAGCCATAGTTTCACAGTAATGGAAATGACAGTCTCCTCATTCTAAAATTTGTTGCTAACTTGCATATGCTCTTGCACTTGTTAAGATCCTTTCTTCTCTTTTGAAATTAACCCAACATCAAGCCTTTTCTGGGTATTTTAAACAGTTACAGTTAAGGATATGAGAACAGGTACTCAAAAATCAGGAATCCCTATGAACTGTCCTGTACTTCTAGAGCCAAACTACATCTAAATTTTCCTTAGGGTTTTGACACACACAGGTAATGTTAGCACTTTCCCTCTTTGCTGCTTTCCAGCTGTTATTAGAGGACCAAATGCGACCGGAGATCAACCAAGTATTCGAAATTCCAACGTGTTTTGCAGATTCAAGTAGTATGGATTCCTCTCTGAACAGATCTCAAACCACAACTGAGATTCACTCATCTCGATTCACAGGGTAATAATAGGGCAGCATTTAAGCCAAGGGGCTTGGGGCTGGGATGCAGAGCTGCAGTGCCCCATGGGGAACTCAAGGAGCAGCTGTACCTGATGCACATTCTCTTTTGAACACCCCACACTGAGCAGGCTATAGCATCCTTTAACACTCACCTTTAAGGCTACACAGCCTGTCCCCCGAGTTGCAGCCAGCCCAATGTGGAGGGAGAGTACGTGGCCAGGCCTCCTTTCCACATCCAGGGCACACCAAAGGAGTAGGCTCTGCACACCCTCAAACACAGGGACTCCAAGTGTAAGATGCCACTGAATCGGCTATGCAAGTGTTTAGTGGAAGAGGCTTTGTACATGCTAATCCTCCCCACCTTTGTACTACTGAATAAAGGCCTCTCTCAGTCTGCCTGTAATATTTCAATACTCCTATAATCATAACCATTTCAGTGTCTTTCACAGTTCAGCAAGCTCCTTCCAATAGTGCCAAGCTCAGTTAGCTTATGCAGCTCTGATCTATAGCTTAAATGCTAAGGGCTAGATTGTCACAGCTCTTCCTTGGCCATCCAGAGGAGTGAGAATTCTGCCTTTCTTTCTTCCCTGCCTGGCCTTGCTCAGATTGAAAGTCCAGCTGTGGACTTTAAAGCAAGAGCACCTAGCTGGGTGTATAGTGAGGCCTAAACCACCCCATGGAAGAGTGAAGTTAGAGTCTAGCCCGAAAGGACAGACTCTGATCTCAGTTTCATCAGTGCTAAACTGGTGTAACGCCATTGGACTAACAACATGGACTTACTCCAGATTCACACTCACGATTTAGCCCTAAAATTCTAAACCTTTCTCACAAGAAAATCATCTTAAATTGTAAGCAGTTCTCAAATATAATCCCAATTATCCTTAAATGCTAAATCTTGCTGTATTTACTTAAGCAAATATAGCCATTGAAATCAAGCAGTGGATCAGGATCTGGGCATAAACGGTCATTTTAAAAACTTTGGTGCCAAATGATTTGCTTACTTACAGCAGCAAGTAAAAATCTTGGCATTAGATTCCTGATTAAGGTGGTGGAAACTGCTTAGATATGCCAACCTGTATTCTTTTGGCTCACCTGAAGACAATGAAAACTGGAGCATGCAAAACTGGGATCCTAGTGCCTTGAACAATGATTGTGAAGTCTTGATAGCGTGGGGCGTATTTTTAAAAGGCCAATTTTTGCATGTGAAATTTGCTCCTCTGAAATTCGTGCAATAAATGAATTGCAGATGCAAAATCAGAGCACTTACACAGTTCAAAACTGTGGGATGAGAATTTTGCAGGTGCAGTTGGCTCCGGCAAAAAAAAGAAAAAGAAAAAAAGACCAACATTTTGAAAATGTGGCTCTCTATGTTTGTGCATCAGACCCTGACCAAATCAATGTGTGAGTTTAAATTGCTTTATAGCTGAAATCTGAATAGGAAATTAATTAACATTTAATTCCTTTCAGTGACTTTCAAGATGTTAGCCTATATGTTTAAACACTATCATAACTCTGTCAGAATTCTTCACTACTGCATGTCAACCACTGTCAAAATAATTAATTTTAAATAATAATTTAAAATATAAGAAATTCTTACCTTACACTGCCATAAGTGCTTAATGGTTAAGGCAATGTATCCTATCCAGCTGGTATCACTTTCAGCTCCCCTAAGAGAAGAGAATTTCATATTGGTTTAATAATCGTTACCTAATTTATAGGTGCAACAAATGGGTTGATCAACATTATTATTTTTTAAATAATTTAATCAGGTACCATGGTATTGTTTGAAAGTGTTCAAAACCTTGTCTTTATTTTATATACTAGGAGAGTATTTCAAATTTAGCATTGTTTGAGAATGCCTATTGCAAGAGACTGTGATGAAATAGAACCATGTTGTCACTGTACAAAACACCAGCCTTTTATGCTACTGCTAAATGAAGTCTTGATTTGCAACTGCAGTTTGTCAGGACTGTCTCAGTAATAGAAGGAAACCCATAATGCATCACTTTATATTGGAAAGAAGAAAAAATGCCTTATGAATAGAAGCCTGGACAAAAGACACTGAACCAAATTCATCCCACTTCACTGAAAGGTGACATCGTGGTTTCATTCTGCCCTATTCCCTGAATCTGCCACAACAGAAGAGTAGGGGGAATATTTATTTTTTGTACAGTGAATGAGCAGATTTATGGTGATACGTGAATAATACTGATGCACAGCACAGGTGAGAATATTGCATGTATAAGTGTAAGGTAAAATATAATGATCAGGACAAAGCATGCAGGGGAACCTGATCCTTTATTAGCATGAGTGCTGTTCTGTAGATGCCAAGTTATTCTTGCCTAGTAGCTTCATTAAGGCTTAAGAGGGAAACATGTAGCTAAGCACCTCGTTAGTATGTGGATGATCGTGCTGAAGCCCGTGTCTCCTCAGACAAATCCATTCTCCACTCCTTTCTTTTCTTGCACCTTTGCAAGAAAGGAGGCAGGTGCAGGATACTTGAGCTTCTCTGCTGTCCATTGATGAGAACTTTGCCTAGCAATTAACCTCATAGGCACCCACATTTAGCTGCCACTCATGCTTGCACCGGAATGCAACAAACCGTGCACTCTCTGTTGCACATCATGCAAGGCCATGCAGGATCAAGGGCAAACTGGAAGTAAAGGAGATTGCTCTAGAGTCAGTTAACAGAAAACATATCAGTAAAGTTATTTGGAACACTATCGTTATATGAGTTAATACTATTTGTATTACAGTAACATCTAGAGGCCCCAGCTGAAATTGAGGCCCTGTTGAGCTCGGCACTATACAAACTATAGGAAGAGGCAATCCTCGCCCAATGTTTTTGTGATATTTCCATTGGAAAATTATTTAATGCCTTGCATAGCATATGGGAAGGTAGCAAAGAAAGAAAGTGATTACTTATTTGGATGATGTATAGCATGCTATACTGAAAACTGAGTAGTTCAATGTTGATAAAAGTGACTGATAAAAGGGAACCACACTAAATGAATTTCTGTGCTGACAAAGGGACACATGGGATCAAAAGAATAAGGAAATCTGGTGGAAGTACATTACTATAAGCCTGCTCAACAGGATTTCAACTGACAATTTTAATAATCTTTCAGACAAAAGTTCAGGCATCAGCTAGCCCATGTCAGCTGCCATGAAAGCAGTCAACACCCACAATTAAATAACAACAAAAAAGCTACAAATATATCAAAAATACCAAAGTTATTCTTGTGTAAACTGGATTGATAATTATTTACAATAAAATAACTGACCTTTTCTGCCAAAAGGAAAAACAAAGTTCATGATGCTATTTCTCTACCATACAATATTTGCAGTCTGTTCCAGTTACCACAAGGGCTCTGGAGATTCATAGATTCCAAGCCAGGAAGTACGACTGTGATTATCTAGTCTGACTTCCTGTGTAAAACTGGCCATCGAGTGTATATCTTTTAGAAAAAAACATCCAATCTTGATTTTAAAATGATCAGTGACAGAGAATCCACCACGACTCTTGTTCCAATGGTTAATTACTCTCATCATTAAAAAAGCACACCTTATTTCCAGTCTGAGTGTATCTAGCTTCAACTTCCAGCCATTTGATCATGTTATACCTTTGTCTGCTAGATTGCAGAGTCCATTATTAAATATTAGTTTATCACATAGATACATATGTGGGCGATAGAGGGCAGAACTGATGGGGGGCTGGGCAGATCACAGAATCATAGAATATCAGGGTTGGAAGGGACCTCAGGAGGTCATCTAGTCCAACCCCCTGCTCAAAGCAGGACTAATCCCCAACTAAATCATCCCAGCCAGGGCTTTGTCAAGCCTGACCTTAAAAATATCTAAGGAAGGAGATTCCACCACCTCCCTAGGTAATGCATTCCAGTGTTTCACCACCCTCCCAGTGAAAAAGTTTTTCCTAATATCCAATCTAAACCTCCCCCACTGCAACTTGAGACCATTACTCCTTGTTCTGTCATCAGCTACCACTGAGAACAGTCTAGAGCCATCCTCTTTGGAACCCCCTTTCAGGTAGTTGAAAGCAGCTATCAAATCCCCCCTCATTCTTCTCTTCCGCAGACTAAACAATCCCAGTTCCCTCAGCCTATCCTCATAAATCATGTGTTCCAGTCCTCTAATCATTTTTGTTGCCCTCCGCTGGACTCCTTCCAATTTTTCCACATCCTAGTTGTAGTGTGGGGCCCAAAACTGGACACAGTACTCCAGATGAGGCTTCACCAATGTCGAATAGAGGGGAATGATCACGTCCCTTCATCTGCTGGCAATGCCCCTACCTATACATCCCAAAATGCCATTGGCCTTCTTGGCAACAAGGGCACACTGCTGACTCATATCCAGCTTCTTGTCCACTGTAACCCCTAGGTCCTTTTCTGTGGAACTGCTGCCGAGCCATTCAGTCCCTAGTCTGTAGCGGTGCATGGGATTCTTCCGTCCTAAGTGAGGGACTCTGCACTTGCCCTTGTTGAACCTCATCAGATTTCTTTTGGCCCAATTCTCCAATTTGTCTTGGGCCCTCTGTATCCTATCCCTACCCTCCAGCGTATCTACCTCTCCTCCCAGTTTAGTGTCATCTGCAAACTTGCTGAGGGTGCAATCCACACCATCCTCCAGATCATTTATGAAGATATTGAACAAAACCGGCCCCAGGACTGACCCTTGGGCACTCCACTTGATACTGGCTGCCAACTAGACATGGAGCCATTGATCACTACCTGTTGAGCCTGACAATCTAGCCAACTTTCTATCCACCTTATAGTCCATTCATCCAGCCCATACTTCTTTAACTTGCTGGCAAGAATACTGTGGGAGACTGTGTCAAAAGCTTTGCTAAAGTCAAGGAACAACATGTCCACCACTTTCCCCTCATCCACAGAGCCAGTTATCTCATCATAGAAGGCTATTAGATTGGTCAGGCATGACTTGCCCTTGGTGAATCCATGCTGACTGTTCCTGATCACTTTCCTCTCCTCTAAGTGCTTCAAAATTGATTCCTTGAGGACCTGCTCCATGATTTTTCCAGGGTCTGAGGTGAGGCTGACTGGCCTGTAGTTCCCAGGATCCTCCTTCTTCCCTTTTTTAAAGATGGGCACTACATTAGCCTTTTTCCAGTCGTCTGGGACTTCCCCCGATCACAGATGGGAGGGTTGAGGGCAAAACCCATGGGAGATTGGGCAGATGAGAGGTCTAGAATGCAAAATTGAGGGGGGCTGGGCGGATGGGCAGCTAATTCCTTCACCCCTCAGTCTACTTCCTCTTCCCAGTCTGGGGATCAAATTCAGAACTCCATCACTCTGGGGGAAGGCCCTCCTCTGAAGTTCACTCAAGTCCAAGGGAATCTTTCCAGACACTTCAGTAGGCTTAGGATCAAGCCCACTACACACAGTAACTCCAGTAAAGCCTGTGGATTAACTCTAGATTTGAGGAGGCTGAGATGAGTCATATTAAGAACAAATGGGGCCAAAATTGCTCTTAGGTTATTGCTGTTTGAAAATATTTTTTGTGTTCTGCTCTATTTTATTATGCCTTAATCTTCTACTGACAAAACTGATTGAAAAGATAACCAACCCTGTCCCACTATCGAACACGTTCAATACTCTAAGCCCCACTGAGTATAGGTAAATCACTGACAATAGCTTGTTAAGCTTCCCATTTGATTGTCTTCTCTTATGATTTCCTAAACTAAAGTTGATGCAAGGACAATCTTGCCTTGACTTAAACCTCAAATCTATTTATTTCCCATAATGTGTCTGCTAAAACTTATTAAACTATTTACTTAAGCAAAGAACAGCTGAAGAAACCATGTTTCTTAATCATATTAAAAGTAGAGAGATATTAAAAGCATCACCTTTTGTCAGGCTTCTGTTAAAGTTCTATCAGCACTTGTACAAGATAAAATATCAGCTGTATTTCCAGAGTTTTTTAATTTTAGATGAAACATTCTCCAGACTAAAATTTCAGATTGAAATTTTTAGCTAAAGAGAAATTGTGTGTCTTTAATCGCAGCGGGGGTTGGTGGGGGGAGCCATCGTTTATATTTGAGTCATGAAAATGTGAAAAATAAAAATATAGCTGGGTCAAGGGTTCATTCTTTTTTTTATTTTAAAAGACTCTTTGCTTTGGGTACCTCAATTTTTGGATGTCCAATTTGAGGCATTCTGAAGGGACCTGACTTTCAGAAACTCCGGAGCATGATCTGAAAATCAGGCCTCTTTAAGGTATCTCAAGTTGGGCACCAAAAGTTGGGGTGCCTAAAATCATTGGTGACTTTGGAAAATCTTGATACAGGCTCCTAAATTTCTTTCCTTTATTTGTAGGGCCTGATCCACAACCCACTGAAGTAAATGGAACAACTAACATTGATATGCATGGACTTTGCATAGGGCTCTAGAAGTCAAAAACATTTTTGCTTATTTTATTGACTTCTTTTGGAGGGTGGATGCATTTTTATGTGGATTTTATCAATTTTTACCCATTTGAAAATGAAATCAAAGGAACTACAGAATATGATTTTGAGACATGAGTTCTGCAATCACGTAGCAGTTTTTATACAAACATATATTCAATATATATTTTGTGTACATTCTAGTCCTCACAAAAAATGTTAGTCTGTGAGGAGTTTTATTTCACAGGCTCAGTCATACTTGAACTAAATCCATATTAGACAATCCCTGTCACCGTACAGACATGCTTTTTTATTATTATACTGTATCATTTATAACATACACAATGGGTCAATTCATCAACTGATATAACTTGGCATAGCTTCATAGAAGTCAATGGAGTTTCACTGGTTTACACCAGGTGAGGATCTGGTTCATAAGACTAGACTGGATGCATCGTAAAAATACACAAGACCTGGTTGTGCAATCCTTACTCATTCAAGGCACCGACTTCCGAAGTTCCTGGGGAATGCTCGACCCCCCCACTCCACCCCAGGCCCCACCCCCCACTCCACCCCTTTCCCCAAAACTCCACCCCGCCTCTTCCCACCCCCGCCCCTCCCGCCAGTGCCTCCTGCATGCCATTGAACAGCTGTAAAAGCTATGTGATTCTTAGCTAAGGCTGTAGCAGACTCAGCAATCTCTGTGTGGGCTAGGTGCAACTGGAGGGGGACAGAGTGCTACACCAAGCAGGCATGGGTTACAGAAGCAGTTCTCATTGACTTCAAATGAGAATATTTGTGTGAGAAAGTTCTCACCAATGAGTGAAATTTACCCTTATGCTGAGGACCAATATTAGGCCTATGCATCACTTAAGTCCTCAAAATAAGGTTAGGTGGGACTGAAATGCTGGACAAGCCTTGTGCTCACGTTTTACACAAAGGTGAATTCCAGCCCCATAAGGATACCACAGTCTGGATCACAGTAGAGAACAATCCTATATTTGCAGAGAAATGGATAAAAATTTCCCTCTCTAATTGCTATGATCTCTATGTGCATACCCACCAAACTCTGACCTTCCCAAAGCAGACATGCACAGAAGAAGCAAAATCTGAACCTGGCAAGGACAGAGTGAGTTCAGTTCAGGTCATGATTGGAATAAGCACTCCCAGAAGCTTTAACATTTTTTAACCTGTATCCATCTGGCAGCAAAAAGAGTTGAGAACAATTTCTTTGCCTTTGAAATTATCAGTGAAAATGGACAAAACAATTGCCAGACTCAGCTTTATAAATGATAGCCCTCCCTGATTAATTTTAATATCCTTGGCTCTGTATTGTTTTCTGTCACACATAGATCTCCATTTAAGATAGAGAGAAGAAACAGTCTTATATTTTGGAGGAATAATAATAATAATAGAGTAATGAAAGCATCTGGTCTTCGTTGCTTGAATTTCACAGCAGACCACTTCAATATAACAGCAGTCCTGACTCAGGCAAACCTTCTGTTGATGTTTGCCTGAGCGAAGGCTGTAGGTTCTGACCCATAATCTATAACTGGCTATTCCTCATGTCAAAATATTTCATCAGCTATTTTAGGCCTCTAGTTAGACAAATAATTTAATTTGATAAATGTTCTCCTTGGGACTGTGCCGTTCAGGTAAAACACCATGAAATGTAGCTACTGCAAAACATCTCCAGGATGCGGAATTACTTAAGGAATTTCTGATTGCTATATGATAAATGTCTCAGGATTAATAAAAGATGCAGAAGTAGATGCATCTGTAGATTAAAATAATGCAATGAAATGAAGCATTTGACTTCTACTACAGGCGGTAAATGAATCCATCAACCATGCCTTCTATTCTCATTAAGACAGCTGTAGGACTGTCCAAAAAGAAGCTCCCACAATACCTTTCAAGACCCATTGGGTCCTACATGTGCCTATCACAACATGTGGTGTATCACATCCAGTGCACCAAGTGCCCCAATAAAAATTATGTGTGTAAAATGAGACCATCACTCTGTTCTCGAATGAACTAACAGAAAAATGATGAAAGACAAAAATATCACATCACTTTTCACAACATGATCACTCTGTATCTGACCTATTGGTCCTCATCCTCAACTGAACAACACCTTCAGGAGATGAGTCTGGGAGATTAAATTCATAACTTTGCTGGACACTAAAAATCATGGACTGAAGAAAGACACTGATTTGGGCTTATTACAACAATCTGTAAACCACTAACCTCCCCTCCCCCCCAGCTTTTT
The DNA here is from genome assembly GCF_965152235.1 of Eretmochelys imbricata. Taxonomy (NCBI): domain Eukaryota; kingdom Metazoa; phylum Chordata; order Testudines; family Cheloniidae; genus Eretmochelys; species Eretmochelys imbricata. Next base: position 342,015,176 of record NC_135572.1, on the reverse strand, counting down.
TTCCACTCCTATGACAGGAGAATTAGCAGGCCACTTCACCTTGAATGGTTCCCTTGAATTCTGTGTTTACTTATGTTAAACAATCTGTTTCACACAGTATTTAGCTCTCTTGTGTATGGTGTCTGCAGAGCAACATTCTATAGATGCGGTTGTAGGTCCATAAACCATTTTTGAGGTCTCCTCTGTGACATTGTGGATATCATCCATTTCATCTTTGAATACATATTTGGTGGACTATCTTATGATTTGTTCTGTGGTTTGGATGTTCACACCACAGTCACACCAAGAGGAATCTTTGATTTTTCACTTATTCATCAAGTAGTTGCATCTTCCATGTATTTAACTCTGAGTACATTTCCCAAACCTGAAGAAGAGCTCTGTGTAAGTTTGAAAGCTTGTATCTCTCACCAACAGAAGTTGGTCCAATAAAAGATTATTACCTCACCCAGCTTGTCTCTTTAATATCCTGGGACCAACGTACTACATCACAAAGAGAACTGTGTCATATAAATGTCATCCCATGACAATGGCATGGCTGTAAATATTACTGATTGCCCTGTTCTGACTAATGCAAGTCCTTCCCTTTCTTTATTAAGCCAGTTTTACTGGGAATAGATGTTACATGTGATTTCCTTCTGAAAAGGTAATTAAATGTGATAAATACATGAGCACAACTTGCTTCCTCTCTGAGGCAGGAATTCAAAGGTTCTGCACAGTGAGACTCTCGGGTACTATCCCCCGGCAGCTAATTTGGTAAGCCTAGCTAGTCAAGTAAACTGACTTAGTGAGATATACCTCAAAATGTGCATTCATTACTACTGTGTAAATACAGAACAAGGATTAGTCAATGGGAAAAAATACAAACTACTTTAAGTTCTTACGTAGTTTAGTGTGTTTCTTGGAAATATCCTGCTACTATGCTAAATTATATCATCAACATTTTGACCGGTAGCCCACAAAAAATGTCATATATTGTCATTTTCAAACCATCTGAAACAAAGCCAATTGCTAGGAGACCATTTTTATGTAAAAACACTGGGTCATAAATGACTTGGCTCTGAAATCTTGAAATCACTAGGAGTTTTGCCGCTGACTGCAATGGAAGCAGCATCAGGCTTCCAGTTCTAATGCAAGTTATATTTCCTTTATAATACATATCTGCTTGTTAAGAGGGTGTGGAGCCTTTTCTTACAGGTCACTGGTTTGAACACAGTTCATGTCTGTAGCAAAAAAGTTATCTGATGGCAGTTCAGCAGCCTATTTGAAGTTAATAATTCAATAGTCTTCAGCTGGTTCCCTGGGTAATACTGTCCACATCGGAAATGTCCCCGACAACTGGGATATTTGTTAACTATCTAAGCAAAGGATCAGTTAGGCTTGAAAACTGAAGTACACTTTCACCCCAAGAGATGTTCCCTCCAGGTGAAAGCATTATAGGGGTGTATAAGGGAAGCACGCACTGTTCTGATCTGTGAATAAACAAAGGACTTTAATGTCTAGCCTCTTAATTTAGCATTCATTAAATTTTTTAAAGATTTTTTTTTAAAATGACAGCTTTTGTTTCATAACTAAAACAGAACAATCCGAATCTATGACAGTGAGTACAGATCTGTGCTTCTACACAGGAGAGATCAAAAGGGGTTTCTATGCCTCCTATAGTGAGTGAATATTGTAGATGGATAGTAACTCTTAGAAAGATTAGGAAATAGAGTGGGAAAGAAAATTTGAAAACAGAAAATGCTATGCCCCCATTGTTGAGCATAATATCTTCTTACAGTGAACTGTAGTTTTTTTTAAAAATTCAGTTTATTCTCTGATTGTGTTCTACCATAAATCATCTGGACAGATGTGCGCTTTAGTCATGCATCAAGGTTGATTACCATCGCTTTAGGTTTATACACCATAGGGTAAGGATTTTTTTGTTTTATTGTAACATTTAATTTTTTTTGGTTTTATAGCAGAGAAAATGTAATATCCCATGCATTTTTTTTGTTACAACACATCTGTTCAATAAAAACCATATTTCTATCGGACAATTTTCTGCTCTCCTGAACAAAATTCTAAAGTCATATCTGAGTCTGCTTGTTCTGTTCCTTTTGAGGTCCTCGAGTGGTTTAAAAATAATGTGCTTCAGAACTTCTCAACCATCTATTTCACCCCATGCTGCCACATTTTGAAAAGTTGGTGAATCAACACAACGTCAGAATAGGTAAATAGATAAAAGTATTAGGGAACAAGTGTTTGCCAGTGTACTGGTTTGGTCCTGTTGAATTCCTGCCACCATGTGTCAAGGATTTTTAAATTACAGGGTGTGCATAATGCTTTTAAACTTCCTTGTGCCAGGCCAGCCTGATTTGCAGGGTGGATTGGGGTGGGGGGAGCAGAGTTCATCCACAGGGTGGTTGCTTACCAAAGAAAACTCTAGGGGAAGAAAGAAATATATCAGGAATAGTGATCTGACCTTAGCTATTAGAGTTAGTCATAGCTGGCATAGAGAGGAGATTAACGTAAGGTTACTCAATATTTCTATTAGATAGAGTTCAGATTTGACATTAGTCACGGGTATAAAGTAAATTTTGAATCTGCTTTGGTATTCAAGCTTTCTTAGTTATCTGCCAGCTCCAATGAACTTACAAAAACAAGATTGTTATATAGCATAAAGGAAAGAGCATATGGCTGAAACAAAGGGAATGCAGAATTTGGCTGCGGGACTGATACTGAAATGATCAGCATTCACTGGCATTTGTAATTTACCAAATTAAATTTTGTTCTCAAAAAAAGCAAACAAAATGAATATTTAGTCTAGGATTAATATAACAGACACTGCATACCATTTGTAGAGGTAGAATTTGTCTTCAGTGAATGAACCCTTTATGGCAGCTCATGACAAGGCCTGCAAGTTACTGCCACACCTCCAAAGCTGTTTTTTTCTGGCTTCACTTCCCGTCAGACATTCCAAAGGGAGCAAAGGGGAAATGTGAATTTTACTGTGAAAACCTGAGAAATTTTCAAGTTTGCTGAAGGACAACCATTTTCTATTTTCACTCAAGAATATTAACCACACAGCAGCCCCATCAGCAAAGCAGTGGCATTCCATTCTAGTATGTATCACAGCATGTCACTCATTATCCCATAACAAACATTTACCCCTTTTCACAGTGAAAACAGGTTTTCTGGTCAGCTTTTACCACTGCTTTTTTGTTTGTCAATTATCAAAAACTTAAAGTGAATTTGCAAAAAGCTTTGATTATTATTTTTATTATTTTCAAAAACCAGGGATGTACATTTTTTGCACGTAGTTCTGATGTTTAATTTCACACTGAGTCATGCTGGAAGGAAAAGAGGTGCTAACACCCAAGATCAAATCACTTCATAAATTTACTTCATTGCTTAGTCACACCATCAACACTTGTTTTTCCACTGAAATTGTTTTTCATTATTTCCTTTCTTTCACCTCACCTGTGTGATTTTTAAACCTAAATCAATTGAAAATGTTGAGTAGAAATCACCCCATAGAGCGATGCATTGGGAATGTATTACAATCAAAATGAAACTGACGCTTTTCAAGAACCGCTCTTTCCCAAAATGGGTGACATTTTTTTGGTTAAGCAAGAACCTCCCCCTTCCACACGTCCTCTCTCCCCTGTCTGTAATGCTGTATGGCTGTATTCTGTGCCATCATCATGGTTTCCTTAGCCAAAGGCTGTGATGTCACATCATTGCAACATTTTCATCTTGATGGACTTCTCTGGGTTATGTATGTAATTATTGTCGAATTGCTTCTAGGCGTAGCTGACACAGGATGTCATAAGAAATAGAGACAAAATAACAAGAAGGAAACAACATGAAATATCAGGTTCCTTTAGCTCCAATACAGACCAGTTTTTCACTATCTATGCCAGAAATTGGAAAGTAACCAACTGATTGACTTCCTTTCTGGCTTTTCCTTCCTCACTGAATCAGAATTGAAACCTGTCTTTGGTTCAGCACAGGAAGAGCAAGTAACCTCCTTCTACTGCATCTCCCCAAATTAAATCCCTGGGCCACCTCCCATCTCTCCGCTCAGCAAGGCTGAAGGCCTAATACTAATCCTAACATTAAAAATTAGGCACAACTTAGTTTACTGAACTGGAAATAGAAAAGGAGTACTTGTGGCACCTTAGAGACTAACCAATTAATTGGTTAATAAATTGGTTAGTCTCTGAGGTGTCACAAGTCCTCCTTTTCTTTTTGCGAATACAGACTAACACGGCTGTTACTCTGAAACCTGAACTGGAAATATAATTCATGTTGCAATTCATCTCCAACAGGTACCCATGGCTGGATGAACAACTATCTTGTAGGGGTTCAAAGTTACCAGCAACCAGTTTGGGATGGGAGCATCTGAGCTAGCTGCTAAAAACAGTAATGTAACCTCAGTAGGACAGGAAGCAGCAGTGAAGACACAGGCTAGCTACCACGAGCACATACCCAGGAGGTTGAGGTGGGTTTGTTCTCCGGGCTACTAGTTCATGCTGCCAGTGGGACTGCCCATGGTAGCACAGCTCCTCTCCAATTTTTAGCATGAGAGTTCAGATGGGAGCTAGCATGGATACATCTCTGGGAGCTGGGAATCACACCCCTAGCTTACAGAGTAGAAGCAGTCTTAGGGAAACTATCCCTGTCAACTTCTCCATTAGAAGTATGTGGTGCTGGTTCCCTTTCCCTGAGTGTTACAGACTATATTCTGGTCTCTAAGCCAATCTCTCTGCTAGTGTTGTGACATCACAAACTATAACTTCATATATCACTTATCATATCTCTCAGTATGCTAAGAACTTTATCAAGAGCCAACTGATTCTGTAGCTCAAGTTCACTGCAGGACAGAACAGTGTAACCAAGCAGCACACTGAATCCCACTGGTGCTTATTTTCCCTGCTGGAGTTCTTGAAGTCTTCCCCAAGCTGTAGTTGGAAAGTCTTTTTGTGCAAACTACTTAAAGTTAATCATCCTTACTTACATGCTCCAGAACTAAACCCATATCTGACTGTAGTCTATTTTAGACGCTCTTACATTGTGTCTCCCTCTCAACCTTATCTGAGAACGTCTCCTGATAAATCTCAGGGATAAGCTCTCAAAAGGAAGTAAAAAAGATCCCCAGCCACCTCACCATTAAATTCACTGAGCTTAGCCTTAGGTTTGGGAGCAGTTCTAGTACAAGGAGGATGCATCCTGTGTGGCCTAAAAAGGTGAAGTTCTCATCAACAATCTGGAATTGAGGGTGGACATACAATCTTCCTAGAGTCCCAAGAAGTAATCTCAGTAGACTGAAGGTACTTTGCATCATGGGGCTTCTGACTGATTATATTAAGCTTATCAGTAAACTGTCAGTCAGAATCCAAGTCAACAGGCTTCGTGTGCTACCACAACTTGCAAGATAATGGTATTGGCCTAGCATTGTTCTGCAGAACCAACTGCAGTGCAGGGAGTTTGTTCTTTACCTACAACACTTGCACTCTCTTACACAGTGGAAGGACTGGTGTCCGTGTATTAGAAATTCTGTGTATGATTCTCATCTGGTGCTCAACTGGCACTCTAGATAGTTGTTCTAATTGCCAGACCTGATGATCCAGTAGGGATCTGAGCTATTCTGTAGGTTATTCAGCTTTGGGTGAACTTGAAGAAACCTAAAACTTCACAGCGTACTTTGAGTCCTGTCAGGGCATATTTTGGTTTTGGTTTTAAAGTGCCAAATCATGCTTTCAGTGTTAATCCAGAGGACAGATGTGGTAGAAGAACCTCACCTCCACTCAACAGTTCCCAATAACATGATCAGGTTTGGCTTCTACTGAATTCTTCTGGATTTACAATGATGTAACAGAACAATGACAACTAACACCAGTTCAGGGTCTGCTGCACTGCTCTCATTCAGCCACATGTTCCTGGGCTCTATAGTATTTATTTAGTAGCAAAGAATAATTACACCCACTACAGGAATTACAGGGTGAAATTCTATGATATGTGTTATGCAGAAAGTCAGTGTAACTGATCTCAGTGGTCCTCTTCAGGCCTCAAAAACTCAGAACTCTCCAGCCACACTAAAAATCCCTGAGACCATTTCACTTGTCATATTTATTCTAAGTGTGAACAACATAAGATGCAACATGAAATACAAAATAATTAATTTCTTTTCCTTCCAACAATTCCAACATTAAAACAATGATCACCACCAGATGCCCAACTCTTCTGTAAAGTGTTAATACTGTGTGAATAGGAATGCTTTAACTCCCAACATAAACAGTATATCTGACTGTCCATGCCAGGAACTTGCAAGAAACCAACTAACTGCAACTGAATTAACCTCCTCCTTGGCATTCCCTATCTCTAATTTCTCTTTCTCTTCTTGCCATTGTTTCAGGCAGGAATCCACTAAAGTACAGATTGAGCATCCCCTCCAGTGTTCCACACACAACTGGATCTCTGTAGCAATTTTAATCTGTTTGGATGCAATTTATAACTGAGAATTAAAATGTGTGGGCTTTGTTCTATCTGCTAATTTTCCTATTTGCCAATTCCTTTGTTCACTGTGTAGGGCTGAATTACTGCAATGAGCTATATGTAAAGCTCAGAAAACACAACTCTTCTACATGGCTAACAAATGAAGGTTAATCTGTTCAAAAGGAGCACACGCTGGCTATGCAAAAGGGAATTAATCTAGTATGCACCAGTGAGTAGGTGCATAAGATAAATTAAAATTGGTAGCAAATGAGGTGAGAGAGGAAAAGCCAGCATGAAACAGCAAGTTAAACTGATTGATGAACCAGTAAAGTTGGACTCTGTGAACTTCTAAAAAGTTAGGTGGCTTGGGTAGTTTCATTTCTTTATTACCAAACATGCATTCATGTGGCGGGTAACTCAAGCTTTTATTGATCTTGGCAAAACAACAAAAGCTATTTTTGTTAAGACAAACTATTCTTGAGCAATTACGCCTAACAGGCTTTATATCAAAATCAAGTATGTATTTCTTCAAGGTCCATATCATTTATTTTCATTGTACAAACCTATTTATACATGGGCAGTCAAAGGAAATATACCATTCTTCATTTATAAGAGTCTCCCGCTGTCCCTTTTCTCAGCATCCTTGGATTTTGAAGAAACATATTGCTTTCCACTTTTATAGCTTTTCTCTCTCACATTCAGAATAAAAAAGGTCTTTCTGCCTCTATTTCAGTTTTTTGCTCAGCTAAACACTAGGGCAAACCTCAGGAAGGAAGGCAAGTGCGAAATGTAAATGTTCTTTTTTGATTAATGTCCTATCATGAAGAACTAGTTTTCTTACTCTGCTTTCTCTTTCTAATATACGTTTAGATTAATTGCACTAAACATCATGTCTGCATGTATTTATCACATAACATTATCCCAAGAAAAGCAAAATATTCCAATTTATGGATCCACTTCTGCAAGGTGACAATACTATAGTTTTCTTAGGATGTGCTATCTTAAAATATTTTTAGAAGATAAGTAGCATCGTGACCAAGAAACTGATCAAAAATTTGCTGTTAGCCATTTGCTATCAAACGTTGGCACTCACATCAATTCACAGAAAGCAACAGGTAGCTTTCTATCCAGAATAGCCCTAAAGAAAGGCAAACCTCTTGCAAGTGCTCTGGCGTGGTCAGCTTTGAATGACCTATAAAGTTCCAGTACTTGACCGCAGATTTAGGAAATTATAGCTGATAATGATGAGCCAACAGTGATGTCAATGGGACTATTCACATAGTCCAAGTTAAGCATGTACTTAAGTTGTTTAAGTCAAGTCATCGGGCTTAAAGCAAATGTGTAATCCTTTGGCTCTTTTAGGGTGTCATAATAGGGTGTCACCAAAACATCTCAGACAACCCCACCCAGCCTGACGCACCAATACCACTCCCTGTCATGTTGATCAATACTGTCTCACTGTTTCCTTGTACTCCTCCATCTATCTGTCTGTATGCTTCTGTTGTCTCTTGTCTTATACTTAGATTGTAAGCTTGTTGGGGCAAGGACTGTCTTTTTGCTCTGTGTTTGTACAGCACCTCGCACAATGGGATCCTGGTCGATGACTGGCACTCCTACATGCTCTGGTAATACAAATAAAACAATTTCAGTTTTATAATTTATATTTTTGAGTGAATGTTTTGTCCCCACAGAAGTCACTGTGGGATGCTAAGAATTTTTACTATGAATGTTAGTAGATATCTTGAAATAACATTACTCTACTCAATGGAACAATACTATATTAATGTGAGATTTACATTGTAAATCTCATGAAATATACCAGTGTAACTGTACAATTCTGGGTATCACTACTCCAATTCACCTGACTCTTGCATACTTAAGACCAAACCTTTCAAAGTTAGATCAATTTTAATAGATAGTTCATCAGATTTAGATGTTATTCTTTAAAATTCCAGGTTATTCCAGGTATTAAATACAAGCTTTTATTATAGACACCAAATGTGGCTTTTAGCATCTTTGTAGCTACAGCATCTGAGAATCAAAGAGGTTACGAAGAATGCTAAAAATATCTTGCACCACATGGTACATACAATATGGTTAGATTTAATCCCCAGTATACAGAACTCTTTAATAATTTAATAGAGACTTCATTGCTCTTGCTTGAGTTAGAGACCTTGTTCTATCTGGTGGAATAAATCTTTATATGTTAGAACTTCTATAATTGTGTTTTTTACTTCTCTGTCTAAGCATTTAATTGAAGGGACACTGTATCCTAAACAATAATGTTGTTAACTTATATTGCTATCTATATTTCATGATGGTGTAACAAATTAACAATAGTATTGGCCGACTGAGTAAACAAGTGGTTATCTTTATACGGTTCTTTCTTTCTTTCTTTCTTTCTTTCTTTCTTTCTTTCTTTCTTTCTTTCTTTCTTTCTGCATTCATCAACAAATCTGGAAAGAAGTCTAGCTTTATTGCTATGAATGAAGCAAATGCTTCTGCATATTTGTTCCTAATATCTAGAATTTACACACTACAGCATATCAGCCAAAGGGGAATTTGATAGATGTTTCTATAATTGTCAAAAATCTTTATCTGTACCACATTGAACAGCACCTATGTGACCTTTAAAGAACACTGTAGTTTTCTTTTTAGAGCACTGCTGTAGAATAATAATGTATCCATTTGCCTCTCCCTATGCTGTTTGCACAATTGGATCATTTTAAAAAAGTTCCTTAACATCAATTATACAAAGTAGACAAGAGCCCTAACTAAAATCCCAGATGGATCAGTGTATGCATTTTACTAATGTTCCCTTTCTTTGTAATGGACTAAACTAAAATCCAGGATTCAACACATTACATTTGGAGGGTTTGATCTCCCAAATTCTGATTTGATATGATTTTTATGGTGGGCATCAGTCTCTAGCAAAAAATCCTTTTGCCCTGGGAAACAAGGTTCCCACCTATGATCTGACATCACATTTAGACGTACAGGATTTCCATGGGTGCCTGAACAGTCAAAGGTCTGTCCAGCCAAAAGGCCAGGAAATGAAACTTGCCAAAGTAAAATTCACACTGATCCAGATGCTGCGGTTGTTTTCTGAGCAACATATTTTAAAACTTGTTGGCAAGTCTGGACTGCAGATGGAACCCACCATATGAATGTGATGGGCGGGGGGGGAAGGGGGGAAAGAAGGGGAGGGGAGGATATGGGTACAGTTCCAGTTCTTCAACATATAAAAGGAGAATGTGAATGAATTGTTATATATTCAACACCACCATCAGGAAGAGGAAGAAATGTCCAATCCATCCTGAGGTCACAATAATATCCAGTATTCTGAAAAACATACCATCTATAGCTGTATCTGTGCAACAATCTATATGAAAAGGTGTGTGTGTTATATGCATTCTAGTTATGAATATGCAAAATGACAGGAAAATGGACTCTGTTCAAACAGACTGGATTTGTGTTTGGCTGCACAATGAAAATTACTTTCAGAAATCATTTTGGTTGCTACTCCTTTCTCCACTGACTACCTTGTTTTTATATAGCTCTTCTTGGAGCACAGTCACATAGAGCACCGTCACATAATAGAGACTTCATGGGGGGAGGGATATCTCAGTGGTTTGAGCATTGGCCTGCTAAATCCAGGGTTGTGAGTTCAATCCTTGAGGGGGCCATTTAGGGATCTGGGGCAACGATGGGGGATTGGTCCTGCTTTGAGCAGGGGGTTGGACTAGATGACCTCCTGAGGTCCCTTCCAACCCTGATATTCTATGATTCTAAGTCAATAGAATTGTCAGACTGGTGGTTGATCATGTTTTCATCCTGAGGTTACCCCAGCAACATCACGTAAAGGCACCTTTGGGCTTTCTCCCATCCTGATTTTACACTTGAATGGAGCTCCCCATGGAAATCTGCAAACCACTATGTCACCTTCAAATCTCTTCTTCAAACCCACCTTTTCTGTGATGCCTACAAAACTCTTGATAATGGCAACTCTACTGATGGGGATTGTGACTTCCCCCTCATCCTATTTATTTCACTAGCCATAATCATCTTGTTACCCCGATTTGTTTGTTGTATCCACCTCTCCCATTATATACTTAGATTGCAAGCTTTCTGGGACAGGGAACTTTGTTCCATTATAGAGTGAAACATGCCTAGTTTGAGGCCTTTAGGTTCTACCACAAGACAAAAAATAAATACAGACGATGCCTTGTTGATGTGACCTATTTACAGTTAGCCTAGAAATGCATTTTTAAGAATTGTAAATAAATGAATATTATTTCAATGTTCTGGTGCATTATTATGATTTTTTTTTGTTTGAATGAAAGAATAGGCAACACTTTTTCTTCCTTTCTTTTTGAGATACAGAATGAGCTTGTGGTTGTCATTTGATCGGAGTTTAATTCCTGGCTCTGCAACAGACTTCTTGGGACAACATTTTCAAACTTGGATGCCTGTAGTAAGGCTCCTAAATACATCTTTAGGCATTTAAATCATGGCCTGATTCTCATAGGTGCTGAGGAATCACAAATGACATACTTTTTAAAATGCCTAATTATGGATCTAGGTGCCTAACTAAATCCACAAGGCACCTCACATTTGCTTTTGATTTGGAATGGATGGTGCCGAGATAGGAAGGTGATTGCTAGCAGTAAAAAACACTACAATTGGGCAGACAGACAGAGAGATCACTTAAGGCTCTGATGTTTGAAAATGTTGGCTATAATCCATCTGTGCTTCAGTTTCTCTGACCAAGATAATATCTCGTAGGAGGTAAATAAATCTTAAAAGTGTTCTGAAGATATATTCACTGATGTTTGGAAAGCACTACAAGATTCTTGGCTGGAAGGTGTTATATACAGTGAGAACAAATTATTGCTTGCTGTCTCCTATCCAAGACATGGGTATATAAACATGCATCCCATGCTTTCATCTTGAAACCCAGATGTATCAAATATGGTGTTTTGTTGCACTCAGGTTAACAAGCAGTATTTCTGGTTTCTTAATGTAGGATAGGAGCCAGTGTCTCAAATCTAAAGAGACTGAAGCATTGGTTGGTAGAATCTGCACTTGGAGATTCATCTGTTTGTTTAATATTCAGTGTGCATGCATATTCTTAAAAAGTCAGTGCACATTTTAAGAATGTCAGTGCACATCTGTGCATCACCGTAGGTGTTTAGATTTTAATCTGAGCTATACCAGTCCTTGTGGCCTCATCTGGCTTCTGCTATCCTTCAGTTTTTGTGATGAGTTAGAATGAGAGTGTGGTTTTTTTTTTCAATTTACAACATTCATTGTTAACTATTCAGTGGTGTGATCCTAGGATCCCCTCAAAACTAACTGCAGAAGCAACATCATATCATAACTCAGACCAGGCCTGACGTGCTCATTGCCCCAACACACACTGTATCTAAAAGGTGTCATATGAGGTATTATATACAAACTGATAACACACTGGTCATTAATATCATTGTGTGATATATTTACAGGGGGTGTATAAAGAATTACAGATGTGTGCTGGAAATACGTTCTTAAGGCTTAAGTGCATAAGCTCAGCTTGTCCTCGACAAAGGAAGGTTGTTTCACCTGCTTAACTGTGTCTCCAATGTGAAGTAAGCAAGACAAGGGCAGAAACAATGGAGGTACATTTACTTATAAGAAAAACAAAGCCATCAAACCAGCAAGTGGGGGAGATGACCACTTAATGATTCTGATGGGGGATAGATGCTGTACCCCCAGGAAGCCTGCCTGGCTCTTGAAACAGAAGCAACAGATGTTGGGAAATAGAAGCAGAAACAGAAAGCCATTTTGGCATCCATGATCTTAGGGACAAAAGAGGCCAGAGCTCTTGAAATCTGAGAAAGGTGGATCCTTCAACCAAGGGGGTGAAGTCTCTGAGGATAGACCATAGCTGAGAAACCCGCTTAGGCAAAGATTGTAACTTCCTGTTGTTTTAGTCAATAGAAAGCATGTTTTGTTTGGTTTGTTTGTAATTATTCATATCTCTTTTACTCTCACCTGAAATTACTTAAAGTTATGTTCTTTTTTAATGAACTTATTCTTGTTTTATTAACAAAACCATTTCAGCAGTGCTGTTATACTGAAGTGAAGTGTCAGTCTTCAGCTAACCTAACAGGCTGGTGTGTGCTCTGTCCCTCTGGAGGCAGCAATCTTAGTAACTTTCATGAGTGTCCAGTGGAAGGGTTTGGGCACTGCAGGGAGACGCCTCTGGAGAAATCAGGAATTGGAGTTCACTGATTGTTACCTGCAAGACAAGGTTTGGACTGGCAGAGATCTGGAGCGTTTGTTGGCAAGGCAAACGTGATGGTGTGTCAGCAGCAAAGCTCGGTCTTGCGGAGGCAGAGCAGTAACACAGTGGCTCACAGTTCTGGGTGGCCTGAGCAAGATATCACATCAGTATATCCCAACAACTGCACAAAAGAGGTGTTCTGAGATCAGCACTCAGTGCAGATGTGGAACAAATAGCTTGGTAGAAGCAAAACAATCACTGAGAGAAAAGATCATCAATCAATTATTCAAAATCTGGAAATGTCCAGATGCTTATCACAGTCATCTAACGTTAGGGATGCTCCTTCTCCCAAATATGAAACCTTCCACCAACACTTCCCACTGACCCCCAGACATGCCCACCCTCTCTCACAGAAAGGATGGGCTTCCCTCCTTGAATCACCATCTTGGGAGGAGGCTCAGTGGTAATACCCCTACTGTGGCCACGGGGCAGCTAACAAGCTTGCTGTCTAGCTCCCAGCTCTTCCATGGGGAGGCAGCTGGCCCATTCCCCTCTCCCTGCTTGTTGTGGGAGGTGGCTGGTAGAGGTCTACTTTGAAGTCAACATTTTAGCAGCTGAGGACCAAGCTATCTGCCCAAGAATGGGGAGTTTAGATTATTTCATATCACTCGATCAAGATACTCAGGTATGGAATGGAGAGCAATCATATAAGTGCCACAGAGAAGCCAGACTGTGGAAAAAACAAACTAGTTTGTGCAATGCTGAATGCTCCGAAGGAAATGCTACAAAGCAAAGAGAAAAATATATGCAGATAATGCACTGAAATCTCTTGACTGCTTCATGGGAGCTGGAGGCTGAGAATCTTCTTAAGAAATGAAAAAAATCCTCTTAAGAAATGAAACAATGAAAAGTAAAAATATTTTGTAATTAAGGCCCCTTGTTTGGGCTGTTCTTTTACATTCAGTGGCAGCTCAGATGCCTGTGGTATATCCTGTTCTCCATGATTTCCTTTTACAGGCCCAGCAAAGGCTTATACATCCGCAACGACTATGCACCATGTGTCTTAAAGGACATTCTGTATCAAGAGGTTTGTCCTGCAAGAGGCTAAGAATTCAGTTCCAATCCAGAAAAGCAGTTCAGCACTTGCTTAACTTTACGCACATGAGTAGGCCTACTGATGTCAAGGTCACAGCCCTGTATGATAGTAATGGGACTATTCTTGGCTTAAACAGTACTTTTCTGGATCAGGGCCAGAGTACTGAACACATAGCAGGATCAAGCCCTCAGTATGGAAAGTCCCATGTCCCCTATCCAGTCAAGATCTCCCAGGGAGCTACAAAGATTCAGACACTATAACACAGATGTGTGGTTTCATGCCATGAATAAAAAACTGTGGGGTGCTGTTCCTGACAAATAACCTTTATCCTGTATTTTTCACACAGTTGTCTTTTATTTCCTTGAAATGCTGGTGGCTAGAATTGCTTTAGGCATCTCAGGAAGCAAACGGCCAATTTGGAATTTCATAAAACATAGGGTACAAGCTTAAACCAGTACAATTATGATAATTTTAAGCATAGAGCTAGATACAGGGATGGTATCTTGCTTAAATTCAAGCATTGTCTAGCAGAGAGTAACCCTAAAGAAAATCATGTTAAAGTGGATAATAATACACAATAAATAATAATAATAATAATATAGTCACTGGGCATTTGAAGTCAATGGAGCCAGGATTTCACCCTTGACTTTTGCCTGTGTGGTCACTACAAGATTGTTTGAGCTTGATTCTTTTCTTATACCAGTGTAAATCAGGAGCAATAAGTTATAAAAACAGTGAGGGGAAAATCAGACCTTTTATATATTTTGTTTGATGCCTACTGACCTCCACAGTATGCACATATTCTTCTTGTGCTAAGGCCACTAAATATATCCTGTATAATATATTTCCATTTTCGCTATCTTTGTGGATCATGTCAATGGCACTATCAAGGCAGCTGCTCTCAATGCCTAAGGAGTTGCAGCTGTTCATGGACATGTCAGGAAGGAGCGGGTTTAGAGCTTGTTTCCAGGGTTCCTACTGTGTACAAGGTTGGCAAGAACTATGGAAAAGGGAGGGTATTAAAAAAAATGTCAGTAAAACTGTTTCCCCGTAGCTGTGGCTCTGGTCACATGGGATGAATAGCTATGGAATCCTAGGGTGGTTTTGAGGCTGGACCGTTTGGGCACTCTCAAAGCAATTAACAGGCAGTCAGCATATTCAGGACCAGTAATTAAATTGTTGAGGGCTTTGGTTCTCAGCCATTTGCACCTCAATGTATCTTACGAGGCCAGTCATGTTCATAATGAAAGAGCTGATTCCCTCTCTCATTTTAAATTTTCTCACTTTCATGTGCCAGCATCTGAAGTCGGACACAGCTATTCTTCAAAGTCATAATCCTTTGGGACATGCTATTACGGGGTGTGTAGAGGTTAGTGCGATAATACAGTGGAAGGAGACGTCCCCAGTTTATTTCACTTAGGAGAGATTCAGATGATACCTTTCTGATCCCAGCTAAGTAGATGACTGTTTTAATTGTACCACTGTAAGGACAGCCTTGAGTTTTCTCTGCCAGCTTTTTAAGCCCACAGAGGCAGCATTCTTTGAAAAGTTAGGCAGTTACTATGGTAGGACAAACTTATTTTTAGCCAAATAATAGATGGAGAGTTTAAATAGCCAGAGAAGGTACTATAGAATAGGAAGAAGCTTGTTACACAAGAACTGTATTGAACCCTTTTAGAATTCTGGGCAAGAGTGAATTAAGTCTTGTATGAATTAATGTATTACTCCAATCTTTTGGATCCATTTATAGTGAATGAGTTAGTGGCAACCTTGAAAAAAAAGTCAGCACTAGGCTGGGATACCATCTTCTTATGAGTCCCTATAAGATTCACATTCACAACTTGAACATAGATCAGATGCTCTGCAGGTTACAAAGCCTTTTCCACCTTTCACCCACCCATCACAGCAGTGTGGTTCTAATTCCTCCAGCTACCTCAATTTGTACACGGCGCATATGATTGGAATTCCTTTCTTTCAGTGCACAGGATATGCCATATCTCCACCTTCCCCTACCGCAGCAAAGAAAAATAGACAAGAAGTTAGAGGAAGGGAAAGAATGACTGGTGAACATGATTCCTCCACAATCCCTACAACAACTCCACCCTCAGAAAAGTATCTGAAGTATATATTGTGAGGGGAACCTAATGGAAATTCTTGTGTGTTCTGTCTCCTCACAGGTTTTACCATCAGAACAGATGAGTCTTCCTATTGTGCGATGACAAAGCCTGTACAGATAATTGCAGAAGGGGTCAAACAAGTGGCTTGGACAGATGTTCATTACATTACAATTTACTCGTAAATAGCACCTTTCATGCAAGCCATATCCCAAGCAGTTTCACGATCCATAAAACACAACAAGAAATAAAATAGGTCCCATGTTTTCACCACAATTATGCAAAATTCATTAATATTCACCCAGGGAACAGGTGGCATCAAACAAACTGAGCTTCACCTTCAGCACAAGATATTGTAGTAACTTGGAATTTTGTAAAGCTTCCTATTTAGATACAGCACAAGTCATTACCAGCTTTTTTCATGGCACATGGGATGACACTGATAGAAACCTACCAGAAAAAGTCAAACTCAGTTAGTTTTGAGTTCACACTTTATATCAAGTCCTGGATGGTCATGAATTATATTAAGGTTCTATTTATAAATAGTTCATAAAAGGTTCATAAATAATTAATAGATATTTTAATAAATGATTAATGAATTGCTACAGACCAATATAGTCCAACATACCAATAGATTGCTCATAACGACTAACTATAAATCACACCTTTTACTGATAAGCTTAGAATAGTATAATGCAGACCACTCATGTCTGTCACATGATTACAACACCCACTCATCATTCATTAATCCTTCATAGACTATTTATAAAAGGGACCTTAATGTCTTTGCTGGTGTTGGTTTTTAGATAATTACCAGAGGAAAAAGTTATGGTCATTCAGGAGAGGAAGGATGATCCAGTACTGACGGTGCTAACCTGGGATATGGGAGACCCAGATTCAATTCCCTGCTACTTCATGGGCTTCCTGGAAAAGCCACTTAGGCCTGGATGAACAAAAGGAGTTCGGCAACTAAGTCCCAGTTTTAGGCTCCACTGTGCTGCACAAAACTCCCACTGAACCCTGTAGATGCCTATGTTCACTCAGTGCCTAAGTTTTTTTCAGTAAAAGTTGCCTATGCACCTATGTTTCTGCCTCTGAGCATGCTCATGACTATTTCTGTCCTGGTCTCCGGGTTCCTATCTCCCACCCAAGGCCAGGAGCGAATCAGGAGATGATAGGTATCTGGATACCTACATCATATGCTGAGTCCTATCTGGTAGGTGTGCTGAAAGGCTGCTTACTGGATTGGGCCCCTCAGGGAAGTTCACACAAAACAGCTTGCGGGGAGGGATGGGGAAGGGGCTGAGAGATAGGCACCTCCCTGCATGCTGAACTTAAGACACCTCTGTAAGAAGGGCTTAGCACCCCGCTTCTTGTCAGCATTTCCCATTGGCTATCTTAGGCAGCTCCCTGCTTACCACACTGGCTTTTGTGAATCACAGTCTAAGGCACCTATCTGTCCCCATTCAATGTATAGGAGCCCAGGTGCCCAACACAAGCTTTGTGAATTGCAGTGATTTTCCAAGTGCCTAAAAGTTAGGTGCTGTGATGCTGAGTGTCACAATGCCTAACTTCTTTTGTACATCCAGGCCTCTGAGCCTCAGTTCCCCATCTATAAAATGGGGATTCTAGCATTGTCTTACCATACCTGGGGTGTCGTGTGGATAATTACATGGCATACTGTGAGGCACTCAGATACTAATGGAATGGGGACAATATAATTACCCAAGCTAGATTCATTTACCATAGAATTAGGTACCTCACAAAAAATGCTTTGTGATAGCTAAAAATTTACCTCACGTCATCCAATGAAGCATGAGGTGGATGGAGAAAGGAATAACAAAGCACCATACCGCAGATAAACTTTACCATACTTTATTCCAAAACAGCTCCATGTGATACATAAGAAATCCAAGTTTTGTTCAATAAGAACCACATGTGTAAAAAACAGATATTCTGAACAAACAGGTCAAATGCCAATATTAAGACCAGTGCATGAGCTGTGATGATATTTTATTAATATGGATTCATATTTTATTAATAGTAAACGATGACCCAGGTAAACCTTACCTGTTCCCATCAAAATCTATTGCAAAACTCTCATTGACTCCTATGGAGTAGGATCCAGCTCAGGATTTTTTATACTAATGGGTGGGACCTCATGAGCCCTGGAGATCAAACAATTTGCTGAGAGTCTATTCTGATCTTTCATGTCTCCGACCTTCTGTTTCCCTTTTGTTTACAAGCTTCTGCAATCTATGAGCCTCACATAGAATCATAGAATCATAGAATATCAGGGTTGGAAGGGACCCCTGAAGGTCATCTAGTCCAACCCCCTGCTCGAAGCAGGACCAATTCCCAGTTAAATTATCCCAGCCAGGGCTTTGTCAAGCCTGACCTTAAAAACCTCTAAGGAAGGAGATTCTACCACCTCCCTAGGTAACGCATTCCAGTGTTTCACCACCCTCTTAGTGAAAAAGTTTTTCCTAATATCCAATCTAAACCTCCCCCACTGCAACTTGAGACCATTACTCCTCGTTCTGTCATCTGCTACCACTGAGAACAGTCTAGAGCCATCCTCTTTGGAACCCCCTTTCAGGTAGTTGAAAGCAGCTATCAAATCCCCCCTCATTCTTCTCTTCTGCAGGCTAAACAATCCCAGCTCCCTCAGCCTCTCCTCATAAGTCATGTGTTCTAGACCCCTAATCATTTTTGTTGCCCTTCGCTGGACTCTCTCCAATTTATCCACATCCTTCTTGTAGTGTGGGACCCAAAACTGGACACAGTACTCCAGATGAGGCCTCACCAATGTCGAATAGAGGGGAACGATCACGTCCCTCGATCTGCTCGCTATGCCCCTACTTATACATCCCAAAATGCCATTGGCCTTCTTGGCAACAAGGGCACACTGCTGACTCATATCCAGCTTCTCGTTCACTGTCACCCCTAGGTCCTTTTCCGCAGAACTGCTGCCTAGCCATTCGGTCCCTAGTCTGTAGCGGTGCATTGGATTCTTCCATCCTAAGTGCAGGACCCTGCACTTATCCTTATTGAACCTCATCAGATTTCTTTTGGCCCAATCCTCCAATTTGTCTAGGTCCTTCTGTATCCTATCCCTCCCCTCCAGCGTATCTACCACTCCTCCCAGTTTAGTATCATCTGCAAATTTGCTGAGAGTGCAATCCACACCATCCTCCAGATCATTTATGAAGATATTGAAGAAAACCGGCCCCAGGACCGACCCTTGGGGCACTCCACTTGATACCGGCTGCCAACTAGACATGGAGCCATTGATCACTACCCGTTGAGCCCGACAATCTAGCCAGCTTTCTACCCACCTTATAGTGCATTCATCCAGCCCATACTTCCTTAACTTGCTGACAAGAATACTGTGGGAGACCGTGTCAAAAGCTTTGCTAAAGTCAAGAAACAATACATCCACTGCTTTCCCTTCATCCACAGAACCAGTAATCTCATCATAAAAGGCGATTAGATTAGTCAGGCATGTAGCATAAGATTTAATTCTGAAGTTTTCAATGAAATTTATTAATGTGTTCATCATGCCAACCACCCACCCTGATGCCAAACTTCCAAGAGCCAGAGATATTTGTTAAAAAAGCATAAATTAAACAATGGAGCTCATGACTCCCAAGATCACTGTGAAAAACATCCAGTTTTGTTATATTAAAGAGGTTCAACATTTGACTTCTAATGCCCCATTCATAACTATAGTTCCAATCATAGCTTTCATTGTTCTCTTACCCATAAATAAGTGTTCTTCTCAGCATTTTATTTAAGCCCTCATTCCATGATTCTTTGTAGCAGCCATTAATCTCTGTAATATCAGAGCCTAGTAAAATGGATTCTGAAATTGAAAGCATATCATATCTACAGTACTAAATTTCCTGTATCTACCTTGGTGGTAATATATTTAATACTGTAGTAGATAGTCAGACATGATGTTACTTGTTGAATCCCTGACGGCTGGCTCACCTTAATCTAACAGTGCTTATTCTACTACCACCTTTAAGATAGTTGTACAAATCTTCCATCATGGCAGACAATAACCTGAATGGTCTACAACTCCCTAATCTGTAGTTACCCTTGTCCCATTAAAATCCCAAATAAGCTATGACAGCTACTCAACAAATATCCACATTAAAAACTAATTTTTGAATTAACAATAGGAACTATGTACATGACTGAAATTTTCAAAACTGCCTAAGAGATTTGGAAGTTCAATTCTCATTATTGGATGTCCAAATTTCTTGGAAGCCTTTGAAAATCTAATGCTTTACATATTGTAAATAAACACTTATCAAGTAAGCAACAGTCCTAAGCTAGTTATATATTTATTGAATAAGATACCAAATTACATTGAACTTTACAAAATTAACTCCACTTCGTAAGTGACTCTTATTAAAGAATAAATTTCAAGGATAATAATCTGAAATTGAAGCAGTCTCATAATTGAATCAACACCACTTTATTCCCTTTTGTGTTGGGTCAAGGTTATTTGTCATTGGAATAAGCTAACAAAGAATATTTGATAAGTCAAGGTCTGTCTGTCTTCTGAAAATATGGTATGTAGTGTTGATATAGCCCAGGAATCGAGAACCTTTGGCATGCGGCCCATCAGGGAAATCCACTGGCGGGCTGAGACTGTTTCTTTACCTGCCGTGTCTGCAGGTTTGGGTGATTGCAGCTCCCACTGGCCGCATTTCACCATTCCAGGCCAAAATGGGGTCTGCTGGAAGCGGCGGCCAGCATATCCCTCGGCCCATGCCACTTACTGCAGCCCCCATTGGCCTGGAACGGCAAACTGCAGACAGTGGGAGCTGCGATCGGCTGAACTTGCGGACGCTGCAGGTATACAAACTGTCCTGGCTTATCAGCGGATTTCCCTGACAGGCCGCATGCCAAAGGTTGCTGATCCCTGATATAGCCGTATCAGGGTTATAGATTATTTTAATAAGCCATTGATCCAGTCTCTACTCAGTCCATGATTTTTAGTGTCTAGCAAAGTTATGAATTTAAGCTCCCAAGCTCATCTTAAAGTGTTGTGCGTATTTCCTTTGAGGATGAGGACTGATAGGTCAGATACAGAACGATCGCTTTGTGAAAAGTGATCACCCACAGGTGACGTGGTGTTTTTGTCTTTTATCATTTTCCTGTGTGAGTTCATTTGAACGCGTAGTGACTGTCTGGTTTCCCCAACTTGGGTGCTTTGGGGCATTTAATGCTTTGGATGAGGTACACCAAATGTTTCTTTGCTCTTTAACCAGGGTGACATTTTTTTGTTTCTCTTATTATTTGTACGTGATTTGGGTTACAAATTTACTTTGAGCCCCCACTATGCTGTTTTTAAATAATCTGCATGCAGTCTGCAGGCATTTCACCCTTGTGATTGTTCCTTTTATTCTCCATTTAACTAGTTTCTTCATTTTTTACAGTCCCCCTTTGTGAAATTAAATGCTACAGAAGTGGGTTTCTTTGGCATTTTTTCCTCCTACAAGGATGTTAAATTTAATTACATCATGGATGCTAGTACTGCGTGGTTCGTCTGTGTTCACTTCTTGGACCAGATCCTATGATCCACTTATGATGAAATCAAGAATTGCCTCTCTCCTTGTAAGTTTCAGGACAAGGTGCTCCAAGAAGCAGTCATTTAATGTGTCTAGAAATTTTCTCTCTGTTTCCCTTCCTGAAGGGACATATATACTCAGTCAATATGAGGACAGTGGAAATCCCCAATTATTATTGTGTTTTCTACCTCTCTAACCTCCCTGAAGATTTCACAATCACTGTCACCATCCTGGTCAGGTGGTCGGTAGTATATTTCTACTGCGATACTCTTATTATTCAAGCATGGGATTTCTATTTAACCTTCAATACTTACATTTGGTGAACTTTCCTCACTTCCAGAGGAAGTGACCAAAACTTTTATTGCCTTCAGAGTGAAGTTCAAAAACTCATTTTAGCTTCATTTTCCCAGAGCCATAATAGAAGCAGCAATGGAGTAAGGTAGAATAGAGAAGAACAGGAGGGAAAGAAAAACAAGAGAAAAGGCGGGAAGAGAGAAGGGGGAGATTAAAAGGGGGAGAGGAATCACAATCTCAATTTCCTCAGGGAATCTAGGAAGGAAATCAGTCCAGGGACTGCTTTTGCTTATGATTTCTTTGTAAAAGTACTCAGATACTATGGTGATGGGTGAGGGTGTAAAACCCAGATAGATCTGTGGAGCAGTTCAGACCCTCCTGTCACCCCTGAAAAAACAGGTTTGTAAAAATTATTAGCTGTGCACTAACAACTTGCAAACAAACAACAAGTCCAAACCCAGCAAATAAATTGTTCAAAATGAATCATTTAACCAGTAAGACACAATAAATTATTAAATCAGACCCTCCGAGGTATCTTTTATTGGGCGCTTCCACATTCATATTGTTTTGGATTGTGTCGTCTTTCCTGCCATATGTTAAATTGCATAAAATAAAATTGTAACATTAAATCACTTTCCTCTCCTTTCATGTGTCAGTTACCTATTGGAAACATGTGTTACACTGACACAGTAACAGTTGCCCTCAAGACCTACACTCTGGACACAATACTCTGAAAAAGAGAGCATATAAAAATGTCACCATGTCCTAGCCAAATATTAAGTTTCATTAAAATGATATTATAAATATTTCAGATATAAAATAACACTTTTAACGTTGTAATAACAACTCCACAGGAGTCCGAAGCATAGAAAGACATGCCAAAGGCCATTTGCAATGTGTCTCTTTCAATGTAAGATTACTGCTTACTCCATGGTTTAGGATAGCGTATTTATCTTGGAGGATTTAACCCATAGATTTGCTTTCTGTTCACATGCAGGCCAATTTTGCTATAGACCGTAAGCTAGCTCCAGTATGAATTTACCCTTTATATAAGCAAATCTTTTCTTATTTATTCTGGGATAGAGAATTATACAAAATAAAACTAACATTCTTTCACCCACTGCTCGAATAGTAATTTGATGGGAAGGTTTTCAACCATATTTTTCTCTTGTGTTTATAATCTTTGGATCAAGCTTCTTGCAATATTTTTAAAAAAAATGTAACTAAGCAACAGGGAATGACAAGTCCTGCTTGTGTTTAAATTGCATATAGCATGGTTGCTTTCCCTCTACTGTGCATTTTCAACTTTGTTTTTACTCTTTGGAAAAAGTATAAATTTGCCCTCTAATTTTTGTTTTTTATCACCCTGTAGTCCCGATCCTGCTCCCATTGATGATCCTACAATCTCATGCCCTAACCTCTTAAAAATCTGTCCCAGCACGAACTGGGCTCCCTGTAAAGCCTTGCATGGGTCATTTGGGGTTTCTCTTGTTTCATTGTCCCAAACTCTGTGTCAGGAATTTGGGGCAGATCTTCCCAGAATATTATGGCAGCATCTGTCATTTTACTAGTCGAGGTTAAGATGAGACCTTTATGGCAGCGTCGTAGATTATCCCACATCTGCCTACTGAAGAGTTGCTTTCATCTTCCTCTGAAGAATCTAATGCTGGCCATTGTCAGACACAGGATACTGGACTAGATGAACCAAAGATCTGATATGGTATGGTAATTTCTGTGTCGCCTTTGGTAGGCAATGAGAAAATGTATGGCTTCCCCTATTTGAATCTTTGAGATCTCCTCTCAAAATCATGAGTCTCCAATGAAACCCCCATCATTAGGTTTCAAAATTACCATCCTGCTGTAAACTGGGGAGAAGTAAAAAGTCGTTTTCTAACAGAATCAGCTGTTCAGAATATATTGCCCAGGGTCTTTGCTCCCTGCCATTTTGGCGTTGGCCGCTGATGTTTAACAGTAAATAGCAACCATTTGGATGAAGAAGTGAAAAGTAATATCTGACATCTAGGGATAACTCAGACCAGGCAAAATATAATTGCCTGAGTTGAACGGACACTTGAACTACCACCCCAATTCTTTCTAAAAGTGCCAGGGGTTCTTTCTGACAAAAAATGGTCAGTGGGGCTTTCTTTCTTTTTTTGTTCGTTTCATCTGAAAGACTGTGGGGTGCTGAGGTTCAAAAGTCTTTTTAATTAGGTTTCCAAAAGAAGGAGAACATTTAGCTGATATTTCTTAGGGCAAAAGTCTGATGAAGCAGCTGGAGTCCAAGTGAAAAGGACTTTCATATCCTTAAAATATGACTTTTCTGTGATTTTTGGGAGAGATGCTGGATATTCTTTCATCAGCTCTAGGAAAATAGCTTTATAGTCTGACTGCACTTATCTCTCCCTTCCAATTTTTTTTTCTTTTGGCTACAGTGCCTGAAAATGTGTTTTTCAGTTAAAAGTCAAAACAGAGTCTAACTTAAGCGAATAGTCAGAATATTTAAAGAAGCTTTTGATGCATCCAACCCTTTTGGTTTCATTAGGGAAAGTCCAAGCGTTATCCATTATTTTCTATTCTCAAGCCTAGGAAGAAACACCTAAGGGAGGGAGATAATCAGCTTCAAAATGCAAACATGTTTGGAGGGCTTTAGGTTTTGAAGGAAGAAGCATACACACCATGTATTTGCTCCATAAGAAACACAACGAGTCAGTGGGACGGAGTCCTCAATCCCAGTCAGAAGGGCTCCTGGTGCAGCTAAGCCACAGATGCTAATTCAGAACAGGGATTAGAAGAGTGCAGGTAGGCATCCCTGGCAAACGGATCTCAGTCAATTGATCTGCACAGTGCATGGGTACATTGGCCCATCAACCACAGTCCTACACAATAAGTGAGATGCGAAGACCATCTACTGAGTGTAGGGGAAGGAGAGGAGTCCTCCGGGGCAGGTTTTTGCTGCTCTCCCCCCTTATGCAATCATCCTGCAGGTCTTTAGTTGCTTTGGGGCCTTTAGTGAATACATGTGGATTTGTCCCTTAGCTTCTATTTTATTCTTATTCATATAGAGCCAAAATATGCAACCCTTTGCTACACAGAATAGTTCCTTACTAGGAAAGTAGTCTCAAATGATTTCAAAGGAGCTACTAGGGGAGACAGGTATTAATCATTGAGTAAAGGTGGCATAGTCTAACCGTACACATGTAAAATGTTGCATTAGGTTAGATAAGCATGTTTGATTCACAGTGCACAAATAGTTAAAAGTAAATTAAAACAAGATAAATGGCTCATTTATATAATATCCACCTGTTACTACCATAACGTCACAAATATAGAGGGTTACGATGGAACTACGGTCATGGGGCTTGACAAATTGGCAATATATATGCACATATATATGGTGTTATGCGAGTTATATGATCATAGCTCTGTATATTGTAGTGCTCCGGAACCATTTGGAAAATGGAAGCCATGAACTATTGCTTTAATGAAGATGCATAAAGTAGAGGAGCCAGAGGTCACAATTTCTCTGTGAGTGTGATATCTTCCTATCTATAGCCTTATATACACATAAAAGTTTTATTGCTTTAACAGTATAGTTAAAGCAGCTAACCCACTCCCCTTCCGCCAGTGTGGATGGTGTATTAAAGTACTTACAACACTAGATCTTATTCCAGTGTAGGTAAGGGAATAAGCTATTCTGGTATAATGCATCTTTATACTGACATACTGTACCCAGCCTAGGGGTTATAGTGGTATAACTATTTTGGTAAAAAATGGTGCGATAACCAAAATAATTATACTGGGATAAAATCTGTGTGTGGACCCGACCTATATTCTAGGGCACAAAGTTGGTCTTCAGCATTCCCTTCTTCTTTTCTGATGGTCCAGAAGGTCTAGACCATATTCGTCTCATAATGATTTCACCTATTGCTTTTTCCTTTTGAGTGCAATCATACCATCTCATTAACCACTAATACCCTGATGTTGCTTTTCACCCTGCTTTTCATCTCCCCTCACACTACAGTACAAAGCAATATCCATACCCACCTATCTGACTGTAAGTGATTTTTAAAGAGGAAAACATTTGAAATGCGCTTTCTAATTATAAGCAGTGACTTACTGGAAGCCAATTAAATGACCATAAATTGGATTTGTTGAAGTAAAATCAAGTCATTGTGGAAATAAAGACCTATGCAGCGTGAATTTTAATGAGAAAAAGGTGCAATTCAAAGTTCATAAGGTTTTGGTTTTGCCCTCTATTTCTTGCAATGACTATCAAACACGTAGCTAAAGAAGCCTGCTGGGATACAATCTACGCTCTAAGCAACTATCTTTAGCTTATGTTAACTTAAAAATGGTTAGGCCTTTAGCTGATTACTAATGACATCCGTACATGATACTAGTAAAAATAACTACTTGAGTTTTTCCATAAATTCAACTTGATTTTACTTCAAGGCTTAATTTAATAAAAAAAGTAGACACATGCAATTCATTTCTTGCTAGACATATCTTGGACATCAAGTTATTTTTAAATTCCAGTTTTGCATAACAAAGTCATTTGGTGGTTGCTAACAAAAGGACCAGATCCTGTCAACCTTCTGTGTGCAGAATTCCTGCTAATAATACTTATCACTTAGATGCAAAAAAGTGAAACAATTTTATAAAAGTGTGTGAATTATTATCTTCATTTTAAACAAAAGGAAACATTAGCACGCAGTAGTTTTCAAACATGGCCTCTGATTTTCGGCGTCCAACTCTTTTTACAACTTAAGCAGAATGCCCAAACTGGAGGCCCACAAAATCAGTGAAAGTTTTTGCAAATTTTTTCCCACTTCTATTTTTGTATGAAAATTATATACACATAGACTTGGTTGATTGGGACATATATATGGAAAACTTATTGAATGTATGAAACTATCTTGCTGAGGTTCATTTGAATCCCTCAAAACTCATCTACCTAAATCAATGGATGATCATATTGAAGGCACTAGGGCGGATAAGCAAAGAGCAAATGGTACAGAAGCGTATGCTGAGAAACTTGGGTGCATATACGCATTCCATAATTCATGTAAAGTTAAATAGCCATGGATTTCATGTCAGAAAGATTAAGTGTTTTGTGTAATTTCCAGAAAGCATGAGAAACTCTCTGATAAGGCCAGTGTTCTTAGATGTGGGTGTTGGACCTTTAAAACTGATTTCCTGCATGCACATGACTAATCTGCACCTCATGTGAAATGCATGGAAGAATAAAACATGTCACTTTGTCCACAATAAGCTCCCATTACTAGAGTGCTCATAAAAAAAGCCACATGACGAGGAGATCTAAACGTTAGTAAAGCTTACATGTGTAGGCCCCCTGCCTCAGGATCCTCTGAACCTACCAGAAGTATTCTGATTAGACAGACCTCTATGTGCTGTATGCTGGCTTTGAAGGACCGCACACCCCATGATGAAGTGGTGGGTACCTCTCTGGGACAGGACTGA
Source organism: Eretmochelys imbricata (assembly GCF_965152235.1). Lineage (NCBI taxonomy): Eukaryota > Metazoa > Chordata > Testudines > Cheloniidae > Eretmochelys > Eretmochelys imbricata. The sequence goes on along the minus strand of NC_135572.1, from coordinate 341,987,864 downwards.
ACCTCCTGTGTCAGAGACTGCTGTAGAAGGCACAGCAGGCTCCATTCTGTGGCGAGGGAGCTAGAACAGAGAGCTGCTTCTCCCTTTGTGGCCTAGGTAATCAATTTTTGTTGAACAGATTCCTGGAGGTTTCATCACATGACATAAACTTTAATTAAAGATTAATCTTTAATTCCCAGAGACTCCAGGACAATCCTGGAGAGTTGGCAACAATAGGCCTAAGGCAAGGAGAAGCTGTGATGGGACCTTTTTGTTGAGTTGCTGGGGTTGAAGACATAACCAGGGTTAAGACTACATTACAGCTGACAACTTGTTAGTTCTAAGCCATAGCTCATGGACTCTTGCTCCCCAGCTAGGCAGTGAGAGCAGAGGCCAGAGACTGTCACTTGTGCAACAGAGCTGAATTTTGCTTACAGATGATTGAGGATAGAGGGAGTTGCCCCTGGGCTATACAGAATTAAGACTTGATGTGGCTCTATTAAGTCGAAGAATTAGAAGTCTGGTCAGAATCAGGAGCTATTGCTCCCTAATATAGCAACTGTTAGTGCCAGATAGTACTGGGCAGTCTAAAATGGTCACAACACAAAATTGCCTTATTCCTTCTTGCTTTACCTGGACTGCCTTTGCCAGACTTGGGGAGTGCTGGCTTGAACTCCTGCTTGCCCAGCACGCCAGTGCAAGAGAGGGCCCAAGACTATAATCTTAGGGAGAGTGCATACTCAGGGATGGGGTGGATTTGTGTATAGTGAGAAGAATGTTGGTTAGGTTTATGGCGCTGTTGAAAGCTGCAGCCATTGGCTGAACAATTGCAGTGCCACTTACTGATCTGGTAGAGTTATAACAAGTTAACCTATATTAATCTGTTGCATTTCCCATTGTATGTTGCTGGAATAACTTTTAAGTAAAATTATCTTGGTTCTATTTTGGGTGTTTATTGCCTGTATAAGAACCATTATTTATATTTTTGTTCCTGCAGGCAACCGAGGTACACCCAGAGGTATACGGTGCCTATAAATAGTCATATGAGTAAGAGGACGATTGCATAGGGATGACTAGAGGATTCCGACCCAATTCCCTATCTCAGCTGAGACCACCAGGATCTCCATTATCCTAAATGATGTAAGGCACCCAGGCAACAGGTGAGACTTATCTTCTCCCAAGTAACCTGGGAGGGAAAAGGGGGTTACAAATGGTTACTACGTGTGATTTCAGTTGCAGAGATTTTTAAATAATTTGCAATTTGCAGGCTACAAATGGCCTTAAACTTAGATCAAACTATAATACCACCCTGGAAGCAACTACAAAGTATTAAGGAAGTGCCACAGAAATGCTTACAGACAGGCAAACTAACTTTTTTTATGTGCATGCTGATGGATCAACTGACAGATTTCTAGCTGACAGTGCACACCAGATTTCTCCTTGTACTGTCTTAGCGGACATAGTAGACTTGGAATTAGGGACAACTGATGGGGAATAAAAACAGCTTTCGGCTTGGTGGGAAAAGCTGAAATCAAAACTGGCTGGCCTGAATGTAGAGAGAGCAGCAGTGGTTATAGACTGTTCAAATAGCCATGCAGACGAAGTTTAAAGAAGATGCTCCTTCATGGTGGATTGCTTCCAGCACAACTTTTAACTTCAAGTTCTAGATATAAAAAAAGATGATATCACAATTATTGGGCTAGCTATACCTCCACCCTTTCTCTGGTCTTTCTGAGTGTACCTCCTCAGGTGTTAGGCTTTTTCGCCTTATCTCTTTCTGGGTGGAATCACACATTTCTCCCATTCTTAGATCAGGATCTGGGTACAACACCAGCCTATGCCAACTGCTTATTACTGTATAGGCTCAGCTAGGGACTTGTGACCAGTGATATAGTATTAACAGCTTTCTTAAATTCAAGCATTTTGTGCAACAGTAGAAGCAAAGTTTAGAGGGAAAAAATCAAAAGAGCATAGAGCCTGCAATCTCATTCAATGTTATGCTTCAGTACAAGCTAAATTGATGGTCCTCCCTCCTGAGTTACAAGAAAAGAACAGAACCAACTTACATTCCTTCAGGAAGCCAATGTGCTCTTGGGACATCATTATTTTTTAATGTCAGTGTTGCATAACAAAGTCTACTCCTGTCTCCTCCCCGCAGAGAGCAAAGAAGTCTAGGAACTGACAAGGGAACCATGCAGAATCATGAGCTGATGTATAGTTGGTACATGACTCCATGCATGCAAACTCACCAGGAACTGGAATCGCAACAGGTCCCACTTGGCTAAGTGAGAGCGTTTAAACACAGAGGTGATACCCAGTGAAGTTACACAGAGCTGAAGAAGGCACACAAGTAAAGAGGCAAGCCAACCAAGCTGGACAGCAAAGCAGTGTGGGATAACAGTGAGATGTCTGCCAGAGGTAGAAGAGTTGATCTGAAATGGGAATGCATGTGCAGCTACTTAGTTGCAGGAAAACTCACTTTCCAAATGGGTTAATTAGGGAGTATTGAGATGTCTGGTGAACATTTGTGTGTGGACGCAAGGCAGTTTATCTTGAAAAACCTCAAGTTACCCCAAAACAACTTCCAGGTGTAGATGGGCACTCAGAGAGTGACTCTCCCAATCTGTTTTCCCCTTTCTCAAGGAAGCTGAGTTTTCTTAAAATATAAAAAACAAAAAACAAATCCTCCTGGTATGTCTCTGACTCTCCATTGCCACATTGCTCAATTATTTTTGTTACATGGCCAAGGTGTGAAATATTCCTTCTTCCTCACTCTGTTTTTTCCAGTCAATCAGCCAGGCCATCTCGGAGAATACCCTTGTAATGTTTGAAATAGATTCATTCAGTCTTACAGAAGTTGGAATTTATTTTGAAAGACCTTCAGAGATTTGCTAGTTATAAAAGAGCCCTGAATGCCATTTTAAAGAGTTATAATTATATGGATGTAACCCATTCAAAATATACTGCAGAAATCTGAAAATATAAATATCTTTTGCAAGTTACATAAAAATCACATTGATATGCTTGTCGCAGTCATTGAATATATGGATGTCAGATTGATCAGGCTACAGCAATCACCATTCATATGGTTTTCAGTGCTTTGACTCCACACAGTGGTCTAGTGATTTAAAAACTATTGGCACATGACTGCAGTGCACAAATTGACAACCCACCTAACCACTTACACAGGTACTCAGTGAAGGGGAAAAGGAGAGTGTCCTCCATTGTTGTTTGACTGTAATTACACTTAAATACTATCAAATCCCAAACTAATGATGGTGAACATTCATGTTTTACTAAGATTTTGAACACCTGGCTTTCAGAATATATTGCCCTTGATAGCAATACTGTTCCGATTCCCTGTGGTGGAACACAAATTTTCCAAAATTAGCTTGATCAAAACAAGCCTAACCACACAGAGGTACCAAAGAACACTCCAGGATTAGATGTAGATGTGAGCAATTCTCAACTGGGTTCTAAGTGGAGCACAGGATCTGGTCCAAGAAGTCGATATAGTGGAACTGCTTGACAATAACGACCATAAGGTCATTAAATTTAACATTCATGTAGGGGGTGGAGGAGAATACCAAAGAAGCCCACCACAGTAGCATTTAACTTCAAGAAGTGGAACACCACAAAAATGAGGAAGCTAGTTAAACAGAAATTAAAAGGAACAGGCACAAGAGTAAAATGCCAGCAAGCTCCATGGAAACTTTTAAAAATACCATAAGAAAGGCTCAGACGAAACGGTATACCCCAAATTTAAAAAGAAAAATAGTAAGAGGGTCAAAAAATGCCACCATGACTAAACAACAAGGTAAAACAGGCAGTTAGAAGCAGAAAAGCACCCTTTAAAAATTGGAATTCAAATCCTATTGAGGAAAATAGAAAGGAGCATAAATTCTGGCAAGTCGAGCATAAAAGTATTATAATTAGGCAGGCCAACATAGAATTTGAAGAGCAACTAGTAAAAGACAAAAACTAAGAACAAACTAAGAACAGAATCAGGAAGCCTGCCAAGCAATCAATGGGGCCACTGGATGATTGAAGTGCTGAAGGAGCACTCAAGGAATATAAGGCCATTGTGGAGACACTAAATGAATTCTGTATATTGGTCTTCACTGCAGAGGATGTGAGGAAGATGCTTAAACCTGAGCCATTCTTTGTAGGTAACAAATCTCAGGTACTGTCCTGGATTGAGGCATCAGTAGAGGAGGTTTGGGAACAAACTGATAAGTTAAACAGTAATAAATTACCAGGAGCAGATGGTTTTCACCCAAGAGTTCTGAAGGAACTCAAATATGAACTTGCAGAATTACTAACTGTGGTATGTAACCTATCGCTTAAATCAGCTTCTGTGCAAGATGACAAGAGGATAGCTAATATGATGACAATTTTTTAAAAAGGCTCTAAAGCAGACCCTGGCAATTACAGGCCATTAAGCATAACTTCTATAACAGGCAAATGAGTTGAAATTATAGTGAAGAACAGAATTATCACACACATAGATAACCATGATTTGTTGGGGAAGGGTCAACACTACTTTTGAAAGGGAAATCATGCCTCACCAATCTATTTGAATTCTTTGAGGGGGTCAAAAAAGAAGTGGACAAGTGTAGATGTGGTATACTTGGAATTTCTGAAGGTCTCTCACCAAATGCTCTTAAGCAAAGTAAGCAGTCATGGGATAAGAGGGAAGGTTTTCTCATGGATCAGTAACTAGTTAAAAGATAGGGTAGGAATAAATGGTCAGTTTTCAAAAGAGAGAGGTAAATAGCCGTGTCCCCCAGGGGTCTGTACTAGGGACCAGGACTGTTCAATAAGTAACAAATGAGCTGGAAAAAGGGGTAAACAGTGAGGTGGCAAAGTTTGCAGACAATACTAAATTACTCAAGATAGTTAAGTCCAAAGCAGACTATGAAGACTTCCACTAAACTGGGTGACTGAGCAACAAAATGTCAGATGAAATTCAGTGTTGATAAATGCAAAGTTATGCACATTGGAAAACATAATCCCAACTATGCATACAGAATGATGGGGTCTGAATTATCTCATATTACTCATGAAAGAGATTTTGCAGTCTTTGTGGATAATTCTTTAAAACATCTCCTCAGCGTGCAATGGCAAGCAAAAAAGCTAGCAATGTTAGAAAGCATTATTAAATAGATGGATAATAAGACAGTAAATATTAAAATGCCAGTATATAAATCCATGGTACACTCACAGCCTCAATTCTTAATGTAGTTCTGGTCACCCCATCTTAAAAAAGATATTTTAGAAAAGGAAAAAGTGCAGAGAAGGGCAACAAAAATGATTATGGGTATGGAACAGCTTCCATATGACGAAGATTAAAAAGACTGGAACCATTCAGCTTAGAAAAGATAAAATTAGGGTATGATAATAATAGGGGTCCATAAAATCATGAATGGTGTGGAGAAAGTGAATAAGACATAACACAAAAACCATGGGTCACACAATGAAATTAATAGGCAACAGGTTTTAAATAAACTAAAGGAAGTACTTCTTCATACAACACACAGTCAACCTGTGGAACTCATTGTCAGGGGTCATTGTGAAGGCTAAAACAAGAATTGGATTCAATAAAGAATTAGATAAATTCCTGGAGGATAGGTCCATTAGTGGCTATTAGCCCAGATGAGCAGGGATACAACTCCATGCTCTGGGTGTCTCTAAGTCTCTGACTGCCAGATGCTGGGACTGGACAACAGAGGATGGCTCATACAATAACGTCCCTGTTCTGTTCATTCTCTCTGAAGCCTTTGACATTGGTCACTGTTGGAAGACAGGAAAGTGGACGAGATGCACCATTGGTCTGACACAGTATGGCCATTCTTATGTAACAGCTCAAGTGCAGATAATTTCTATCTTCATAAGGTTATTTTCTGCTGGTTTTGAGGGGTACAAGGAACAAAACGTATTTATGGAAATAGTCAGAGTAAGCATCTAAAATTAGTCTTGGATTAGACTAGTGCAGTACTGCATGAGTTTATCTAGAGTTCAGTCCAGATGGGCATACGTAGATTGTAACTACTTTGGGGCAGGGACATTCTTTTTGTTCTATGTTTGTATAACACCTAGGACAATGGGTCCTGGACCACGATCAGGGTGCCGAGGCACGACGATAATACAAATAATGACAATAATAATATTTATTCAGGGACAGGTAGTTTCTTTTATATGTTTGTACAGTGCCCAGCACGACAAGCTTCAGTCTCGATTAAAGCCTTGTCATTAATACAATATAAATTAATCATTCGTAATATAAATATTAATTTTAATGATAATAATGAGCATGTCAGACACACTAAAACAGAAGACTAAAAAGAAGAAACCTTGCCTCAATAGTCCATAAGAGGAGAAGCATAATGGCAATCACAGAAACCACAATATTTTATTTATTTCTATTTACTAGAGTGAATGAGAACACAAACCCACAGCAATTTTCGCCATGCAACCAAATCTGAAGTCTCAGCTGCTTGTGAACCAGTGAACAGAATTTTGTTCTTACCCAGCCTATGAGCTACTCAAAATCTGTGGGCTGTTTTGCTCTACATGATTTTCCCAAGATCCCAGCTTACACTGTATCCAGTTAATTAAACATGCAAAAGAGAACTCATGTCTCTTGACTCACAGTCTGGTGCCCTATTCAATGGATCACATATAACTGCAATGGATGACTTTCAAGGTTGGGCATAAATTTCTCACTCCTGTAAGTAATTAGTGATACAGAAAACCCAGCAAAACTAGTTGATTAAGGAGAGTTACTCACATACATCAATGTCATTAGGATTGGGCCTTTGTTTGTTTGTTGGTTTGTTTTATAGCAACTATAGTATCTGAACATTGCTCCTGTATACTATAACAACAGTTTTTAGGTCCAGTCCTTCAGTCCAGAGGCACCCAAAACTCCTGATGACCTCCAAAGGAGTTTTTTTTTGGTATGCCAAGTTTGCAGCTTTGGAATATATTGGCAAAACCTACACACATCAACAAAAGTTGTATAAACTTAAACAGAAACATCTGGAGCTTATGACTGTATTTCCATTATAAAATATTGGGCCAGATCTTCAGCTGGTGTAATTAAATATAGCTCAATTGATCTACGCCAATGTACACCAGCAGTGGGTCTGGGCTCATCTTCCCAGTGTCTATTTATTCAAATTCTATGGAAAAATAGTATTTCTGCTGTTCAGATGAGTCCCCCCGATTCTACCAAATGGTCAAATTAGTCAATTTTGCTGCTTTTTGCATTCTTATAACTCAAAATTGCAAGCTGCTGGTTCTAGAATGGATTAGTGCACTACACACTGACATGTTGGAAACAGAAAGGAAACATTGCCTGCATGATTTCAGCCCTCACATGTGGTGTAGCTTTACTCAAGAAAGTGTTTTTTTTTTCTTTTTGTTCCACAGTCTGGTGATTTTATAGTTTATTTGGGACATGTCTATTTTGAAAATATTGTTTTATTTAATTTTTGATAAGGTGCCCAGAGGCCTTTGGGGATTAGGATCATTATATAAAATTTTTAGCATATGGATTTTGGGCTCCATTCTGAAAACATGTGCTTAACTTAACTCACATGAGGTATCCCATTAAAGACAGTGGGATCGCTTGCATGCTTAAAGTTAAGCATGTGCTTCAATGTTTGTCGGATCCAGGCCTCAGAGTGTGAAGGCAGACCAGAAGCATGCAAATGTTATGTGTAGGGGATGGCCAGTTCAGTGTCACCATAGAATCATAGAATACCAGGGTTGGAAGGGACCTCAGGAAGTCATCTAGTCCAACCCCCTGCTCAAAGCAGGACCGACCCCCAATTAAATCATCCCAGCCAGGGCTTTGTCAAGCCTGACCTTAAAAACTTCTAAGGAAGGAGATTCCACCACCTCCCTAGGTAACACATTCCAGTGTTTCACCACCCTCCTAGTGAAAAAGTTTTTCCTAATATCCAAACTAAATCTCCCCCACTGCAACTTGAGACCATTATTCCTTGTTCTGTCATCCGCTACCACTGAGAACAGTCTAGATCCATCCTCTTTGGAACCCCCTTTCAGGTAGTTGAAAGCAGCTATCAAATCCCCCCTCATTCTTCTCTTCTGTAGACTAAACAATCCCAGTTCCCCCAGCCTCTCCTCATAACTCATGTGTTCCAGTCCCCTAATCATTTTTGTTGCCCTCCGCTGGATGCTTTCCAATTTTTCCAATCCTTCTTGCAGTGTGGGGCCCAAAACTGGACACAGTACTCCAGATGAGGCCTCACCAATGTCGAATAGAGGGGAACGATCACGTCCCTCAATCTGCTGGCAATGCCCCTACTTATACATCCCAAAATGCTATTGGTCTTCTTGGCAACAAGGGCACACTGTTGACTTATATCCACCTTCTCGTCCACAATAACCCCTAGGTCCTTTTCTGCAGAACTGCTGCCTAGCTATTCGGTCCCTAGTCTGTAGCGGTGCCTCGGATTCTTCCGTCCTAAGTACAGGACTCTGCACTTGTCCTTGTTGAACCTTATTAGATTTCTTTTGGCCCAATTCTCCAATTTGTCTAGGGCCCTCTGTATCCTATTCCTACCCTCCAGCGTATCTACCTCTCCTCCCAGTTTAGTGTCATCTGCAAACTTGCTGAGGGTGCAATCCACACCATCCTCCAGATCATTTATGAAGATATTGAACAAAACCGGCCTCAGGACCGACCCTTGGGGCACTCCACTTGATACTGGCTGCCAACTAGACATGGAGCCATTGATCACTACCGTTGAGCCTGACAATCTAGCCAACTTTCTACCCACCTTCTAGTGCATTCATCCAGCCCATACTTCTTTAACTTGCTGACAAGAATACTGTGGGAGACAGTGTCAAAAGCTTCGCTAAAGTCAAGGAACAACACGTCCACTGCTTTCCCCTCATCCACAAAGCCAGTTATCTCATCATAGAAGGCAATTAGATTGGTCAGGCATGACTTGCTCTTGTTGAATCCATGCTGACGGTTCCTGATCACTTTCCTCTCATCTAAGTGCTTCAGAATTGATTCCTTGAGGACCTGCTCCATTATTTTTCCAGGGACTGAGGTGAGGCTGACTGGCCTGTAGTTCCCTGGATCCTCCTCCTTCCCTTTTTTAAAGATGGGCACTACATTAGCCTTTTTCCAGTCGTCCGGGACTTCCCCGGATTGCCATGAGTTTTCAAAGATAATGGCCAATGGCTCCGCAATCACATCCGCCAACTCCTTTAGCACTCTGGGATACAATGCATCCAGGCCCATGGACTTGTGCACATCCAGCTTTTCTAAATAGTCCCGAACGACTTCTTTCTCTACAGAGGGCTGGTCACCTCCTCCCCATGCTGTGCTGCCCAGTGCAGTAGTCTGGGAGCTGACCTTGTTCATGAAGACAGAGGCAAAAAAAGTATTGAGTACATTAGCTTTTTCCACATCCTCTGTCACTAGGTTGCCTCCCTCATTCAGTAAGAGGCCCACACTTTCCTTGACTTTCTTCTTGTTGCCAACATACCTGAAGAAACCCTTCTTGTAACTCTTAACATCTCTTGCTAGCTGCAACTCCAGATGTGATTTGGCCTTCCTGATTTCACTCCTGCATGCCCAAGCAATATTTTTATACTCATCCCTGGTCATTTGTCCAATCTTACACTTCTTGTAAGCTTCTTTTAAGCCTCTTGTAAGCAGGAGGCACTGGGAACGGGGCAGGGGGAAGTTGGTAGGGGGCTGCTGACGTATTACTGTGGCTCTCTGGCAATGTACATTGTTGAATTCTGGTTCCTTCTCAGACTCAGGTTGGCCACCCCTGATTCAGACAATAAACAGCCTACGATAAACTCCTTGGATGCGATTCTGGCCCCAGTGATAATTTTATCATTGATTTCAATGTGGCCAGGATTTCACCTCTTACACTGTGTTATGAGGCTGGAAATGAATGGACCCTTTGTCTCAAGGAGCTTTCAATCTGTAAATAAGGCAGATGATACAAACTGGGCCCAGGATATGCTGGCTGACCAGGTGAAAATTAATCTCAAAAGAGAGAGAAGATTCTTTTAGGCAAATATACTTCTTAGATTAATTTTCACTGAAATGCATCTAGGAAGGAATAGGTTTTAATGATGATGTAAATGAGAAGAAGATGGCCATTTGCAATTGAAAAATTGTTGAAGCATAAGAGGCAACATGGGAAAGAACATGAAATCTGTCCTGGAACAAGGTTATGAAGGAAGCACTTAGAATGGATGCTTGATTGGAGCAAAGAGAATAGGCAGCAAAAGGAGAGATTTAAACAAAGTAGTTTGGGTGAGCCTTGAGGATGACGAGAAGAAGCTTGACATTGATTTAGGAGGCAAGGGGAAGCCAGCTAAGGGATGTTATCGGGTAACTGATGTGATCTTGGCAGCTGAAAAATGACTTTAGCTCCAGTATTTTGGATGGATTGTTGGGGAGGGAGGCAAGATGCAGGATGGCCAGAAAAGGGAAAGTGAAAGAGGAGCAAAGCATGGACTTGGGTTCTAGCAGGAGAACTGGAGAACTAGATGACAAATTTAATAGATTCACAGATTTTAAGGCCAGAAGGGACCATCATGATCATTGTAATCTGACCTCCTGCATAACACAGGCCACAGAACCTCAGTCAGCAATCTTTGCGTTAAATCCATAACTTCTGTTTGAGCTAGAACATGTCTTTTAGAGTTATCCAGTCTTGATTTAAAGATTTCAAATGACAGAGAACTCAGCACATCCCTAGATAAATGGTTCCAATGGCTAATTACTATCAGTTAAAAATGTGTTTCTCTCTAGTGTGAATTTGTCTGGTTTCAATTTATAACCACTGGATCTTTTGGTGCCTTTTCCTACTAGACTAAAGAACTGACTATGATTTTATCAATGTTGTAAAAAATGTCTTATGCCCAGGAATTACAGCCTGGGTATAAGAGGAAAAAGAGACAAGGAAGCATGATGAGTGATGGTAAAAATAGTAGATTTGGCCAGAAAGATGGGGAGGGAAAGGTTTGAGGGGAAATACACGAATGTCAGTTTTGTGGAATAAATTATCATCACTGGAGAAACATAGCAAAAGAAATCACATTTTTGCCAGATACATAAAAAGCAAAACATATGGCTTGTTTGTTTCACATTTTTTGAATTCTTCTTCTATGTCAATAGGCAGGTTTTGGAAGATGGAAAGTGCCTTTCATTTCAATGAAAGACCCATATCCTTTATTATTATTTATTATTATTAATTATTATTATTATTATTTTGCCAGCATAGAAAAGAATGTTTTCAAACTGTTGAAAATAGTTCCAATGACAATCAAAGCCAGAAATAAATTCAGAAAATTCAAAAACAAACAGTAAATTTTAGTACAATTAAAATGTACTTTGCCTTGGACAAAACTTTGCAGAATACCGAGTGTCTTTAGTGAAGGAAAAAACAGTCATCTTTCATGACCTTATTTGGCAGGTACGAGGAGAAATCTGCACAGATCTTTGCTGCATTAGGCCTGCCAGGTGCTTATGCTGCTGACTTTTCAGGGTCTGGAGTAAAATCCTACTCTATTGCAAGCCAATGGCAAAACTCCTGAATCCTGCAGGATTGGAACCTAGATTCAAGGATATTTTCTTATAAAAAACATTCCTTTAATAAACCCAACAACACCAGGAGATTAACATTGTCTAGACCCCTGAGGTGAAATCCGTGTCCCAGTGGCAAAACTTCCATGGCAAAACTTCAGTGAGGACAGGATTTCAGTATTAGAGTGTTTTGACTTTTTACTGTATCAAGCATGACTGTTTTATGGGTATTTTTCCTCCCCCACCCCAGTTTTGTTTTCTCCACTTGTCATCTCTCATCAAATGCTTAGACAGTAAGACCTTTGGCGAATGACTTGGGCAGGCACTGCCCCTCACAATGCAACCTCAAACACTAATTGGAAACTCTAGATACTGCTGAATAACAAATAAGTAACAATTTTTAAAATGTGTAAAACTGATAATCGATCTTGTCAAAAATCAGCAGAAGCTAGGCAGTAAGTTGTTAGACCTAATATTCTCAATAATAAAAGTGTCAGACAACACTACTAAAGCACCTTTCATCCACATATCTCAAAGCACTTTGAAAACATTAACTACTTACAGCATGTGGGGTAGGGAAGCATCATACTTGGATTAGTGTTGAGTAAACTGAGGATTAGAGTTACAGTTAGCTGACTTGCCCATCAGCATATTGACAATCAGTTGCATAGCTAAGAAGAGAACCCAAGAGTCCTGACTCATAACACGAGAAAACCTGGATTTGTGCTGGAAATGGCCCACCTTGATTATCATGCACATTGTAGGGAGAGTGGTCACTTTGGATGAACTATTACCAGCAGGAGAGTGAGTTTGTGTGTGTATGGGGGTGGGAGGTGAGAAAACCTGGATTTGTGCTAGAAATGGCCCACCTTGATTTTCATACACATTGTAAGGAGAGTGGTCACTTTGGATAAGCTATTACCAGCAGGAGAGTGAGTTTGTGTGTGGGGGGGGTGGAAGGGAGAAAATCTGGATTTGTGCTGGAAATGGCCCAACTTGATTATCATACACATTGTAAGGAGAGTGATCACTTTAGATAAGCTATTACCAGCAGGAGAGTGGGGTGGGCGGAGGTATTGTTTCATGGTCTCTGTGTATATAATGTCTTCTGCAGTTTCCACAGTATGCATCCGATGAAGTGAGCTGTAGCTCACGAAAGCTCATGCTCAAATAAATTGGTTAGTCTCTAAGGTGCCACAAGTACTCCTTTTCTTTTTGCGAATACAGACTAACACGGCTGTTACTCTGAAATATGTAATTAATGGTGTTATGTGTTTATTGATGGGTATGACCATTGGGTACATTTTCTTCTCAACACATACATATGATCAAAGTCAATTTAGAAAGCACTTTGGACATGAAGGATATATATGAGTCAAGTATCATTAGTCTCACCAAAGACATTTTATCTCAGGGAAGGCAGAGTACCGTTTTAGAATGTATAGCTCTTATTTTGGTATTAGCAGGAATTGTCAACAGGTGTGTGTGTACACACACACACACACACACACTTACTTACTCATGCTACAGTGTCCAAACAGAAAGAATTACAGGTAGAATTTTCTTCTTAAATCTGAATTTTCTGGTTGTTGGGGTGGTTTTTTTTAGTTTGTTTCCCTGCCTTGATATTAGTTAGACATAGTTTTTCTGTTATGTGTAAGCAGCAAAATTCAAAACTATGACAATAGCTTATGAGTAATTGCCGGTGTGATGATAGTTAACCACCCAAGTTTAACCCAACATATCTTAAAACTGATCTCAGAGTGATGACAATCGCAATCTTGATTAGAAAGTGGAGAAACGAAACGATAATTAGTAATTATTCTCCAAAAGATATGCTGACTGTCAAGCTGGAAGAATTATTAAGGATTAAAAAATAATGAACTAGCCAATTAAAATCATAACAGCAGAATTAGGTCTTGGTTCAAAAAGGTACTTAAGCGTCTGTAAACCTTAAGTAAATGAAACGTCCTATTGAAATGTCAGGAATAAATTGAAATCAATGGAATTAAATTGAAGTCAATAGTACTACTCATGTGCTTAAGTACCTCGGTAATCAGGGCCACAATTTGTAGGAAGGATTAGGATAAAGTTCATAGATATGCTTTAAGTCAAACATTGGAGTCCTTACTCAATGAGTTTAATGGGTGTTTCGATTCAGATCAGGTTGAATAAAAGTTGAGTAAAGATCTCAAGATTTGTACCTTCATACTGATAATTGTATAAATCACTCCTGTCAAACTGAGTAGTCAGCATCTTGCTATGTGCTGATGTTTCTCCTGAGAACTTTAAATAAAGAAAAAAACCACATTTTATGTTGAAAAACTCTATCATAGTTGAAAAATTAGGCAAGCACAGTATGCACCACAACATTCATCATGCATTGGCACGTCCCAATTAATCAAGGGTGACACCAGAATGTGTCTTTAGAAGTCACTGGCATTCTTAATTAGTCAATAACTATCTAGTCACACACCATATAAAATACAACTTCCTATCAATGTGCTATTTTAGCATCTGATTCTGTAGCTGCTTCTCATATCACATGCAGAAGCGCCATTGAAATCAATGGGATTTCTATGCCCAGAGCATCTGGAGAAGAAAGTACTTTAGTATCCCACCTAACACGATGAAAAAGATACTCTGCACTTAGAAAACCAGTTATTTGTATAAAATAATCTGCATAGTGACAAATTCATGATGGTACTGTATACAGCTGATGGAGCCAAATAAAATACAGATAAGACCTAGAGTCATGACATGTTAAAACGACAACTCAGTGTTCCAGTAGAGGGATTCCTGGGTCTCAAAGGTATTTGCTTACTCCATGAGTGCAGGTCATCCAAACACTGATGAAGAACCTTTCCCGGATGGGGAAAGTGAGTCATGCAACTTGCCCTTTACAAGAGGATTCCCTCTTGGATTAGGGGAGTAGGCTGATCAACCACCCCAAGTGGAAACCTTTCAGATGAAGCTAAGTAAAACCAGGGATTTTGGAGGGAGCACATTAGAGTGAGTTTTACAGTCTGGATGAGAAAGGGCACCAAAGAATCAGATAAGTATCCAAATGTTTGGATGCTCCTTGGAATGTCTGGAATCACACACAAATTTCTAATGGAGATGAGCTGAGTTTGTATGCTCACACACAGAAAAGCAAGGCATTGAGTGCCCCATCAGTTTACAGACCAGATGAAAGGGGCGTAAGGGTTTCACAATGTCCCCAGATGCTTTTGATTAAAAGGAGATCGAGCATGGGAACAAGGTTGAGACTGCTAAGAGCAAATTTTCCATTAAAAGCAGGTTAGCACTGAAAGAACAATCATTCTGCAGAATTTTCTTTGAAGGTTTCAAGGTGTCCTACTGGGGTGCATGATACAAATGATGACTGGGAATTTCAGGTCAGAGACTGAAGGTGATTTCAAGATGGCAAATGTCTTATGAATAAAATGGAGAGGAAGAGAGATGGAGATATATCCATTCAGGGAAACAGATCTGCGATGAATCACATAATTATGTTATGGTGTGTTCTGTACATATTTTGGGGAGATAGTGTAGGTATATGCAAAATCTTTTAAGGCGCAGTATCAGAGCCATATCAAGAAGGAAAAAGGAAAGGTCATTGTGAAATATTACAATCATGCTGATGATGAATTAGATTGGACTGTCTTGCTCATAGTGGGATGGCAGATCTTAGAGTTGTTTCTAGAAAGTGCCTGGAGGATAATAAGATGATTTATAGTTATTCTCTCTCAGTGTGGGAGTGTGACACGCTATACCTCGGGGAGCATCCTGTTAGCCCCATATTCCTCATTTATATCTAATTGTGATATTGCATATAAAGCATGCCATGTGAGGTATCAGGGGAAAGGTTATGATTGGCTGAAACCCACTGTTCCATCTAAATATGTATATCATTAATGCATATGAAGTTATGAGAATTGTATTGCATGATTGTCACTAAAATATTCTGTGGGTTTGGGACGCAACCAGATACTAGCTCCCTAAAGACAATAACAAGGGGGATCACCAATGCCTGAGCAGGTATTGAACAACCATCAACAGCCATTGTCCAGCAAGGGAGTTACGATTCAATAACTCACCTGAAAAAGGGCACACCAGGGGAATTGCTCAACCTTGCCTGCTGACTCAGCAATGCCCACCAAACATACCTGGACGTATGTTCTCCATGCACATGGATTAGGGGAATAAAACAGAACGCAGTGGCCCCATGCTTTGCCTTTTCTCCTCCTACCACCTGTGCTGCAAGCAACGAGGACACTGAGAAGACTGAAGACTCCAACAGAGGAGACTGTCCCAGGCTTCAAAAGTGAAACCTGTGTACTATGAACAGCAATATCCAAAGGGGTGTGAAAACTGCTTAATCTAGATGTTTCCCAGTCTAATAGGGCTGAGAGTATAGATTGTGTGCTTATATTTTATTTTATTTTATTTTGGTAACCACTTTGATTTTTTGCCTATCACTTATAATAACTTAAAATCTATCTGTTGTAATCAGTAAATTTGCATTACTGTTTATCTTTACCAGTGAGTTTGCCTGAAGTGATTGGTAAATCTGCTCAGGTTTACAAAGGCTGGTGTATGTCCACTTTCCATTGATGAGTGATGAATCAATTAATAAACTTGCATTGCTCAAGAAAGGGTCTTGAGCAGTGCAAGATGGTATATTCCTGAGGTACAAGGCTTGGAGCTGGGGGGATTTGTCTGGGGCCCTAATCTGTGTGATTCATTAATGGCTCTGGGAGCATCCATGCAATCTACTTGGTAGTGGGGCTCCGCATACTGTTGTGCTGAGTGATAACAGCACCTGGAGGAGTTTGCTGCTTGTTACTAGCAAAGCATTCTGAGAGACAGCCCAGGCTGGAGAGTTAAGGAGGCAAAGCGGTCCCACAGTCCCAGGTTCCACTTGGGGGATCCCATCACAGCAAATAGATAACGAAAGAAGAATCTGAATTTGGGACAGTAGCCCATATGTGGCTTGTAGCCCATGATGAGTTGCTTGTAAGTCCAGCATGATATATAAGTGTTTTCAGTCGAGGTTGGAAATGCAGAAGACATACCATGGTATACTAGTATGACAAGTGGTGTTCAAGGAGAGGGGTGGGAGTTCAGGCAGGAGTTATGTTTTCGAGAGATTGAATTCATACACAAGTATTTGTGGATAAACATATTCCTAGGGGTGGTGGGGTTTTCTTTCTTTCTTTCTTTCTTTCTTTCTTTCTTTCTTAACATGGGTCAGATATTTATAGATCTAGAGAACCTTTATTTAGCTTTAGCATTATTTAGCTTTTTTTCATTTTTACTATTATTTATCCCCCTGTCCCACATGGAGGACTTTCTAACTCCCCACACACAGTTAAAAATGCCAGCACCATTAGACACTGAATTGGGGGGAAATTAAGTCTTGTCTTCCTAACGTTTTTTTAGTGCAGGAGACATTTAAGCAAAGAAGATCACTTAGAAACAAAAGCAGCCACTAAATGGGTCATTTGAATTGTCCATGAAAGGTCATTTAGACTCAGAGATCAATCTGGGGTTTTAGTTGTTTTTGTTCTCTGCCCATTATTTTCAGAAGCAGAGATTAAAATGCCATAAGACACAGTCAGAGTAACATAGCAGTCAAGAGAGATGCTATGGGCAATTGAAGATTTGGGCTAGCTTGGAATATTTTAGTGGCATAGCCACATGGTAAGTAAAACCAGTGGCTAATTAAGAGCTGCAATGCATCAGGAAGCAGAGGTTTGGTTTTATATTTAGGGTACATGGTGAGCAAAGGGTTAGCCAGAATTGTTGCTGGTAATAGCTCACCTTAAGTGATCACTCTCCTTACTGTGTGTATGGTAACACCCATTGTTTCATGTTCTCTATGTATATAAATCTCCCCACTGTATTTTCCACTGAATGCATCCAATGAAGTGAGCTGTAGCTCACAAAAGGTTATGCTCAAATAAATTGGTTAGTCTCTAAGGTGCCACAAGTACTCCTTTTCTTTTTGCGAATACAGACTGACATGGCTGCTACTCTAAAACCTGAAAAAGGAATGTTATTTTAAAAAAAAAAGAGTTCTGCTTTTATATCTGTTTCCAGAACTTTTAATTGTGGTCTCCTAGGATGAACAGCCAACAGGATTGTCAAACAATTTTCTGGGCTTATAATTTAGGCATTGTTGAGATAATTAACTCGACTGCTGCAGATCTAATGCTAGTGGTTAGATGCTGTGTTTTTGGGTTTTTTGTTGTTGTGCTTTTCTTAAACATAGCTCTCATGGCCAGCCATGTGCCTAGGTTAATTAACAGTATATATGTGTTTCTCCCTGTTTCCAGTTTGCTCTGACTGTAATAGAATTGCTTTGTCAAGCCCCGCAATGTTTCTGCAAGTTCGATTACCATAGAGGTAGATAAGTGGTGCAAGGATTTATATTTGGAATCCCAATAAAACCCCAATGGAACCAAAGCTAGAGATTTAATAAGCCCAATGTTTGTTTGTTTCACATTTTCTAATATATTATATGTAATTATATTTAGTGGTTGGCTACCCTCTAAGTACCTGTCACCAGTCTGAGACTCCACTAGTCAATAATTTAAACACAAAAAAAAGAAGAGTCTTTTTGGTCCATGTCTATTTCTTGAATGTTTAGGTGTCTGGTCAAACTGGACTTACGCATGGCCAGACAAGGATGAACATATGAAAACAGATCTCAAACATGTTATTTGATTTAGGAAGTGACTGTGGGTGTGGGAAGGTTAGCAACAGTTATTTACCCCAATGCTTACTGGGCTTGAGCTTTCTTTTCCTCCTCTACAGAGTTTGAGCAATTGTGGCCAGTACAAACATAGCCAATGCCTTTAATTAGATGACCCTGAGTTGCAAAGTTCATTTCTGGATCCAAACATTCCCAAGGTTTAGGAGTATTTAGTGCTGTTGATTTGTTTCAACCCTTAATAGAGATTGGGCCAATCACAAAGGTTGTATACCGATCCAGCACCAAACTGCACTGACAGATGAACATAAGAACAGCCATACTGGGACAGACCAAAAGTCCATCAAGCCCAGCATCCTGTCTTCCAACAGTGGCCAATGTCAGGTGCCCCAGAGGGAATGAACAGAACAGGCAACCATCAAGTGATCCATTCCTTGTCGCCCATTCCCAGCTTCTGGCAAACAGAGGCTAGGGACACCATCCCTGCCCATCCTGGCTAATATGTTCATCCTTGATGAACTTATCTAGATCTTTTTTGAACTGTGTTATAGTCTTGGCCTTCACAACATTCTCTGACAAGGAGTTCCACAGGTTTACTATGTGTTGTGTGAAAAAAATACTTCCTTTTGTTTGTTTTAAATCTGCTGCCTATTAATTTCATTTGGTGACCCCTAGTCCTTGTGTTATGAGAAGGAGTGAATAACACTTCCTTATTTATTTTCTCCACACCTGTCATGATTTTATAGACCTCTGTCATATCCCCCCTTAGTCATCTCTTTTCCAAGCTGAAAAGTCCTAGTCTTATTAATCTCGCCTCATATGGAAGCTGTTCCGTACTCCTAATCATTTTGTTGTCCTTTTCTGAACCTTTTCCAATTCTAATATATCTTTTTTAAGACGGGACAACCATATCTGCATGCACTATTCAAGATGTGAGCGTACCATAGATTTATATAGAGGCAAGATGATATTTTTTGTCTTATTATCTATTCCTTTCTTAATGATTTCCAACATTCTGTTCACTTTTTTGACTGCCACTGCATATTGAGTGGATATTTTCAGAGAACTATCCACAATGACTCCATAATCTCTTTCTTGAGTGGTAATAGCTAATTTAGACCCCATCATTTTATATGTATAGTTGGGATTATGTTTTCCAATGTACATTACTTTGCATTTATCAACACTGAATTTCATCTGCCATTTTGTTGCCCCATCACCCAGTTTTGTGAGATCCTTTTGTAGCTCTTTGTAGTCTGCTTGGGATCTAACTATCTTCAGTAGTTTTGTACCACCTGCAAATTTTGCCACCTCACTGTTTACCTCCTTTTCCAGATCATTTATGAATATGTTGAATAAGACTGGTCCCAGTACAGACCTCTGGGGGACACCACTATTTACTTCTCTCCATTCTGTAAACTGACCATTTATTCCTATCCTTTTTTCCCTATCTTTTATCCAGTTACCCATCCATGAGAGAACCTTCCCTCTTAACCTTAAGAGCCTTTGGTGAGGGACTTTGTCAAAGACTTTCTGAAAATCTAAGTGCACTACATTCTCTGTATCCCCCTTGTCCACATACTTGTTGACCCCTCAAAGAATTCCAGTAGATTGGTGAGAAATGATTTCTGTTTACAAAAACCATATTGACTCTTCCCCAACAAATTATGTTCATCTATGTGTCTGACAATTTTGTTTTTTTACTATCATTTCAACCAGTTTGCCCGGTACTGAAGTCAGGCTTACTGCCTGTAATTGCCAGGGTGACCTGTGGAGCCCTTTTTAAAAATTGGTGTCACATTAACTATTCTCCAGTCATTTGGTACAGAAGCTGATTTAAATGAAAGGTTACAAACCACAGTTAGTAGTTCTGCAATTTCACATTTGAGTTCCTCCTTTAGCACTCTTGGGTGAATACCATCTGATCCTGGTGACTGTTTAGTTTATCAATTTGTTCCAAAACCTCCTCTAATGACACCTCAATCTGGGACAGTTCCTCAGATTTGTCACCTAAAAAGAATGGCTCAGGTTTGGGAATCTCCCTCACATCCTCAGCTGTGAAAATAATTCATTTATTTTCTCTGCAATGGCCTTATCATCCTTGAGTGCTCCTTTAGCATCTCAATCATCTAGTGGCCCCACTGGTTGTTTAGCTTCTGATGTACTTAAAATGTTTTTTTGCTATTACTTTTTGAGTCTTTAGCTAGCTGTTCTTCAAATTTTTTTTTTTTTTTGGCCTTCCTAATTATATTTTCACCCTTCACTTGCCAGAGTTTATGCTCCTTTCTATTTTCCTCACTAGGATTTAACTTCCACTTTTTAAAGAATGTTTTTTTTGTCTCTCACTGCTTCTTTTACTTTGTTGTTTAGCCACTGTGACACTTTTTTGGTTCTCTTACTATATTTTTTTTTAATTTGGAGTATACATTTAAGTTGAGCCTCTACTATGGTGTCTTTAAAAGTTTCCATGCAGCTTGCAGGGATTTCACTTTTGGCACCTTTTAATTTCTGTTTCACTAACTTCCTCATTTTTGTGTAGTTCCCCTTTCTGAAATTAAATGCTACCGTGTCGGGCTGCTGTTGTGCTTTCCCTGCCACATGGATGTTAAATTTGATTATATTATGGTCACTATTACCAAGCGGTCCAGCTACATTCACCTCTTGGACCAGATTCTGTGCTCCATTTAGGACTAAATCAAGAATTGCCTTTCCTCTTGTGGATTCCAGGACTAGCTGCTCCAAGAAGCTGTCATTTAAGATGTCAAGAAACTTTATCTCTGCATCCTGTCCTGAGGTGACGTGTACTCAGTCAACGTGGGGATAGTTGATATCCCCCATTATTATTGTGTTTTTTATTTTTACAGCCTTTCTAGACTCCCTGAGCATTTCATAGTGACTATCACTATCCTGGTCAGGTGGTTGGTAATATATCCCTACTGCTACATTCTTATTATAGAGCATGGAATTACTATCCATAGAGATTCTATAATACAGTTTAGTTCATTTGAGATTTTTAGTTCATTTGATTCTATGATTTCTTTCATACATAGTGCCACTCCCCGACCAGCACAACCTATTCTGTCCTTCCAATACATTTTGTACCCTGGTATTATTTTGTCCCATTAATTATTCTCATTCCACCAAGTTTCTGTGATGCTTATTATATCAATATCCTCATTTAATATGAGGCACTCTAGTTCGCTCATCTTATTATTTAGACTTCTAGCATTTGGATATAAGCACTTAAAAATTGTCACTTTGTAGCTGTCTGCCATTACATGATGTAATTGAATGGGACTCTTTTTCATTTGACTGTTTCTCATCAGATCCTACTCATATTTTATCATCTTCCATCCTCTCCTTCTTACTAGGACATAGAGAATCTCCATTAATAGATCCTTTCCTAAGGGATGTCTCTGTCCGAACCATGTGCTCCTCCGCACACGTTGGCTTTCCCCCAGCCCTTAGTTTAAAAACTGCTCTACAAACTTTTTAATTTTAAGTGCCAGCAATCTGGTTCCATTTTAGTTTAGGTGGAGCCTATCCTTTCTGTATAGGCTTCCCCTTTCCCAAAAGTTTCCCCAGTTCCTAATAAATCTAAACCCTTCCTCCCTACACTACCGTCTCATCCACGCATTGAGACCCTGCAGTTCTGCCTGTCTAACTGGTCCTGCACTTGGAACTGGAAGCATTTAAGAGAATGCTACCATGGAGGTCCTGGACTTCAATTTCTTATCTAGCAGCCTAAATTTGGCCTCCAGGACCTCTCTCCTATCCTTCCCTATGTCATTGATACCTACACGTACTATGATCACCAGCTTAAGCACTGCACATAAGTCTATCTAGATGTCTTGAGAAATCTGCAACCTTCACACCAGGCAGGCAAGTCTTCATGTGGTTCTCCTGGTCATCGCAAACCCAGCTATCTATGTTTGTAATGATCGAATCCCCCATAACTATTACCTGTCTCTTCCTAATAACTGAAGCTCACTCCCCCAGAGAAACAGCCATGTTAGTCTGTATCTGCAAAAAGAAAAGGAGGACTTGTGGCACCTTAGAGACTTACAAATTTATTTGAGCATAAGCTTTCGTGAGTTACAGCTCACTCCTCAATGTGATACCATAAGAGGATACCACAACATGAAGATAGATAGGTCCATCCCTAGTTATACTAAATCTCTATTTACAGGAAATACTGGTATTCTTCATCAACATCACAGTCAGCAACAGTTCTCTCTAAAAAAAACGAGGCATTTCAATAATCTATCTAGATACCCAGTGGTTAGAAAGTTACATAAGTAGATAAGAAGCTTCTGTAATTAAACAACAGTTGCTTCAGAACATACTGGCTGCTGTTGGCACAATGCGTGGGCACAAAGGTAGCTTTGAAATAACTGAATTTAGGTAAGTGCATTCAAATTACATTACCGGGTTTCAGTGAGAGCATCAAAATTAGATATAAAAGGTGAAGATGGATAAATGACCCATGATCTCCTTTGCCTCAGAAGAGGGTTGGGGAGTTGCACGTGGGTTATAGCCATCTTGTGAAGAAGAGAGGGAGGTGGAGTAACCTCACCAGGCTCCAATGCAGCACTCTGCCTGCTGCCTTCATGCCTGTCTAATTTTCAGCTTTTGTTGAAAGGGGAGATTTCTCAGGCCTTCAGGACCATCTCCGAAGTCTCAGGACTTCTAGCTCTGCCATAACCATGAATGTCCCATATACGACAGCTGCAGAAACCTCAGCTGTGAAAGTTATATTGAATAGATCCGACTGTTACATATGTGCTTCACGTTAGCACTCTAAGTAGCCACCTTGACTTCAATGGGACTAAATACAGGAGTAAAGTTAAGCACATTCCTAAGTGTTTGCAGGATTGGGGTCTAAGTTTGTATGTGCAAATGCCAGCTTCTCTTTTTGTACTATAATGAGTCTTTCCATATGAACCCAGAACGGTCCATGCTGCTTTAAACAAGTATCCAGTCTCTCACAGTGGCCATTAAGTAGATACTTTTGAGGAAGATGAATGAAAGCCTGTAGTGAACAATTATGGAATAACCTGCCCACAGGAAAGTTTCTTCCTAACCTCGAGCTGACGTAAGGTAACCTCTTATGACCTGACGCATGAGGGCTTATACCTCAGGCTACGATTATGTCAAGGATGTCACAGAAGTCACAGAATCTGTGACATTTTTTGCTTCAGCTGTCAGCCAGTGGTGGCCCCAAAAGTACTCGGCTGCCACAGGTGGCAGGGCCTCCCGCAGCTCCCAGCCGCTGCCCTGGAGCTCCGAGCCATGGCGGGGGAGCTCTGCAGCTCTGAACCATAGCAGGGGGACCCTACAGTTCCCAGCTGCCGGCCCTGGAGCTCCAAACCACAGCGGGGGAGCTCTGCAACTCTGAGCCCTGGCAGGGGGACCCTACAGTTCCCAGCTGCCGGCCCTGGAGCTCCAAGCCACAGCGGGGGAACTCTGCAGCTCTGAGCCCTGGCAGGGGGACCCTACAGTTCCCAGCTGCCGGCCCTGGAGCTCCAAGCCACAGCGGGGGAACCTCTGCAGCTCCCAGATGCCAGCCTCGAGCTTCGAGCCATGGCGGGTGCCTCTGCAATTCTGAGCAGGGGGGTGGGGGGTGGAGGGGAGAGACATCCTGGAGCTGCAGCAACAGTGGGTGCTGGACACCCCCCCACACACACACACTCCCCATTTTGTCACAGTTATTTTTAGTAAAAGTCACGGATAGGTCACAGTCTTCTGTGAGTTTTTTGTTTAGTGCCCTTACTTATGCCCCTCAAATAAATAATAAATAATTAAATCAATTGAGATTCTAATATAGCCAAGCTTGTTCTAATTAATGTAAGTGCGAAAGCTCTTATTACCCATATAAAAAGTCCAGTTCATAAGAGAGCTGCAGAAATGTTTGCAAATAACATATCATTATGGCCATTTGCTTACTTTTTTACCTTGCCCCTCTGTAATTAGTCCCCATACACAAATAAATACACCTATAATCTGCGTGCTGTATTTCTGCACTGGCTGTATTAACAATATAGAAGCTATTTAAATGAACAAAGCATGTGTTTGAGTATGTGGTTGCGTGCTGTGGTAGGGGTGGGGATATCACCAATTACCATTTGCCCTTTTGGCTGGAAGAAAGGCACAGCTCGTAGCTTCTAGCAGGCATGAGGTGGATAATATTGCAAGCAAAATGGTAGGAAAAAGGCTTAACTGTACCCTGATCAAAGATTAAAGCTGGCAAACACAGCCCATTTGGGTAACAAATGGACTTCAAAGATCTGGCGGGGCCTCATTTTTATTTTCTGTCTTGTGTGGTATTTGCCAATTAAGGACAATTTGTATTAAATGAAGCAAGAGAGAGCATTCAGAGCATGAATTGAGCCATTGCTAAAAATCATAAATTGGATTAGTTTGGCATCTAATTCTTGGCAATTTTGATTCAAATGCTTGGAGTGTAAGTAAGGGGAATAACTGAGGGATGAGATTGAGTTTAGTGCTGCATACTTCTGAAAAGCCAATTCCATGTGCTTGGCCTCAGCATAGTGTGGGCAAGGAAGGGAACTCAGTAGATGAGCGCATTTGATATTTTTTTATTTTTGCCCTATGCATAAAATTCACCCCAGTGCAGAGGTGAATGTACCCAGTGCAAGGCCTATGCATCACTTAAGCCGCTTGGACCAAATTCTTGCCCCTTCCCTGTGGTTGCAAGGCTCCTCTTGACCCTGGCACAACAAAACCACTGGACTACCACTGTGCCTGGGAAGGAAGCATGTTCTCAGCAGCCTGCATCAGGGCTGCTCACATGTTGTGTATCATGGGAACCAGCTCTGCAGGTTTTCCTGACATGGATACCACAGCAGCTCCTCAGGGAGAGCTGAGATGAGCAAATGGATTGATAACTCCACAGGATTCTCTGATCTACCTCACACTCGCCATGTCACTAAAACCACAGAGGGTACTCTAGTCCACAGGCTGCAGAGCATCTCTTCAAACTGGGGGGAGGAGAGGCCTCCTCTTCCTTTCATCCACATTCATCCCTGCTGGTTGGTGGTGGACTTGGGTCTGTCCCCATTTTTGGTAACTGAAATTAGATAAATTATTTTAAAAATTAAAATTTGTCATATGTTAATGTGTTGTTCATTTACAAGGACGTTAGGGTGGGGAGTGCAATTTTAATATTCAGATCCATGTAAAGAATTCTGGTCACTCAATGCACCCAGAATTATAAACTTCAGGTCAATAGTTGACAATAAGTAACTGAGTTCTAATTGTCCATCCTTAGAATTTAGAGGTGCCGGGTTCCCAGAGATAGTTTGTCTAGCCTGCCATTTAAAAAGCAAAGCCTCATGTTAAAACTCATTATGTTAGTAGTATAGGATAAAATTCTGTTTGTTCAAATCATGTTCTGAAAAGGCAGTTAGAGAGAGATTACATACCGACCTTTTCAGTCTTTAATTGTTCCTAGGGCAGCACAGTGATGCTAATTAGCATCCTAAAGTAATGCAGTGTTCTGTTAAAAGCTCCTTCCAGAATAGATCTCAGACTTGAATCCTAAATCACACCTCTTCCTTGAATGATGGAATCTGCATTCAAAGGGTGTTACATTTTCACTTTGCAGACTCTAAACTTCCTGACTATAAAATGCAAAATCGTAGCTGCATAAGTTCTGTTTACACTTCTGGAGCAGATGTTTATTGCTCTAACAATGTCTCCATCTTCACAGCCTTTCAGTGATGCAAATGCAGCAGTCATACAAAGGCAATTTTCCAGAGTTCAGCTTTTTAAATGTTTAAAAAAAGTGAAGATGTTTTTCCTGGGGACAATATTAAATCCAAAACCATTTCTAAATCCATTGAAAAAGCATCAGAATCTCACTAGCGTCAAATGAAGAATTTTCAACGTCAAAGTTTATAAGGCAAAACGTTTGGTTTCTTTAGGCCACAAATTCTTGGTTCTGTGACATAATCAGTGTTCAGTAATTGATTTCATTTTGAAACCTTGCTTTTCCTATCCCCACTGTACTCTTACAGGTCACTTCACCTTGCCAAGCTATGCAGGAGTTCATATATTCCAAACAATATTAATAAAAATAATAATATGCCAGGCAGGATCACACCATAAATATTTATTAGGCTAGGCAAAAGGCAATAAAATAACATGCATCTAGAAAGGTAAATCTCTGATAAAAGTAAATTTGTAGATGAGTCCCTGCAGAGCTATTTCAAGATAATTTTTTTGGCATGTGTGGGTAACGAGTTCTGTTAAAGAAACAGAATACTATTCTAAAGACTGCTGCAGGAAACATTCTTTTCTACTTTCATAATAATGTTTATGCTCAAAATGGAAGCCTTTGCCACCAATTTTTCATCTTGGTCCAGATACTAAAAAAAAAATCTTACTCCCATTGAATTGAACGGCACTACTTGCCTTAGTAAATGCAACTCAATATGAAAAAGGATGAAGCTTTTTATTATGACTATTTTTGTGTTAAAGTTTATATCTCTCATGGGTATTCACAAAACAAGAGTGTCGGGGGAATATTTTACTGCACAAATACAACTGAAGTGGGGGGACGTGGGAGTGATTTCTTGTGACTGGGAAGAATGTTGTTTCATTTAGTGAATTCTGTGCCTTGATGAGACTTTTTAAATGAAAAGTTTGAGACAGTCAAAACTGGCTGGTTAGACCATAAATTCATCATAACGTAGATTAATTTTTGCCAGCTTCACCAGTTGTGATTTCCCCACCTTGAACTGTCTTGTCTAATATTATACAACATGAAATGACAATTGTCCTTCAAAATTCTCAATCATCTGTTCATACTGAAAGTTGTTGTAGAAGAAGAGTTCTGTGTAGCTCGACAGCTTGTCTCTCTAACCAACAGAAGTTGGTCCAATAAAAGATATTACCTCACCCACCTTGTCTTTCTCATGCTGAAAGTTAACCAATTTCTAAACATTTAAAAAATGCAATACTGCAATGCAGATGCCACTGAAAAGAGATGAAACCATAATCTAGTGCACCCATTGCAAATCAATTCTCATTCTTCCAACCGGTATGTCTCAAAATATAACTTTGCTGCTTGCAAATACAACAGAAATGCTATGTAAGAAACATTTCTGTAAAATGTCCAATTTTAAGTACTAATATGGCACCTATTACCACAGCATATGAGCACCTTTGAATCTTTCAACATATTTATCATCACTACACCTCTGTGAAGTATTATGTCCATTTTACAGATGCAGAACTGAGGCACAGAGAGAGTGACTTAGCCAAGGTTACACAGGAAGTCATTGGCAGAGCAGGAAATTAAATCTAGATGTTCTGAACACCAAGCTAGTGCCCATACCACTGGACCATCCTTCTGTACTCAATTAATCTCCTCACAGCTCAGAAAGAGAGACATTAGAGAACTTAACCAGAGGCAACAAGGGCCTGATCCTTAATTATTCAGGTCAATGGGAGTTTTGCATTGTCTTAAGTGTGTAAAAGACCAGGACTGAAATGCTTAAATACAGTCAGGTAGTTTTTGCACAGCCCATAATGTGGGTTTCCTAAAAATGCTTAACACACACTATTTGAAACCTGTATCAAATAGTTAATAGAAACTTAATTGTGCCTTAAAACCAACATAAACTTTAGCACCACAGGGATATCAGTTTACTGAGACTGTCTTTAACAAGACCTAATGCCATTTAGATGTAACTCAAAATATTTACTTCTTTAAATCACAGATTGTTTCTCCTGTTAATTTCAAAACACAAATTGAGACTAAGCAGGATTATTACAAAACCACGCTTATTGTGTTAACGCTTTTCTATTCCTGGGAAAATTGGGTATTTTGAATGTTCATAATTACAAACTATCTCCACATACTCAATACGATCTTCAACATGTCTTGTGCACAAGGTCCTGCCAGGCATTGACCCGTAGTGCAGGTTCACCTCTTCTCTGTCAGTCAAGAAGGCTTTTCTAACAGCTACATGTGTGGTGAACCTCATTAACCCCAGTCCGCACGCCAGTATGATCCTTGTAAAAGTAAAGATCCACCAACTGTCAGTTATCTCGGTTGCAAAGAGAGGAACACAAAGCTAACAACGATCAGTAAATATTTTGTGGATTCTTTGTTTTGTGTGTATTGTCCAGGCACTGATTTAGTTTTTGAGAGGTAGAAAAGAAGGAATCTCTAACATAAGTCAAATTCTCCTCTCAGGTACATCACTACATAGCCAGTATAACTCAGTTGTTGGCATAAAGAGTATCAAATTTGGTCCAAATATTGAAATGGGTGAAATAAGAAAATCTACCTGGCATGATACTGTATGTTAAATCCAGTTCAGAGAACATGGGAAGCACTTCAGTTAGGTAACGGAGCTGCATAGAGATATTGTGCAGCTACTGGTTGCTTGTGTGTCATGTCTCAAGTCCAAATACAGTAATCTAATAACACTAAAGGCAAGCTATTCTCGGGAGGTTCCCAGTGAAGAGAGAACCGAAGTCAGGAAGTCTATGACTTTGATGTAGTGTTAGGTAAAGAGCTTTGTGCTTTAAATAAAGAAAGGCACATTGTATGTCTTTAACCATTACTAAAGGCTCATTGTAACATATGGGCTGGGGGTTTTCTCCAGCTCGCATCAATTTTACCCCTGTATAATTCCACTGACTTTAACAGAGTTATGCCTGATTTACAGTGGTATAGGTGACAGTAGAATGAGATCTCAAAACTTTCACTCAACACAGAGTAACATTCATGTCCAAAGCCCTCATTGATATAGATGGCAGGATCTGTAGCTGATATAAATCAACAAAACTCCATTGATTTACACCATCTAAGGATCTCATTCTTCTGAGTGTTTAAGTACAGAAGAATAGAATTAGCTGATATAAGTTCAATTGGATAATAAAGCTGGATTGCTGTATAAAGAGCACATCTGACTATATTAATGTTTCCTGGCTAATTGAATTTAGTTATGAAAAGATCTCAGTAAATAAGATTACCATAAACACATGAAACTTCGTAAATTTAAAGACTGTGACTATTATTCTCAATAAATAATTTGTCTTAAAGTTTAAACTCTGGATGTCAAATCATGTATTCTGCACACAACCCTTTGTGCGCAGGGGAGCACCACAAAGTTTGTTAGTGAAGCAATCCCTCCCCAGATATGTGTGGCCACCGCACAGGTATCATCCTAAGAGAGAAGGGTGATGACTGGATGGCATAGAGAGACAAATGGTTGCAAAGCTACTGGCTCCCTCATAGATGTATCTTTTCCCAACCTCAGAACTATCCTCCACATGAGTGCAGATCAAGCCCTGACCAAGCTGTGCTCTCCTGGACATGGGCTTGCGGAACCTTGCACAAGCTGTCTCTACCCAGCTCCAAGCAGAGGGAAACTCCATCGGTCAGAGCCATCCACCAACCTTTCTGAGGCTTGATGATTTGGCTCTGAGGAAATGTGTTTAAATTCATCCTGTCCTCCAGTATAACACAACTCCAGCTTGTTACTTTGTGTAGCAGAGTAAATAATCATTGTCAGGCTGGCAATTATACTCAAATAGTGAGCAATATTGCTAGATGGAAGAAAAAAACATATATGCACCCAGCTCTGAGTTTTGTATATTTCTCTACGTTCATTGCTCTGTTGAAATGTTTCCTAAAACCAGAGTGATGCAACACATAATCCCTTGTTCACTTGAAACTGTAGACCGCAGAGAGACAGATATCGTGAGCGCTGCTCTAATCAAAGAAAATAAGGGTAGACATTGGATCCGATCATGCAGTCTGGCTATTTTATAGCTGTCCTGGCTCCCAAGGAAACAGATCTCTTTAGAAACAGAACCCGTTAGAATGCAGACATTTTTGACATTTAAAAGGCTGCATTTGTTTGATCTTAACCAACAATCTGAATGTATATCAACAGAAAGAAAGCACACATCTGCCACAACAGGCATGTTTACAATCATTTTAATGACACCATTAGATGCTGTTTGTCAGTGTGCGCTTATTTCAGGCTTTTATATAAAAAACGTGAGATAAGTTTACCACCTGTGCTCAATGGAAATAACCCATTTAAATGAATAATTGTAATGGCATACATTGTATAGCTCAATAGATTTTGCTATGTTCACTACGTTAATTGTAGAAGCACAATTACATTAGCCTTGAAAACGCAAGGGTTTTGTGTTCCAGCATAATGCTTCTTTTAGGTTGTGGCTAGACTAAGAATTAGTACAAACAGATCTTGCATGCTTGCAAAACACACAAACACCTTTCAAAGCCTGGCCACTTTAGAAAAGATTTTCAGGTGACAGGTGGGCTTAGAGGCTCATTTGAGAAATCTTATTTAAAAGCCCTCCAAACAGGATAGCTGCTAGGTTAATCCCCTTTGGATTTAGATGTTTTAAGAAAAATACAATGCTGGCATTTGAGAGCCTGATCTTGCTCCCACTAAAGTCAGTGGCAAACCTCCAAATGACTTTTTAAAAATGTATTTTAAATTAAAGTTGTATTTAGCAAGTATGCTTGAAGTGAGAGATGGGAAACTGTTGTGGTGATGACTGTCAACATTTTCATCCTCTGAAGCTCAGCGGGAAAGAGGTGTAGCCTTCCATCTAACATAAAGTAGAAGAAAAGACCTGAAACGACATCTTACTAGGTATGTTGGTAACAGAGACTTACTATTTAAAAAATTTAACAAGGGTTTACGAATGAGCACTCAAACAAGGGCTTGGTTACCACGGCATTCCTCTGGCTCTGCTTTGCAAGTGGTTTCGTTCCTGTGTGTTTGATTATCTTGCAGTTTGATACCATGGTGATGGGCAACTGCAAAATTACAACTGCAAAATACTTGTGAAGCTCTTACTCCCATTGGTGAACAGCTACTCACACAAGTAATTCTACTGAAATCAACATGACAATAACTATGAGTAACTGTTCACCAACAGGAGCATAGAGTCCACCATTTGGTACAATGTAAGGACAGACTGGTTCAGGTTGTCTCTCACCTGCATCATCTGTAATGGTTTTCTGTTTCTTCTTCAGTGGGTCATGTTATCACCAGAGAGTGATTTGGAGCTCGCCTGCCTCAGCTAGCTCGCAGTGTATAAGTTTTGCCTTTTGCATAGCAAGCATTGGATGAATTTACTGGGAGAGAGATGCATATCTGGGTTTGGGGTGCTCTGGCAAAGACCACATTAAAACTTATGCTCAAATAAATTTGTTAGTCTCTAAGGTGCCACAAGTACTCCTTTTCTTTTTGCGGATACAGACTAACAAGGCTGCTACTCTGAAACAGATCCTGTGAGTGCGGTATCCTAACTCAAATGTTTGCTGTGGTGTTGTTTTCAGTAGAATCCAAGATTTTGGTGTAAATTCAAAATCAGGATTTTTAGTCCTCTGTCTTATGGCGACAGTATTTCCAAGTGGGTATATGTCAGTGTAATATTTCTCTGTTCAGGAAACATTGCAGAAAATGATTTGTAGGCAAACAGCAGCAGCCAGGGTATGAACTGCAGGTCCCTGCTTACATCCATGGAAAACTAAAGATATTCAGCTGTAAGCAGAACTGTACTAACCCCATCACATACCTGTGTCTTGGCATCAGTTTTCAAAACAAAGTCATTAGGTCCCAAACAGGGGCCCAGAATGCACTCTTCCGCTACGAATCTCTTTCTTAAACAGAACTTTCATTTGGAGCTGATCAACATGTTTTAGTTCAAAATGCATTTTTAAAAAACACCAAAAATTTTCAGTCAAAATTTAGTTTTTGTCCAATTTTTTGTTTTCACTTGCCAAAAACTGAAATTTTGTCAGCTGATAGGATTTATTTTGACAAAAACACAAACATATTTGAAGAAAAATGTCAACACAAACCTTTTTTCCCCCATTGATATTTTTCAAGGGAACAACAACAACAAAACTTTTCACAACCAGTTTCACTTTCATGCCATAGTAAGGAGGCTGAAAGTCATGGGGGCCTCTTCCCTTGTAGCCCTCTTTCCTCAGAACTTTCCATTTTTATTTCTCAGTGTTGTAGGTCCCCTTGCATTCCTAGAAGAGAACACTTCTTCTCCATGCTGGAAAGTTAGGCATGCTACCATAGTAATGGTTCGTGTTTTGTTTTATCATAGCCACGCCTTCTTCATATATTTTTTGTGAAATAATGTTCTTGCAAAATGTAAACAGTTAATATTTGCTAAAAATCATCTTCTTGTAGCCAGTGCATTTGCTCACAGCAAAACAGCTACAATCTGAGGACACCAGATCTAACTGCAAATCACTAGATTATCCAGCATCCTAGGCTACATGCTATGTGCGTATCATCATAGTTCTTGAGGCTCCAGTTCAGTAATGCAGTTAAGCATGTGCTTAAATTCCACTGAGCTGTGAGAAGATGGAGTAGAAAGATTGCAGTGGGATTTAAGCACTCAATTAAAGCTAAGCACATGGTTAAGTGCTTTATTGAATCAGGGCCTGAGCCATTTCTATTTTTTAAACTATCAGTAAACCACACAAATATCTATGCATCATCTTTGATATTGTGCAGGTGGGTAGTTAAATACAATGGATTTTTTCCAAGCTGTTTTAAGTTGCTTTTACAGGGGGTGGTTTATATGCACTTCCCTGAGTGAGTTCAGTGAGCTAAGCCTTAACACATGCTAAGCGTAAACCAGGTGCTCCTTCACTTTATTAGCCTACTTGCAGCGAGTGCTGGATTCATTAAGAAGCTGGATTCACCCATCACCATATACTTGAGCTTTCAATTTTCAGAGGGGGTAAGAAATGCATTGCAAGCAACTTGAAATATTGCACTCCATCTTCTCACAATAGGCTATTTTACTTTGTGGGGAATGACTAATACAGCTGGAAATAGCCATCCGTGTTCTGACAAACGGACTACTTTGGAGAAACCAAAAAAAAAAAAAAAAATTAAATGCAGGATTGGTGACATATTTGTAACAAGTTTCCTTCATCCATATTCATTAAAAATGATGACTACTGAAGAAAGCCTTGGGTCACAAAGACTAATGTCCTACAGCTTGCCCAGAATGCATTGTACCTTAAAGGAACACACACATACAAATGTAATGGAATCTAATGTGCTTTCTACATTGTTTTCAGGATAATAAATATTTTACACTAGGGAACATACTTTTCTCATTTGGAGGAAGTGGTTTGGAGGATTGTTTAGTAAAGTGGGCAATTTCTTTCTTATGCCATTTTATTTTTGTTTCCATAAAGCGTAAAATATTTTGGCTTTTTGGAGAGCCAGGCTCTGTTCCCTATCTTGGCCTCTCATTCCCATCCCCAGTACTCTCAGATCCTATGGAAAGGGAATGTCTTTATCAGCAATCCTTTGGCCAATTAAAAGAAGTAAGTGTGTGTCCAACTCTCTTATGCTAAAAAGATTCTTCTTATAATAATCTGGATTAGAGTAGTGCCCATCCCATTATAAACAGGTAAACAGGCAAACAAGAAGAAGGGGAAATAGAGGCACAGAGATTTACCTACTGTCACACAACAGGCTGGTAATACAGATGGAATTACCATCCAGGCTGCCCAAGTCACAATCCAGTGTCCTATCCACTGGTCTCATCTGGGATGTCCTAGGGATTGTGTCCACAAGCAAAACTGAAGAGATATTCCAGGTCCCAAAAGAGATACGAAGGAATGCCACTATTCATTGCTCCAAACACACGCAGAAATTCAAAGGCCTAATCATATTAGAAGTTTAATACTCTGGAAGTGCTTGTGAGAGTAGTTTCATTATTATTATTAATTATTATTTTGTATTATAGTGCTGCCTAGAGACCCCAATTAAGATCAGTTCCTTGTCACGCTGGTCACTCAAGAAACATATAGCAGGAAACAAGGTTTAAGTCACCTCCAAGCCCAGTGACAGCAAAGTGTTTGAATCTTAATGCACCTTGTAAAGATTTAGGCTCAAATTATCCTCTTCACTTCTGGGGGCAGAAGGGGCGAATGCCCCATGCATCACCAATTAGGGAGCACATCTCTCCACCTTGGAATCCACAGAAACTCCTCCATGCATTTGAGGATCAATGTATGAGGAAGATCTAGGAGGATGCAGAATCAGGAGAACAGGTTTCATCCCATTGACTGAGCCATGTTATTAATTTCCATGTGCACCTCCCCGGTAGTGCTGAACTCATTCTGAGAGGGGGTTATTTGTATAGGTAGAAGTGGGAGAGTGTCTGGAAGAGCAGCTCCAAGGCAGCTCTTCTGATGGCAGGATCATGGGTCCCCAGAGACAGAATAAAGTCATAGGGGCTCCACAGGGTTCGCTCAAGCAACTGGCTGAAATGAGGGGACATTCACGTTTTAAGACCAAGAGTCCTGTCTATTCCATGATGATACTGGGAGGTGATCACTACCCACCAGACAGAACGATGCAGGGTGGAAAGTTCCTAAGGGAACCTTGGTGAGTTTCCTTTTCCCTTTGTGGGCTTTTCCTGCATGGGGAGGATCTGGGCCATACCTAGGAATCAGTATCCCTAAGACTTGTTTACTTTCTCCTTTATGGAGACATGGTTAACTCCAGGGTAGTCTGTATGAACAGAGCAAAAATGGGGATGAACAATATGCCATTACCACAGCTGAATGATAACTCTTCCCAACACAGAAGTGATAGAACGTATACACCATCCTGCAAAGCTAAAAGCAACAGAGCCCACTGCACAACAGTTGTGCATGGGAGGGTGAACAACTCCAGGCTCTCCCAACTTGCTCTATATCTCCAATGGCTTGTCTTCATTACCGGGAGATTGACACTGCTGCAATTGATGCAGCAGGTGTCAATTTAGGGGTCTATTAAAGCCCTACTAAATCGACAGCAGAGTGGTCTCTGGTCGACCCCAGTACTACATCTCTCCAATAAAAGTAAGGGAAGCCGACCGGAGAGCATCTCCCATCAGTGCAGTGCAGTGAAGACACCGGGGTTATTTACAGAGCTGGAGTAGCGTAAGTTAGGTCGACTTATCCTGGTAGTGAAGAGAAGACTCAAGTGACTCCTGACCAACCATCCGCCTACTTCCCTTGATAAGATTTTTTACCTTCAACTACTTTAAGGGGTGTATCTGTATTATAAGGGCTCCAGACTCTTCCTCATTTCCAGGTTTGCTTTGCTGTTTATCATTAAAAAGAAGCACTAGCAAGTCTTTAGGCTCTCGCCACCAGAAGGGCTCAGACAGGAACAAATAAGTCACCTGAGACTATTTGCAGCACAGTTAGCTTGCTCTGTATAGTATTCCAAGTTGTCCCTTCAGGCAAGAGGACTGAACATTTTAAGATCTGCCTCTTGGCCTTCCCCTGAAAGCAAATTAGTCCAGACCTCCTGCACTTGGGAAGAAGGGTGCTCTGACGCACCCTTCTTACAGAATGCTAGCCGCAGGGCACCTACCAAAACACAAATGTCTGAAACAAATCTGGAACAATTCATCTCTGGATCTGAGACCACAAGCCAATCTCGATAATGAACTTGAACCACAAAACCCAGTGCTTAGGGGGAAGTTTGGACTCAGATCTGAGTCCAGATACAGTCTGGCAGCTTTGGACCATCTCTGCTTGTAACTAGGAAATTTGAGGGGTGGAGAGGAATAGCTGAATATGCTCCATATGGTGCAGTCCAAAAGTCACATAAAAATTCCACTGGAAAACCCATAAACCTTATTTTTCCTAAATAAATTGAGACATATATTTTTCCCAGTCACGTTTTCCCCCATGACAGCAGACAACAGCTGGACTGTGGAAGACAATTCCTTGGTAGCATTTTATTTTATTTTTTAATAGAAAGAAGTATTAGGCGTAAGTTACTGGGAGAGAAAGTGAGGTCAACCAACCTACAACCTGGTAGAGAAGAGGCAAAACAATCTGGAGGGAAAAGAAAAAAAATCCTATAAAAACCTGTAGACTAGCTGCATATCTCCTCTCTATCCAATAGCACCATATTTTCTTGCAGTCCTTAGCCTGTTAGCTTCTTTCAAACTTTCCATATTCTACAGAAGTCTGCAGTGTTTCACCCTGTGTACTTTTCCCCTTTAAAGAAACCATAATGGCCTTTTTTCCCCCTTTTTTTAACTGTGCCTGGCATATGTTGAAAGGTATCTTCTAAGATTTCATTTGTGATAGCTCAGAAATGTATGTCTCGCTAAGACTACAAAGCAAGCTAATGGTTTTAAAAGCGCAGCGATGAAAAGCCCGGCAGGGGTCTCCGTGCTAACTACATATATGGATCATGCAAGGGGGGGACTAGAGGTCAGTATTTTTTTTTTTTTTAAAGAGACAGGATCAGGTAAGGTCACACTGGTTACAGCCAATTGCACAGTGGCATTCTTTGTCATTCATCCTCGTCCGAATCCCTAATTACAGGCTGCACAATCAAAGCTGGCGTGCTAAGTCATGGAACTGTATTATCCCATGGTGAGTGCTTAGCAAAAAGGCAGGAATCTGATACTTTGTCACAGTTTGCAAACAATGTGACTGAACCACCTGAGGGGGGTCACATTTTTACATTCTGAGACAATTTATTAGTAACGGTGCTTGTCACTTAAAAATCCCCCTAAAGCTCCTTACTGCTTGAAGGCTATTTGAAGGCGGCTTTTCTCAGTGGTGATTTGAGAAAGAGGCAAATAAAATAGGAGATCTGTCTAGTCTAAGTAATTTACATAGATAGCAGCGAATCCTTACCCTTTCCTGATTAAAATAGAGCCTGTTAAATAGAGCTTTAAACCCAGTGACAGACTCTCACCCAGCACTGTAAAACAGACTGGTTTGGGGATTCTTTTATATCCAATACAATATGGGCCCAATGCAAGGCCCACTGAAGTCACTAGAAAGACTCTGATAGATTTCAAGGGACTTAAGATCAGGTCCTGTATGAGTTATTTATTATTAATTATGTGCTAAGCACCAGCTGTGTGCTTCTTGCTGTACAAGACAGAAAAAGACATGATCCCTGTCCTAACAAACTTATAATGATGGTCTTTGGGGCAATTTAGCTTCTCATCGGATTAAAAAAATCTGTCAGGTGAGACAGCTGTACAGTGACACCTTAATCACATTCAGCTTGATTTCTGAGACAGGATCATCAGAAATATCATGGAATTCAGTTGATCCTCAAGGATCATTTATGCCTTTGAAAACAAGTAAGAGAGTAAAGACAATAAATACCTCTCAGTCACTTTTTTTCTTATTTTGCAGCTCTTACTCGGATGAGCAGTCCCATTTCAGCCCCATTGAAATCAACAGTCCCAGTTTGCAAACCCTTATTCATGAGAGTATTCTGAGGGCAACAGGACAATTGCATGGCTTAAAGGCTACTGATGTGAGAGCCTGGGTTTGTAGGACTGAGCTCTCTCTTTATCTAAAATGTTTTTTTAAAATTACTGCAAATAATTTAACTGTCAGTCATTTTCCCAAGGGTGGCAAAGAACTTAAGGAAACATAACTCTTCCCTTTCTTAAATAAAATCTACCCAAACAAGATAAATGGCATTTACCTTAGATAATTTTGACAAAGGCCTCTCTCAGTAATATTATCTCTGTATTCATTTAGCTGTTTCTTAAATCGGGCATATCTCTCTTTTCATGTGCTTTTGGCTTCTGTTCAGGAATTTATCATTTTATAACTTCTGCTTTTATGACATGACATAGCTGAATTACCATCTGGGCAAAGTTATATTGGCCTTGCTCAGAACTAGGCTAAATGTAGCTTTTTAAGCTTGTCATATTCACGGAGGATTTGTCGGGGTGATTCAAAAGCTGTGAACAAGGGGATTTAAGGTAAGAACTGGAACATATGAATTCCACAAAAGACAAACACGCTTCCAAGACGAGACAGAATTTCAAAGTGCATTTTGAAAAATAATATCACTAGCAATTTTTTTCTCGGTATTGAACACCATGAAAGAAAATGCTCACCTTACAGAAAAAAGGACAATTGTTTTGCCAAAAGCAGCAACACTTGTCCATGTCATCTCATTTTTAAAACCATAGCCCTGCTTTCCCATACATGACATAGATTTTCAAAGCTTTGTAAATACTAAAGCAACAGCATTTTCTCTGTGTGTCGCCAGTTCTTCTGAAGACTTAGTGACCCTCTTTTTTCTTTTATCAAATTTAGAATCCGATCGTCAATGGGGATAAGCTGACATAGCACCATTGAAGACAGTGGAATTGGTCAATTGACACCAGCTGAGGCCCAGCTCATCAGTGCGGATATAAAACCCAGTTTAGGAATCTTGGAGACTAAAGTGCTCCATTAGTTCCATAGAACGGACACACATTCTCCCACACTGCATCTCTCCTGAAAGGCTGATTGGATAATATATTTTCCATGCCTGTTTCAGTATGTCCCCTGTGCTGACAATGGAAGTAAACAGTGGTGGTGTTTTTTGTGTCATGGGCCACATCACCACTGCATTACTTCTGTATTACACCAGTGTAACTTCATAGTGAATTAGCCCCATGAACTTCATTGGAGTTGCTCTGGATTCACATGAGTTTACATGGGATCAGGATCTCACTCCTTGAGTTTCCCTGGACAGGTGTATTCAGGTGTTGATGGGGAAGGAGAGCATTTCGGAGTTGTGTCTCTTTCCCCCAACTCATTGCTTGGAAACAAGGTAGTGAGAATAATAAAATCCACATACAAAAAGTAGGTATTTAGAATCTGGAGATTATTCCCCATCACTGTAACAGTCTTGTATAAGGTGAATTAATATTGGGGCTAAAGGACTTGATGTTGCATGGTGACGAGGACCCTGAAGTTCCAGTGATGTCAAAGGCTACCCAGCATTCTGACACTTTCCTTTAATGTTGATAGCCACTGCTCTCCTACAATGGGAAGGTCCTGGGGTAGGGATATGTAAGTAGTATAGTATATTGATAGATTCATAGATTACAAGGCCAGAAGGGACCACTGTGATCACAGAACATCCAGCAAATAATTCCTAGAGAAAATCTTTTAGAAAAACATCCAATCTTGATTTAAAAGTCCAAGAGAGACATTTGTAAATTGTTTCAATGGTTAATCATCCTCACTGTTAAAAATGTATACTCTATTTCCAGTGTGAATTTGTCTAGCTTCAACTTCCAGGCATCATGTTATACCTTTCTCTACTAGATTGAAGAGCTTATTATTAAATGTGATTTGAGATGAAAAGTGAAGTGAAGAAAGGATGTGTTCTTGCCCCTACACTCTTTGGAATCTTCTTCTCAGTACTCTTGAACTATGTGTTTAAGGCCACGAAAGATGGAGTGTATCTCCACACAAGATTGGATGGGAAACTCTTAAACCTCTCATGACCTAAGTCAAAGACCAAAGACAAAAAGGTGCTAATCAGGGAACTTCTATTCTCTGATACTGCTGCCCTCATAGCCCACAATGAAGATCTACTACAAGAACTCGTGGACTGCCTTTCAAGTGTTTATCAAGCATTTCCTCTCACCATCAGCATTAAGAAAATGGTTGTATTTGGACAGGGGTTTCCACAAGATCCTTTGATCACCTTAAATGCAAACCACCTAGAAGTAGTCCAAAAGTTTAGCTATTTACATTCTATAGTGACTGCCAACCTCTCATTGGATGGAGGCCTAAATGTTTACATTGGAAAGGCTGCCAACACCTTTAGCAGACTAAGTAAAAGAGCATTGAACAACTCAAAGCTTACCATCAAGACCAAAATGCTAGTGTACTAAGCTTGCATCCTCAGCATTCTCATGTATGGTGGGAAAACATGGACAACGTATGCTTATCTGGAGAAACGATTAAACAGTTTCCACCTGCGCTCTTTATGCTGCATATTCAACACCAAATGGCAGGATAAAGTCACCAATACAGAGGTTCGTCAAAGGGCAAATTTACCAAGTGTGACAGCCCTGCTCAAGCAAAGATGACTGCACTGGCTGGGCCATCTGAGTAAGTTAGAAGACAGACACATACCCAAGGACATGCTATACGGGGAGCTGTCAGAAGGAACAAGAACAACAGGACGTCCCAAGCTTTGCTATAAAGACACATGCAAGTGAGATATGAAGGAATTTGAAATTGATCCTGACCAATGGGAAATCTTCAATACAAATAACTTTACAGGGAGGACTGGACTCCAGGGACCCACCTGCTTGATTCAGGTGGGCATTACACTAGGTGCAAGAGGTTGAATGTATCCATTGTAACTCTTGAAATACTGTGAGTGTGACTCATTCTATTAGCAGGTAAATCTGTGTTAGGAACTGAACTCTGGCCCTGTCTGGGTAGAGCCACAAGATTACACTCATATTGTGTTCATTACAATTATAGGGTTAATTTATGCCATAATAAGCATTATTTGCACAGCTCTTTCCAGAGAGGTTAAACTATATAATGCAGAAATAAGTGATGTTCAGGTCCATTAGTGCTGTGCAGTGAATTGTCTTCACATTTTGAATGTATTTAGCCATTCAAAAACTTCAAAGTAAATATTCTTGCTTTTTAGTCTGCATTCAAACACCAGAATTGACATGATCTTTTTGCAAAGTAATTAGTTACAGTCACAAAAGTGATTGTGAAATTGACATGGCAGGCTTCTCTATTAATTATCTCCCAATGACTTCCAGATCCAATTAGTTCAGTTTACATGGCCAAGTATGGTTTTCTTTTTCACCCTAACTGGCTGTGCAGCAATCTTGGCCTGGGATTTGAAGAGCATACTCTCTCCTTTCTGCCTCTTACATCATCACCACTAAGGAACATCTGTGGTAAGGATGTAGGTAGCAATGATGCTGATATCAGAGGCATGAGAGAATCTAGCTTGTTCATTAAAATATATTTGGTCTGTAAAGAAAGCAGCTGAACATAAAACCAGGAGCACATAAGAGGAATAAGATATCACTTGTATGGTCACTTTTCTGACTATAACCACACTTTGGGCCTAATTTGGCAAGGTGCTGACTTGTTCCAGACACATGATGCATGTAGGGGTTCCCTGTCATATGAAAAGGGTCAGTGCCTACTAATTTATGTGGCTACTGTTACATCTTCCATTGAATAAAAGGATCAAATGCAAAAATAAAACCCTTAATTTCAATCACAAATAACCACAAACACATGTGAAACATGCAAATAGAGATATCTAAGAGGGAGGACAGATTAGACAATCTGAACCTGAATTGATTTTATTAAGGTGAACTGTTAACCCAAGTTAGTCAGTGATGAATTTACTTAGTAATATTTAATATTACTATCCAGTCAGGTTCAGCCTAACTGCAAATTACTCTCCCTTACACTACTAACAGGACTTCATAAGGGAAATGTATTTTTGGCAATACAGGGGGATCTACATTAATGTAGAATATTATTAATGTATGCCAGCTGTTAAACACCTTAAATTACTTAAGTATATCTGTAACATCCTGCTTAGTAAATAAGTTATACAGCTGTTTGGTCATCTGCACTTGCAGGCCATTTTATAGCCCAAGCACACATGTGACTTGTTGTTCCGCTCTTTCATAACACTTTTCATCGGCAGATCTCAAAGCCCTTCACATTTTTAAAATCTTTTATCCATTTATCCTTACAATGCCCCTTGTGAGGCAGGGAAATATTATCCCCATTTTGGGGATGGGGGACTGAGGCACAGAGAGCTGTAAATGACTTGCCCAAGGTCTCACAGAAAGTTTGCAGCAAAGTAGAGATTAAACGCTGGATTCCCACATCTAGGTTAGTTTCCTAACCACTGGCCCATCTTCCTCTGCAAGCTAAATTTTTTTTTTTTTTTAAATCTATTACTTTCCACGTTAACACTTCACTCAATCTTTTAGTAATAGGCTGACCGAGTTACATTACACCCAGCACCCGCATCTCTTTTGATATTTGATTTTAGTTAATTTACTAAAAAAATTAAGTCAACTTTAATTAACCAAACCAGCGCCGATACTCACTGACTTTTTTTTTGAGAAGTGATCATGATAAATGCTGCAGCCCTTATTATTGTGATTTATAAACAAATGTTTCCATACTACATGATAGCTTGTGAAAAGCAATTCTGTTGAACTCTGAATGTCACTACTATTTGTCTCATGTTTCATTTGGTTTGCATCTTACTCTTGGCTGGGACTGTAGATCTATGCTCTTTTGCTGTGATTCTGACAACTGTTTGGGAAATAAAGAAAATTAAATTGTCTACACTATATTGCAAGGTGGAATTGATTGCAGTGGATATTTTGGGCAAAACAAAAACCTGTTACAGCAATGTGAATCAAGAATAAATCCATTGACATCAACAGAGTTAGTCCATATTTTCACCAGTGTAACTTTGAGCAGAATTTGGCCTAACTATATATGCAGATTGATACACATGTCAATATTATATACATATCCAAACAAACACGGGAGAATAAGTGATTTATTACTCTGTCAAATGAAAATGTAGTATTCCATTCACATCAAAATATGTTTCTTTGTACTGATGTATAAGTACATGATAGTACAAATATGATTCTTTGAACTGACTTTATTATGTTACTAAGTTTCCTTCCTCTCATTTACCCCTTCCATCCTACTTTATTTCCTCTCTTGCGGAGGAATAATTATGAGGAAAGCATCCCAATTCGATAAGGAGCTAGGTTAGTGGCAACAGCTTTTAATTATAATGGGGAA
This sequence comes from Eretmochelys imbricata, assembly GCF_965152235.1. Lineage (NCBI taxonomy): Eukaryota > Metazoa > Chordata > Testudines > Cheloniidae > Eretmochelys > Eretmochelys imbricata. The sequence continues at coordinate 341,944,904 of NC_135572.1, read as the reverse complement.
AATACCATGTGATTTTCTAGCTATGTGTTTGTTTACAATACAGAAAAAGTATTAAACTTCTATCTAAGTTTACACATAATCCCAGTTTTACTATGGAGAAGGAGCTGGAGGAGAAACAGCTGCAAGACCAAACGTCATGACATGAAGAAGAAAGGGTGGTAATAATATATATATTATTTCTATGATGAGGTGACCCAAAATGACTTTTCTTGTGACTGACGGCACATTCTGATTCAGCATCATAAAGCTTATTTCCTATGCTGATGGGAGATTTCTGATGCAGTTTAAGGACAAGAATTACTGGAAACAGTTTCTTATCCTGAAAGATGATACTACTAACATAGCATGTGATGTTTTTGTTGCAACATAGGTTATTTGCAGCTGCAAAGTTATCAAAATGCCACGGAGAAAACAAGGTTCACCCTTGGGGAGCATACAGCTTAAGGTTTTGAACTGGGGTGAGAGTGGACCACACCAATATTGGCACAATATAATTTAGACCAATACAAGTGCCTCCACATTCACATCACATTAGCGGTGTTCAGAAAAACAGGAATTAGGTACAGGAGTCAACCCAGCAGAATAAAACTAAATAATAAGGGTCATAGTTATCTGCATGCAACATCCAAGGGGCCCCATTTCTAATCTTTGATACACTAGTGTAAAATTTTCTTTTAGGGTATGACTACACTGTAAAAGCTGTGTACAGGCTAGCCTACCCGAACTAGCTTGAATCCAGTTAGCACAGGTGTCATAAATATAAAGGGAAGGGTAAACCCCTTTGAAATCCCTCCTGGCCAGGGGAAAGCTCCTCTCACCTGTAAAGGGTTAAGAAGCTAAAGGTAACCTCGCTGGCACCTGACCAAAATGACCAATGAGGAGACAAGATACTTTCAAAAGCTGGGAGGAGGGAGAGAAACAAAGGGTCTGTGTCTGTCTTATGCTGGTCTTGGCCGGGGATAGACCAGGAATGGAGTCTTAGAACTTTTAGTAAGTAATCTAGCTAGGTATGCGTTAGATTATGATTTCTTTAAATGGCTGAGAAAAGAATTGTGCTGAATAGAATAACTATTTCTGTCTGTGTATCTTTTTTGTAACTTAAGGTTTTGCCTAGAGGGGTTCTCTATGTTTTTTAATCTAATTACCCTGTAAGATATCTACCATCCTGATTTTACAGGGGGGATTTCTTTATTTCTATTTACTTCTATTTTTTATTAAAAGTCTTCTTGTAAAAAACTGAATGCTTTTTCATTGTTCTCAGATCCAAGGGTTTGGGTCTGTGGTCACCTATGCAAATTGGTGAGGCTTTTTATCCAACATTTCCCAGGAAAGGGGGGGTGCAAGTGTTGGGAGGATTGTTCATTGTTCTTAAGATCCAAGGGTCTGGGTCTGTAGTCACCTAGGCAAATTGGTGAGGCTTTTTACCAAACCTTGTCCAAGAAGTGGGGTGCAAGGTTTTGGGAAGTATTTTGGGGGGAAAGACGCGTCCAAACAGCTCTTCCCCAATAACCAGTATTAGTTTGGTGGTGGTAGCGACCAGTCCAAGGACAACGGGTGGAATATTTTGTACCTTGGGGAAGTTTTGACCTAAGCTGGTAAAGATAAGCTTAGGAGGTTTTTCATGCAGGTCCCCACATCTGTACCCTAGAGTTCAGAGTGGGGGAGGAACCTTGACATGGTGGCATAGTGGTGGGATTAACCTGAAATCATTTTGAGATCCAGTTGAGATTTTTTGAACTAGAAATACAGATTTTAAAAAGGGAATTTTTTTTTCCTTTGGAAAGGAAGTCCAGAAAGCAGCTTGGTTTTTCTCTGCTTTGTGGCCAAGCAGAGACAAAAGGGGATTATCTTTGTGAATTGCAGGTTTTCTTTGCCTGGAGGCAGGGTACTTAACTCCTGCAGGGAAATTCACAGTCTTCCAACCCAGAGTTTTTTTTTCTTTTCTTCCTAAAAGTAAATAGGGGGTGTGTGTTCTACCCATTTGCTTTTTCTTTGGGCTGGGTAAGCAGGTTTCCAAGTAGTTGGAGGTTTTTTGCTTTAATTTGGGCCCAGAGCAGAGACAAGGGAATTGTCTTTTTCTGTAGGCTGACAATCACTATCAGAGAATAGGTATTCTATTCCAGCACAGCAAAATTTTACAGCCAAGTTTTGTTTGTTTATTTCTAAACCTCGGGTGTAAAGTTAGTTAAAAACAGAGAGGTTAGAATGACCAAATCCTCAGCTCGACTACAGCTGGAATTAGCCAAATTTCAGGCTGAGGAAAAACAAAGGGAACATGAAAGACAGATAGAACTCATGCGGCTGGAGAAGGAGGTACAGGAGGCTGCCCACAAGAGGGAAATGGAGGCAAGGAAGCACGTGGAGGAGGAGAAGGAAAAAGAGAGGAAGCACGTGGAGGAGGAGAAGGAAAAAGAGAGGAAGCATGTGGAGGAGGTGGAGAGGATAAAGGCCCAGCAGAATATACCAACAAACCCTAGCAATCCTTGTCCAGGTACCACTTCCCATCCCAGAAAGTTCCCCACCTACAAGGCAGGTGATGATACTGAGGCCTTCTTAGAAAACTTCGAAAGGGCCTGCCTTGGGTACAACATCTCTACTGACCAATACATGGTAGAGCTGAGGCCGCAGCTCAGTGGACCTTTAGCTGAGGTGGCAGCTGAAATGCCTAAAGAACACATGAACAAGTATGAACTGTTTAAATCCAAGGCGAGAGTCAGAATGGGGATAACACCCGAGCAGTCTCGTCGGAGGTTCAGAGCCCTAAGGTGGAAACCAGACATGTCATTTACCCGACATGCCTACCACATTGTGAAACATTGGGATGCCTGGATATCAGGAGCAAGTGTTGAATCTCCAGTAAATTTGCCCTTCCTAATGCAAATGGAACAATTCTTAGAGGGTGTTCCTGAGGAAATAGAAAGATACATCCTAGACGGGAAGCCCAAAACTGTAATCGAGGCAGGAGAGATTGGAGCCAGATGGGTGGAGGTGGCAGAGAAGAAGAAAACTGGTCGCAGTTGGAGCAGAGACCAGAAGGGACCACCCCAGACCACACCCCATTACCGGGGGCCGCCCAAAGCCCCACCTACCTCCCAAAGAACCCTCCAGACCCCTTACCATCCCACCACCCCGTTCTCCAGCAACCCTCCTCGCCCCAATGACCCGTCAGCTGGACGATGTTTTAAATGTAACGAGCTGGGGCATGTAAAGGCCAACTGCCCCAAGAACCCCAACAGATTACAGTTCATTGCACCGGAATCACACCAGAGGTCCACAGGCCCAGATACCTCCCAGATACCCTTGGAGCGGAGGGAAACTGTGAGTGTGGGCGGGAAGAAGGTCACCGCGTGGAGGGACACCGGAGCACAAGTGTCAGCTATCCATGCTTCCTTAGTGGACCCCAATTTAATCAACCCAGAGATCCAAGTGACGATTCAACCCTTCAAGTCCAAATCTTTCAATTTGCCTACAGCCAAGTTGCCTGTCCAGTACAAGGGCTGGTCAGGAATGTGGACTTTTGCAGTCTATGATGATTATCCCATCCCCATGCTGTTGGGGGAAGACTTGGCCAAGCATGTGAAGCAGGCCAAGAGGGTGGGAACGGTCACCCGCAGCCAGGCTAAACAAGCCGTGAGGCCTAGCTCTGTTCCGGAAACTTCTATCAGGACCCGGTCAGAGGTGATGGACCCGGACCCCAGGCCAATGTCTGCAACAGCAGTAGTGGATCCAGTCCCAGAGACCCAGACGGAACCAGTCCCAGAACCGGAACCAGCCGAACAACCAACACCAGACCCAGTGTCAGCACTGAATCCAGTACTTGCAACCTCAACACCAGAGGGCCCCACCGACCCTGAACTGGCAGCAGCCGATAACCCAACACAAGAGGCTCAGCCGGAGCCTGAATCCCAACATAGTGCACCAGCGGAGAGCGGTTCACAGTCAACAGAAACAGCTCCATCCCCTATATCGCTTCCAGAGGGACCAAGCCTAGGTCCACAATCCAATGAGGGACTGATGTCTCCAGCATCAAGGGAACAGTTCCAGACCGAACAGGAAGCAGATGAAAGCCTCCAGAGAGCTTGGACGGCGGCACGGAGCAACCCACCGCCTCTCAGCTCTTCTAATCGATCCAGGTTTGTTGTAGAAAGAGGACTTTTATACAAGGAAACTCTTTCTGGTGGACACCAGGAAGACTGGCATCCTCAGAGACAGTTGGTAGTTCCAACTAAATACCGGGCCAAGCTCTTGAGCTTAGCCCACGATCACCCTAGTGGCCATGCTGGGGTGAACAGGACCAAAGACCGTTTGGGGGGGGTCATTCCACTGGGAGGGAATGGGCAAGGATGTTTCTACCTATGTCCAGTCTTGTGAGGTGTGCCAAAGAGTGGGAAAACCCCAAGACCAGGTCAAAGCCCCTCTCCAGCCACTCCCCATCATTGAAGTTCCATTTCAGCGAGTAGCTGTGGATATTCTGGGTCCTTTTCCGAAAAAGACACCCAGAGGAAAGCAGTACATACTGACTTTCATGGATTTTGCCACCCGATGGCCGGAAGCAGTAGCTCTAAGCAACACCAGGGCTAAAAGTGTGTGCCAGGCACTAGCAGACATTTTTGCCAGGGTAGGTTGGCCCTCCGACATCCTCACAGATGCAGGGACTAATTTCCTGGCAGGAACTATGGAAAACCTTTGGGAAGCTCATGGGGTAAATCACTTGGTTGCCACTCCTTACCACCATCAAACAAATGGCATGGTGGAGAAGTTTAATGGAACTTTGGGGGCCATGATACGTAAATTCGTAAATGAGCACTCCAATGATTGGGACCTAGTGTTGCAGCAGTTGCTCTTTGCCTACAGAGCTGTACCACATCCCAGTTTAGGGTTTTCCCCATTTGAACTTGTATATGGCCGTGAGGTTAAGGGGCCATTGCAGTTGGTGAAGCAGCAATGGGAGGGATTTACACCTTCTCCAGGAACTAACATTCTGGACTTTGTAACCAACCTACAAAACACCCTTCGAACCTCTTTAGCCCTTGCTAGAGAAAACTTACAGGATGCTCAAAAAGAGCAAAAAGCCTGGTATGATAAACATGCCAGAGAGCGTTCCTTCAAAGTAGGAGACCAGGTCATGGTCTTAAAGGCGCTCCAGGCCCATAAAATGGAAGCATCGTGGGAAGGGCCATTCACGGTCCAGGAGCGCCTGGGAGCTGTTAATTATCTCATAGCATTCCCCACCTCCAACCGAAAGCCTAACGTGTACCATATTAATTCTCTAAAGCCCTTTTATTCCAGAGAATTAAAGGTTTGTCAGTTTACAGCCCAGGGAGGAGACGACTCTGAGTGGCCTGAAGGTGTTTACTACGAAGGGAAATGTGCTGGTGGTGTGGAAGAGGTGAACCTCTCCATGACCCTTGGGCGTACGCAGCGACAGCAGATCCAGGAGCTGTGCACTAGCTACGCGCCAACGTTCTCAGCCACCCCAGGACTGACTGAACGGGCATACCACTCCATTGACACAGGTAATGCTCACCCAATTAGGGTCCACCCTTACCGGGTGTCTCCTCAAGCTAAAACTGCTATAGAACGGGAGATCCAGGATATGTTACAGATGGGTGTAATCCGCCCCTCTGAAAGTACATGGACATCTCCAGTGGTTCTAGTTCCCAAACCAGATGGGGAAATACGTTTTTGCGTGGACTACCGTAAGCTAAATGCTGTAACTCGCCCAGACAACTATCCAATGCCACGCACAGATGAACTATTAGAGAAACTGGGACGGGCCCAGTTCATCTCTACCTTGGACTTAACCAAGGGGTACTGGCAGGTACCGCTAGATGAATCTGCCAAGGAAAGGTCAGCCTTCATCACACATCTCGGGCTGTATGAATTTAATGTACTCCCTTTCGGGCTGCGAAATGCACCCGCCACTTTCCAAAGACTTGTAGATGGTCTCCTAGCGGGATTAGGAGAATATGCAGTCGCCTACCTTGACGATGTGGCCATATTTTCGGATTCCTGGGCAGATCACCTGGAACATCTACAAAAAGTCCTTGAGCGCATAAGGGAGGCAGGACTAACTGTTAAGGCTAAGAAGTGTCAAATAGGCCTAAACAGAGTGACTTACCTTGGACACCAGGTGGGTCAAGGAACTATCAGCCCCCTACAGGCCAAAGTGGATGCTATCCAAAAGTGGCCTGTCCCAAAGTCAAAGAAACAGGTTCAATCCTTCTTAGGCTTGGCCGGTTATTACAGACGATTTGTACCGCACTACAGCCAAATCGCTGCCCCACTGACAGACCTAACCAAAAAGAAACAGCCAAATGCTGTTCAGTGGACCGGAAAGTGTCAGAAGGCCTTTAACAAGCTTAAAGCGACACTCATGTCTGACCCTGTACTAAGGGCCCCAGACTTTGACAAACCGTTCCTAGTAACCACAGATGCATCCGAGCGTGGTGTGGGAGCAGTTTTAATGCAGAAAGGACCTGATCAAGAATTCCACCCTGTAGTGTTTCTCAGCAAAAAACTGTCTGAGAGGGAAAGCAACTGGTTAGTCACTGAAAAAGAATGTTATGCCATTGTCTACGCTCTGGAAAAGCTACGCCCATATGTTTGGGGATGGCGTTTCCACCTGCAAACCGACCATGCTGCACTAAAGTGGCTTCACACCGTCAAAGAAACTAACAAAAAACTTCTTCGGTGGAGTTTAGCTCTCCAAGATTTTGATTTCGACATCCAACACATCTCAGGAGCTTCTAACAAAGTGGCTGATGCACTCTCCCGTGAAAGTTTCCCAGAATCAACTGGTTAAAATCGTCCTTGAGATGTGGAAAATATTGTTAGTCTTTATGTACTTGGTAGTATATTTAGAGATGCATGTGTCTTATTAACTCTGTTTTTCCTAGAGCTCCAGGAAGAAATCCCAGCCAGTGTTTCACCCTAGCTGAGATTTGGGGGGCGTGTCATAAATATAAAGGGAAGGGTAAACCCCTTTGAAATCCCTCCTGGCCAGGGGAAAGCTCCTCTCACCTGTAAAGGGTTAAGAAGCTAAAGGTAACCTCGCTGGCACCTGACCAAAATGACCAATGAGGAGACAAGATACTTTCAAAAGCTGGGAGGAGGGAGAGAAACAAAGGGTCTGTGTCTGTCTTATGCTGGTCTTGGCCGGGGATAGACCAGGAATGGAGTCTTAGAACTTTTAGTAAGTAATCTAGCTAGGTATGCGTTAGATTATGATTTCTTTAAATGGCTGAGAAAAGAATTGTGCTGAATAGAATAACTATTTCTGTCTGTGTATCTTTTTTGTAACTTAAGGTTTTGCCTAGAGGGGTTCTCTATGTTTTTTAATCTAATTACCCTGTAAGATATCTACCATCCTGATTTTACAGGGGGGATTTCTTTATTTCTATTTACTTCTATTTTTTATTAAAAGTCTTCTTGTAAAAAACTGAATGCTTTTTCATTGTTCTCAGATCCAAGGGTTTGGGTCTGTGGTCACCTATGCAAATTGGTGAGGCTTTTTATCCAACATTTCCCAGGAAAGGGGGGGTGCAAGTGTTGGGAGGATTGTTCATTGTTCTTAAGATCCAAGGGTCTGGGTCTGTAGTCACCTAGGCAAATTGGTGAGGCTTTTTACCAAACCTTGTCCAGGAAGTGGGGTGCAAGGTTTTGGGAAGTATTTTGGGGGGAAAGACGTGTCCAAACAGCTCTTCCCCAGTAACCAGTATTAGTTTTGTGGTGGTAGCAGCCAGTCCAAGGACAACGGGTGGAATATTTTGTACCTTGGGGAAGTTTTGACCTAAGCCGGTAAAGATAAGCTTAGGAGGTTTTTCATGCAGGTCCCCACATCTGTACCCTAGAGTTCAGAGTGGGGGAGGAACCTTGACAACAGGTAACAACCACAGTGCAGAAAGTGCATCACAGGCTTCAGTATGGGCAATAGAAGCCTGGCACAGACCCTTGATCCATAATTTGCTCATTAGCTGCTCTGAAGCCCATCCTGTGCTGTCTTCACTTCTATTGCTGCCCATGCTAGCTGGATTCAAGCTAGTTTATAGACTACTGTGCAGAACATATCCTTACTGGCAGTGATATAGTGGTAGCCAAGGTTTTTTCTCTTGGCTAAAATGACTTTCACTGTTATTTAGAAGCAGTTTTCCCCATGTCAACATCAGGGAACAATCCTGTACTCTGTACTTTGGCAAATTCCAATTGATTACATTTCAATGGAAAGTTGCAGGATTGGAGCTTCAAACACTTAAGTATGTGAGTAACTTTACCCATGTGAGTAATCCCCTTTAGTGAATAGAACTATTCTTGTAGGTAAGATTATTCACATACTTAAAACTGTGATTTAGGAAAGTGACCTTACTCAAGACTTCATTTCAGTGCTTGCTTAATTTTAAGCACATGCTTAACTCCTATTAAGTTAAGTGCATGCTTAAGTGCATTTCTTAGCGTGGTTCCTGAATGTCTGCAGGATTGGGGCCCAGTTGGTACTTCTGTAATTTCTTAATAACATTTCATCTTAAACCGGTGGTGTTAAGATAATGCAAGGAAGATCTTTCATTAATCTGCAGATGGAGGGACATATGAAAACTAATTAGGCAAATTGTTTATAGCAACTGAGGCTAAAGGAAAGCTTGGTTTCATAATAGATAAGCTATTTATACAATAGTGTCACTGGATTCTCAGACGGCAATGATTAACATAGTTATTTGTAAACAGGATGGATGATCGAGCTCTTGTGAAAATACAGTGAAGCAAGTTTTATTTATTCAGTTCCCCATGGTACTTTCTTAACATAGTTTTAAAATAATCATATGTTAAAGTAACCCTGTACAGTACCAACAATTCACTATGCTGGGAATTTGAGCTTTGCAAACAAACAATTTGCAAGAGTAACATGTTTCACACATTTCCCCTTGTGTCTATCCATGAGTTGTTCCTGGAGATATCATGAAATTCTCATGTTTTTCTTAATTCACAAATTTCACAGATTTCTCCAGAAAATAAGCTTTGATCTGCAGTCCATTTGCAAAAGCTTTGATCTGCAGTCCATTAGCTTTCATTGGGCTCAGATTGGAAACTGGGATGGATTCTTTGAATGTGGTATCTATTTAATTTGTCCTGGAACCCTCGTTAGGAATGTGGACATTACATTAGTGACCAAGAACTAGATTCACAAAGAGATTTAGGTACCTAACTGCCTCTTGAGGTACCTAAGTCCAACATTTAGGTGCCACTGACATTCGCACAACCACTACTCAGCTACAGCCTAACCTTGGGGGTGCCAAAAATCCATAGGAGCCTAAGTTTACGCCAGTATGCATTTGCAAAGCCACCTCAGCCCTGACACCACTCTACAACTAACAAGCTTCCCTAGAGCCCTTGCTCATGCAGAAGACGTGATGGGATTCTCAAACTAGGTGTTCTCTCACCCATCGGGCCTGATCCAGTAGGCAGGCTTAGAATATGCCTCACCTGCCCTAAGACAGTCACGGGCAAGCAGGTCAGGAATTTTGAGGGCTGGCTGATGTGGGTGCCTGCCCCAGAATATTCAACAGCCCAGAGATTAGGGCACTCACCTGGGATGTGGAGAGCCAAATGTGAATTCCTGCTCTGCCTCATTTGCCCCAGGGACTTGAACAGGACACTCCCACATCTTAGATGAATGCCGAAGCCAATTGGTCCCTTTTATTTTCTCTCTGGCCCAATGACTAATTATGTACGAAAAGTGGAACTGCTTCAAAAGAAAAGATGGAGAGCACCACCCATGCCAGTCTGCTGATTAGGGCACTCAGATAGGATGGGGAAGACCTCAGTTCAAGTGTCTGCATCAGATCAGGTATAGTAGGGATAAGAAACAGGTCTCCCACATTCCACATGCCCTTCCCATGGAGCTAGTGACTACATTTGGATTTCTCTCTGCTTTTTTGTGAGAAAAGCACCTAAGACAAGTCAGCTCTAATTTCAAGAGGGGGTTTGCAGCTGAGAATACTGAGTAGAGATAAGTCCCTCTTTCCAGCCTATCAGTCAGGTGCCCAGAAGACTAGATCAATGGATGCAAAGTATGGGCACCTAACTCAGGGCTGTGAATTCCAGTGGATGGCAGGGTGCCTAGGAGTTAGACATTGGAATGCTCAAGCCCCCTTTGTGAATCTAGCCCCTAGAGTCACTAGCATAGGATGGTCTCAGTCCAGTCCTTAACCCGAGTGGCTATTCACCTGTGGTCAGATTCAGGCAGTGTGGGGAAGATCATGTTGTCTATGTTTAGAATCATTTGCAGTCCAACTCTCAACTGTACTGAACGTGAACTCGTCCTAGGAAAATAGAATCACACTTCCACAAAGATTTGCTAGTTGAATCCCCTCCCTTGTCCACTCTCCAAACTCATCTAAGCCTCCTCTGGTAAATATTTCACCTATGAAATTAAACAGCTTGGCTTCTGTTTAATGGTTATTGGTAATAAAGGCTAAGAAAGAAACAGAGCCATTTTTTAAAAAGCAAATGTCTTCCTCATGAAAGATGCAAGATCACGATGCTTGAAGAAGAAAGTCTTCTTGTAATCCACACAAGAAGAATGGCCCAGCACAGAAGCTGCCCCACACTGGCATTCCAATATGCTTCCATGTTTTTCTGGGTGGACTATGTTTTGGGTATGGAGGGTAGGTTAGCCTCTATACACATTCAGTTTTTGGCCTCTCTACTGAGTCTGCCAACCAGTATGATATGGGGGTGGTTTTTGAAGTACGGATGCTTCTCCACTAAACTTGGCTGCTGCCACCAGCACATATAGACCACTTAATGAACTTCAGATGGTAATGACTTTCACTAACCATTTACTTATCATTCATCCAGTAACTTAGAGGTGAAAGGCTCGATATCCCATTACCAATTCTGTCAGCCATTCTGTTGCCTGAAGCTTGAGTTATTTACTTAGCAGCAGCGGGATATTAACCTGTTCTGTACAACTGCCACTGCTGACATTATTGTTTACGTGTAAATAACATATAGTTTTCCCTTGTTGTCTGGTGTCCTACTAACATGAATCGCTCAAATGAAATTACTGTATTCAGGAGTCAGCAGAATGCAGTGAAGTGGTGAGAAACCTGCTGTTCTCCCTAACACAATTTACTTGGTTCCTGAAAACAGTACTGTGGTAGTAAAAATTTGGATTCAGAAGTGGTTCACAGCTAACTCTTCCACTTGTGCAGAAAGTAAGTACACCATTGTGAAGACCTTCAGTTCTCCACATTGTTTTGCTTCTGTTCCCAGATTATGTGGCTGACTGATATATGTACCTAACCAATGCAACATGAACTGTGAATGCTACAATACAAAATACAGTTGGAAATGTGCTCTTGGGAGATACTGGAGTTCTCAGACTTAAGGCTGGATTGCAGTGACCTGTATGGGAGGAGGCAAGTTGGGTGAGCATAAGCAGTCTCCCTCCTTACACACCCCATACAGTTACTAAGGCTGTCTCTGGGAGCACAAAAATTGTTTCTTCCATGTTCCCTTGTGTGTGTACATCATCCTGAGGAGGTGGAATTATGACCCTGCCTTCTTGCACATAGCCAGGGACACTGGGAGAGCAGGGAGCAGTCTGTACTATGCCAATGATGGCATAACCACCACGCTACTTCCCAGAGCACTGAGCCATTCAGGAAAGCAATGTAATACACTTCCCCCCACTGTGCTAATAAATCCTGAGCAGACAGTGCTGACAGAAAACACAATAAAAGGGTGCAGTAAAGGCAGCAGGGAAAGTTCTTGGGGATATAAGTCTCATTAATAAGTGAAAGTGTTAAGGAAGAGTTTAAGGCAAAATTTAGAGAGACCCCCTTACTGATTTGGGACATGGTCCACAGCCTACTAAAGTCAAAGGAGCCTTGCTAATGACTTCAGTGAGTTCTGGATCAGGTCCTTAGAAGGAAGGAACGTTCCAGACAGCTGGATCAGTACAAGAGAGGAAGGATGGTCCTGGGTTTAGGGTACAAGCCTGGCAATCAGGATACTCTCATTTAATTCCCTTTCCTGCCAGAGATGTTGGTAAGTCACATAGAGGATGTCTCTACTTGGAACTGGAGTCTGATTCCCAGCTTGCATAGACGTACTCACGCTAGCTCTCACTGAGCTAGCGTGCTGAAAATAATAGTGTAGCCTGGGTAGCACGGGCAGTGAAGGATGGTAGCACGGGCTAGCTCTGCTGAGTACAAACCTGCCTTAACCCGTGGGTACATACCTGACATGGCTCACCACTGCCCACGCTACCCCGGCTACACTACTAATTTTAGAGCACTAGTGCGAGCAGAGCTAGTGTGAGTATGCCTTACGCAAGCTGGGAATCACACCCCCTAGCTCCAAGTGTAAATGTAGCCTTAGTCTCTCTGCCTCTGTTCCCCATCTGTAGAATTGAGATAATAACACTTCTCCATCTCACAGGAGCATTGTGAGGATAAATATAGTAAAGAGGAATTCAGATAACTATGATAATGGGGACCATATGAAGTACCTACGATAGACACAAGTGAAAGAAGAGGTTGGTGGCCAAACTCAGACCTGGTGGTATAAGTGAATGCAAATCCCACCAGGCTCATAAGAATTTAAACTGACTTACTCTAGGGGGCACAGGGAGGACGGAATATGTCTGAGAAGAACTCTGAAAACAATCTTCACAGATAAAGGTAAAACTTCTGTAAATTAGCTAAATAAATGTAGCTGAGTTTGCTTTCTACTCTTTGCTATAATACAGTTACTTATGTTATTGGCTCCTTAGTCAGCTTTCCTTCTTAGAATGTATTTTATCAGCTCCCATTCCATCCATGGCCAGCATCGGTAAGGTCAACCCTGCCCATTTAGTTTTGTAGACTGAATATGCATAGCTGGAAAGACGATTTCTGGGCTATGTCTAGGCACATTGAAATCCAGACATGGATTCTGGTGTATTTATAGTAGTTGACAGGCCTGATCGCTAGTTCCAAAGAGAGGCCAAGCAAGCCATTAGACGTTAACCACACAAAAACTGATTTAGAGGGAGGCTATTAACTGAAGAAAATATCCTACCTATGTTGACCTTTGGGAAGCATGAAGATACTTAAATCTACAAATTCAAAAACAACAAACAAACAAAAACCAGACAACACCTGCAGCAGAATTGGGCTGTTTTAACAGTGCCCTGAGGGTTATAGTATAATAAAGGAGCAGAATAAGAGAGAGGCTGGTATTCTCGGATTATCTAATGATCACCATCCCTTTTTAAATAACATTTTAAAATATTAAAATATGTCCACAAGGCAAAAAGGCAGACAAAATATAGGTATTTCTTTAGTATCAACATACAAATAGATTCCATCTCCTAGGAAACTGGCCATTGTATAGGATCCAAGGTGATCTTCTAATTATATCATGTTTTTCAGTCACTCATAAGAACGGCCAAACTGGGTCAGACCAAAGGTCCATCTAACCCAGTATCCTGTCTTATGACAGTGGCCAGTGCCAGGTGCCCCAGAGGGAATGAACAGAACAGGTAATCATCAAGTGATCCATCCCCTGTCACTCATTCCCAGCTTCTGGCAAACGGAGGCTAGGCCGGGACACTATCCCTTAACCATTGTGTTAAAGTTACCTTCTGGAGGGAAAAATGTATTGCATTGTCTGTAGATCAATAAAATAATGGGTGGGTTGTACTGAGAGGAGGTTGCTGTTGAATTAGCTCCATAGCCTCTTGAAGTCCCAACTCCTATGGCAGAATACTGGCTGGGAGTGAGAAGAAGAGGAAAGGACTGAAGATATGTCTCAAGACTGGGTGAGGGGAGTAGAATGAGTGGTGGGGGAAGATGCAGTGGTGGGCGTGAGCTACTTCTTCCCTCCCCATCTTGTCTCCTGTTGGTTCCTAGCAACCACAGGATGTTGCAGCTTCTCAGCCAGCTGAGTGAACCTCAGCAGGTGTCACCTCACAACCACCTTGCAGGTGTCATACACCAGTTGTAAAGTCCTGATCTTGAGGTTAGAACAGGGAACTAGGATTCAGGAGAGCTGAGTTCTACTCTTGACTCTGCCACAGCTCTGTGCCTCAATTTCCCCATTTGTAAATGGAGAAAAAAGGCCCATCTTTGTAAAACACCTTGAGAGCCTGAGTCAAAAAGTGCAAAATAGGCGCAAAGTATTAAATCTCCTCATGTTTTAAATGATCTGCCTTAATGCCACCCACATTTTTTTGCTTTCCTAACACGGTATTATATAATCCAGAGGTAGTTTATGAATATTCATAGAATGTTAATTAAAGCAGCTCCAATAAAACAAATGTATGCATGCTGGAATCAGCATTACTCATCTCTGCTGAAGTTATTCCTTTAGCCCAGGGCAAAGGTTCCTCATTAAGACTAGCAATACCGCCACCTGCTTTCACTGTGGAGCTCTAGTGAAGAATGCTGAGTTCATCTGTCAGTGAGCAGGGGTCCCATTTGTCTTTGCCTTTGGTAACTCGCCTGAACTCAGAGCAGCAGGTCACTCGTCACTCTCTGCGGCCATTTGTGCAAGCAAACAAGAGGCATGATTTCGGAAGTAAATCTTTACCCACTGTCATGTGTTTCCCTCCCTCTGTTGATGTTAGCATTAGAACATGTATAGACACTATATCATGTTAAGTTAACATGCCCACACAGCTGGAGCATCACAACAGATTTGTATAAGCTAAGATGTATTCAGAAAACTTCAGAAGTTTGTTGGCTTAAAAATGGGGTGGGGGGGTATTTGCTAGGCTATTAAGGTCAAGAGTCTGAGCCGAAGGATAAAATACTATGTCTAAACACATGTTAGTAATCAGCTGCTGCTAGCAAAATTCAATTTTGAATTATGTGTGTGTGTGGGGTGGGGGTAAACTTTGTTTCACAGTGAATATTTATTGATTAACAATAGATTTTTTTCTCTGATTTTGGATCAAACTGATGTTGAGCCAAATCCTGCTCACTTTAATCCTGTTATGGTTGCACCCAGGTATCTACCCAGCTCCTACTCCCCCAACTGAATTGGGGCCTCAGTATGAAAGGAGATATACACACATTTAGAAAGTGATGATCCCTGCAGTAACACTGAGATTAATTGGTCAAATTCAGCCCTGTTAAAAATGGTTACAACTCCACTCAGTTCAATGCAGACACCACTGAACATACGCTTTCATTGGTGTAACAGAACAAAATTTGTCCCAGTGGAGTTATACTGCCACTAAACATATGTAAGTGACATCCCAAATAGGCCGTTAGTCTAGTTAGATAGGTACTTTTGGCTGATGTCATTTGTAGTGCAGTACAAATAAAATAAACTACAGTTAAACTACATTTTACTGTTCAAGTAGAGACACTACCATGCATTTTGAAAGTATATACCACTGGATTTATTATTTGTCATCAAGAGTTTGATCTTAATAAACTATTGAGTAACACTAAAACGCCCCAAGATTCGTGTGTGGGTTTCCCATTTATTATTATTATTATCCTGTTTCAATAACTGCCACCCCAACGCTTCATAATGAATTTTAAACTAGGACTCCTACAGATGGGCAGAGTTCATGCAATGTTCAAATCCCTGCTGTTTCATCTGGAATTCAAAATGTCTCATTTCTATTACAAAAAAAAAAGAGCTTCCCCCCTCCAAATCATATTTTCCATGGAGTGAATTGTTCTGTATTAAATCCTTCTACACATCCAGACTGTTGAATCTAATTAAAATGCTTGAGATTCTTTTTTTTTAAAGTAACAGAAAACTGTAAAACAAAGGAAATCCAAACTCGTTGATTCTTAAAAAAAATATTGTGACAAATATTTGGGAAGATGATTAGAAAAGAAACAGACTGTTTGTACGATGAAGACAAAAAATAGACTTATGTAGTTACAAGACTGTAGTCTAGTATTTCATAGATTCCTATTACTGTAACCCTTTCAAATGAGTTCCCATCTGATTGCTTGAAAAGGCTGCAGCCATCCAAGCAACAGTAAGATTTTCAGTGATGTGAGCAATTATTTGACTCCTGTTTTGGTTTTAATTAGCTTGAAAATAGGTGTACATAATTCAACTTAATCTTTTTTTCTGAAAAATGTTCAACAGATCTCTCTCTTAACCAGATGATCTTCCTAGCTAAATTTTCAAACAATTCTACATGCAATCTCAGGAAAAACTAATTGCATGCAGATGGGTACTTATTGCACAAAACCTTCATTTTGGGCACCCAAATATCCATATTTGTGCACTCAGATTTTCATATGATGTTTGAATTTCATAAATACTTGTTCACACCTGTGTCTGAATATTTTTTGAAAGTAGTTTAGGTGCTGATTTTTAAAGACTTAGTCTTTTGACATTGCTACAGCTTCTGCTGTCATATGTGTGGTACTCCCTTGACGTGAACAACAGCTGCAAGCAGCAGAGGGCAGAACTTCTATCTATCTATCCAGATTCTCATAATGGCATCCATTTCCCCCTAATGTTTTCTGGAATTTACCTGTCAGTGCCTTAATCCTACCAAAGTAGTTACAAATTTATGATTCCCTGCCTACAATAGAGTAAAACAAAGCACAGGATCTGTTCAGAGAGACACCAGCTAAAACAGTAAAAAGGCCATAAAGAAAAGATTCTGGAAGAGACAGAGTGAAAAACTGAAGATAGTGCTGTGATTTAACACACTCCTATTTATTGTTGGAGACACAAGTTAAAATCTTTGGTGGTCAGCACTTAGTTTCTAGTGGACATTTCTCAAGATCAATATTAATATCACAATATTACTAAATCACCATGTTGCTTTGCCCAGATTAGCCCCATTGCCACCAGAGTAGTGCAAACGGAGCCGACACATTTGTCAGTTTCCACAATTAAATCCCACAATTGCCAGTGAAATAATTTAGCAATATATCCTTCTACCACCTAGCAATGAACAGGGGCAATGTTGTCAAAGTAAAATGGTGATTTTTGTTTGTTTAACACGTTCCCTTTTACCAAAAGAAATGTTTCTGCATCTTGCTTTGAACATCACAGCCTTTACATTTTCCTGCAATTCTCAGAGTCAAATGTTTTCTCAGTAAAACGAACACTTGAACTGCAGACAGGATAAAATCTCAGAATCCTCTGTCATCAAAAAACTGCCTTTCACTCACCATGCTTATAAGTAGCAAACAAGAATAAACATCTCTGGCATCCCAACCAGAGAGTATTCCCTTCAACAACCCTTTTACAAACTCATTAGGGGATCATCACCAAAGGTTACTCAGTGCTACCTTCTTGTCACCTGCTTGTCAGTGGTGGTGAACACAGTAAGAAGTGAATAGTTCTTTTATATTTGTCAAGTAAATAGAACCAATGAGTTTTAAATCCATGAAGAACATAAGGTTACTTTTTAACAACTCGTGCAACAGAATTTTGCTTCTCCCAACTCATCCCAGGCCCCCCAAGTTGAACAAGATAAATGTGCAAGGAGAAGATGTGGTTTTGTTTTTCCAGCTGTCTGGAGGCTTCATCTTAATGTTTATAGGCCTGATTAGCCATTCCCACTATATTTCAGTGTGGAGAAGGCAAAGAATTCTGGGTAAAAATATGAATATTTATAATTATACTTTCCCGTGCTCCATGACTCTAGATATAATTTAAAAAATGTGGCCCTCTTGCAACCTGCACCTATTCCTGGGTACCACAGGGGCTGTCTCTGGAACCTCCTTAAAGGAGGAAGGGCTCTGCAAGGAGGTTAGTAGTGTCTGACAGCTTTGGCTTTCAGCATTGGTTTACACACACCACCAGGAGCTGGATAGAGGAATGGGAGGTGGTCAAAATTACGTATGCTCTCCCCA
This sequence comes from Eretmochelys imbricata, assembly GCF_965152235.1. NCBI lineage: Eukaryota > Metazoa > Chordata > Testudines > Cheloniidae > Eretmochelys > Eretmochelys imbricata. The sequence continues at coordinate 341,927,073 of NC_135572.1, read as the reverse complement.
GCCGGAATTTGCCCCACTCCCCACCAAAGAAATATCTGAATTAGTGCCTGGGGTTCTCAGACATAGCTTTTCAAGACCCTCTTCTACAGCTGTTTTTGGGTAAAGCTACTCTGCACTCCTGCCATGTGATGTTCCATGTGCCCAGCACCTCAAGGATATTTTGCACATATGCTTGGAAGGAACACCTCTGCCTGGCAGCATCCCTCTTCCACCACTCTGCTTGATCCAGCCGTTACAATAATCACAGCAACAACAAAAATTATCATATTTACTACCTTTCTGACACATCTATCTGTTCGAACATCTTCTCTAGCATGAAAATCCTGCTTCAAAATAGCCCGCTCCTTGCTGGTAATAGGACTTCCTGATTAGATGGCTTTACCTAGATCAATAGAGCAATACTTATTGGACTCAGATTAGATGAAGATCAGAGATATGTGAAGATTTCACAGGGAAATTAGAAAAACTTTGTGTTGCACATTTTCTAAAACAGACACATTTTGTAAAATGCTCATGGCATTTTGTGAGGGTTTTGGTCACGGCAAGGATTCTTGCCTCTCAGAGGATCTGGCCACTGTAGTGAAAGATAAATTGTTACACAGAAGTCACTTTATATATGTATTTGCATACATAAGGGTGTTGTATCGTATGCTCTAGAGGCCCTTAACATAACTTAAAAATACCCACATCAAAGACACCGCAAAACAACTAATATGCAGCTGTACCATTCAATATAAACCAGAACCAGCAAGCCAAGCAAATTAAAAGGTATAATATTTTGCCCCTCCATCAATTTGCCACTCTCATGATACTCCATTATGAATAAATATCTTGGGGGCAAATGGGCTTTAAAGCATGCTATGAAGATCATCACATTTGGCTGTTTGGGAAGCAAAGGAAGGCACCACATTCCAAAGCCACAGGGCCCTCTCAGAGAATGCTTGGCCAGCAACCCCCTCTCTGTTATGCCAATGGGACTTCATCTCAGTGCCTCTGCTGATCTCATTTGTGGCAGTACAGCATGGGAAGAGAGGTGGTTTCTCAGATAGGTAGGTCTTAAGCTATTTAGGGCTTAACAGGAGGAAAACCACCACCGTAAACTCCACCCCAGTAACCCAGAAGCAGCCGGTACAGGTAATCAGTAAAAGCTTTAACATACACATTGGCTATATTTTTATATCCATATTTCTCACCTCCCCTTTATTTTTGTTGTGGTAAAATGTTTTGGAATATGTGTCCTGTAAAGTGCCCAATAATCTCGTAACTACAAAATGTAAAGTAAATAGCAGCATAAGGGCCTGCTGCCATAGAGAGCAATGGCAAAACTCCCACTGAACTCAGTGGTAGAGGTGCAGACTCTGAGCATTCTAACCACAGTTCTGAACCCTGATTCAGCAGGGCACATAAGCATGTGCCTATCTTTAAGTATGCAAGTAGTGTCACTGAAATCATGCTTAAAGTTAGGCATATGCTTAAGTACCTTGCTGAAATGGTGCCTGCCAAGGGAATTTTCCTTGATTTTGAACAGCTGGATCAGTCCCTAAATATGCAAGTAGATTCATTTTGGGGAAGATGTGGCCTCCCTGCTGTGTCAGCACTCTATCTTTTTAATTTTTCAAATTTGTTATGTACAAATACTCATCTTTCGTGGAAAGCACATGGATCAGCATTTCTATAGTTCATTTTGCTCTACCTGGAGCATTTCCCTGCTCTCTGAGTACAGAGTAGAAGTAACTGGGTAGATAGAAAATATGAGCGACTGGTTACAATTTATACAGAGTTAAAATGTTGGCTAATTGCTGATGACACTTTTGTCATAATATTGCAACATGAATATGTATTTTGATGCATAAATACTTGTAAATCTTTAGTTTTATTATTGGCACACTTCACCTCTTTTAAACGAAGGCAGCCTTTGGATGCATAAATCAGCCACTCAGGCATGTAGAAATACTATTCTGTGTGTTGCAAACAAGCACAGAGTATGCCAAAACAATGGGGAAAATTGCCTTCCACACTGTTCCTGTGTAAATAATGTAAGGATCCTCTGGGAGAAGGCTAACAATTTATTTTAAGAAATTGGGTTATGATTTGCTTCAAAACGACCAACCTATTAAAGTCCTGCCAATTCAAATATTGCATGTAATATACAACTCAGTGGGGAAAAATCAATTAATTTCCTAATGTTTATGCACCATAATAGTTATAGAATTTTGCAAATGCTTCCCGAGCTCTAATCTCTCCATCTCTTTCAAGTCCGCTCCACTGAACTCTTATACGCAAAGACAAAAGTTGGATCAACAGGGATTTGGGGAGGATTCTCCTGCCTCAGCAGTACTGTTATTCAAAGTAAGCAAGGCTCTTCTCTCTGCAAGGAATTTCTTTGACAGTGCTGACCAGCTTGAACTTTTTCAGAATGCCATGTGTGTTTGTTTGATTAAGCCTTTGCATGTTTGTTTGCAAGAGGCTCAGTGACAACTGGTTAAAAAAAGAGCCTTTCCTGAGTCACGTCTTCTCATAAACATAGTTTTGTAAGGGCTTGATCCTGAAAACCTTTACTCAGGTGAGTAGTCCTACTGAAGTTAACGAAGCTATTCATGCAAATAAGGGTTACTCACTGGTGTATGAGATTGCAAGATTAGAATGCTGATAATTGCACCATAGATCTTTACTAGCTAGCCACTCAAACTCACACCACGTAAAAATATGTTCTGCCTAACATTGTTCATCAGGGTTATACTAACTACATGTTCCATTTGGTAAATATGCCACCAAAATATAATTATATATAATTACATAATATACTGTAGGCTCATTTTACATGTTTTCTTTTCCACAGATCTACATTTTGTGTGATTCTCAAACTGATGTTACTGATGGAATAGTGTTCAGATAGTTGAAAATATATCTGAAAGCAATGAAAAATAAGATGGAGATAAGCTACAATCAATGGACATTCAGGGCTTGAGCTTATTCTCTAGTATTTACATGCCTATAAAAAGGTGGGGAAACTTAGTAGATGATCCTGTAAGCTATTATACTGTACACAACAGAAACTGTATGCTTCAGCAGATTGATAATGAATTAGGAAGTTTTCAGTACTAGATTACTGGTTTGGATCCAGCCAGAGACCAAACATTTTTATAATCTGATGAATGTTCAACGAGCGAGTTGGTGGTTTTTGGCCTAGTGGATACTTGTCCACACCACAAAGACTAATCATTATTTTTGTAGGCAGTTTTGGCAGAGGTCAAAGACTGAATGGACCATGAACGTTAAATAATACGCTCTCCCCTGCAGGGGGCTCCTGCAGTTCAGACACAGTTGTGGATCTGGTTTGCACACGGAAGTTGTGGCCTTTTTTATGAAGAGTGCACTCTATAAAACTGTCAAACCAGCACCTTTCACTATTATTTTGGTCATATGTATTTTTAACAATACTGTACACACAGGAATGTTCCTGTATCAGACTGCCAGGGTGTAACAGAGCAGAATTTGTTTCTTGGAGCCTAATCCCACCCCACTGAAATCAACTGGAATGTTGCCATTTATTTAAATGAAAGCAAGATCTGGGCCTTCAATCTGAATTTAGCTTAGGGTTCTTTTTTAATCTCTATTGATACTGCCAGGCAATGAAATCAGATGCAGAATCACAAGAGCTGTGTTCAGTCCCCACATGGGTTGCATGCATTACCCTTCAAGGGAAAAGTTTGAAGGAATCACTCAAAAATTATTTAGCCAAGCCACTGGAATTGTTACAAAAATTCCATGCAACAAATATGAGCTGAAGCCAGTGGGATAAGAGTTACTTCCATTTACAGACAATATGATCTGCTGATCTGGAAAGTGTGGCTTGTGCTTTTCTTAATTAATACCTGTGTTTACTTTAGTCAATAATATTTTTGTATTTCGCTTTAATCAAAATTCAACAGCAACTAGCACAAGGACACTCTGTGTTCTTATATATGAGGCTAAATGATGTAATATGACTTCCTGTAGCTATGGAGACCTTTGCTCTTGTTAGTGCTGCTATTCCATTTGACTGTTATCCTATATAATCTTTAAAGAATGTTTTTAGTCATGGGCCCTTCACCTTCTGGTGATTTCATCCAGATACAGTTTCCATGGGCTTCATCCATTTAGACAGAATAAAAGAGGGGACCATCTGAATAAAATAAAATGTCACCATTAAATTGGTTTTTGTAGCTTAAGGTATAATGTAATGATATTTCCCAACAGCTGCTTTCAGTTGGATTTGAAGTTTTGAAAACCCTTTGTGTCTGATTCAAGGTAATAAAATGCAGGTTCTGTTACTTCCTCCTTCTGTGTCACATATAATAAGCAAAGCCCTGATACCTTACATGGCAACTGATGGCCATTAAGAATTTGTACTTTATGCTAATGTTAATCACTGACCTCAACAGTTGAGAAATGAGGCACCGATGAAAATATCTTTTTCCAAAGAGCTGAGGAGTGGATGAAACATTTTAATATTTTATTTTATAATTTATATTCTGTTATATATTTAGGGTCTCTCTAATTTTCTGTGCTCATTAAATATTATTATCCATAAAATATTGTTCATATATTTCTATCAGCTTGTGCAGTTACAGTAGATTATATTTAAAATGAGTTCACTTATTAATACCATTATATACGGCCTTTCATCCTAAAATATCCTGAAGTGCTTTACAAACTGAAATACAAGCTATACCAAGGAGTCACTTCATTGGTCAGTGAAGTGAAATATGGCAACCGTTGGCAGTGCACAGCACTAGTACATAAGAATTTAAGACAGAAGATAAAAATTAGTGTATCCAACTGAAATGAGAGAGGGAATTGAGGGAGGCAAAAAGGTAATTCCTTTAGTTGAAATGATCACCTGAGTTGTACAAAATGTGCTATGGGATCTTGATTAAAACGAATGATCAGTCCATGTTATACATCAAATCTCAGGGATAGCACTTGTTCCAGAATGGTGTCCCTCATATTGGTATTACAGTAGATCCTAGAAGAACCGACTGAACATGAGGTTCCATCATGTTAGGTGCTGTACATACACACAGTGAGAGACAGTCCCTGCCCTCTGAAAAGCTTATGGTTTATGTAGACAAGACAGACCAAGGATCTGAGGGGAAACAGGTTCAGAGAGATGAAGTGTCTTACTCAAGTCAGTGGCAAAGCTGGAAATTGAAGCTAGGTTTCCTGAGGCCCCCATCCAGTGTCCTATACACAAGATTATGTTACCTCCACGGTAATACCATCTTCAGAATTAACAAACACCCCTGACATTAAAGCAAGACACATCTAACTAATTTGTACAGTGTCTTTCATACAAACTGAATCCCAGAACACTTAGTGGAGTTAAAAGAATAGACAGAGAATTAGCTAAGTAAAAATAACAGATCTGGAGAGTGACAAGGTGGGTGAGGTAATATCTTTTATTGGACCAACTTTTGTTGGTGCACGAGACAGAAATTGGTCCATTTTGGTCCAGAAATTATGGAGCACTGAATAAAAGGTATTACCTCACCCAGCTTGTCTTTCTAACTTCCTAGGGCTGACATGGCTACAATAACACTGCATAGAACTAGAGAGTGACATGGGTAAGGAAAAACAAAAATTACTATTATTATTAATTATTTATCTGTATTGCTGTAGTGCCCAGGAGCCCTCATCACGGACCCAGACCCCACTGTGCTGGGATCTGTACAAACACTGAAAAGAAAAAAGTTTTCTGATGAGATTTCAAAAAGGCAAGATCCTTTGGGATCAAAAGGGCTGAAGGATCCAAAAAGACAAGAGCTGCATCAGAGACAAATGTCATACCAACAGCGATGAGACCATAGGATGAGAGAAAGAAGACGCTAGTGCTAGGTAAATGAAGGGAGAGAGAGAGAAAGGGAGAAGGTACATGACATAGACTGGACTAAGTCTATGGACTGTTGTCTAAACAAAGAGGACAAAATGGAGAAAGGAGGGAACATCCTTTTCTCTTGGTGAAGACTATGGCTTCTGATGTCAAGACTGACATAAAACATTTCAACTGTCAGCACAGAAATCAGACCCTTCTCTCATGTTGAAATTACTTTTGTCTTGTGTCTTTGGATGTCTCTTATCCCAGAGGATCATGGAATGTTAATGCCAGTGAAAGGCCTTCCAAATGAAGCAACCCATTTCCAGCACTGTTACCCTTAATTCTGGAAACGGCTCCATTGAATTAGTGACATTAGCATTTATTCTGACTCATCATCTTTATGTCTGTCATAGCAGGAAGAGAGACAAACCTTTGTTTCTCTTCCTGCTATGACAGATATAAAGATGAACTGTGTCTGTTTTTGGATTGAAACAATTCAACAGTACTAGTTTTCACATGAATGACACTTGAAACCATAAATCAGCTCCGATTCGCTCTGGAATTTTACCAAGCTTTCCATGAAATTCTTCCTGAATTTATTCAAAACTAAGTATGCAAACAGGTATACTATTGGGGCCTGATGTTTGGGTTTTTAATTAAATGTGTATTAAGTGCGTATGGTAACACACATTGTTTCATGTTCTCTGTCTCAGGGCCGGCTCTAGGATTTTTATCGCCCCAAGCAAAAATTTTTGGCCGCCCTTGCTTTCTTTTGTTCCCCCCCCACCCCGGCTCCACTCCAACTCCACCCCTTCCCAACCCCTTCCCCAAATCCCCGGCCCCGCCTCCACACACTTGAACACACTTGAACACGGCGCCGCTCTGCTTCTCCCCCCTCCCTCTCAGGCGAGGGAGAGGGAGCGCTTTCAGGGGAGCAGGCAGAGCGGAGGTGAGCGAGGGTGGGGGGGGAGCACAGGAAGTAATGGGGGGAGGTAGAGGACTTGCTCCCCACCCCACCTTCACTCCATCGCCACCTCCCCAGAGCATGCCGCCACTCAGCTTCTCCTCCCTCCCTCCCTCCCGGGCTTGCCGCGCGAAACCGGGAGGGAGGAGGGAGAAGCAGAGCGGTAGCGGCGTGCTCAGGGGAGCAGGTGGAGATGGAGCAGAGGCGAGCTGGGGCGGCGGGGGCACATTTCTAGGGGCGGCATGGCCGGCGGCGGAATGCCGCCCCTAGAAATGTGCCGCCCCAAGTACCTGCTTGTTTCGCTGGTGCCTAGAGCTGGCCCTGCTCTGTGTCTATAAAATCGCCATACTGTATTTCCCACTGCGTGCAACTGATGAAGTGAGCTGTAGCCCACGAAAGCTTATGCTCAAATAAATTTGTTAGTCTCTAAGGTGCCACAAGTCCTCCTGTTCTAATTAAATCAGATGAGCAAGAACATTTTGGATTTCACCATAAACATTTTGAAATAGAAACAGTGTATTGTGTATTAACAAAAGATCTTTGTGAAACTAAGAGTACTGGCAAAGTGAATGAATTAGCAAAAAAGACTTAGATTTGCGCATTGTTATGTCAATTCCAGAGAATGAAGAAGTCACACCTATAGTCAGACCTGGACAACCACCATGAGATCAGTCAAGAAAAACGACTCTGCAGAAATCTAATCCTACAACACACATTCCCATGAGTGACTCTTTCTGAAGGGATTACTGCCACTAGTCAATGGGCATATTCAGGAGAGTACGGATTATTTGTCTGAGTAGGATTTTGTAGGATCAGGGATGTAGGCAGGAAAAACGTTGATATTCTTCTGTCTAAATTTAGAATTTCTGCAAAATCAGCATGTTAAAACCAATAACCATCATTAAATATTTTACTTACAAAATAAGGGCCTCATGCTCCAAGGTCCTGAGTACCTCCGGTGAAATGCTGAGCACCCACAAAGTCAAGATTATGTTCTAACAGAACAAGGTGAATAGAGAAAACAATGCCCACTTTTATGGAGCACTGAATTTAGCACCTATCATCTCCAGTTTAGTGCTGCAATTTGTCAGTTTCACAGTACAGAGCAGCATGGGATGAAAAAAACTAGAGGCACACAGGTAAGGAGTTGGCAATTTCTTAAAAATATGGTTTTATGATATTACATAGGGTCTGAAAACTGCCTCAGCTCATAAATGCTGAAAGACCATAAGCAGGGCTCAGTGCTGTTGGTCTCATCTGCTCACAGATTTCATTTCACTATATCCTAGCCTAAGAGATACAGGCTTCCAAAGCAGAACAACACTAAGGGATGAATTCAGTGGGAGTTCCCTGTATGTATAGGGTTTAACATCTTCCCTTTGGTCTTAATCATCATGAAAAATCATAATAAGAATTGTCAGGCACAGCCACTGGTAATCAGCTAAAGTGGATTAGGCAGCCATGCGGCTTCTGACCGGCGACCGCCCTGCACCTTTAAGCAGGGGGGTATATTTGGCTGGCAGGCTGAATGAAGGGAACAGTGCTTTATGGCTGAGGGGCGGGAAGAGATGAAAACTGCTGAAAAAGGGTCAGCGTGGTCGCTGACTCATCCCCTAGGAATGCAGGGTTTCAAAGGGGCAGCTCTGCGCCTGAAGCCTCTCTTTTACACGGACCAGGCTGAAGCAGGAGGGAACCCAGCACTCCAGCAGGTCTCAGCCGCATGGCTCCACATGGAAGCAGAACAGTAATAAAGGGGGAAGGGGAACAAAACAGGCCCGGGGAGGATGAAGCAGGCACAGGAGAGCAGCTCCACAAGGGGAGAGGGATGTGGCTAGTGAGGCAGCCTGCAGTCTCATTCATTCCCCGGGTAGGGACACAAGGAGAGTGTGCACCTACAAGAAGATTATGCATCACTCAGCGATATGCAATTGTGATAATTTTTTGCACCATCCAACTCCACACAGCTTGCAAACTTTAAAAAAATACAACTTCCCCTGTTTTTCTTTCGCAAATACTTTGCGGTATCTTGTGGCACCAAGAGCACTTTGACAGCTCCAGTACTTGTGCTCAAAAGGTTTGATCCAAAGTCCACTGAAATCAATGGGAAGACTCATTTTATAGGCTTCAATGGGCTTTGGATCTTACCCAACTGAGCATCAGAACTGAGATTCTTGCTCCCCACTGTGAAGGCCATAATAGGACTCCCTGTGACCTTTCCTCCTGTCCCTTTGTGCACTGGCACAAGGCAAAGCCAGAATCTGGCCCTATATTATGCCCTTGATTATTCCTTTCTATGGAAAACACTTCACATATATTGAATCTGATTTTGATTATTTTTATTCTCCCATCTCCTTGTTTTATTGATTCCGGGTCATGGTCTGCACGATGTACACCTTAGTTAATTCAGTGAGTGTAAATCAGTACAGACCGTTGCACCTTATCTGATATTAATTTTATGCAATGTATGCTCACTTCCCAGGTCTAGATTATATGCAACTCTTACCACTGTGCTCTTTACTCCAGCCTCGAAATCATTAATGAAAATATGGAATATTATTACACACTGATTGGACCCCTGGGAGACCCATTTGACAACTCCTCCCAATTTGACAGTAAACCATGAACAATTACTCTCAGTGTTTGATTTTTTTAGCCAATTACGCATTCATATCTCTATAGTTTCCCTGTGGGACTGTCACTTGGAAATGTATCAAATGGCTTAATAAAGCAGGTTATTTGCTCATATAGTATATTGTTCAGCTTAGCTGCACTATGAACAAGCACCTATCAATGTTTACATTGACTGGGACAGTGCTTTGCAGGGAAAGGATATCCTATAAAGAAAAAGTTACTATTGTGTCAGTAGTAGATGAAAGTCCTTGTTGTCACACAGGGTGATGGTTGTGTTGTGTGGGCTATTCTGAAATACTGTGGCCATTGGGCCAGTTAATCAACCATCTGTGCAGTCTTCCTCATACAACCAATGAAATTGTTGCATACGAATTAGCTGTAGAGTAAAAGTAGTGATTGGTTGAGTTACCGCTGATATCATAATGGTCTGCAACTTTTGACATGGCATAAATACATGCATAACTGTCACACAGGCGTAATTTGTAAAGTCAAAACAGCTGAAACTTTTTAAAAATGGATGGTAACAGACTGCAAAATCCAATTATGATTGAACCTGGTGATTTTCTAAACAGAAAGCGCTGTCAGCCATGCCGGTAGTTGTTTCCATTGCTTTACACTGACTCAACAGATATTCTAGACTTCAGAGTGACACACAGACAGAGGGACAATCCTAGAATCTTATTATATAGATTAACCACTCACAATGGGTATATTTTTTCTAAAGCACCTAAGTAATTTAGGAGCCTATTATTATATCTGGACCCTGCAGAGAAGAAGATACAAACACAGAGCAGCTCATTTAAGCACAGCTAGCTGCTGTGGAAATGTTTATTGTTCTGGCCACAAAACTGAAAACAACATGAAACAGAGACTTTTCACTGGGAGAGGGGAGTGCTCACACATTTAAAGGGGAAACACTGTATAACCTAACTAAAAGTTGTGGGTGGACAACACCAGACTCTCAAGTTGCAAGGGATTATTATGCCCTGGAATAGCAATTCACTAACTAAACTATTTATAAATTCAGACACACCACTGGTTTTCACACTCCCTTGGGATGACTTAGTGATGGTGGTGTGGCAGCATCCTGAACAGGAACAGTTGGTGGGAAGGAATCAGCTGGCTCTGGTACCAAATTTTCTCCCAATAGGTCATCAAAATTAGGACTTGTAACAAAAGGATGTTCAATCAGAGGATCAGAAAGTCCGATTGTAACATCCCTGGACTCTCATATTCATTGAGGGTGCAATGTTCCATATGTCATTTCCATAAAATACCGTTGAATAATTTTACCACGAACAAAACAGGTCCCATACATTTTGTAAGTTCTCTGGGTACCAATTTCACTCCAAAATGGTAGCTATGAGTCCACACTAAGTCTCCTACATGAAAAGAATTATGAGAAATCTTACATTGTCGATCAATTGCATAGCTTAGGATTTAGCTACGTGTGAGGCAACATCAGAATGGAGCAGGTCCCAACAAGTATGTAAAGATTACTCCAGGAAAAGTAAAAGGGTTTCAGGTGACCCCTGGGTAGTAGTAAGTGGTGTGTTCCTGTAGACAAGCAAGAAATTGTCCAATTTCTGCTGATGACTTGAAACAGACTTGTTAGCTCTCAAGATATGCTTAAATATTTGTAAAAGCATTCCACTAGTCTGTTTGTAGCAGGACGGTAAGGAACTTTGCATATGTGCTAAATTCCATTTGAAGCTGTGAAATTCTTCAAAATGGAGTTGAGGTCCATTGTTACTCATCAAATGTAATGGTAAATCAAACTGGCTAAAACATGGTACAAAGATGTTGAATGGTCTTGGTAGATGTAGTCATTTTGCAAACTTCTGGTCATTTTGAGTGGGCATCAACTACAACCCAAAATAGATAACCTTCTAAAGGTCCAGCAAAGTCCTTGTGAAATACATGTCCAAGGAGTCAGAGGTCATGACCACAGGTCTAGATGAGTTGTGCCAGAATCATGCTGAGTTTGCTGACACTGGTATTACACTTTGCCTTCTTCTCAATATCCCCTGCCACCAGATATGACTCTAGGCTATGGTCTTCATCCATATAATGCCAAAATGACCTTTGTGAAACACTTCCAGAACCTAAGATTGAAGTGGTTTTGGAATGATCACTCACATTCCCAATAAGGTAGATAGATAAAATTGACAAGACATGAATTGTGTAAACTGGAGATTCTTTTGATCCAACACTGTACTCCGTAGTACCATTCCCTTCATAAGAGAAAGCACATCATCCCTAGCAGTTTCTTTGTTGATGTCTATGTTAATGATGGGTAATCTAGCCATCAAATTGAGATAAGAACACTTTGTACAAAGTTTCTTTGGGTTGACAGGAGCTTGGGCATGGCAGGTGTGACAGCCCATCAGCATTGCCATGCTGAATCCCTTTAGGAAATTGAATAGTACAGGAATGAGCTGAAAGTAGCAATTCCCAACATTGCATCTGAACAGCAGCTAATGACAGAATTCCATGTTTCAGTCCAAAAACTGAAATCAACAGAAGATGATCCATTAGCAAGGTAAAAAGTCTTCCATACAGATAGGTATGGAACTTTCAAGTTCCAAAGATAGAATGAGAAGCTTTTAGCGCTATTTGCACAAAGTTCTTCTCAGGAGTAGTGAATGTTCATGATGCAAAAGCAGTTGGTTTCTCCATGTTATTAGAAAAAATGTGGGAAACAACTGCACCCACTCCATATGGTGAAACATCACAAGAGAACTGGGGAGCGAAGCATCAAAGTGCTTAAGAACTTTGGTTGATCTCAACAGTTTCTTTGCTTCCTTAAATGCACACTCAGATGCGTTAGACCATTTCCATTGTTTCTTTGTTCATAATAGTTCATGTAAAGATGTAAGTACTGTTGCCAATTTAGGCAGATATGTGGCATAGTAGTTAAGCAATCCTAAGAATGAATCTAACTTTGACACTTCTCCAGTGTTACTGCTTCAGTGCCTTTTCTTTCTCTGGTAATTTCTTTAAGCCCTTTCCATCAATTACATCTCCAGGATATTCAGCAGAAGGTTTGAAAAACTCACATTTGTCTCAATGTACTCTGAGCCCAACTCTTCCAAATGTTGCAAGACAGCATCCAAATTTTGAAGACTATCCTCTTGATCCTTTCCTGTAACAAGGATGTCATCCAAATAGCACTGACCTTCATTCAGTCCCTTCAGGATCTCACATTTGGATTTCTGAAACAGGGTAGGTGCCAATATGACACCAAAAGGCAACCTGTTGTAATAAAATAAAGCTTTTTTGTGTGTTGATTGTGAGATATTTGCGAGATGCCAGATCAATCTCCATTTGTTGGTTAGCACTGAGCAAATCCAATTCACTGAACCCCTGTCCTCCACTAACAATACCAAACAAATCTTCAATATGAGGTAGTGGATACTGATCTCCACGTATAATTGGATTCAGTGTAACTCTGAAATCTCCACAAATTCAGATGAGATATCCCTCTTGATCACTGGCATAATGGGAGTAGGCCACTCACTGTGTGAAACTGGTGACAGGACTCCAATATTCACTAAATGGTCAAATCAACTTTCACCAGAGGCTTCAGAGAGTAAGGCACAACTCAGAGCTTGCAGTATTTTGGCTGGCTGTCAGACTGAACAGTGAGCTTCAGTGACACATTGTTCATCTGTCCAAGCTGTTTTTCAAAAACTTTGGAGTGTCTGTCAAGTATGTCTTGAAGATTTCAAGCTGTTTCTGTGCTTGCCTTCATCTTGGTCCAATTCATTCTGAGCTTCTCAAGCCAAGACCTGCCAAATAATAGTGCCAAAACTTTCCTTAAATCACATTCAAGGATAAAGCCAGTGATTGTCCATCTATCTGAACTTTCAACTGGAGTATCTCTTCTGGGTCTAATTTTTCCCTGGTATAAGTCTTGAAAACTGTGGCAGTTTCATCCAAAGGAACTTGTGACAAAGTCTGGTGACAGGTAGAGGCAAACTCAGTGAAATGGCAGCTCCAGTATTAAGCTCCATTCTTGTAGGAACTCCTTTGATCAAAGGAATAATCCAGATGCCATGTAACTCCAGACTGAGATAATACGTGTAGTGCTGGATCTTGGTCAGTGTCACTAGAGATCTTTCTTTTTCCATATTATGAATTCCCAACTTCCATCCTTGCTTAGGTTCAATCTTCATAGATGTCTTCTTGGATGAACTGATATGCTGTGTTACTGGTCATTGACCTGTGTGACTAGTCATGGTGATGTGTCCTTTCTTCTAACACTTTCTGCAAATGATCTAGCATGTTTAGCAATCCTTCTCAGCGTGAGTAATTTGTGCACAATGGCCACATGGAAATTCCTTATGTTCCCGTGGTCCTCTGTCTCACCAATTCATGAGGTGAATTTCTTGGTTCACACTAAATTTCAAAAAATCCTTCTCTGTGGTGTTCATTGCAACTGCTACTTCAACAGCCTTCTTGAATGTAAGCACTGATACAGTCAATAACTTCTTCTGAGCCTGGTCATTGTGTAATCCAGAGACTAACAGGATCACAGGGCATTGCTTAATGTTTGTGCAAACTGACAGCACTCTGACAAGTTCCTTAGAGCAGCAACAAACTGTGCTACTGATTCTCCGCTTCCCATGTCATTGATGAAATCGATATGATTCCGCTGTCATCGATGGGACCGGAGAAAAACATCCCTGCATTGCTGCAGTAATTGTGGTGTGCGTGCCACAGTTGGTGACAATAGGTCTTATGGCAGTCCATATGCTTTTGGCCCCACCATTGTCAGCAAGGTTGAAACTCGTCCATTTGGAATGGTGTTGCAGCTACCAATTGCTCAAAACATTTTAGGTACACCCATGATTCACGGTTGTCATCAAATTCACCAACATTGCCCACAAAATTTGCCATTTTCTCTGTTCTCCTGTTGGCCTGTACACCTCCTGGACATCTCCTCTGCCACAGGTGTCCTGTTTGTTGTTACTGCCCTATCGTTCTTGATCTGCCTCTTCTGGCTGAGTGCCAGTATCCTTTGGCTGTACCTGCGCTCCCTCTGCTGGCTATAAGTATCAGGGGGTAGCCGTGTTAGTCTGTATCCACGAAAACAACAAGGAGTCCGGTGGCACCTTAAAGACTAACAGATTTATTTGAGCATAAGCTTTCGTGGGTAAAAAACCCACTTCTTCAGATGCTGGCTATAGACCCTCAATGAAGGCTAAGCTTGTTTTTCTGCCAGTTTGCTTGTGGTCAGTCAAAATGGCTGCTTGCATTTCCCATTACTTATTGGTTTGCAGTAGTCATGCAACTCCTCAGCCCTTAGTGACTGATTTCCCATAAGAGAGGGACATAAGAACGGCCATACTGGGTCAGACCGAAGGTTCATCTAGCTCAGTATCCTGTCTTCCAACAGTGGCCTATGCCAGGTGCCCCAGAGGGAATAAACAGAACAGATAACCATCCAGTGATCCATCCCCTGACAAGCCAGTTGAGAGTGACTGAAGACATTCCTGCATTTTTAACTCAAAATAAACTTCCCACTGACTGCAGAATTAGGCCCAAGGAAGACAGTGAAGCATGCTTCAATGGTATTAAATTAAACTCCTGGTATTATAGGAAGGGTTGGTAGCATTGCCTATTGTTAATATTCCCTGACACTTCCTATTAAGCTTGAATAGAGCCTGGGAGTGGATGGGTCATTACACAAAGTAAAACTATTTCCCCGTGTTTATCCCCCACCCCTCACTGTTCCTCAGACATTCTTGTCAACTGCTGGAAATGGCCCACCTTGATTATCACTAAAAAAGTTGTCTCTCTCCCCCGCCCCACTCTCCTGCTGGTAATAGCTCACCTTAAGTGATCACTCTGGTTACAGTGTGTATGGTAACACCCATTGTTTCATGTTGTCTATGTATATAAATCTCCCCACTGTATTTTCCACTGAATGCATCTGATGAAGTGAGCTGTAGCTCACGAAAGCTTATGCTCAAATAAATTTATTAGTCTCTAAGGTGCCACAAGTACTCCTTTTCTTTTTGCGAATACAGACTAACACGGCTGCTACTCTGAAACTTCCTATCATAAGATCCTATTTTTAGTTGCTTATAACTTTGCCAAACTTCAAGCATTTGGACTTAAATTTTCCGTATCAGGTCTCTGCCTCAGGCGGATTAGTATTATTTTTGTTATTTGTTATTCAGCAGTTTCTGAGAATGAGGTTGAGGGGAAATCCACAATTTTTGAACATGGAAAAAACAATGGTGACCATTTATTTGAAAAACTTTAGTGCTCCCATGCTTTGGTGAAGGGACTAGAACAATTTGGACAAGGTGGTTGACTTTGTCAGGGGTATGCCTTTTGCTGTCCTTGTGAAAATCTACCCAAATTTGACCAAGTTACAAGCCCTTGAAAAATTGTACTGTGCACATTCTCAGGTGAGGATCCTTAGATTTTAAGAGCTAAATTCCCTAAATTTTCCATCTGCACTGGACATGCTCCAGCCTGCAGCTGAGCATGAGTTCCCCTGTAATTGCAGGTCTAGGCTGTTGCAGTCTGTGCTGGCTCTGGGCACCTGAATTAAGAGCAGGGAGAATGTCTAACATATGCTGTCTATGACCACCCTCCTACCACTCCCCATGAGCTCAGGCAATGTGGAGGACAAAAGTGCTGGGTCTGAAGGCAGAGGAGACAAAACCTGAAGGAAGCTGGCAGGAGAGCAGACTGGAGCAAGAAGAGGGATAGAGGGAGACTGTGATGAGAGGTTAGCAAGTGGCGAGAGAAGGAAACTGGGAACTGGGGTGGGTGGGAAGGCTGTAACTGACTGGACAAGGAGACTGAAACTGGGAGTCAGGGAGGGGATCTGGGGACTAGTAGGTTGTAAGAAGAGACTGAGGTGTCCTGTGGAAAAAATTATATGTGGTCATGAAATTAAAGACTATACCATAATGCATATTCCCAATGAGACCAAAATTAAGGTATCAGAGGTAACTTTAATTCTGGCATTTCCTAACTTTTGAGTGCTTGACTTGCCTACCTTCATAATGTTCTTTTAATTGTAGCTTTTCGGTGAATAATTATTGTTATTATAATAGTACTTACTGAGACATAGTCCTTGGGCTGGGCACTGTACATACACACAGTAAGAGAAAGTCCCTGCCCCAAAAACGTTACGGTGAAAATAGACAAGACCCATTACGGAGAGAGAAAGGGAATATTATTACATGTCCACTTTACACATGTGGAACTGCAGCCCAGAAAGATTAAAATATTACGAAAGGGTCAAGTTAAATATGATACAAATAGCATGATCTGCCTGCTAGGGCCCATAAACCCATAAAATCTGAATGAGGACCTAATTAGCTTTATTTGTGTGATATTTAATTTGACCACTAAGATCGCTAACCCTTTCCTAATATATCTGCTTTCATTGCTATTGGTTTTGATTCTCCTATCACTTATTCTAGTGACAGGGTCTGGGGACAGATTCTACTCTGTGGACTAAATCCTCTTAAGTCAATGTAGTTATTCCAGATTTATGCCAGTGGAACTGAGAACTTAGGCACATTTTTATGCCAGTGGAACTTAGGCACATTTTTTCGTAATGGTTCTCATGCTGTTCCCGTTGAAGTGATTGGGAGTTTTACAGGACACTTTGTTTTTCAACTTAATATTTAAATTTAAAAAATAAAACACAATTGAAATGTTTGGGACCAGATTCTATCCTCTTAAGAATCAGTACTAGCTTAGCAGCCCGCTTTGTCCCCATCTTTTCTTGAACTG
Source organism: Eretmochelys imbricata (assembly GCF_965152235.1). NCBI lineage: Eukaryota > Metazoa > Chordata > Testudines > Cheloniidae > Eretmochelys > Eretmochelys imbricata. The sequence continues at coordinate 341,909,854 of NC_135572.1, read as the reverse complement.
TCTGGCTCCACAGAGACAGCATCTACTGCTGAATGCTTCAGAAAACCCACAAATAATCAGTACATTAGTATCAGGTGGCTTCCATGAATTCAGTCAGTTGTTTTTCACTATGTTGTAGGCAAATACTATATTTGAAACTTTACCAAATTACCTTTTTGGAATCCAAGGATGCTGACAATGATGAATAATTAGACCTAAAGTTATTCAGCATCTTTGTTGCAGCTGATGTAGTGCTGCTACCTTATCTAGTAGATATGAATTCTGAATGCAGAACAATAGGATCCTACTGTATTTGATCTCAGCTGATACACGCCAGGTAGTGGAAACAAAATATCCACCCACTAAACAGGTTTGTGAGCTAATCTGAGGCTTGATATTTTACATATTGTAATTTACTAAGTAATTATGCAGCAGGGACAAAACACAGTTAATCTGAAAGAATATTAGGATTTAATGAAATGTGATCTCGTTCATACCTAAAATCTTAAATATAAAGTGCCTAATTCTGGTCTCACTTTTGGTGGTGCAAAGTCAGTAGAGATATGCCAGGGTAAAACTGATATAAGTGAGAGGAAAACCAGGCTCATTGTTTAGAATCTAGAGATTTGCTGGAATAAAATATTTGACTATTCACAAAGATTGAAATTTACTTCAACTACATGAGGTTTTAGGACTGTTACTTGCACAACTGGTTGGAGTGAAATCCACCTTCCCAAACTGAGGCCATGGCAAAGGAATGAAGGGCATCTTCTCCACAGCTTCTAGCGGATAGCTATTCATGCCCCCACTCTTCCCCACGTACTAACTGAGTAAGGCATTAGGCCACTGGATTTGCGTAAATGTGAATCCAGTGACATATTCTCTGCATTACCCCAGAACCAGCCTCAATGTCACTCCCCTGCATGTTTTGTTCAGGTCTGATGCACTCACCTCCACATTTAGTGGGGTGTGGCACTCCCCTGCTGCTACTCACACAACCCTTTTGCAGAGGACACTTGTGAAGCTGAAATGTCAAAAGTAGAGCAAGTCAAAGAATTTCCCAGAAAGCTGTTTTTCAAAAGAAATTTGGGTTTTGGACTAAATAATTTTGTGTGTGCCTGTGTGAAAAAGCATCTGTTTTCCACGCAAAATTTCTTTCTTTTCTTTCCCCTACAGAATAACCCAAAATAGTTTGGCCAAAAAAGAAACTATTTTGATGAGGAAATGTCGCTGTGGTTCCTCATGGAGGTTGTCGTTCAAGTACATCACGCCCTCCTTTCTTCTCTATGGGGCTGGGAACCCCAGCCAGACTACAACTCCCATGAGGCATTGCGGTGGCCTTTTCTAATAAAAGCATTTTGGTTTCCAATTTTCTGCTAGAAAAATCTACATTTTGGGTGGACACCTCCTCCCATTTTTTGATGAGCTCATGCAAGATGATTTTTTGAATGAGCCTTCTGCCCTACGGTGAATTCCACAGTATTTAGGTAAGTCCTGACTGCTGACATCATGGTGGTGGCTGGACAACCATCCTATGAGATCTTTCCTAGAAATTAATAATGAAGCCAGTGGCATTTCTTATTCTGCAGACCCACTCATGGATAGACTGTTTGGAGAAAAAATATTTCTAATACTGATCTTTTTTTACAAAAATATTAAAACAGAGGTAACAGGCAGCTCTGCAAATGTTGAAAGATTTGACCACAGGACTAATGTAGTCTAGTGCTGGGTCTGCCACTGATTTGCTGTATGGTTTAGGGGAAATAATTTAATCTTTTTGTGCCGCTATCTGCCCATATGTGAAATGGCAACAATAATACACACCTTATAGAAATGTCATCCGAATTCATTCATTGATATAAGTAATGCTCTGAGGATCTAAAGCACTATAGGAATGATAATGGCCAGATTCTGAACTCACAGTGGTGTAAACTGGGAGTGACTTCCATGACATCTGTGGAGTTGTGCCTGCTCTACATCAGTGTAACTTAAATCAGAATTTGACTCCAAGTATTTTTAATAGTGGGGCAGCAAGGAAACTCGTGACCATGCCATGGGCTGTATGCAAATTTCAGGCTAATTTAATCAAACTAAAACATACCTTCATATCTTTGTATGCCCTCTTATCAGTACCTGAATTTTGCCTACCTATTACCCTCATATCTGCTGGAAAGTAATTCCATGGTACACTCGTTTGGATAAACAAGATTACTATTCAAGATTAATATTAGCTAAAGAGGATTAATATTCAGTTGGTGCATGAATGATTGGCCACACTGTTAAACTACACAGTCTCCTTCTAACTTACATGGTACTCCTCCACATCTCAGACCTCATTCCTCCTACACCAAGTCCTGTTCTCTACAATTCACTCAACTTTCTCTCCATACTGTTCCTCCTGTCTTCTCTTCCCATTCCCAACTTTTGCCTTCTTTCATGTGACAACCGCTTTCCATGCAACAGCCTCGTGATCAATTAACTATGGCAAAACATGTTCCCTTTGCTTCAGATTGCTAAAACTCTACTTTTTCTTTATTGTCTTCCAGTTATAACACCTACATGTCACTCCAGCACCTCTTTGTGCCTTCAGGCTGGGCAGGTGATTCATTCCACTCTCGCTTTTTGTTCTGTGTGTGTCTGAGCTCTCAAGGACCATCTATAACTAGGTTCTACATAAAGAACAAACCTAGCCAATAAGTAGTGTAGAGTAGTGCTAATAAAATAAAGTAGAAAGTCCAACACAGAATGAAGAAGTTTGAATACAGGAGTATGTTTATATACTATGCAGATTGAGCCAGATTCCTTATTTCAACCAACTCCTTTGTTCTGCTCCTCTAGGCACTGCAAAGAGACAAGAAAGAGATCTTTCCAGCTGGACAGTTCCACAGCCCAGAACAGCTCCAAGCTGATTTAGTGATCCCTATGCCACCCACCTTGCAGCTTTTGGCACAGGAGGTATGTTGGGACCATGGCACACAGCACAAATGCACTCTGCCTATACTTCACTAGTATAATCTAGTGGTGCAAACTATGTCAGAGCTGCTGTAGAACTGAAAGAGGGAGCCATAAACATCTCCTTTGCAGCCACGCACACTCACCTGATCCCAGGATCTGCTGGGCACAACTGAGAATCCACGCCATCACTTTTAAAGACATTTTCAGGAGCACCCAATGGCATTTCAAATGGGAGAGGGGAAGGAAAACAAAACTAATTTTCTTTTAAAATGTCTTAAACACTGAAACCAAATAGCAAAAATGAACCGACCACAAAACAAAAGGAAAACCAAAACAAAACTCACTTTGAAAAACTTTCTTATAGCATCTGACTTCATAAAAAACTCCAAAGGCTTCACAAATACAACCACAGCCAATCTTTAGTTGTAGCTTGGTAAATGTTAATGCCTTGTTAGCCAAAGCTAACTCTGAAGGCCTGTATGTGTTACATAGAGGATATACCATAGCAGTAGTTTCTGGACAGCTTCTCATACCCCTTGGGCAATCATTGCAAAGATTTATAGCTGTGATTATGCGGAGAGAATAAGATACTATGACAGTGGTTTACTGAAATTCCTTTAGGCCGATTTCCCAGGTTCTTTTCCAATTTTGCTTAATTAAAGGTAAATTAAATCCAACTATGCCACCCAATTACACCCACCTTCTCCATTTTATTACAGTGTCTACAAGCTGACAGAATAAATAATTGCCTTCAATCAAAAAAAGACAAATTATTCTCTATTTAAAGTGGTGGGGCTGCATTTTAATTCTTTAACACCCGATAAGTACTTAACAGAGGAGGGCAAAATTAGCTCAAAGAATCAATGCCTCTGGTTTTCAATAGACTTTAGTAACTTGAGGCTTTTTAATTAAATACTCTGGCACAGGTTATTACTTTAGCTGGGTCTGGCTCTCTGTACTTTTAAGTCTTTTAAACTACAAACCCTTTTATGTGGTAATAACATTTCTCTCTACTGTCTCAAAAAGCGTAGAGGTGTTGGCTTAGCCTGTTTATATTTAGCTCTCTACAGCTGTTAAGTAATTGCTTTTTGCTTAACTGGAATATTTCTTTACACTATAACATGTACTGTGTATGTATAGACACTGTATATAGTATATAATAAAGCCATTCATGCTGTAATAATTAAGGCTGTGTCAGCACTTTCATTGCAAACTCCATTTTTCAAGCGTTTATAACTCAGCTATAAAATTTGTCCTGGACTCTGTCCACTGTACATGAAGGTGCAAAAAAAAAAAAAGTTTACACATTTTGGACACTTGTTTTGCAGCTGTAGAACTTAAAGACAATTTTGATTTAAAATGAAATTTGACAAAGAGCCACTGGCTTTTTGAAACTGAAACAAATTCAAAACACCTGAGATTATAAGGTTTAAAAAACCCTGCCTTCCACAAATGAGGCTGTGTTCAGTGATGCAACTGTCAGTATTTTTAGTCTCATGTAATTTGTGGTGGAGACCCATCAAGATATTGGCGAATAGCACTTGAATTCAAACAACAAGTAAATTCATAGCTTAGCACTGGTCTAGGCTTGAAAAATGTTGTGATTGACATACGCTTTGGTGAGTGCAAGTATATGAATTTAAGTGTTGTAAAAGGTGCTAAATTAAGAGCCAATGTGAAATCCTGGCCCTACTGAAGTCAATGTGAGTTTTGACAGGATTTCACCCCTGGAGAGTAAAGTCATCTGTTTATTCACAGAACAGACACAGCATGGGAATTGGCTATATATGGTTTTGCATAACGCCTTGTCATGTGCTTTAAACCTGGCCTGGAGGGAACATTTCTAATGATAAAAAGGGTAGTTCAGATGTCATGAGCATTACGTTCCTGGCTTCTTTGGACTGAGACAGCCAATTAATGTCAGTTGTAGTGGGGTGTCATGTAACTTGGACACCTGTGTGAACCGAGACACCCACATTATTTCCCCAGAATAAATGACGTAACTTTATTTGACATGCTGTCCCCCTACATCAGCTAGTGGAAATTTGACCAGCTGAGCCATGGAGTTGTTGATCCACAGACTGTTAAACTGTACTGGCCTGCTGCACTCTATGCCAAGGAACAGGAAGCCCTACAAAGTTGTGCTCTGCAGTGCCGACTGCTTGCACAGTCTTCTCAAATCATCCCCAATGTATCAAAGTGGAACCCAACACTTCTTCTATTGCATTCAGGCTTTTCTTGGCTACAAAAGGCAGAAGCGGGTAGGATTTGCCTCTAAGTAGATCTAGCACTGTAACACATACCCCTTTCTATTCTACCCTATTCTATTCGGGTTCTTACACCACCCTCATGACCACAGTGTCTGAGTGTCTTCCAATTGTGCATTAAGCAATGTGTGAGCCGTGGTTTGTTCTGTTGTCAGCCCATGAAATAGAAATAGAAGGTACTTACTTACATTTCTACCAGCAAAGTAGGCACAAATCTGCTTTCAACTACATGTGAAAAACTTGAGCTTCATGAAAAACAAATAAATAAAAACCTACCTACGAGTATATTTATCTAGTGAATCATACAACTGGCAGATAAATCAAGATAGACATGCAGTCAGGCTTACAGGCCAGATTTTCAAAAATGTTAGTGCTCACATTGGGGGTCCAATTTCAGAAGAATCCATGGTCTCTTAGGCACATGACTGATGTGGACAGATTTTCCGAAGTCTTTGTCTCCCCGCAGATCCCACGGAGGACAATGTGGGAGCTGCCTAGTGCTGAATACTTTTGAAAATCTGTCCACTTCATTTAATGCCTAAGTGGGAGCTGAGCTCTTCTGAAAATCTGGCCAGTTATTTAAATAGGTGGGTAGATGGGAGACACTTTGTTCTGCTGGAGATCTGGTCTAAATACTAACAGAGTATGATGGGCCCGATCCAGCTACCACTGAATCAATGGAAAGACTTTAGCTGATTTGAATGGGAATAGGTTTGGACCTGCTAACAAGCCCTGGAATTTATTGCAATGTGTGGTATCAAAACCCCGTCTTAGTGTTTGGCTGCTACCTTTATTGCCAGAGAATATACAGTAAATGATTTATAAATATAGGCCATTTATTACTCATATTGCCACAACATTAAAATGGAAAGGAGTACCATGAAAAGCTACGTTTCTGAGCATGTTCAAGGCATCTTACATATTATTTCAAAAATAATATTACTAATAATGTACAATGTATCCGTTCTCCAGATAATGGGATCTATTTGTATTCTGAAAAAAGCTAGTGAGACAAAACCTTCCAGCAGAAAATCCATTACTGTGTACCATACATGTTTCTTTCATTTGGTCAAATGTAAATTTGATGGTAACACTAATATTATTACTCAGGTATGATGACATCTGTGATATGCAACATGTGAATTTGCTGTGCTGATATTTCAAAGACTGTTTTAAATTTATGGAGCTTTTAAAGTCCAGCCCTACTGTCTGGAAATTTAACAAACACATTTTTGACCTCAACCCATGCTCCATGCAGGATCGTTGGCCAATTTGTCCCAATTTTACAGGGTTTTTATTTCAAAGTTGTCACAGGAACAGAACTCATAAATGACTGTTAGTTTAAAGCAGCTCCAAATAAAAATGGCTGGCCAAATTCAGCCCTGGTGTTCATTTCAGTGAAGTCATTTGAATTACACCAGTGATTAGTTTGGCTCATTGAGCCCAAAGGATTTTTTTTAATTGTTGTTTGTATAGTTTCACTTCCCTACCCCAAAATTTAGGTGAGAGAAAAGTAGTTTTCACATATGAAAAAGAACTGGGGCCTGATTCACAGCTGCATTACTTCAGTGTAATGAAACAGATTACAACAGAGTTACACTAGTGTATAAGCAGGTTAATGTAGTGGTGAATCAGGCTCATAGTCACTTTGCATGCACATTATGAGGTTTATGTATCTTTACCACCTTTTAAAGAACAGCATACAAATTTTAACTTCCCATTAATCACTCCAAGTGAACTCACTCCATTTATAACAAAGATATAAGCATGTTGCTCTTTAAATACACTTATTGTTTCCACGGCTGTTTGTTTTTCTAACGTTTGCACACAATGTGTTCTAGCTAGGGGAAAGTAAAACTATTAGAACTATTAGAACTAGAACTACTATGAACTATTAGAACAAGTATAACTTTCCAATTCAATTCTCTTTATATAACCTTACTTCCTTCTTCCCATTACTTGTGATTACATCTCAAAGCCACAGGCATCTAAACTGCTCAACTACCTAGAACATAATATCAACAACAACAAAAAATCCATCTGGTAATGTGACAGGTGAATCTAAGATCTTTTGCAGACAGGTTCAATGCAGATAAGTGAATGTGTTATTTAGTGGGCATATTTCCAGTGGGGTCCTGCAAGGATTGGTTCTTGACTCTACGACATTTACCATTTTTATCAACAACATGAAAGAAAAATATAAAATCATCACAGTAAAGTTTACAGATGACAAAAAAATTGGGGGAATGGTAAATAATGAAGAGGATAGGTCACTGATTCAGGGTGATCTGGATCGCTTGTTAAATAGGGCAAACAATATATGTTTTAATATAGCTAAATGTAAATGTATACATCAAGGACTAAAGAACGTAGGCTATATCATGGGATGGGGGAATGTATCCTGTGAACCAGTGATTCTGAAAAATTATTTGTGGGTTGTGGCGGATAATCAGCAGAACATGAGTTCCTAGTGCAACTATGGCCAAAAGAGCTAGTGTGATCCTGGGATGCATAAACAAGAGAATCTCAAACAGAAGTAGAGAGGTTATTTTATTTATTGGCATTTGTGTGACTGCTGCTGGAATACTCTGTCCACAATTGAAGAAGGATGTTGATAAACTGGAGAGGATTCAGAGAAGAGCCATGAGAATGATAAATGGATTCGAAAATATGTTTTATAGTGATAGACTCAAAGAGCTCAATCTATTTAGCTTAACGAAGAGACAGCTGTGGGGTAATGATTATCGTCTGTAGGTCTCTAAATTCAGAACAAATATTTAATAATGGACTGTTCAGTCTAGCAGAGAAAGGTATAACACGAGCCAATGGCTGGACATTGAAGTGAGACAAATTCAAATCACCCAGAAATAAGGCATAACTTTTTAATGGTGAGAGTAATTAACCATTGGATCAATTTATGAAGATTATCCGTGAGTGACAATTTTAAAAGAAAGATAGGATTTTTTTTTTCTAAAAGATCTGCTCTGGGAATTATTTTGGAGAAATTCTATGATTTGTGTTATACAGGAGGTCAGACTAGATGATCACAATGGTCCCTTCTGGCCTTGCCATGAAAGCATCAAATAGTCTGAGTGAATATTCAGAAGTCTGTATATTAATCCTGTTTGAAACAAGACTACATCAGTGAAAACTAGGTACCTTTTAGTTTGTGCCAGGAGGATCTACACAGGGCAGACGCTAGAGTGCTCTACAATTCATACTCCCTGTAGACCGGACTGTGGCACTTTGTAGACAAGCCCTGAATATTTATCTGGAACACTGACATCCTTTTAAGTCTGTAAAAGTGGGCTGGAGAAACCAAAATAATAACCCCATGGTATTTAGTCAATTCTACTTCTAGTCCCAGTTGCAAAGGCAAAAATAAAGCCATATGAATGTATCAGAATCCTTTGAAAGATTCGGTTTGATCTGATTTTGGTTCTGATACCAGGCAGTCATTTTGGAATGATAAGTGCCTTATTTTATCCAGAACTTTTTTTTTATCCTTCAATCTGACCATTTTGGCATTAAACATTATTTTTTTTAAAAAAGTGTGGGTCAAACATTTGAAGCCCAAACCAAATAACCACTGGACACTAATGTTCTGGATCAAAGGCTCGGTTTCTATGCTGGTACTTAAAATGCTATCAGAGCTAACAGCTCATGCATCAAAACAGTGTTGATGTCCAAACTACAAAGAACAAGGTCCAAATAATTCTCAACGTATTCATACCAATACCAACCACTGAAATGAATGGGACTAAGGCAAACAGAACTTTGCACAAAATCTGCTGTATATCAGTGATCATGATGATTGAGATTGCAGTGTAAATAAGGCTAGCCATACTTGTTAACTACACTTACAAAATAGTTCTAGATAGGTGTCCAGGGATCTGATCAGCTTATATAAGTATTATATATATACATATTATATCACAAAGGATGGAGGACTCTTTCCAGTGAATTCTTATGGAAAATATTTCAGAACTACAAAAATATATATATGGTTTTGTTTTTTCATGTAATCTTCGCTGATATTCCAGTAATCTTTTGATGCTCATCAATAACACATTGCTGTGCCTGTAGGCACTATTTCTACATCTTGTCCAGTTTAGGACTTATTAAATATTAGCAGCCAGTGGTAATTGTATCAAAGGAGATAATATGTGATTCATTGGGTCATGCAATATCTACAGCTTCCACAAGACCAGCAAATAGGAATAAAATTAAAGCCTTGTGTAAGAAAAGATTCATCATAGAAAATTCTCTGCCAGCATAATAGAATTAAGTTGGCAGAGAATTTGACCCAGTGATTTCATAATGAACTAACAAGTTTTTGATCTTACAATGAGTAAAGATTTACTAGCAATTTCTACTTCCCTTTGTATGGTTATTGCCAATTTATCTGTGTATTATACATCTTACCAAAGGCTGCGGTGAATTCACCACTGGAAAAATTTTAATCAACATTGGATGTTTCTCTAAAAGATTAACTCTAGTTCAAATAGGAATTAATTTAGGGAAGTCCCATGGCCTTTGTTATATAGAAGGTAAGACTATATGATCAAAATGGTTGCCTCTGGCCTTATATTCTATGATTCATACTTCCTCTACAGATACTAAACAAGAAAGTCATAGCCAACTTGCTCTGGGGCTAAAAAACAGCCTTCCTGGATAAAGAAAAGGAGTACTTGTGGCACCTTAGAGACTAACAAATATATCTGAGCATAAACTTTTGTGAGCTACAGCTCACTTCATCGGAAGCGTGCAGTGGAAAATACGGGGTGGGGGGGATTTTATATACACAGAGAACATGAAACAGTGGGTGTTACCATACACACTGTAAGGACAGTGATCAGGTAAGGTGAGCTATTACACCTTGATTATCACTACAATAGGTTTTTTTCTCTCCTGCTGGTAATAGCTCACCTTACCTGATCACTGTCCTTACAGTGTGTATGGTAACACCCATTGTTTCATGTTCTCTGTGTATATAAAATCTCCCCCCCCACCCCCGTATTTTCCACTGCATGCATCCGATGAAGTGATCTGTAGCTCACAAAAGCTTATGCTCAAATAAATGTGTTAGTCTCTAAGGTGCCACAAGTACTCCTTTTCTTTTTGCGGATACAGACTAACACGGCTGCTACTCTGAAACCAGTCTTCCTGGAATTAACATAGCCCCAAACTGTCAAATGTGAGTGACTTAACTTGGATACCTAAATCCATACGTACACACCTAAACGAAAGTGGCAATAAAAATAAACCATTAATCTCTGACAAAAAATCAAATCATTTGCTTAGATGACTAAACATGGAGTTAGGTGCCCGATTTGAAGTACTCAAATTTGAAAATTTTTATTTCAGTACCTTTTTAATTTTTTTTTCATATACCCAGAAGAGCTTAAAAGTAGAAGGGTTATTAATTCCAGTAGCTGACAAATTGACTTCAAAAGCACATTGTCAAACGTTTACTAAATAATTATAACAACAACAACAAATAGTGTCACTGTATACATTGTTACATAGTCTGTTTTTTAGCCAGGGTAATGACAATGAAGCGTATGACCTAAAACGTATCCTGAATCACACCCTTGAAACCCCCTTGATGTCAACAGAAGTATAACTGAGGGCAGATTTTGGCCTCATGCCTATTGATGGAGTGCCACATTTTCAGTTCTCAAAGCAATTAGGGCACTGAAATTGATGCCAGTGGATGAGCATTTGAAGGAACCAAAGCTTCTTTCTCAAAACAGGAGAAACAAGACAGAGCTGATTATGAATATCTATGTGTTAGTTTGTGTTGTGTGTGTGAGAGAGAGAAGCTGTGATGTTTAAATAGTAAAACTCCACAAATCCAAAGTTCATAAAAGATACTTCAATAGATTAAACTGTTGAACAAATTAGGGAGGGAGCTAGATCCCTCATTTTTGGGAAGGCTGTCATGAAAAAAGCCTATTTACCCAACACCATAATATATATCCTATTGCTATTACCAAAGTTGGCAAATTAATCTCAAAGTTTCAAATGGTTTCTGGCTCTTTGTTTACCAGGACTAGGGTTTGTTGTATTGGGGCTCCACATTGGAGAATACAGATAGTTTTGGGCATGGTTTCCAAACTATTGCCAAATTCTGTCCTCAGTTACTATGCAAAACCACTGAAGTCAAGGCATGGATAGCCAATGGAGAGCATGTGTTATAACTGAGGGCAGAATGTGGCCCTTATGTTTCCTGGGAAGCAGATAAGTTTAAGTTTATGTTAAATCAGCAAAGGATAAACTTCTGTGGAAAATGCCAGATTTAGACGTTTGTGGGGTGAGGGGTGGGGGTGGGGGTGGGGCCTCAAAAAAACCTTCTGTTTTGACTATGTACTGATTAAAATATTTTATTCAAAAATCTGATGGTTCAGAATTTCACTTCTCTAAAAGAATATATACCTACATAAAACACCAATTGCCAGAATTTGTACTATTGCCCACAATAAGTAATACCTTATTCTGTAAGTAATCTCACTGAAATGAATAGTTGAGTGATTTCAACTCATCATTAGGAACGGGCAAAAAATCTGGCCTCAAGAGAATCTTTGTGGCCAAATTCTGTCAGTTTTACTAATGCTGAATAGAATCTTATCCACAAGCAGTGTCACTGGGCCAGACTCTTGCGTCTTTATTCCCACTGAGTAGTGCCCTTCCTCGACAAGAAGTTCCACTGAACGTGATATGTGTAAGGGTGGAAGATTCACATTCATGGATTTCAATGTGAATACTCTTGGATCAAAATCTGTGGGCAGAATCTGGCCCTTAGTAATTAAGGGCCAAATTTTACCATGCTTACTCATATTGAATAGTACCTTACTCCAAGAGTATTCCCACAGAAATCAATGGGACTACTTTTGTAATAGGATAATACTCTGTGTGCAGAAGTGTGGCAGATTTGGGCCCTAAATTGTTGTGCATTGACACATAGTAAATCTGCAAGTTTGTGTGTAATTAATTAAAATCTAAGTTTTACATATATAAAAAGTGCATTGCTGACTCAAATTTTTAAATTCAAAGAATCCCTGTCCACTGAATTACACTGAAGGGAAATAAAATGTCCATTGATATTTATCAGTGGCACTGAAGAGAGATCCAGCCCATTGAAACTCACTTCATATTAATCATAGTCTGACCTCCTCATTAAGGGACACTTGCTAGAGCTAGAGACTATCTGCACTGTTCATATGTGTGAATCGTACTACTATATAGTGTTCATGCACTAGTGAAATTAGATTCTCTCCCTGTAGGGGGTAGGCATTGACTGCTATTTGATGCCAGTAAATGCAAGTCTAAATATTTCTTGTGGGATGCTGTCTTACCTCTCTATCCCCTCAACTTCAGCAATTTCAAATCACCATTGCTGTGTGTAGAAGCTCACTGTAACTAGTAATACCTGGGACTTTTCACAGCAGCAAAAGTAAGCCATTGTCATGATCAAAGGAATCCCTAGCAGCCTAAAGCCATGGCTAATTGAAACAACACCTACTATCCTGTCCAAGTGCAAAGAAAATAATCCTTTGAAAAACGGAAGACTACTTAAAAGCATCTTATAAGCATAATAGCGCTGAGTCATTTGTTCCACTCTTATGACAAGAGACACCAAGCAAAGTAATATTTCAAAATAAATAAAGCCTAACATGAGAACTGTCATCTCACTGGACTTTCCAGAAATTAGAATATCCTGGCACTTTCTGGTCTGCATTCTTTGTTTGTGTCATCATCTATTGGAGACTCTGATGGATCCTTTTTTAATTGCACATTTATTTCTCTCACAGAATGTTTTTATACATGCAACAGACACATTCTTTTACACTGGCTGACATTCCACCTGAAAGACCATCACAGCAAGCTTGTTAACGTGCTTCAGGATATATGGCGCAGTAGTAAATAGACTCCCTATAGCAAAGTAAAATTGGGGTACTAGGCTCAAAGAATATGTGTGTGTGTTAAGATCAAATCTTAACTTCAAGTTCAAGCATAGTTTAACAGCAAATCCAAAGTTGTAAATGCAAAGTAAATGCAATTTTAAGGCTGCTTTAAACCAAGCATGAAAGACCAAGAAGTCAAAGTTGAGATTCCATACATCTGGTTTTAATATGCTGCTTCGTGCAGTTTAGACAAGTGCCCTTATTTTTTGCTTTTTAAAACTTCACTATCAGTGTGGTTGCTCCAGTACATTAATTTCAGCATTTAGGGTTATTTTGATAATATTTAAAGGAACAATTTAGTAAACAAATAATACAGCTTTCTTCAAAATAAACTACTTTCATCTTTTAGACTCTAAAATCCCTGGCTGGCTACAACAAAGGGTTTAATTATTTATTTGTTGGTTTATTACTCCTTCATTTAAAACATTTATTTTTTTCATTTTTGTAACAAAAATACATCATCAGTTCTGCCCAGCAATAAAATGTATAGCACAGAGACCTAATTGGATAAATCAATTAACTAAGATATATTATTATTATCAGTAATGCCACATTTTAGATCGGAGGTCCTCTTCAGACCAGGAATTCAATCTGAGCATTCAATCAGCAGTGGCAATGCCAGGCAAGGTGTAAAATGAAACAGGAGACTATCCACAGGGGACATGCACGCAAGCGTTATTCTGGTTCATTTCTGAACCAGTCTTTAGAGGGTTCCTTCCAAAGTAAACACCCTTAATTAATTCCCAAGTAAAATAAGTAAAGGCAAATTTTCCACTTACTGTGTGCTGTGCTTTGTCCGTGCACTGAGAAGAGACAGTTCTGCAGCTCTCACCTAGATCCAGGTTGCATTCTAAATTAGTCATACATACAAGCTGGAGGAAGCTTATTGACTTTTTAACTGTGCAAAGAGCAACCCATCTCACTGCTGCTAGACAACCCTTCAGGACACAGTGTTGAACTTCAGCACAAGAGCACAGCATCTATTATCCCCGAGGCTCTACCGTTTCACCTACACCTGGGCGGATCTATCAAGCTTCATCTCTATTAGAGCGGTTTGACTCTGTGGTTTAAGGAGAGAGCGAGAGCGAGAAGGGCTTGCTGTTGTCACACTTGTTTCCTATTAAAGAGCCTTACGGTGGATTGAGTAATTGTGTACGAAGGTAGTCTGGCTGGCAGATGTGTGCAGCCCCAGTGGAGCACTAGATTCAAGGCAGATGGGTTGTACCAGGGCGCAAACAACATTGAGAAAGGGAGGCGTGATTAAAACAGCAGGCCTCCGTTTTATGGTGCTGGAAATGGGGTAGCATGAATGCTCCCAGGAACTGACATGCCCAGAAATGGGACTGGGCAGTCACAAGCAAATATAATAAACAAGAACTGAAAAAGCAGGGTGGATGTTCAGTCTGACCAACTTACATGATCCTGTAATATCACGATTAGCAATGGCTCTCTTGCCCCTCCCCCACTTTTTGCATACACTTAATTAAAACTACTCCATTACTGCTGGTGTTAACAGTTTATTCCAAACAGAATCCTGTTCTATCGTACAACCAGAGGAATCACTGGGAAGTGGATTAGAACTGCTTCAAGAGGTGGTCCAATGTTCAGGTTACAGGGAAAAGGGAGGCGGACTGGTGGGTGAGACTCTTCAGTTAGCAGTTATTTCTGAGGACGGTTGAAGTGTCCCTTATGATATACTTCTGTATAATGTACATTGGGTCAAATTCATCCCTGCTGGAGCCCCACCGATATACACTAGGGAAAAATTTGGCTTACTGTCTCTCATAGAAGGATACTGAATCTCAGGAAGCGCAGATTGCCTGAGGATCCCTGTTATGACAACAATGCTTTATAATATTTCACATGTGCAACTCCTACCCAGGCTGGTCAGCAGTCAAACATCCACTGCAGAAGTGACCCTCAGCTGCTCTGAGAGAGCAATTCATCCGGTGCAGAGGGCCCAGGCTCGGGCTATTCACCACTGCTCATTATGAGGGGTTAAGAAGGACTTAATTGGTCCATATAGATCTTGTGCTGGCCCCCTGCACAGTGATGAATGTGGAACTCAGTCCCTTAGTGAGTCCTTATTGCAGCATTCTACAGAAAAGGCCCAAAACACTGGGAGCCAGATTCTCAGCTGGTGTAAGTCAATATACTTCACTGAAGGCAATAGCTATGCTGATTTACACCAGCTGGGGCTCTGGCCATGTAGCTTACAACAGTGTTACTACAGTATTTTGGGCTATTACTGTAGAGTACTCTAGTAGATATTGTGTTTAAGGGATAGTCGTCCTTCAGACCTACCAGCTGCATGATCAGGCCCTTTATAAACGAAAGGGCTACACAGAAAAGTTTATGAATATTCCCCACACACACACACACAAATATATTATATTTTTAATAGGTCCATTTATACCCAAATAGCTGAAACTGCAAAGGGAACATTAAAATGAGCTGACTAGCCAAATACATTTCTTTTTATAAGAATGTTCTTCCCACTCCACTTCACTGGATTGCTGTGGGGTAAAATGCCCTCTTTAAAATGTATTTTTCATTACCTCCTAGAGCTCTTTAATAAGCAGGTTATTGATATGAAACTATTCTTCTCTAATAACAAAGGGCCAAACGCATGGCCCTGTTCTACCCAACTGTTACATCTTATGCCAGCTCTGTACCACAGTGATTAACCCTGGGGACTGTGCAAATGGAGGGCAGAAAATTTCCAAACCTGTCTGCACTCAGGCCTCTGGAACTACTTGGAAAGCAAACCTCTACAGATCCTGAGTCTTTCTCATTTCCCTGTGCAACGACTGCTACTGCCACAGAGCTGCTGTAATCCTTATAGAGCTGTTATGGGGTCCCAGCTTGTCCTTTTAAAACAGAAACTTTCCCTGGTGGGGCAAGAAGCTATTCTGGAGCTGTGAGCCTCAAGTTCCATCATCTGGCATGTGGCCCTTTTAGGTTCTCCCCGGCTGCCTGTCAGTCTGATTGCCTCTGAGTTTTACCAGTGCAGCCCTGTTGACTTCAGGCTCAGTGCTCTCCTGACATCTCCCAGAGTCCTGAAGGAGCAGGAGCTGCAGGCTATGGAATTGCTCCATGGCCACCCAGCATGGAACAGAAGTTCCCTGCCTCAAAATATAAATCGAGTCTTGAGTGTGGAGCTGGCAATGATTTACTTAGGTAACTGTGACCTTTTTCTAGTGATGCTCTCGCACCTCTTTTAACAGCAAGGCTTTGATTGTCAGCAGAAAGAAAGCCCTTGGGGTAGAGAAATGCCTTTTTGTTTGTTTGAGGATTTGTTGTTTTGTTTGTTTTCTCACATAAAATTCCATTTGGGTTTAGCCAAGATAGAAACTGTTAAAAATAGCCCGTTCCCTTCTTCAGCAAAATGTTTGCAACATGCCAAAATAATAACAGAATGGAACATTCTAGAGAGCGGAGCTCGTGCCCTCAGTTGAGGGGATTCCAGGTTTGGAACAAACTGCCAAAGAAGATTACAGAAATCAGGAATCTAGCCCCCTTCGGAAACGCTGCAAACCCTTTTTATTTGAGAAAGCTTTTCCACCCAAGTCAAAGGAACAGGCACAACATCAACAGTTCCCTTTAAAAAAAAATCTACCTCAAGCAGAGTTTCCTATAACCTAGAAGCCAGAGCTGCTTGAAAATAAACGTGATAGAAAAATGTCTAAATGAAACATTTCAACTTTCTTGTTCAGTAATATCAAAATGGTTAGTTTAGACAAGGTAAAAACATTTTGTTTTGACTTTAATGTTTTGATTGATTTAGTTTTGACGTGTATATTATCTTAACATATTAATTCTAATATGTTTATAAATATACTTAATATTTTCCTTTATACGCTTTTGACATTATCAAAATGAAACAATTCATCATTATCTAAATGAAGTGGTTCAATTTCACAATTTTTGGGAATCTCCATTCTGTGGAAAAAAGTTACTTTTCATTACAATTAGGAATGAAAACAAATTTCAAACTGTCAGAATGTCCCGTGGAATGGAATTTCCATATTCCCACCAGTTCTCCTGGAAAAGGAGAAGAGCCCAGACTTTAAGAAATCCACTATTCATTCGTTATTGCCAATTTAACATGGAGGGGGCTCAGCTACTAAGTTAATGGACAGCAGTACAAAACTCTAAGCTAGTTAGAAAATGTATTATGTATGTATTAGGGATCAACATTCAGAAAAGCCTTCAACAATAATTCAAGCAGGGGCTGCTATGAACGTGGCTAGTTCTGTCCTGGGCCTTCACTGGAAGAAGAGTTGCTTGGAGAGGATCAGTAAAAGCCAAAGATGAATCCACAACATCTTGGTAGGAACACAGAAATTGCCATACTAGATCAGACTCACCGACTCCAGTATCCTATCTGACAGTGGACAATGGCAGATGCATCACAGGAAACACCATTAATGGAATAACTGGCCCATAGGGAAAGTTTCTTGTTAATTGTCAGTTAGTGGTGTTCTTTTTTCCTTGAAGAAGGCGGCATGATGTCCTTCATACATTTCTATCTGAGCTAAGGTAATACAGCATATATTTATTATTCACATATATACCTAATCTTTTTATTTAACCTTTCTAATCTCTTTTCCACAATGATAGCAGAGAGTTTCAGAGCTAATTTAGCTGGGTGTAAAAAGGCATTTCTTTTCCAAATGTATTGCCTGACAGTTTCATTGATTGTCTTGTTTTTCTTGTAGTGTATTATGTATCGTGGGAAATGGCAACAGGAGCTCCTTAGTATTTACTTTCTCTACAGTGTTCACTATTTAGTATACCTCTATTATGCTCCTCTCTAAAGTATCAGTGCCTTATCTTTTCAGTTTCTCTTTTCATTTGGAAGCCTGTCATGTCTCCAGTCATTTTGCACCACCATCTCTGCACCCCTTCCATTTCTGCTACTTCAATTCCCCCCCAGTGCAACTGCCTGCCCTAGCCTGGAGACTGCAGAGCCATAGACTGTTTGTTTGCTTTGCCCCGCCCAGGGACTGCAGTCTGCTTACTGTTTTGCCCTGCCCAGGGGGCTAATTCCCCTCCCCAAGTGCTGCTGCCTGCCCCAGCCTGGAGGCTGTAGGGCTCTAGACTGGTTGTTCATTTTGCCTCAGCCCAGAGGCTCCAGACTGTTTTGCTCACCCAGGGACTATGGACTATTCGCCTAAGTGACCACATCAGGGGGCTGGGACCCACTTGGCCGAAATCACCCGCTTAACGGGGTGATCCTGATGATGGGGTGACAGGCTGTACCAACCCCACACTGGGCCAATGGGGGCACCCTAGCTCGGCACAGGGCCCCCATCACAATGTGTGCAACTGATTGTTCCTTCCTAAGAGGAGTACTTTTTTGTTGTCCTTATTGAATTTCATCCTATTTACTCAGACCATTTCTTGAGTTTGTCCAGATAATTTTGAATTATAATTCTATCCTCCAAAGCACTTGCAACCCCTCCCAGCTTGGTATCGTCCGCAAACTTTCTAAGTGTACTCTCTATGCCATTATCTAAATCATTGATGGTTTTCCCAAGTTCCCTTTTCCCCACATTCTCTCTGTCCACTCATTTTGATGTTGCTTCTTTTTCCCACCATGTTTCTTCTCCTCTTGTCTTCTTTGTATTTTTTGCCACTTTTCCTCTGCCCTAGTCTCTGGCTCCTCTTTACAAGGATGTAACATACAATGGGATGAATTCTGAGTTTTAATCAATTCTTAATGTGGCAAAATCTTACTGAAGTTAACTAGTGTAAGCGAGGGTTGAATACAAACTGACCAAAGACCTTAAAATTTAACCCACTGGATTCTTTATATTGGCACCATCCTGATGTTGCTCTGACATGCAAGCAGCTGCAGAACTGGATTCTATTTTATATTAATGATTCCAAAATACGTAATGAAAAAAGTGTTTGTAAAATACACCCGTTGGCAACGTGAATGGGAAATACGCATAAATAGTTTTGGATAGGAAAGCACAAGATTGGCTCTTGCCACAACATCTTCTTTGCAACTACTGAGAACATGCCAAAGCATTAACTTTCATTCTTTAGAGAATTTGTTGGTGAAAATTACTATTTTGTTCTGGAGCAATATTAGAGGATAAAAAGAAAAAAATTGCTCGCAGAGGGAATATTTTAATCAGGCTTTACCACTGTCTCTTGTGGAGGTACCTGAGGGATTTACCTCATTCATGGTGTAGAAGTTCCAGCATGACTATGTAAAGAGGGGTTTTTATTGCCCAGCAATGAATTTACTGGTAGAAATAAATATTTCTGTCGTGACTTATTACCATGTTTTTAGCTTTGATGATAGCCCTGGGTTGCAAAATTCCTGACACAAGTTGCTGCATCAGAAAAATGCAGATCCCAGAATTAAAAGAATTAAAGAGAACAAAAAAAAAATACATTTATCAGAAACTAGATGTATGATCCCTCTGCTCCTCCAGCTTCCTCTGTTAAAGTCACTTCTATTTCCAGTGGTGATGGTTGATGCTCAAAATAAATGGCACAGCTAGGTTGCCCGTTTGGGCAGCAGACGCCACACCCACCAGTTAAATGCACACACACACCCCAGAGGTTGCAGAGCCTATCAGAGTACCTCACTCATCTTGCTGGCAAAAAGGCCCACCTAACCAGTCGAGTGTCGTCCTCTAGACAGTAGAGCATCCCACCCAGCAAAAACATCCCCACTCTGGGCAGCCAACCCCTGACCAAGAGATTTACCACCAACCAGCAGATCCCTGACAACCCCCACAGAGCTTCTTCACCACACCTGTTATTTCCCTCCTGCATCAGCAACCAGGCTAGGCAATGGCATAAGAACCCACCCACCAGCTCTACGACACTGGAGGATCAAATTACTTTTATCCTGGGGCTGTCTAAGAACTAGATTACAGCAGTAGTGTGATACAACAGTCCCACCACACTGGAGAAGCTGGTCCGTTCTATCTAACTGCCAACACAGCCCGACCTGTAAAGTTAGCACGTTTGTTCTGATGTGATCACAGTACTGAGGAGACAGTGTGAACGTGTAAATAGAGCCACTCAGGAGACCTGGCATCTGTTTCTGGCTCTGCCAGTGGGTGGCAGAGTCACTACCGGGTGATCTTGGGCAATTCACTTCACCACTCTGTGCCCCAGTTTTCCCATCTGTAAAATTGGGATGATGATAACAACCTCCTTTGCAAAGAGCTTTGAGATTTAACAATGAAAAGTGTGGCATTATTACATTACAAAGTGATCATGGTGCAAGCCTTTATCCTTCCCTCACACCCTTACTTAAATGGTTCTTTTAGTCAGACTTAACTATCCCACTTGATTTTACATTCTTCAAAATGGATTTCTGTATTTTTCAATGGTGAAATTTTTTCCCGATAATTCAGGGAGAGAGAGAAATTACAGGCCAGATCCTCAGCTAATGTAAATGGGCACAGCTGAAGTGAAGTCAGTGGAGCTACGCTGAATTACACGATCTGAGAATCTGATCCACAAATGGTAATGGTCCTCCTTAATTGCTTAGTCACATATAGGAATTAATCGTCTTGCTAACTCTCTTCCTGTTTGATATAGGGCTTTTCAGAACTGCCTCTTTGAAGACATCAAGGAAAGCCTGTGATGACTCTTTAATCTAAATTGATGATATTGACATTTCTGTGGATTGATCATCTTCATCAGTTTTAAAAGCAAATTATGTTTCCTTGAAATCAATGAAAGTTAGATACCAAAATCTGGTCCTTTGTAACTATGACACTCAAAGTTTTCCAACCAGACCAGAAGACTTTGATTATGATCATTTGGCAGCATTTCCACAGGAGCCTGAAGGAAGATGGAAAAACTAAAGCAAATGTTGAGACCCTTTCAGACAGGAAGTTTCAATGGAAATGGAAGCTGTTTCTTATTGTCCCAATTCTCATTCTACAATAATTCCATATTTCACAGCAGCATATTACATGTGTCATTTTATTTATACCATGGAACTATACAAGGTAAATACAACCTATTTAGTAAGACCAGATTTTTTTCTATGAGTGCAACTTAAAAGCACAGGAAGTTCAGTTTCTTTAACTTAACATCTACCTCTCTCTCCATTCATAATTTAGTAGCCTATTATTACCTGGGTTCCCAAAGAGGTTCCTCATCTGACTCCTGCCAACCGAGCTGTTCTTACAAAGTGCTACTGTGAAAGTGGTTGGTTCCTGCTCCATATTTACCCCTTTCTCCTCCTCCTCAAATATCTTAAATTTGCTCTGTCTACGTACTCACCTTGGCTTCTTAAGCCTCGTCCCCTCTGGCCTCTCTCATAACTTCTTACTTCTCCATCTGGCGCAGACAGGAAAATGGTTTGAGTTTTGCAAAATCTCATTTGGGAACCAAATCAAAAAGAATCCAAACGCTCATTGTTTGGATCCAGTGTTAATTTTATCTTAACCCCAAGAGTTACGAGGAAGGTTTGATTTAATGGATCCAATTTTGGCCCTTCCACACTCTACACTAAAAGGACCCTGATGGAATAATCTTCTTTTCCTTCTCTGGCCATGTCAGCCCCACCTTAAATCCACACACTGGCTTTCTGCTTCAGGCTCCACATCCTCATTTTCAAGGCTCTTTATATTGTTATCCATGCATATATCTCTGTTCTCATTTGATCCTACACTCCTCCTTGTTCCTTACACTTCCCCTGCTTTTACCTCCTAACTATTCCATCCACCCCTTATCCCATTCACAACTTGGAATTGTCTTCTTCTGTAGTGTTTCTTAGGACTGAGGCAGCCTCCCTCTGCTGGTGCTCCAAGTACCATCTCATTTCTCTTTTTTCCAATTCCCCTCTCTCCTTCTCCGTATCTAATATACCCATTATCACTGGAGAATCTCTGTGCTTCAAAACACTCTTCTTTCATATACTGACCCCCTCACCAGTAACATTTCCACATCCTCTTGCCTGTGGGTTATTTTCTCATTCATCATCTTGTCAGAGCCTTCAGTCCAAAAAGGCCTTACTCACAAGAGCTAAAGATGCTACTGCTTTAGTTATAAGTAATTAGCAGACTTATATTCAGTGGGCCAGCCACTAAAGCAGCCTGCACTGAGAGACAGATCATGTATTCTGAGAACAACACAACTGGTTGAGTACAGAAAGCTAAACAACAAGAAAGAAGGTTCTCTCTTTCCAGGCACAGCAGCAACAACATGCAGAACAACATACATAACAGGGATGCCATTTGTTGACCCTTCTGTTCTCCATCATATAGAATTCTGGCTATGATGCCATCCAGAGATCTTCTTATTGAAATCTGTGACTGATTTTCATAGGTTTATAGTCAGATTCGAAGGCCAGAAGGGAACACTGTGATCACCCAGTCAGACCCCCCACAGGCCATAGAATTTCCCCAACATATTTTTTTATCTTTTAGAAAAACACCCAATCTTGATTTAAAAGTTGCCAGTAATGGAGAATCTACCGTGATCCTGGATTATTGTTCCAATGATTAATTACCTTACCTGTTAAAAATGTAGGCCTTATTTCAAGTCTGAATTTATCTAGCTTCAACTTGCAGCCACTGGATCATGTAACAGCTTTCTCTGCTAGACTGAGGAGCCCATTATCAAATATTTGTTCCTCATGTAGGTGTTAGAATACAGATATTTCAGGCCTGCCTCTAAAGGACTATACTTTAAGAACTTAGGTATATTTTTATCACTTAGCCAGCTATAGAGATATAAAACAAAGAATCAAAATCACAGTCTGCCTATGTATGGGCCTTCTCTCACTAGGATAGTCTGAGACCTTGTTCGTAGGCTAAGGCCTTGGCTAAGCAGCAGGGACAGTGATAAGCTGGGAACCATAGGGTCACATCCTCACATTCCAAACCAGTCACATTGAAATAAGGTGGTATTGGGATGTTAGGAAGATGATCCTGTCCTGATAATGCCCATCACCACTAGATAAAGAAACCGAACTTAAGATGGTTAAAGAAAACTTACTCTGATTGATTTCTTGCCAGACAGGAGGCTCTTATAAATGGTTGTGGTTGTAAAACCCTCATTTCTGTATTGTTTTATCTTTATGGCCCCCACTTTTCTATTATTAATCTGTCTGGTTCTCTAATTGTTTCTGTCTGCTGTATAATTAATTTTGCTAGGTGTAAGTAAGACTGGACTTCTACATAGAGTGCTTTTGCCGATGTGCACGGGCTGAAATTGTGGAAAAGCAGCAACACTTGCCCCATAACCTCAGCCGTGCAGAACACAATGCCATCCACAGCCTCAGAAACAACTCTGACATCAAAATAAAAAAAGCTGACAAAGGAGGTGCTGTAGTCATCATGAATAGATTGGAATATGAACAAGAGCCAGCTAGACAACTCTCTGACACCACATTCTACAGGCCATTACTCTCTCACCCCATTGAGGATTACCAAAAGTAACTACACCATCTGATCAAGAAACTCCCTAAAGAAGCACAGGAACAAATCTACACTGACGCTCCCCTAGAGCCCCGCCCAGGGGTATTCTATCTGCTACCCAAAATCTATAAACCTGGGAATCCTGGACACCCCATCATCTCAGGCATTGGCACCCTGACAGCAGGATTGTCTGGCTATGTAGACTCTCTCCTTAGGCCCTACGCTACCAGCACTCCCAGCTACCTACTCAGGAAGTCAGTGGTGTCTCGTAAACTACAATCCTTTGGTGATCTTCCAGAAAACACCATCCTGGCCACTATGGATGTAGAAGCTCTCTACACGAACGTTCCACACAAAGATGAACACTACAGTGCGAATAAGCAATGGTCACTTAAACACACCTTATACTGGAAACCTACTGACTGCTACACTTACCTACATGCCTCCAGCTTTCATCCAGACCCCATCACATGATCCATCGTCTACAGCCAAGCTCTAAGAAACAACTGCATTTGCTCCAATCCCTCAGACAGAGACAAACACCTACAAGATCTCTATCAAACGTTCTTAAAACTACAGTACCCACCTGGTGAAGTGAAGAAACAGATTGACAGAGCCAGAAGGGTACCCAGAAGTCAACTACTACAGGACAGGCCCAACAAAAAAAGTAACAGAACGCCACTAGCTGTCACCTACAGCCCCCAACTAAAAGCTCTCCAACGCATCATCAAGGATCTACAACCTATCCTGAAGGACGACCCATCATTCTCACAGACCCTGGGGAACAGGCCAGTCCTCGCTTACAGACAGCCCCCAGCCTGAAGCAAATACTCACCAGCAACTACACACCACACAACAAAAACACCAACTTAGGAACCAAACCCTGCAACAAACCCCAGTGCTAACTCTGTCCACATATCGATTCAAGGGACACCATCATAGGACCTACCACATCAACCACACCATCAGGAGCTCGTTCACCTGCACATCTACCAATGTGATATATGCCATCATGTGCCAGCAATGCCCCTCTGCCATGTACATTGGCCAAACCAGACAGTCTCTAAGCAAAAGAATAAATGCACACAAATCTGACATCAGGAATCATAACATTCAAAAACCAGTAGGAGAACACTTCAATCTCTCCAGCCACTCAATAACAGACCTCAAAGTGGCAATTCTTCAACAAAAAAAAAAACCCCTTCAAAAACAGACTCCAACATGAAACTGCAGAACTGGAATTAATTTGCAAACTGGACACCATCAGATTAGGCCTGAATAAAGACTGGGAGTGGTTAGGTCATTTCAAAACCTAAACCTAATTTCCCCAGTACTAATTTCCCCCTCCTGTTACTCACACCTTCTTGTCAACTGTCTGAAATGGGTCACTCTCATTACCACTTCAAAAGTTATTTTTCCTCCCTTGGTATCCTGCTGTTAATTAATTTGTCTTGTTAGACTGACCTCACACTTGGTAAGGCAACTCACATCTTTTTATGTATTTATATCTGCTCCTGTATTTTCCACTTCATGCATCAGATGAAGTGGGTTCTAGCCCATGAAAACTTATGCCCAAATTTGTTAGTCTCTAAGGTGCCACAAGGACTCCTGGTTGTTTTTGCTGAGACAGACAAACACAGCTACCACTCTGAAACCTGTCAATTAGTGTAATGGGATATAATTGGTTAGAGAATTATGTTACAATGTGTTAGGATTGGTTAGATAGATTTCAGTAAAATGATTGGGTAAGATATAACTGAGAATATTGCTATATAAACTGGAGTCAAGCAGGAAGTGGAAGGGAAATTGGAATCATGCTTGCTAAAGGGGAGGATGGGAACAGTGACACAGGCAAGGCTCTACGGCATCAGAGCTGGGAAGGGGGACATGGGGTAAATGCTCTGAGGCGTCGGAGCTGGGAAGGGAACACTGGGGAACAGACTCTATCGGCATAGAGATAAGCCTGACTGGTGAGAAGAGCTTCGGAATATGCTTGCTTGGAAACTAACCCCAATAAACATTGCAATGTCTGCGCTTCAGACTTCTGGTCTTTTGCAGCTTGCTGTCTGCGTGACAAGAACCAGGGAAGTGGGAGGGTTGAGGGAAAGCCCTCTAACAGTAGGTACTTATAAACTGCAATCAATTCACCTCTTAATTGTCTCTTTGCTAAGATAAATATGTTCAGTTCCTTGTCTCTGTCACTATAAGCCTTATAGTAAAAGGAATGTTTTCCAATCCTTTAATCATTCTCGTGGCTCTTCCCTGAATCCTCTCCAATTTATCAACATCCTTCTTGAATTGTGAGCACCAGAATTGGACACAGCACTCCAGTAGCGATTGCACAGAGGTAAATACAGAGGTAAAATAACCTCTCTACTCCTACTTGTTCATGCATCCAATGATCATATTAGCCCTTTTGACCACAGCGTCACATTGGGAGCTGATGTTCAGCTGGTTATCCACCCTCCTCTGCTCTCCCAAGTCTCCACACTGCAGCAAACCATTGTACGATGTGGAATACATTACACTTGTGCTGCTAAGACACAAAGTCAGTGTCATCAGATGCCTTGAGAGTTCTCATCATATGTATTGCTAAAATGTGAAAGGTGCACAGCATTCACAGAGGCTCAGGTTACAATATTATTTATATTGTAATAACAGAGAGGCCCTAGGTGCTCCACAAACAGAGTACAAAACAATCCCTTCCCTGAAGATTTTACAATCTAACTTGTCAAGATCATTTCATCAACACTTGTAAAGTGTTTTGAAGATGCAATGTGTTTTATAAATGGCTGAATGGTCATTTTAAATATGAACATATTAAATCCACTATTAAAAGACCCAAGTGTCGGGCACTGAGGGCATCAAGGTGGGAATACGAGAGACTGGCCTCATCTACATGGGGAAAGAAGGGCTATCTTGTATTGAGCTATTGCACACTCACTGTTGCAGATTAGATATTCCGCAATAACTGCATGCATGTAGCCAGCTGTTTCCTACTTCAGTTGGATCACTGTGACCAAACGTCAGAGACTTTTTGAGGAGTAAGCATGCAGGGTTTTGGGTGGGTATCTCATGGTGCTTTGCGTAACTGCAGGGTTCTGTGCATCCTGGGACTTTTTTCACAATGCATTGCGAGATACATAGCCTATGCCAGCCATAAACAACTGTAATTCTGAGACTTGGAATCAAACTCAAAAATGCCCATGACTCCTGTCTACCCTCCCAGGATTCTTTACCTTTTCATGAGCCCAGTGCCATTTTCAAACTGCTGTCAAGCAGCATGGACAGAACAATACTCTGTGCTGTGATCCTGACAACCTCTAACATGCAGAGGCTAGTGGAGATGTATGAGAGATCTCGTCATTGTCTTGGCTTGTGGTTTGGAAGTCAGCTGGTGCCAGTAGGAAGAAAGGAGGCTGTCGAACAGCTGCTTATGGATGAACTTTTCTTGGAGCAGACTGTCTCAGTGCAGCACCATTTCTGGGCTCAGGAAACAAGCGCTGACTGGTGAGAAAACATTGCAATACAGACCTGGGATGACCAGCGGAGTGTGCAGAATTTTGGGATACCAAAGGCAACTTTCCTGAAGATACGCACAAAGCTCACCCCAGAGCTGCAGCACCAGCACCACCATCAGAGCTCCTCTAAGCGTTCAGGAGTGTGTTGCAATTGTCATCTGGAAGCTAGTCACCCCTAACTGAAAGCTCATGTGAGGTTTCTATGGTGCAAGCGTTAAAACTTCAATCTCCACATTTATATCATACTCATCACTGCAGCATCTGATTGACATACATAGCTTTCTACTGGCACACTTCATATTGGAGAGCATATTTATGTAGCGTAATTCACACTATTACACAACCCAATGTTGCTACTGCATTATGCAGTTCTAGAGCACAGCAACAAAAGACAAAGATCTGCTCTTAGAAAATGAACTTGCTTTCCAAGATAGAATTATTGAGGCTTAGGAAACTTACAATACATAGTTTTTGTTTATGTCAATTCTCGCCACCGCTGGGATTTAAATCTTTTACAGTCTAGCCAAGATCCAGCAAAGGCGGTGTAAGAATAATGTTTCCAGGAGGTTACCTAATATTATAAAAGGCTCTCACTATGTCTCAAGTGATCTGCTGAAACATTTTACTGCTCTGCAGCTACATCTTTCCACATGTAGATTTATACAAGCTGTTTTAAAACCCCCAAAAATGAACATTCAGTGCACAATATATCACTGGTATATCACTCCCATTGAGAAAAATCAGTGCTGTATATTGCCAAAAGTCATGAAATTCTTAACCTCAAGCTCTGTTCTTAACTCTCATGAAAATGACAGTTCACTGAAAATTTGACTGCATATTTTACCTAGAGTTCGTAAAATTTTATATTTCTGCAGAGCCTGCCCCTTTTAGTACAAAATTCATTAGGGTTAGATAAGTGAAATACTAAAACTGTGTAAAGGGATCAAGGATAAACTAAAGTAAAGGGTCTTTTTGAAACATTACACACCATATCTACACATGCACACACAGGCAAGAGTCATAATGCCTGCTGGAAGTTACTCCTCAAACAAACACGGGGAATCAGATACAAACTACCAGAATGGAAAAGAAAAGTCTCAGATGTTTGATGTCCAATCTAATTATTTGTATGTGCAGGCTTGCAACTTTTCGTACCATTGCCATAACACATAGAAGAATGAAATTTAAAGGAGAATGGATACAAAGTTAGCAGCGAGAAGAAAAGAATGCTTCCTAAGCATGTGCTGTGCATTTGCTCTTTTTAGTCCCTTCCCTCTTCTTTTCCCTGTAATATCTTCATGAATCCATTTTACATAAAGAAACTGACATATGGCAAATAATGACCCTGCCTCAGAGATGACAGACTCACAGCTGTGCAGCACACTTACTATATCAGCACAAAGATGTCTGAGGTTTGAGGACGATCACCCACAGATGTTGCAGAGATAGTTTATCAGTCCTTCTCATTTCCTTCCAGGTTCAGCTTGATCATCTGGATGTAAATCAAAGAGGCAGGTAATGGACATAAAGTGGGATAGGCGGATTCCCTTTAAAGAAACTCCACACTAGCTCAATCGGTTTTAGAATCCCACCAGTAACTCTGAAAATGCATTCGTTTACTTAGCTCACGGTGACTGCTCAACTACAGCGAGTTTTGCCAGTGCTTCATTCCGTATTCCTAGGTTTTTAGAGCGGGTAAAAACTGCCAACTATTTTCCTGGGAAATTCAGAAACAATTTTCTTTCAATTTCCTGTAACATTTTTTAATGGAAAACTGGAACCCAAAATCAGAAAGCTAAAAGATTTCATGACTATAGCAATGGGTACAGAAGAAATTGTTTGTACTGTTTCCTGTGTTGTGGGTTATTATTACATTCATATCTTCTGCACTTCCTGCTATTTCATGAAAATTACATGCCCTGCCTATGGGAGCTGGGACATCAGGAGGATAAAATAGACTGCAGGAAGGATGTTCAGTGATGTTGTATATGTCTGCATGTGAATCTATCTTAGGTAATTATATGGCCCCTGTTACCATAGCATTCAAGCACCTCGCAATCTGTAATGTATCTATTCTTACAACACCCCTGTGAGATAGAGAAGTGCTATTACCACCATTTTATAGATGGGGACTGAGGCACAGAGATACTCACTGTATGCCTACACTGCATTATAAATCCCATGGCAGCAAGTCTCAGACCCCAGATCCACAGACTTGGGCTCACAGGGCTTGCACTACTAAAATCAGCAGTGTGGCTACCCAGGCTCAGGCTCTGAAGCCCATCCCCCACACTGGGCTTCAGAGCCTGAGCCCAAACTTCTACACCACTGTTTTTAGTGCTGCACTGTGAGCCTCGCAAACCTGCAGACCCGGGCTCTGACATTTGTTTTCGTGCCTTTTAAAACAGAGTAGACGTACTCTAATTAACTAGCCCAAAGTCACGCAGTTTGTGCAGGGAACTGAACGTAGGTCTCCCAAGTTAGCACCCTAATCGCTGGACCACCCTTCCCTCCCTCTGCGTAGGGTGAGAGTGCTGCTTGCCGAAGGACTTTTCAGAGAAGTAGGGAGCAATGTTTCTCCATTGCTAAGCTCTTTCGGGTATGGACTGTTTTCACATGCATATGTACAGCACCCAGCACAGGCTTGGCTGGGGCCTTTGGGTACTGCTGTGATATACACATTCTTAACAATAATACTGTCAATACCTGGAGCCACCATGCCTCTCCTACAAAGTATGCAAGGGGCACAATAATTCTCTCCCACTCTTCTGCCCTCCACACAGTGGTCAGACCCGGAGGGTGCAATAGCTAGGTCCAGAGGGCTGGCATGACTGCCAGCACTAGCCTCTCCAGCAGAGCTGGCTGGACAGAAAAAGCAGCATTTTCTGCATATCCCTCAGAGTGGTGCACTGACTGGAGCTCTGCGATGCCTTGACCTTGCTGCAAGTCCAGCGCCAGCTGGAATGCCAGCTGTGGTTGTCCAGCTCTTCCCTCCCCAACGGCTCCACCACAAGCACATGGCTACATGCCCCGTATGAGTTTTTCCCCTCTCTGATTCTGAAGTCTAAGTTTTGCACAAATATGAATGCAGCTGCATACTCCTTCACGCAGAATGTGAAGATATTTGATACATGGCAGCATCTGGCTGCTCATTGTATTATCACCAATGACATCTCCAGTGACTGCTTTTAAGGATCTGGCTTGCAATCTAAACAGGCAGCTTAATTTGACTGGGTAGAGGTGAGCTCTACATCTGCATTTCCTACTCTATACTGTACTACTTTGATTTTGTGTTCTCTCAGAAGCCATTCAAGCACACACTACATAATATCCAAACACATTGGAACCTCCTGCTTCAGCTAGTGTCTTGAAAAATTGGTCTCTTCCTGGAGCTAGCTCAGGATTTTCCTGGCTTTGCCTTTGACAGAACATTGACCACAGGTTTTACAAGCACTCCCAATTTCCTGACAGATTTCAGTACCAAAGACAACAGTGAGGAAACTATTCATGACTAGGCTTAAATGTGCAAAGCAAAGGCATGTGTGTGCACGGTAGGACTGATCCAAAACGCACTGAAGTCAATAGAGAGACTTCCATTGATGTCAATGGGCCTTGGATGGCTCCCAATGTTGGCAATGTTCTCTGTTAATACAGATCCAGGAACTTGGAGGTAAAACTAAATGAATGTTGTTATTCTTTTAGTAAGTGAAATATATATTTGGCCTTGTCTTTAAAAGAAAATAAAAGAAAAAAACAAAGAAATCAAAACACAGATTGTAAATGCACAGTCCTGCATCTTTCATGATGGATTAGTTTGGAGTTGGAGCAAAGGTGGAGAATGAAAGACTAAAAAATATGTTCCACTGGGCAGTAGAGTAACTCTTTGAGCACTGATCCAGATAGTCTTGATTGTTTCAGATCACGCCGTGATAAAACCAACATTGCTTCTGCTCATCTCTGATCTCTGCCCAGATGGAAGTTAAAGAACTCATCACACTTTTCTAAAAGAGCAAGACATCTCTCCAGTATCCAGCCAAAATTATTCTTCCAAGTAACACAGCTTTTAGTATCCAAGACAGTGTTGACCTATTGCTGTTTCCACCATGGATGTGTTATATTTTCCTACCAGAATGCTGCATGAGCAATATTAAACATATTCCCATTTAAAGCACTTTAGATGCCCTGGGTAGGAACGGTAGCATCAGTCATATAAAACCAAATGTTGCAGCATTCTTCTTTAGGCCAGAGCATCACAGAGTTGCACAAGATCCTATGTACAGTGCAATGTATGCAAAGGGACTTAGTACTATGGATCAACTTTAGCCGTGAAATTGTTGGCAGACTTCGATGAAAGGCCAACATGACTGAATGATGCTCTCCACTGTCTCAGCAATTTGACCCCTTTGTTTCTTATCTGTGAGCCACTGCAAGCTTTGATATTATTCCCCACATCTATGTGGAATATTTTTTGGGAGTGGAGGAACAGTGCATTATTATTATTATTGTTACTGTAATGTTTAAGAGCGGTTTGTAGGCAAATAAACACTTCAGTTCATGTTGAGTAGAGTTTTCAAAAGTGTTTATGTGACTTATGTAATACAGAGGTAAAATAACCTCTCTACTCCTACCTGTTTATGCATCCAATGATCATATTAGCCCTTTTGACCACAGCATCACACTGGGAGCTGGTGTTCAGCTGGTTATCCAGTGGGTATGTGGTTATGTAAATTCTCAGCATGAAAAGTTAGTTGTTCCCTACATTTACTCCACATGCTACCCAAGATTCTGCTCAGGAATATTAAATAATGTGGGTCTAAAATATGGACAAAATTTGGAGGAAATTTCCAAATAGGAAACAAAAAAACAAAAGGAAAAATTCAAATACATTTTTGAAAATTTTCTCCATTATTTTTCAAACAATGGTGGAGCTGGTTCACAGTTTCGAATTGTTTTAACTTTCAATATTTCCAGTTTTGAAACTGTCAAATATAGTGAAATCCCCCACCCCAGCGCTGGTATTACTTCTTAGGACTAGATTGTACAAAACTGTGGAAAATGACTTTTATGAGTAGTCCAGCGTGAAAACTCAGGTGACCAACTACCAGTGCACGTACTTCGCCTAGACACTAAATGGCATACTTTGATTGAGCTAGCATGCTAAAAATAGCAGTGTGGCTGCAGCTCAAACTAGCTACCCTAGGACATACCTAGGATGCTGGATGGGACTCTACTTGGGCAGCCTGCCCAAACCACCATCCATTATGCTGTAGCCACATTGCTCTTTTAGGACATTGGCCCAATCACAGCTAGCACTTGTACGTCTATCTGAGATGGGAATTACACCTCCCAGCTGCAGTGTAGACATGCCCTGAGTTTTATTCTCTAAATAACTACTCTCTGTCCCTGGTGTGTTTATACACTTCCAGTACATGTAGATGGATCTCCTATCTTTGCTTAGCCAACCTAAACATATTGCTCATAAGCTAACATCAGGCCCCATAATATTTTTTTCTCCTCTGTGAACCCCTTCCCAAATGTCTACATCTCTCTGAATGACCTCAGTACTCTAGATGTATATTAACCTAATCACATATATTCCCAGAGTATCATCTCCCTGAGACAGGATGGGATGTCCTTCTGTATGCAGCCCTATATTGCATATTTTATTATGTGGTTATATTGCAGTACAACTCCATACATGATTTACCCTTCAGTTTCATCCTTGCATCCAATATATTCCTTCATTGCTTTTCAGGTGTTTTGGGTTTTCTTCTCTCCCATTGAATATCTGTGTTTCTGATAACAGTAATTTTCCCTTAGTGCATTAGTATTCACTTCTCCTATCTGAATTTTAGGCTTCATCTACACCAGTCGTTCTCAAAGCTGGTCCGCCGCTTGTTTAGGAAAAGCCCCTGGAGGACCTGGCCGGTTTGTTTACCTGCCGTGTCCACAGGTTCGGCCGATCGCGGCTCCCACTGGCCGCAGTTTGCTGCTTCAGGCCAATGGGGGCTGCAGGAAGGGCAGCCAGCATATCCCTTGGCCTGCGCCGCTTCCCGCAGCCCCCATTGGCCTGGAGCGGTGAACCGCGACCAGTGGGAGCCACAATCGGCCGAACCTGAACGAGCCCGCTTTCCCTGAACAAGCGGCGGACCGGCTTTGAGAACTACTGGTCTATACTACAAGTTAGGTTGATGCAAGTCATCTTGCATCTACCTATGGGTACATGTGTCTACACACAAATTTGTCTCCAGCCACAGTCCATTATTTCCTGCCCAATATTTCTAGCCTTTCAAGGTCCCTTGATGGTATTTTCCAGTCCTCACTGATATTCACAGCACCTCACAATTCAGTACTGTAGTATTCTGAAAATTTCATTAACATACTGTTTATCCCTTCTTCCACATGGCTAATGAAGGTATATAATAACACAGAGACCAACAATGAACTCTATGGCACTCCACTAGACATCCCTCCATTACGATTTACCATCTTTGATTATGGCCCTTTTGTCAGTTTCCAGTCTAAGTGATCATGCTCATATCCAAATTGATTTAAAAGAAAACAGAGTAAGTTTTGACTGAGATGTATCAAATATTTTACTATAATCTAAGCTATGTGAAAATGTCCATCATCCATTGCATGCCCAGTTAGTTCTGCAATCAGATCCATACTAGATCAGACCAGTGGTCCAATCTCCAACAATAACCTGTATCAGATGCTTCAAGGGAAGGTATAAAACTCCCACAGTGGACAGCTATGCAACATTAATACCCAAATTTCTTCCTAACCCCTGTCAGTTACTTGTGAATTTATGTTCCAAAGCAGGAGAATTTATATCCCTTATCAATAATATATTCTAACAGCAAGTGTCATAGATTAGTTGTGCTTTGCCAGCAAAAAAGTATTTTCTTTTAGGAGTTAGTTCTAAAGTAAATTCTCTCTCATTGCCTACCCTGATGACCAACTTTGTCTCATTAGTTCCTTGTGTCCCACCATCTCGGCGGTAGCTGAATTGGAGAGATTAAAAAGACTGGGACTATTCATCTTGAAAAAGAGACAATTTAAGTGGGGATATGATAGATGTATAGAAAATCATGACTGGTGTGGAGAAACTGAATAAGGAAGTGTTATTTACCCCTTCACATAATACATGAACCAGGGGTCATACAATGAAATTAATAGGCAGCAGATTTAAAACAAATATGAAGTAGTATTTCATACAACACCCAGTTAACCTGTTGAACTCATTGTAAGGGGATGTTGTGAAGGCCAAAACAATAACTGGGTTAAAAAAATAGATAAATTCATGGAGGATAGGTCCATCAGTGGCTATTAGTCAAGATGGTCAGGGATGCAACCCCATGCTCTGGTTGTCCCTAAGTCTCTGACTGCCAGATGCTGGGACTGGATGACAGGGGATGGATTACTTGAGGATTGCCCTGTTCTGTTCATTCCCTTTGAAGCATCTGGCATTAGTTACTGTCGGAAGACTGGATACTAGGCTAGATGGACCATTGGTCTGACCTAGTATGGCCATTCTCATGTTATGTTCTTATGTTCTTTGGTGAAGCTGACTTTTCTGAGCCAGACCTACTGGTGAAAAGAAAGAAATAATTGGATCTGTGG